>NC_137591.1:20514825-21145182 GCF_963210335.1 Falco punctatus | reverse complement strand
TAACTGCCAGACAATTAATAAAACACTAATCCTAGAAAGACTAGAAAAAGTACTTAAATGGCTTGCAAAGAAGAAATGGTTTTGAACTTGTAGTTATGCAACATATTACACCAGTATGTTTGGGGTTTCCTTGTTTCAGAGTAACTCCTTAAAGTGAGGTGTATATATAGTTAACGGTATTTGTACTATAATGTAACATTAATGGGTTAGAGGGATATTAAACTATAACCTTCTGTCTAATTACGGGGATCATTTGAATGACTATCTTGTGTCTGGCAGATTCATGTGCTCTGATGTATTGTGACCAATTTGTTATGAATGTTATTCAGGCACGCGTTTTCTAGGATGCTTAAGATCAGCCCCATTATTCCTATCTGTTTCCACCAGTGCTGTTGTAAGGAGAAGGCAGATAGGTGTTTCCCTGCAACAGACAACTGAGCTTGCCTTTTCCTCTGCAGAGACTGAAGAGAAGGTATGGTGCTGGGGAGGGACCTGCTATGGCTCTGAGCCCCATACTGACAGGCCCATAGGGCTGCCTCTGTATGGGACCATATCTTTTATCTATCAGCATTTAGATGTCCAGCCTGAATCTGAATGCTAACCATTCTTTTTTAATAACGAGTATTTTTTCTATTCCTCCTGCATTCTAAAACGTTTACTCCTTTTCTTTCATCTTGTTCGTAGGCAAGTTTCTCATAGGCACACTTGAAAAGCTCTCCTTTGGCTTTGCATTGATAGCTAAGAGTTCAAATGCACAGTGCAACTCCCAGCAAACAGAACCTTGCTGCAGGAATATCCCTTTGGAATTGGGGTGGTTAGACCCAGACACTCCAAAAAAATCCCCATCCTTTGGGGCCTGGCCATTCCCACCCAGGCAAACAGTGTGCTGTGTTGATCACCCAAGTGCTAGTGAAAGCTTGATGTGCAAAGTGGTGAAGTATTAAGACTGTGCTATAATCAATTCTATCAGCATTTCTACCTCAGATGCATGCATTTCAGTGAGACTAAACTGAAGTAAAAGGAGGTAGGATTTTCTCAGCCTCTGAACTTTTGCTTGTATTATCAGCTCTCAGCAATATTATCTGCTTCTTTTATCAGGCTCCCATCGACTAGGCTTTTTTCTAATTACATGAAGAGTGGATGAAGTCCTATTAAGTTGATTGTGACTAGAAAAAAGAATTACTGCACTGGTACTTTCAATCCTCACTGGCTTGTAAAAAAAGCAGTCAGAGTTTACTGAGCCTCCACCTCGCTTATCAAAAAAGAAATAGAAAAAAATCCTGCTGCTACATTATCATGCAAGCATCCAATTCTGTCCTTCCATACTGTGGAGATATGCACAACATGCAGGAAAGTCTTAAGAAATATTTATAAGATGCCCAATAGGACAAAACAAATGGACATGTGTAGTATATGTACATTGTTCATTACAAACATGATTAGTGTGTATATATAATAGATGTGTTGTTAAAGCACAGTGGGTTCTTCGAAGTTTACAAGTTTGTTATGAATTGATTTATTCATGAAATGCTTTGTTTCTATGACAACTTTATTGGTTTGCCTGTGGTCTAAATACATATAGGCATGGCAGGAATTCCACAGTACAAAACAAATTACACGCTACCACCTGAATGGCTTGATGCCTTTAGGGAATGTACAGAAATAGTCCACAATGAGGGCAGAAATCACCATAGCCTGTGCCAGTATGAGAAAGCTTGCTTAATAAAGAAAAATGCTTAAAGGTCCTCCACAGCTTCCAACTCTGCAATAAAAGGGAATGATGGAAATGAAGAAAGGAATCTGGTAGGAAAACATAAAAGGAACCCAAACCCCAATTGCAGAGATACTAGCATATTCAAGAAAAAGCCACAGATCAAACACCAGCACACTCTCCCACAAATAACAGCTTGCAAAAAGCTATTAATATTCATAACAGATCTAGAGCTACAAAAGGAACTGGAGAGCTATTGTTTAGTAAGAAATTAGTGTGAAAGTATAGGGCATTAGTTGATAAAAGGATAGGGAGGCTCGCTGGGACAACACGAAATGGGATCAGAGGAAAAAGTCAATAAGTGGATCAAATAACAAAAGGACAAATTCTAAAATACAAGAGCAACAATTAAGACAGGGGCTAGGAAGATGACAACTGTTGTGGAGGTCTGAGACCTGAACAGTAGAATAACACTTTTTAAAGTATGGAAAATGCAAGTTACATAGCAGTGCTTCTATGACTGACCCCCGTGACATATGGCTCTCTTCAGAGAAGTATCCTAAATTATGGCAAAATGATGGTGCTTTGGCTGCTTCTGTCCTGTGTGATACAAAGTTCTTTGGGAAACGACAGGCAAGAACAGGGGAATCTGTGAAATAGGCTCTCCTGCTCTTTCACCCACAATCTATCTGTTTTTCAAAGCCATAAACATCAGAAAGAGCAGAAAGCACACTTCCATTACAAAAGCAAGTTTTTCTGGAAATGTTTTTAAATCTAAAAAAAGATTTATCAAATTCTGGATCATTTTTAGAAATTCAGAATAAGAATTTCAAAGGGGGGAAGGATCACTGGTCATCCTCTGCCTAGCCTGAAAGCCAGAATGCAAATGCCTTAGAGCAAACCAGGACAGATGCAAGTTTTGCTTGGTAACTGCACACTGCTCATCAGCTATTCGGCCTTTGCTGTGGTGGCGGTGACAGCATCTTTCCATGCTTACTTGGCTCAGAGCAGGTGTGTGCATTGTAATTTGGCTATTGGGATGTTGTTGAAGTGCCACTGATTCCACCTCTTATCATGGAGTGTGCGAAGCCTGGGGTGGGACGGGCAGATTTTGCAGCACTGTGGGCTTAAGGATTTGTTGCCTCCCTTGCACTGCAGCAAAGCCAGACTACAAAGCTAATGGGGTTCAGTCACTACAGTTTGGCTCAATAATGAGCTCCAGATCGTGTCTTAGTCAAATAACTTTTTCTCATATATTAGCTAGGTAAACTTAACCACCTGCCCTGAAAGGTGACCAGGCTTATGCTGACAGGGACTGCATGAGAGCCAGGGTCCTGAGTCCAGAAAGCAGAGGGAGAAGAAAACAAAGGTAGTGAGATGTGAGCCACACATGGCTTTGTGCTGGGCAGGAACACAGAAGGCATACTTCACTGCCACTCTGTGAGTGCCTAAGCCATTTGACTAATTTGACATGGAAGCACTAATAAAATAAAAAGCTTCTCTAATTAGTGCATACTCTCTATTATTTCTGACTCATGTTCTGACCCAGTCCCTTCCATACTCCTAATTGCCTGCGCTGCACTAAGTGACTTTGCCTTCCACACACTTACAAGCTGTGGTGTCCCACAAAAGGAGAGAATTATCTGTATCTGCCTCCATGACTGATCTGAAATGACTCTGCTACTTCAACTGGTCAAACTACATACTTACAAGCTATGGAGTATTTACAGAGATAAACTTCAGAGGGAGTGGTCACCTCTTCAGACAGTGGGCTTTATCCTCAGCTGAGCATCCTTTTGTATCATGCTTGCTTCAAAGCTGTTCATAGTAGCAATGGAACATCATGCCTGTAGTAGTTATCAAAAATAAAGCCCTACCTAGAAATTGAGGAAAACCTAGATGTCATCTTTACCCTGTGCTGGATGGTGGTGGTGGCAGTGGTGTTCGGCTGGGTATAAGCCTTGGGAGAGAAAGAGCTGACATCAGTCAAGCAGCTCCTGACTGCAGTGGACCTTTGGAGTCTGAAAAACTGCTGAAGTAAAGCTTGCTGGTGTGCTGAAAGAAAATGGGGTTATGTTTGTTTTTCCTTTGGTCTCCATTTCTAGATACAGAGTCTTTTGCCTGTGGAGAAAGCAGTTTCCCTTTCAGGATTCAGTCTGGATATAAAATGTGGAGAACTTATCTTTCTCAAGAAAAAAATTCTGTGGTTATTCTTTTTCCATTATTTAATTTTCTTCTTAAGGAACTTAAACTTACAAGTTTAACCCTTATATGATAGAAATAATGCAATTTCAGTTTGGCTTTTGTTTTAAGGAAGCACCTAGGCTGCACAGTGGGACAGGGCATCCCTCAGGTCTGACTTAAGCTAAGGCAGGGAGCGAAACATAGTCCTAAATCTCCTTTAATGGACTGGTGGAAGGTCCATTCAGCAATTTTCAAATGTCTGCTGGCTTTTGAGCACTGTTCCCAAGAAACTCAGCAAAGAAGGACTGCTGGTGAAAGACAGCAGGGCAAGGATCCTGCTTTGCACCAGATAGTTGGCTGCTAGAACAACTCTGGGAGCCAAGGACCCTGGCCAGAAGCAATCTGCTGTGGGCACTGTGGGGATGGGCAGCCTGGCAGTGTGAGTACCACTTGATTGCTTTCTTACAATTCTTTGCACATTCCTTTCTCATTTTCAGGAACTGGGATACTTCTGGAACATGCATCACAGGGAGTGGGGGATCTCCAGCATCCAAGTAAGGTTATGGTACACGCATGTTACCATCAAAAAAATTCTGGTTATACTGCATTAGTACATTGTATGTATTTCAGTAGAGTGGCTTCTGACAGACTTGGCAGAGAATTTACAAACAGCTTTCAGAAGTCCCTGTTTCTTCCCCCTCGTACATGCTTTTAGGGCTCTTTTGAATGTTGTCTGAGCTACATAGGAACATGTCATAGTTTATCCCATAACTAATCACAATATTTAATTATTTTATGATGGCTATAAACCAAGTGTAACAAAGGGAAAACTGTTCTGAACTTTCTTGACAGAGTATTCAGTAAATACTTGCTCTTTGTTTGACATGCCATCATTTACCTCCTCAGCCCTCGGAGAACAGCAGGATAGCTGAACTATCAATATGCTAGAAGAAAAATCATAGACAAGGAAAGTAAATTCTGACATTTTGAAACTAATAGTGTAGTTCATCTGATGCACTGCATACCTAATACTCAATGAAAAGTCTAAAAGGAAGAGCTTAATGCATCTCTCAAAAATCTTTGCATTTGTCATATTGTGTGGTGTCATATTTGTCTATATATAAAGATATGTCATATATGATCTGACATGGTAAGTTTATGCAGACAGTGCTTTACATGCACATTCAAATGCTTAATAAAAATGCCTCTGTTCACTGCCTCTCTGGGTCTGGGCTTCTGTGTTTGCATATACATGCATACAGGAGGGTTATGAACAGATACCCTTTTTCATTAAGCAAGTGACATTTTCATGCTGGTGCGGCATCTATCTATCTTCTTTCTGGCAAAGCTATGTGCCTTTCAGTCAGCATCTGACTAAAGATCAATGAGAGAAAGCTTTTTGAAGGTGCTTTCAGGTCCTGCAGCAAGGGAGATGATCAGAAAGCTGCCATAAGCTTTGGACCCACTTGACAAATGAGGAACTATTTTGGCGCTCTGTAAACTGCTGTCACATCAGTTAGAAACACTAATTAGAACTACTTTGCTATTGAAAGTGTCCAGTGCATTAAATACCACTTCTGCTTATTGCAATTAGCTTATCCATTGACTTACACTTCATACCGCAAGACTATCAAAGATGGAAATGCATAAGGGGATCACTTAATAATTTATGAGGGAAATTAGAACTGAATGGCAAATAGCTTTTGCCTGCTACCCTTTGACCTTTCATTCCTTGCAGAGCATGAAGCTTACATGTGAAATGTGTTCATCCTTGGTTTTGTCGAGCTGGAGAAGTCAACAACCCAAGAGGCACAAGTAAGCAAACATCAGATTGTCATCTTTTTCTCAGAGTGATGTGGGTAGCTTCTGAGAAGCAGTTGGATATCATGGTACCACAAAGTCTGTAAAGAGAGAATTTTATGCTCTTTCCATACTGTTCTCCAAAATGGTTCTTATTGATAAAGCTGCAGGACTTCATTAAATAATATATACCATGTGGAGTTCAGAAGAGGTGATGATGATTTTTAATGTTATTTCCTTTCTTTACAAGGTAAACTTGTAGGTGATAGAATCTAGTTTAAAAAGTGAAGTTGTTTGTAAAGACTGAGACAATATCATATTTTTGTTTTAACATTTAATTGTGAGTCTGTAATGTTTCAACTTTCCTTAGGAATAAGAAAAAGGAAACAGTTTCTCATGCCATAAAAGACAAGAGAAGTGGCCCAGCTATGACTCTACATTGTACACAGATGTTTTTAGCTGAGAGAAGAGGAAAATATCACTCTAAATAGTAGCTTGCGATCTAGTACACAGTGTAGTCACGAGGCTCCATTCCTCACCCTGCTTTTGTTACTTCTGTCTAGACACTTACTCCTGCTCAGATTTAGACCTTAGTACAGTTGCTTAGTACAGTGTTAAGGAAGATCAGGATTTCTAATTTGCTGTTTTAAATAAAAGATAGCAATCTTACCACACTCCATACTTCTCAAGAGCTGGAATGTTTTTCTGCTTAAGTATTTTTTTGTTCTTAACATTTTTTTGTTCTTTGAGACCAGCTCAAAGGGTGCCTGTGTTCTGTTCCTCAAACGTTAGTAAGGTATAACTGCAATGCACTTTTTTCTTAAAGAGTTAATTTAACAAAACAGACAGAAAATATAAAGCAGCAATGGGGCAATTTCAATTAAAAGCTCCTAATAGGAATCATCTTCAATGATCTGATTCCAAATATATGAAATTCTTCCTGTTTTCAGGTTCCCTTGTATGCCCATTCAGTGATCAATGCAGAATATTCCTTGGCTGCCTGAAGTCCTACATATCACAGACTGATCCATACAGAAATATTTGTGAAAAAAATTACTATTTAATTTTCAAAATCTTTAAGTGATAGCAAGATAAAATACTACTAACAAAAGCTTAAACAAGCATGCACTCCCTAAATGCAAGTATGTAGAGGAAGGAAGGCAGTGGGTTGATTAGCATTGATAATATGCAGCTGTGGTCTTGCCTCAGAGGCAGTGGGTTGATTGACATGGATGATGTGCAGCTGTAGCTCGTTCCTGCTAAGTGGTTAAATAGCCCTGAGGATTGTGGGAGAGGTGGCTGGATGGAGGAGGAGTGTGGTTTGACCTCTGGAGGAGGAAGATACAGCACAGACAGTAGAATCTGACCAACGGTAAAGCCTTGTTGCAGCCTACTAGCTTGATTGTGCTGCAACAGTTGGTGCCCTGTGTGAGGCTGACTGAGTTGGACTTCGACTAAACATAAGTATAAATTACATTATGAAATGGCTTGGTTCTTTGACTATATTTACAAGTTTGGTTTTGTTTTTTAAGAAAGAAAAGTCTCTGGAGGGGCAGAATGGAATTGCAAGATCTCAAACCATACCAGAGCCTTCTTAGCCTACTAACACTGGAGGCCAAACCAGTGTCCTTATTTGTGCCCTTCAGTTTTGATGACAGTTACTGGGAGAAAGGAGAGAACTTGTATGTTTTATTTTAATTGGTTACATTTGAAAACCAAAGATGATGCAACAGAAAATATCTCAGCATGACATGCAGAGTTGAGGCCTGCCTTGCTTTGGAGCAGATGAGCTCTTTGGTCCCTGGGGCAAGCTGTGTATGCTTCTTTGAGTGGTTCTGCTCTTCTGGCTGCCATAGTAGGAACATGAGAGACATTATTTTTTCAAGAAATGCCTAGCCATTGTGGAGATATGTTGTGGAGCTATGGAAAACTGGTTGGTTGGGGGTTTTTTTGGCTGTGACTCCACCACCAGCAGCAGCAGCAAAGTTTCTGTTGATGCCTGTGGGGCCGAGGGGCAATGCCTGGGCTGGAGGAGTAGGGCTGTATGTACACCCAAGCCTAAGGCATTGCTTTCCTTCATTTCTTTCTAATTGTCTGCTGCCTTCTTTTAAGACTGGTAACCTTAGACTTGCAGAAAAAAAGAGTATTACTATTAAGCATGATGAAATTTAACTCGTGATTGCTGTTTCCACAGTGGCCAGTTGGAGAGGTAAGAGCATAGCTTTACCAAGCAGCATCTAACCTCTGGGTGCTGAAAACGAGCAGCAAATTAGGGCTTCAGAGACCTGGCTGCAGTGCAAGTGCAACACAACCTTGCAGATACTGACACTAAAGACACAATGTTCCTAGTAAATTTTGCATTGCCTGCACCACTTTGAGAATCCTCATGGTTTGATGTTTGTGTTAGGTTTCACCTAGTATTAGTTAGACCCTGCACCGTATTTAATGTCAGGTTTGGTATCTGTCTGCTTGAGACAGGGTGTCACGGTATATTCCATTGCTGGCACGTTTTGACAGGGAAGCAGTAACTTATGCACTGGTTCCCATGAGGTTTCATGTTCCTGTAAAATCAGCCATTTAGAGGGAAAAAAAAAAAAGCAGTATTAGTTTAACTTGCTATTTCACATAATGCTGCTAAGACAATCCCTGTAAAAAAACAGCACTTCTTCAGATGTCCAGTGCTGTATGACAGGCATTAAAATGCTGCTTTTTTCTCTGATAATATTTTAACAGCCAGTACTGGCTTAGGTTTTTCCTTTGTTTAAAGCCCCTCTGTGGTGGCTGGCCAAAATTCTTCAGGTCTGAGAAGGGATCTTGTTTTCCTGTACCTCACAAAGTAAGTAGAAAGCATGCTGTCTCTTACATGGTGCCAACTGAAAGCCTGTGCTCACAAGAAACACGCTGTACAAAAAAGTTCATCCCCTGCCCAGCCTTTTGCTCCTCAGCAGCAGCCAATGCTCCCAGCCCTGAACACAGGGGGGCAGGGAGCTGCTGTCTCCCTGAGCATGTTTTGCTGCCTGCTGTTTGTTGGTGATGTGGGCTGCAGCATGCTGGCTGCTGAAGGCCAAATCTCAAACATGTTTGTGTTTGTAAAGACTATTGATTCAGAGTTGCTCTGGCTCAAGTGTAGGTTTTGCTATACTAGAGCATCAATAATGATATTCAAATTCACATGTATTTTTCAGTGATCCCAGAGTGAATCCTTAAACATATACAACACAGTTACAAAGTACTAGAAAAAGGGTTTGTTGTCATTCTGTTCCCTGACTGTTTCTCTGCCTTTGTGTGAGTCACAAATATATAAATGAAGTATTGGCAATATCTTCTTTGTGCAATCCCAAAGAGAACCTGAAAAAGGAAGCTATAAAAGTAGCTTTAGATAATTTTTTTCATGATACCAGAGGCATTTTTTTTTTTAATTCTACTGCTTTAGACATTTTTGGTGCCTGGTTGTTTTTTGGTGGTTTTTTTTCTCTTTTTTTTGGTAGAAGACTTCTAGCCCACTGGGTAGAGTGTGGCCCTTTCTATAAAAATAAAGTTACTTGCCAAATCTCTCAATAAGGGTTTCCTTCCCCAACTGTTAATGATTTTACCATGCTCCTCGCTTCAGAGGCATTAAAGTTTCCTCAAGTGATCTCTGTCTCTGGGGTAAGGTATAGCTATGTCCCAGAGCCGCTGTACGGAGGGGGGAATCTGTGGCCATGCAGGTTGGTGCCTGATGGGGGTGTCCGGGGGGGCTTTGCCCCTTTCCCCTGATTAGGCTCCAGATAAAAAATGTTTGAAGTCTCCCACTCATGTTTTTCTTCAGAATGGATACAGGATTGCCATGAAATAACATCAGGCTTGTGTCTGTACAATTAATTGAAAGTGCAACAGCACCTGGGTCAGGATGTGCTGGAGGTCTCCAGTGCAAGTTCCCCACCCCCTCCCCCCCCCCCCCCCCCCCCAACTGCCTCAGATCTTGCCATTAGGGTGCAGCTGGGGCACCCACCATCCTTGTGCCCCAGCAAGATTCAGCTGCTCTTGGTGTCAAGGAGGTGTAACTGTGCAGTAAGGTTGTTTATTTTACTTTGATAGAAACTAGTTAATTTCATCTGTGAATTTTGTCTCATGTAACAAATGTACGTATTAAAACTTCCAACAGAAGCACTTATGGCGAGGACAGCCCAGTTGAATGCAGCTGGCCTGGGAGGCAAAGGCTGTTTCTAAATTAGGACTGGACCAGAGGTGAGTTGTTTTGTGCTCTGAATTAGCAGGGCAGCAAAATTCTTTATAGCTTCTTGCCTTGCTTGAGAAATGCTTTTGTGAACTTTGGCTGGATTTAGTCCCTTAAAACTTCTGGAAATGGAAAAATTCCAGTGAATATTTTAAAACGGTATTTGAAAATAAATATAGGGTATATAAAAACACACAATAAGCAGCGAAGCAGGAGAAAACTATAAGAAAAATTGCTATTGTGTAAAGATATATACTTGCAACGATAGACTGATATCCAATAATTTACTACTATGAAGTTCTGAAAAAACAGGTGACTGCAAAGTGTTTGCTAAACCATTCCTTTTCATCTGACATGTGGCTGGATTATGTGAACTGACTCACCATTTAAATGGGGCTACTGAGACTGGTGTGTTATTGATTCAGACAATCCTTGACCTCAGGGATAACACTTGCTGTAACAGAGGAAACTTGTTTTTAGGCTGGAATTCTCCATCTCTCTCTGAATCTCTGTTACTTGACAATACTGAAAACAATAAAGATTAGGGAAGGAAAGCATGAGTTAATACCAGCAAAGTCAAACAGCTTTCCCTGAGCTGCTTGTTCTGATGAAATAGTGCTGGTGCTCTCCAGAAGAAAAATCCAGAGGTGCTGAGACTTTAGTCCTTTGGATTCAAATTTTCACCTGAACTGCTCTGTGTGTCTGTGTATATAAACATACACATCTCTCAAAGCCATCTTTCATTTAATTTGGTTTGGGGTTTTTTTATTTATTTTTAGTTAGACTGAGGTAAAGCTCCAGATACAAAATGCTTGAAGTCTCCCACTCACATTTTTCTTCAGAACAGATGCAGGATTACTAGGAAATAACATCAGGTTTGTGTCTGTACAATAAATTGAAAGTGCAACAGCATCTGGGTTAGCCTCAGCCCTGTAAGCAGCCCTGCAGCTAAGCAAGGAGCAGCCTGGCAGTGCACGCACTGGTGCTGCACACCGTATGGGCTGCAGGTGGGTGCTTGGGCTGCTTCTTGCTGACAACTATGACACTTTGTGCTATGCGCTGGTATAGCCCAACCACTGTAGACATGGGCTTGCCTATCCATGCACAGTTATATCTTCATCTTGCTGCATAGCCCTACTGAGCAGGAAGCCTGCAGACTCATCCGTGCAAGGACTGCACTCAAGCCTAAAATAGTTTAGTCTCCTTGGGCTCACTGTAGAGTCAGTCAAGAGATGCAAACTCTTCTGTGAGGCAATTTAGAGCAGGTACCTCTGGAAGGGCCCCTTTCTGCTCGTTGGATGCTAGGGAGACAGAGTCTCCCCAAAGTGGCACTTGCATTAAGTGACTGATGGTGCTGTGTCTGCTTCATCCTATCCACAGAGCAATAAGCACTGTTGGTTTGTAATGTCACCACTGTCCTCTGCAAAAGTACAGCTGCAGTGTTGCCAGGGAGGGGGATGTGGAGAACAGGGTCTGTCTGTCCAAAGCATTGGGGAAGGATGGCAGCAGCCTGAGCTGGCTCCATAAGATCCTGTGGGGCTTGGAGAAAAACACTGGTGAGCAGGACAGCTTCAGGTCCCTGCACACAGAGCAGAGTAAGTGAAGGAGGTAGGGATTTTTGTTTTATTTCTCTGTATGTGTATTTTTCTCTCTGGTCATTGTGCAGAACACAAGTGTTCTGTGTGTCACTGAGCGGGGAATTATGACTAGAATGCACAGGAGAAATTTTTATTATGATTATTATGAGATTTGGATGCCTCACGTTTCTCTGGCTATCTCAGGAAGGATTTTGTCCAGAATTCATCAAAGACAAAGAAAAGCTTTCTTTTCAAGAAAACTGTCAGTGGGCACTTGCCAGGATGCCTTCAGAACCTTTTCTTTGCAGAGAACCCCCTAAATAACAAATAAGTAACACAGCAGACTGTTGATCACAGTCTTAAATTAACTTAAAGCTTGCACTTTTTTTTAGTATATCATGCCTAGGCCTGTCTGTAGCCCAGGCACTGTGTGTACCTTCTCAACCTGTCATTCATCAAATTCCTAACAGTTATCAATCTCCAGACATTAAGCAGATAGCCTGGCACTAACCCAACAGCTACTGCATGATGCTGCAGCTGTTGAACAAGTACTTTATCAAAAATTATTTTCTGGCTTTTTATCAGCTATTTCAAATCCCAAGTTGCAAATCAGTTGCTTCCTTTTTAGTTATATGGAAGCAAAATGAGATGCACCTGAATGCTTTTAAAAACAATTACTTCTAATACCATTTACCAATGCAAACATCCATCCATCCATCCTTGATCCTTCCTCTGTAGACTGTAACACTCCTTTCTTTTTCATATGCAAATACTATGTCTATGTTCTAATCACTGAGAGTAAGTTAGATAAAAGCAAAATCTGATGTATTAACAATGAAAATGTTTGTCTGAATAAAAACATGGGTTATCATGGGATTTTTCCTAGGGTTAAACTACATTCAATATGATTAAGAGCCTCAGAACTTGTCTCTGAAAGACTTGGTCTTCTGATCAAAGTGAACATCCCATTTTTCTATGTCCATTTCCTAAGCAGGTTGAAGAAAGATCTCCTTATATGTGTAGCCCTTCTTAGGCACAAAATTCCACTAAAATAATTTTGGGAAAGGGCGAGTGACAATGTCTTATGGTTGGTCTTCCTGCAGTCTCTCCAGCGTGACTGAAAAAAGATGCAGAGGGAGTTGTTTTTTGAAAGCCTAAAATCTCTCATTGTGGATGGTGTTGTGAAAAGAATCCCTTTGGTGTAGGAATATCCACATGGAGCAGGCTGATGTGGGCTCTCCTTGCAGGGCAGTTGCCACGTTCAGGCTGTGTCCAGTAGGTTCCACAGTGGGAAGGAATTGACCTTGGAACCCTGTGGGATCTGTGTATGCTAGGCGCTGACGATATTTCCCTTGCAATTTCATACAGCTTCAAGCCATGTGCTGTCTTTTTGAAGGTTTCCTAAAGCTGTGAATCAGAAAGCACTGGTGTCAGGTGCTGATAGTATTGAATAAGTAACATACAATACATTTAACTTGCTTTTACATGTTTAAATGATGGTCCACTAGTGCCAAGTGGTGGCAGCCAAAAAAATCAAAAATGGGTATGACATGGATGCAAGGAAATGCTAGGGATGCAGAAATGTTACTTTCCTCTTGGGACCCAGAACTGTGTCACTGAACTACTGATATCGTATGTCATACAACAGGCCTGCCCATGCCCAAAAAATGCAATAGCTGTGTCCTGCTGAGATTTGTAACTCAAGTCGAAGTACAGTCAGACAGCACAGCCTAAGTGTGTTTTTCCTAGCAGTAAAGCAGATTCAGTAAAGTCTTCACTATTATTCCTAGATGGATCAACATAGCATAAAATAGTAGTGCACAGATCATATGAGTCATATTGAGGCTGAATCCATGCTGGCAGAAATGCTTTCACTTCAAGTTCTTGAAGCACCTCATTTCCTATGAGCTAGATTATTTTTTCATAAAATGTGGACAACAAATAAGATGAGTTTAGCCCTTGCCTTTGTTGCTGCATGTGGCAAGCTGATCTGTGAGTAATGGAGCAAACAGAGCAATCTGTTCCAGAGCCTCCGTGAAATTTTCCATTGTTTGGGGAACGAATCAGTCCATTCTCTGCATGAAAGGGAAAGTCACGCTTAGGAACTTGATTTGTTGCAATGCCCTTCTTTAATGCATTGCACTACTAGTGACATTCTCGCTGATATTGGGGTCCTTTGTGTGCTTTGTATCAGTTTTATTTTCTTGCCAGGAAATTGAAGCACCTATATATGTAAGGAAGTGAATCTTTGATTCTTTCTAGCCCAGAAGTGTGCCTGCTAACATGCCTCAGATCACAGACCGCGTTCACAGTGGCACAGAACCCAAGGTATGAAAAGTTTGCTAATAATTTTACCCCATCTTCCTATAGCAGTGTTAAGTTTAACTTAAGTTTCAAATTAATTCTACTTAATTTCTTAATTAGAATCTTCTGGGAACTCAAAGCAGTGTCTGGAAGGGCATGGCTTTCACCATGCTGATGTGGTTGCTAGATCGGAGCTGGGTAGCTACGCCCTCCAAACTAATGACTAAGAGAAAAATCTGATGTGAGTTTGTGTAATTTGATCAGCACTAACCTGAATGCCCCCTCCTCTCCAAGAAGATCTGGTTCTACATGGAATTCCTACCTGGACCATGTAATTCTGAGAGTAGGCATCTGTATCAATAAACCTTTAACCAAGAGAAAGCCACTGGAGACAGAATTGAAAAATAAAGGTGAGGAAAAGGTAAAGGGAGTGAAGAGAGAGATGTTTACCCATAAAGGTACCTCTGTCTGCAAGGATGGGGAAATGGACAATGCTGGATTTTCCCTTTTAACAAAGGTGAAGAGTAGGCTTTCCATTTCCTTGTCAAAAGGAATATATCCCGTATAAATAAATACATGTGTGTATATGTATAAGGTAATTCACAATTGTCAGGTGTCACTGTAGCTGCTGCATAGGCAGTGAGCAGCATCTCATTCCTCCAAATGCCTCAGCCTTGAAAAGTGTGTGTGAAAAGGGGCTATAGCTGTTTGTCTGTGCAGATGTGTGTCAGGGAGACAGCCAGCTGTGGACTGTGATGGTAAAGGAAGAGGTGGTAGATATGCCACCACTCTTCATTATCTAGCAGTGTGGATCACTATAGGATCAGAAATGAAGGCCTTGCTGGGTTAGGGGGTAGGCAGTGAGCTGCATTTTTGCCCTCTCGTATAGGACTGTTGACATACTGGTCTCTTCTCAGCCCAAGAAAAACCTAATCAAATAACTTCTCTCCCCATGGCAGCATGCTCAAAGGCTGTGAAGAGGTGGCAGACACAACAGCTATCCCTGTACCATTATCTTAACCCCACTCAAGTCAGCAGATCCACAGTCACTGATGCTATGCTCGGAGCGCTTCTGGCCTCCCCGAGGATCTTGCCATTCTGGGAGATCTCTGGCATGGTCAGACTAGCTGGGTGCAAGTAAGTCCCGGAGGTTAGAGTTTCACACAGCACCTGCCCTGTGGCTTGGGGAGAAAAGTATGAAGTCTCTTATAAATCTTAGCAGTTTTAGGGCAAGCTCGTTATGGTCTGAGGCCAGCCTCGCTGTGCCTGGGATCCCAGGTGCCTGCAGTGCAGTGCCCCCGGAGCAGTCAGCTGTGCCGAGCTGGGATGGCTCAGCTTCTGCCTGGCAGGATACCTGTGACCCTCCCTAGCTGTCTTCATGCTGCACCTTCTGGTCTTCCAGTGACTGGAGCCCTGCATCTCCCTGCACCTTGCTCACTAACAACCCAGCAGGTACCTCTGTTGGCAGGGGCCAAGGGGACTTGCCCAAGGCCTCCCAGTGTCTCAGGAGCTGTACAGAGTTGGTGCAGGGTCATTGGTGTAAATCCCAGGTGTCCTCTGGAGGCTGGAAATGCCTCCCGGAGCTGCTCCAGTCAAGCTGCAGCTGATTCTGATTCCTCTCATCAGCTTAGACTAGGAAACATGGGTAAGAAGTTGCTGCTGCTGGGGAAGGGGTTAATTTTTCTCTCTGATTTTTCTTGTTTTACTCTTTATTTTCTCTTTGCTCATCAGGGAGGAATGTGGGCTCAGCTTACAAGGAGTTAGGACTAGACCAGACTCTTCTTAAAGAAAAGCCTGAAATTCCAGGGAAGGATTTTACCCCGTTTGTCTACTTTTCTGTAGAAGGTGCTCATTAAAAGGAGAGGCTGAGTTTCAGCTGCAGGTCTATTACAGAGGTAAAACCCAGCTCTAAAGCTTGACTTTGGATCCTGATTTCCTCCAAAGTCTGTGCTGAAATTCAGACTTAGGCTGGCCTAATGAGCACTGCTCAGAAATATGCCATGCGGAATATTTCTGGGCTATACCTGAGCTAAATTAAGTCCTGGCAGCTTTCACTGGTAGCATTCTAAAGCACAGTCTGTGGGGTGTTTTTTCAGGGGTCATTCGGCAGTGTCTCACCACAGAGAAGAGCACTATTGAACTCCTTGGAAAAGCTATGAAATTTCATACACTGGATGCAACCCCAGGAGACTAATCCAGCCCCAAACACTATCACTCTTAGATTTGTGTTTCATTCAAGAAGTCATGAAGCAATCTATTTTGCCAGAAAAAAAATCATTATTTTATCATCATCCTGAGTACTTTCCATGAGAACAAAATTTATCAAAAATATCTGAGATCTTTGAGAAAGATCTCAATTGTGCAGAAAAGCATTACATTGATTGTGAACTTAGCCTTTCTTTGGATTCTTCTGCTTGTCATTTTTACTTAAATACAAATATTAATGAAGACCTAAATGTGCCCTTTTACTATTGCCCTTTATTTTATTTTTCTATAAAGATTGCTCATAATCCTACAGCTATCTTTTTCCACTTTAAAAGGTTCTTGCTTCTTATTGCTGTCAGGATAATGCTGCCTCATTCCACCTAACTACCGATAAATAGAAATGCAGAGCCATGACTTCTATTCGAAAGCATGCAGGCTCCTTTGTACTGTTTCCGTACATATAAATATATCTTCCAACTTGTAGTTGTACTACAACATCTGAATTAAATCATGACTTATTCTTTCTATTAAAGCTGTGTTGTCCTTGCCGTTATCCCCTTTTCCAGTAAATGAGTACAATGAAAAATTGATTCTAGCTGTATTGGACTGCAGCAAAATAACAAAAGATGATTGTTACATTATCAAAGTCCTCTCTGCTTCCATAATATAGGAATCAAAACCACCTGTCTTTATCTTCTCAATCAATATTGCACCTGAGTCACATTTTCCTGGAAAACATTTTAAAGGTGCCCACTGTATGTTATTTAGATTTAACAAATGCATTATTCAGGCTGTCTTCATTTATTTTGATTACCTGAGATTGCTCTGCCATCCCTGTGAGTTATATAAAGCATAATATTAAATGCCACACTAGACTATCATGTCAGTAACAATATCAGATGACTTCTCTTATGTGAAGCAGTGTGACAGCTGAACAAGTACACTTCGTAAAATGTATATGGAAAACTTGTGTTCAACAGGGAGGTTTCATTGCATGCCGCTGTCTTTCTAAAAGGTAGGGCAGGGCAGAGGGCTTCAGTTAATGGCTGGTAGAACAGAATGACCTAATTGGAAGCAGATTTGGTGAGGGTGACTGTGGACATTAGAGTCTGCATTTCAGGAAAGGATAAGCTAGTGCTGGATGCCTAAAGCTGTCAGCTGTGCTTTACAGCCATGCTTTTTAATATTTTTAACAGGTGATGCTTAAGAGCAGCTAATTTACTGCATGTCTCAATAGCAGTCTGAAACTATTGAGCATCTAGTAAGAACAGAGAAATAAGTAAGTAGCTCTAGAGACGCGGCCATCATTTCAATGTGTGCATTTGCATATTCCATCTAATGCCTGAAGTCAGATGCCTAAAATTAGTAGATTTATTTGGATGTGTGGAAATAATTGTAATTTGTTTCACAGCAATCAATTTGTGATGCTTTGATTTCCCTTTCTACCGAATTAAATTATTAAGGGGCAAATATGATTTTCAAGATACTTTTTATCATTCCCTCTGCTTGAAGTTTTGTCAAGTTTGACATATCATAACCCAACATTCAGCCATGAGTAATAAATATTAAAAAAACCCAATCAAATAAAAAACAAATTGAGTATGAGAAATGCAAAAAAATGAGGGACAGCAGAATAGTACCTTGCCAGGAAACATGTCTGTAATAGTGACGCCTTTTCCACATCCATTAATTATCTGCATCATTTCTAGATGGCAATAGTGGTCTGAGTCAGGAGACTGTGCCCATCAGGCTCTGTATGGGGCCATGTACAGAGGGCAGGGAGCAGGATGAAGGGTTGAGCTGTTCTTCAGAGGTGCCTCCGTAGTCCTCCACCCACAGACCTGCTCTCTAAGTCCAGTAAGGCATGGGCTAACTGGAACTGCAGCAACCTCATCCCAGCAGAGACAGTGAGGGGTGCTGAGCCAGGGATCAGCAAGGGGCATTTGCTCCAAGATTTGAGGCTGGTAACAGTCCTGCCCGAGGCAACAGGGAGAAGAGAGACTATCATCTGAATCTGCTCCAGCTCCTCAGCTCCTTAACCAGAGCTCTTCTAGGGCAAAAAGGATGTCCTTGGTATTCAGAAGAGGTCTTGCACTACACCTGAATAAGAAGAAGCTTGTATTCCCCCTGAGACGGCTGGTGGTGACCCACAGCATCATGACAAGTGCAGGAGAAAGCAAGTCAAGGGATTCAAATGCTGGTCAGCACCTAAGGCTGGCTCATGCCAAGCCCTGTGCTCCCTGGCCCTGCACACCCCAAGAGCAAGAGGCCACCCCTGCTGCAGCAGCAAAACCAGCACGCTTTTGGCATAAGCACCCATACTTTTTCCATCCTCTGCCCTCATTTTGTTTCTCTGTTTAAAAACTTTCCTTTTATTTTAGCATAGAAGAGAAATATTTGCTTAAAAATTAACTTCAAAGCCCCTAGTCATTGCACAGCTAAAAGCACAGAAATATTGCCTCTCAATCTTTTTTAATCTGGATATTTTATACTTTTTTTCCAGCTGGACACGGAAGGACTAGACTGAGCAGAGTGTTCCTGTAGTCAGATCCTGGGCTGCACCATGCCTGGGTGCAGCTGCTGCTGGAAGCAAGCTTGGCCGCTGCAGCACAGCCTGGGACAGCCCCGTGCCTGCCCCTCTGACCCGTTGGTGCAGCGGCTTTCCATGATCCAGCAAAGCTGTAAGATTCCCACACTGGTTTGTGCCCGTTCCTCAAGCCCTGCAGGGGTCAGTTCTCACTGTGGCTGCGCATGTGGGGGCACTGGCATGAGGGTGGGGAGCAGAAGACCCGGTGCAAGTGCAAAGCCACCCTACAGCTGTCCTGGCTAATTGTGGGGATAACTCGAAAACATCTGAGGTTTGCCTTGGCTCAGGTGAGACCCTGAGTGCCAGGATGCCTACGTCAAATGTTTTTAACCTTCAACAGGCAATATCACTTTGGTACCTTGGTGAGAACGGGCTTTCTCGGGAGCTGTGCCCACCTCCACTGCCAGGGCAGCTTTGCCGGTGGCATTTTGGAGCTTCTACTTCTGATCCCAGCCAGAACAAAAGGAAAAAGAAATAAGAAATGTTGTGGAAAAAGGTGCTGGACCTGGATAAAGGCTATTCCTATTGGAAGTTGACCTCTGCCCACCTGTCCATCCCTCCCTCTGTGTGCCCGTGCCCTGGGCAGGGGTGTACACAGAGGGTATCCCTGCCGTGTTTCTTCCTCTGCTCCTGCCATGAGTGCTCACTAGGCTCTGCCTGTGCCAGGGCACCGTGGGGTGGCAGGAGGGGGCTTTACCTGGGCCTGTGGGAGCCCGCTGTCCTGCTGTCTGCAGAAAATGAGCTGCAAAGCTGCTGCTTGGCTCCAGGCCTTAATATATTCATCTTTTCTCATAAATATAACTAGCAGGTGAACTACAAACTGAGCTTATGATGGGATTCTGGCTTTCATTAAGGAATTTTGTACCTATTTAAAAAATATATGCAAGAGCATGTTACTGATTACTTTAAGAGCCTATGCAAATTTATTGATTTGCAGTAGGCAGAGCTTGCTGTGATGTGTAAATTAAGCCATTTAAATCATCCTATTTGGTAACTGAAGCGCCAGTTCTGTTTACTCAATGAGTTAATACCCTATTACCCACCACAGTTTTATAGTTGTGCTTCTGGCCCTTGCTGGCCCAAAAGAGCTAGCTAGCTGCCCCCCTGCTTGTCTTCACCAGCAGAAAACTCTCCCACTGTCTGGGCCAGCTTTTGGTGGTTGTGATTTTAAGGTGCCCCAAAGTATGCCATCTGCCTCATCGGCCAGGCAGGACCAGCTCTCATTGGTAGGAGAGGACATGGTGGCCTTGCACGGGTGGCAGGGTGCAGCCAAGAGAGCAGTGGCCATGCCAAGCTCTGCTGTTGACTGCTACAGATGCCTTAACAAATATCTCTCTGCAGACAGTTTCCACCTAAATATTTCTGCAAAGTGCAATTAGGGATATGTTCAGTTTCACTCCCACCCTGAGTCAACAGTGGGTCAGATGTAATTGCAGATTAGACAGCCCCTAAATTTTTTTCATGTCCTTGCACATGAGCATTTGGAGGCTGCTTTAAGGATAAACCAAAGGATATATTAAGACATAAATCCTGCAGATAGTTGTATTAGTTCTCAGGGAAACACACACATGCACATACAGCCCCCTGTATCTGTTACACCAGAGCTGGGCAATTGCTACCTGAAGTACGTCGGTGTGCTTGTAAATGTTTGCAGAGACGTGGGGTTGAGGTCTTGAGGTAGTGTAAGAGGTTCCTGGGAATCCCTTACTTGGGCTCTGCCCTGAAAGGGGGCACTGCACAAAACACCATATGATAATGATAAATGATAAAGATAAATGAGGGCTCCTTTATCAGGTGCTCTTGATTAATCAAAAAGTTGAGAAGAAAATTTTCTCTGGTGGATTGGCCTTTCTCTTCACCCATGTTTGATACTAACATCATAATTTATGCTTTCACTGAGTTGTTCTCAAATCTGCTTTTTCTTAATGACAGGATAAGAATTTTTCAATAATTAAAGGATTTTATGATGCAGGAATAATGCACATATCATTCGTCAAGGTAAAAACACCCTGACCTGAAAGCCTTACACACAATGCATGAGGCATTTGCCCGTTTAGACAACTACAGGCTTTCAGGGCAACAGACCGTTGGCTGAGCCAAGTAATATTAAGACAAGTGGCTCAAACCCATAACACAGTCCTGGTAGGCAATGTTGCATCTTTTAAGGGAAAATACAATGTTCTAAAACTTCCAGATGAAACTGAAAAAAAAAATAAAATAATAAAATGAAATTAAATGCAAATGTTAAAATGCATGTTTTAGTTCTCACATTTTACAAATTTAAGAGGTGCTGAATTTTACTGACAGTTTTCTTGGCAGCAAGTGAATTCCAAAGATGCACATGCAAATATTTGTCAAAACTGAATTTTCAATTTTGCATGCATAAGGATTACTCCAGAAGTGCTGGCATACTCACTTGCTCGCAGAAGAAAAGTAGTGTCATGTGGCATGTCTGGCCAATCATAGGAAAACTGTGTATTTTTAAATATTCTGATTAATCCATAGAGTAAAAAAATATAGTGAAAAGAAAGTCGCTGAATATATTTGAATAACAAATAAATTCAAGATGGTGTGATTGGCTTATATATATTCCCTGAGCAAGGAGAGACAAAATTAATCAAATAAATTATTCATCTTGAATTATTTGTTCAGCTCTGTTTTTACAAGTGGAGGCCTAATACTGATATCTGAATTTTGCAGTTTGCTACAAAAGTTCTCATATCATGTGTCCTATCCTCCTGATAGCCACCGCTTTGCTTTGGGTCCAGCTTCTTCACACACAAGCACTGCACTTGCTGTGATGATGTATTTTCTTGTGAAAGATTTGCCAAAAGCAATTAGGTCTTGAGTAGCAGGCACTGAAAGTCCTAGCATGTTCATTGACCAAGAGGCATTAGAAATGTAATGTTGCCCATTTATACTAAATCATTACAACACAAATAGCACTCCTTTGCCTTGGCCTTTGCGCAGAATTAGATTCAGGTTAGAGTGCATCCATACACTTACCCTGAGAAGCACTCAGCACGGCTGTCCTAATTGCACCCCAGATATCTAGACCGTATTTAGACAGAGGGTTTAATGGCTCTACTACCAAAAGTCTGTTAGCCTTTATTATGTTTATTTACATCAGAAAAACTAATCATTGTGTTCTCTGAGATAAATACAGTAATTAAAATATAATTCTTCTTTCTTTGATAGCTATGCAATGTGTGGTACTAGTCTACATTCTTGTTCCAAGCTCATATAGGAGGGAAACCATAAAGTTGAACTATGTAAGCATATATCAGCCTTCTGCCATTAATAAGGCACTGTTCTGACCAGAAGGGGACAGTGAGCGGCTAGGCAGGGCTGTGCACATCCTTGGCAGCACAGCTCTGGGACAGGGACAGGAAAGCATCCCTCGCGGTCGATGGGGAGGTGAGGGTGTGCCAGGGCATAGTGGGACCCCTGCCATCAAGGGCAGGGTCTCAGGTCTCACCGATTCAGTGAAGCAAAGCAGCAAAGGTGCTAGAGCATCACTCTGCTTGGTCTGCTATGGACAGGCAGTGGAATGACAGTCGATGCTGCAGCACAGTCTTGCTGATGGGAATTTAAAGTGCTAAATGATCTGTCTCTGCTCCAAAACCCGTGTGCGAGGCTCAGGGCTTTGCTCGGCACCTGCCAGCCATGTCCTGCTGCCCAGGCAGCAGCTGGGGCCGCATGGGGGCTGCCCCAGCCTGGGCAGGGGCCAGGGCTGGTGCGGAGGGGGGTTGTGACGGGACTGGTAAAACCTGGAGCAAGTATGGTCAGCTCATTTCATAAAAGCCACCAGATGATCATGCATTTCCTTGCCAAACCTGACTGTGTTTGAAACGCGAAAATGCACGAATGTAAGTGGTGCTGTCAGCTCCCTAAAAATCACATTTTCTGCAGTCTTCAATACTTGTTCTGTTCCATATGTGGAGGGATTTTTATGAAATGTTCCAGGCAGAAAGTAAAAAACTCTGCGGTGTACTGGCACGATAAAGCTATCTTGCATGAATGCAGTGCTTTCCACTTAAAGTGACTTGCATAAGTGGAAATATTATCCCCATTTTGCTGATGAAGAAACTGAAGCCCAGCGTTTCCTTTGAGTCACATCCAGTGAGCAAGGATAAAGCCAAGAATGAATGTGCTGACACACAGGATTTCCCATTGCCACCAGACAGGTTGTCTCCACCGAGAGTATTTCATTCTGACTTTATAGTTGTCTTCTAACTGATTAAAGCACCATCTTACCAACCATTTTATTTCCACAGGATAGAAAAGAAATATTGTCTGTATTTGCTCCAATTTGCTCTCCAAAGCATCTCTTAATATGGTGGGAGACTTTGCAAGCTTTACTTGCAATGATTGGGCACAGCTGTAAGAGGCCATGTCCTAAATTAACTGATGCAACCGGTGCCTGCACTAAATCTGTATATGTGCAGGTCTACAATATACAGAAGCCAGCAAAATGCGGCTCCTGGAAGACTTATGTTGTCTATAAGGAATCATTATAGCTTTGGTTAGAATTGTTAACAATTCAGCAAAACCATATGAGACATAATTATGTGAGTTATTGATCAATGCATATTAAGAAAGACCTCCGTTTATAGGTCATTATGAAGTGTTATTGGGGCCTCCAAGTGCATCAATAAAATCATTTATTTCTTCACATGGATGCTAGAGAAGACTTAGAAAGATGCCATGTGCATAAAAATGCTTGTGCCAGTAAATTATATTTACATCTGCTGCATATGGATAGATGGGATACAGGCCAAGTATGTGATGGTGGGAAGCAGCTTGCTGCTTCTGTTTTGGGAAAGTTCATCACTGTTGAAATTTTGGACAAATTAGATTCTGAATCAAACTAGAGAGAGAGCAGTAGATGAGCTGAAAACTTTTGCTGCTCCAGAAACTCCATTCAGAATAATGTACTATCTCACGTGTCTTTTCTTTCCATCAGTGTTTTGAAGATGTTTTTTGGTTGCTGATGGGAGCAGGAAAGAAGCGAGGATCTTGCACTGAAATGGAGAAAAACATGCACAATCTGTTTCACCCCAGATTTCATGTTTGGAAAAAGGAGGACGTGGAAGAGGTCCATCTTTGCTGCAATTTGGATAAATGCCAAAAAAAATTGAGAAGGTATGGAAGTCAAACTGTGCCAATGACGAATCTGATCTTCTGCACTGGTTTATGCCGAAAGTCAATATAAAAGAATCCACTCAATATAGACAAATCCAAATAGAGTTTTTGGGCAAAGTGCAAGGCTTGGAGATGGACACAGATACTGGCATTTTGTCCTCAGAGGCAGGTGGGTGCAGTATTTCCCTGGCACAAAACCCGAACTGGGCAGACGCCTCCCAGGAAGGTCGCTTTGCCTGGTTTTGCACCTTTTTAGGCTCCCGCCCTGCTGCCACCTCCCTCCATCTGGCAGCAGCCAGGGGCTGGCAGGGAATAACTCGGGGTGTTACCATCGGGGCTGAGGTCTGACCTCCACCCCAGCACTGCCCCTCAGGGGGGAGCAACCCCTGTGGCAGGGGGGGTCCTGGCAGGGGCGGCGGTGGCATGGGCAGAGAGTAGCTTCTGCCTTGGCTGGCGGTGCAGTTTGCCCCTCTGGAAGAGCAAGAAGCCGGACCTGCCTCCTGCCTCCCAGTGTGGTGCCCAAGACGGGGGGAGAGCATGCTGCCCAGGGGGTCTGGCTGGTGACACAGCCTGCCGATGGCCGACGCAAGTCAGAAACACGGTGCAGAGCCTGCTGTTATTTTGCAGCACAGAAAAAGCAGCCTTTTCTTCAGAGAACGAGATAAAAATTTGCTCCTGCTTAATGTCTAAACCACCTGGGGTTGGCTTAGTGATTTGAGCAAGCAGAGCTACTGCCCTGGAACCCAAACGATGCCTGAGCTGCAGCTCGGTGGAGATGGTCGTACTGCCCTTCCTGGCCGAGCAGGGGGGACGGGAGGGGCTGCTGCCCACAGCCCTTTTGAACCTCCTGCAAACTGCAGTTATGCATGGGGAAACCTGAACATGGGAAGGAGGAAAAAACGGGTGGGGGGCTTTTCAGTCACTGTGCCAATAGCTTGTTGACTTGTGGCTGTTAAATATGGAGAGCTGGTTAAAAGAGCATCAGGTGCTTTCAGGCTTGGCTGCTGATGGGCAAGGTCTGTGTTAACGTGACCGTGCTGTGCGTAGCTGGCCCTGGCTTGCTGGGAAAGAAAGCCCCACTGGTGGGCAGTGATGGCAGGCAGGTTCAGGGGGAAGCAAAGCTCCTCAGCATCGCTGCTGCTGGTGGAGTGTGAAATGGAGAGCTCGGGCAGCCTTCAGCAGCTTGCCTGCACACGGCAGCGCCCTGCCCAGCGACAGGGTGCTGGGCTTTGTTGCAGAGTCAAGGACGCTTAGTGATCCCTGTGCTTTCCCTGGTCAGGGAGCCTCAAATCTCAGCACGGAGCACCCTGCAAGGGCGCCAGCACCAGCCTTTGCTGCCCGGGGTGTACCTGTGGCTGTCTGAAGGCACACACCGCTGTTTCTTCTGCAGCGATTGCACTTCCATGGGTACTGAGTCAAGGCCAGTCAGTGAGAGCTCAGTGTAACAGATCACGAACAGTGAACATTTTGCAAATCTGAAATAACATTTTCCTGCAGGTGGAGGAGTGGCGACTGAAGACCCTTTCCCAAGCCCTGGCAGGGCACCTGCAGCAGAGGCTGGAGCAAACTTGATTCTGCAAGGAGGCTTCTGCCTTAAGCTTAGTGACTCCCGGGAAGTCAAACTCCAGCAAGGCCCACAGTGATTTGCAGAGGTAAATACATATTTCACCAGTAAAATGCAAATGTGTCTTGTGTAGTCCCCCAAAGTGCATACTCCTGCTGCTGTCACTTGTTTGTGTCTATCCAATTTTGGATTATGTTTGCCTCTCAAATTTAATAATTTTGACAAGTTAATTTCAGCCTGTTCTTGACAAGCAAAGTAGCTACAAGGAATTAAAAAAAAAAAAAAAAGAGCTAAATGCTCCAGCAAGGTAATAGCATGATGTTGCTTGGCAAGCTACTTACATTTCGAGACTTTTGAAAATGTTAATATTGAAGAGTGTCTTGTTTGACCAGAGAAAGGAACATTGTGTCTACTCTGCTGAGAAATGCCTGAAGATCCTAGAGCAACCAATTTGTGTGCTGTTGGAAAGTGGGACGTTTGGGCTAAACCAAAGGGCCTCAAAAAAAGATAAAACAATAGTAAAAATTCCTAGAATTAGCAATTTAAGAATATTGTAGGTACTTTCTTTCCGGGTCTTCAATACAACGGCTACAGCACTTCAGATCAGCCCAGCTCAGGTGATGCAGCTAAAGAAACCTCCAGAGCAGCTGATCCTGCAGCCTGAGCAATGGCTGGCGCTAGGAGCAGGCGGTATGTGTTTTGATTCCTGTTGTCTGGATGTGTCTCAGTACCAGCCCTGGGGTCTGGAGGTTATCTCCAAGGTGAGGGGCACATTCCCTCTCCCTCTTGGGCTGCTGCGACCAGTACCATGTTTCTCTTTAGGGGAAGGAATAGCTGAACTTGTGGCCAAAATCCATCACACTGGAGACGAGGCAGCTCCCAGCAGGTCTCGGAGGAGCCAGCGTGTGCCCTGCCGGGCTCCATTCTGGTTTTGGGGCTCCCTGGCAAGCCCAGCTCCCAGACCTCACTCCCCTGCCCTGCACATTCCTGCCGCCGGCATCTCTGGCTGCAGAGGGAAGAGCTCTGCAGCTGACCCCATCCAGCCCCCTCCTCCACAGGTGACAGATACTTTGGTGCGTAAATTAAAGAAAACTTAAGAAAAATTGTCTAGAGAAATTAAAACTGCCTCAGGCAGCTCAACTCGTACAGTGACACATACAGTACTTAGCACCCTAGATTTCATTATTCTTAACAGCATAACTGGAGTCCTATTTTCACACATTAAATATTCTTGGATTTTTTTTTCCAATGAGCAGACATTCGATTTTTTTCTCTGCTATCAACATGCATGTTTTGTCCTTTCAGAGACTGTCTTCAAATTGGAATACAGATTAGTTTTACCTATGATTTAAAAAGCTCTAATACTTGGTAAGGCCTCAATTCCTTTTTTTTATGGAAATGCATAGCTGTGGGGGCTATGGGGAGCTGCTCTCTGCTTAGCACTTCTGAGAGGAGAGCTGTGCAAGACTACACTATTTTCACATCTCTTGGATTTCACAGACAATGTGAAATTTGACTGTGTGCCATGAAGAAACAGTGTTTCTTAAGTGGGGTTGAGTGTGTTCTTGTGCCCTCCCAGGCCTGGTCTGCAACCCCCTGACAGCATGATGGGAAAGGAAATATCAAAGTCTACAAGAGGCAAGGACCAAACTAACAAGGCCAATTTCAGTCTGCGTGAGGGAGAGGCTAAGGGAGTGTAATTGGGGGACTGGCAATATTTCCAATTTCCATTTGTCACTGCAAACAATAAGGGGAAAAGACTTTCTCAGCAAGCCCTATGGCAGGCAATATACTGGATAAGCTACCTGCCGTGTGGGTGATAGCCCACCAGAAGGCCACTTGCTAAAGCAGGCTGGGGGTAGCCAGCCCAGATGGTGAGTTTTGGTGAGTCCTGCCGTGGGTTTGATGGGGTTGCCAGCATTGCTGTCAATACCATCCTCACGTTTCCACTTCCTGGGTTATGACATGTGTCTAAAGAAACCTTGTGCTTCAGGGCTTTGGTCAGGCACCGTCATGGTCTGGGAAGGCAGTTTTTGTGTGCATGCATATCTGCCTAGATCTCACTGGGCTTTTTCCTCACGTCCTTCTGAAGCTTGAGAGCCTTTCAGGGTGAGATTTGGGCAATAGAGAGCTAATGGGCAGAGAAAGGAGCCCAGGGAGGCTGCCAGCTCACCAGACATTGGTGTCTGAATTTATAGAGGCTGAGCAGCTTGCTAGGCTCCTCTGGTGTGTTGTGTAAGTCCCACAGACTGCCGGTGAAGTCTAGAGCCACATGTGGGACACCTCAGCTTAGGTGTCATAGCGTGGGGCTGAATCGCATCCTTGGGACTCAATGCAGCCATAAAACAGAGGGTCTACTGCCACTTGTCACTGCCTTGTATGTTTTGCCGTCACCCGATGCTCCTGGGAGTGTGGGTCCCTGCTGCTGCACTGTCCTGCATTCAGACACACCAGGCCACCTCACATGAAGTGTCAAGTGGCACCAGACATTTATGGTTAGGGACCCAAATCCTTCCTTAACTGACCTGGGACCAGAGTGGATGAATGCTCCGATGCAGAGTATCATCTTTCCGAAGATCATCTTCAGGTGTCTAGGTCCAACTGCTCATTAAATTTAAGCCTCACCTGCTGGGATGATCTGGGCATATCTCATCTGAATAATTCTTTGCTGTTGGAGGGGGTTTAGGTATTACTGGCAGCTTTGTCTTTCTTGTTCTCAACCAGTGGAGCACAATTTAATTTGAGGGCTTGAAATACTTTAGTTTAATGAAGTCTTCGAGTTCAGTGCATGGGTGAAATGTAGTAACCTATATGGTATAAGAGGTCAAACTAGATGAAGTAATAGTCTCTTTTGGCCCTAAATTATGAAATTCACAGAAGGATTTGTAATAATGAATGCATTTGTAAAACCTGGATATCTTCTCATGAATAATCTGCAAACAGAAAAACAAATTGTTTTGTTAAGCAGACTGCGACAAAGAGTTTTTTCCAACTTTATGCTATTCAGACATGTATTTTTGGATATTCTTTTGGGGAAAAAAGTCTACTGCAGCCAAATCTACATTACCTGCAAGAAAAAGAATCTGAAACAAAACAAAAATATATGTAGATTATGAAAGGTAGAGAATCAAGTTGGAGTTCTAATGTAAATGTATGTCATTATCAGTAGAGATCACTTGTAAAGCACTATTTTAACTTGAAAAGCTAAGAACTGGAATATTAAAGCAAAAGTCTTTTTACATGTGCATTTAGAACAAAAGCTACCCTGTCATTAGAAATGATACATAACAGTTGCATAAGGGTTGTTGTTTTCAGTGTTTGGTTTAAACACAATAAAGATGAACAAAATTAAAATGTGTTCATTGATGCATGAGGATGAAGTCAAGATCAGAAGTACAATTTCCTAATTTTTAGATTTATTCAAAGACTCTTCCTTTGTATTAACTCCTACAGATGTTTAATGAATGCTTAAACCAAACACTGCTCCCCCCCCCCCCCCCCCCACTGTGTTCAATGCATTTCATACGGGGAACCTGATAAAAAGAATATCTGAGAGGAGGGGAAGACAAAATCAAAGCTGATGTATCAGAACAGCTACTGCATGTCTAAACACAATGAAATTTGAACTGTGTGGGTGTATTCACTCATTTTAAAGAATGTTCATTGATTTTAGTTTTATTATGTTTGGAGTTGTGGTATGTTACACAAAGCCCATTTTACTGATCTTTATGATTCCGTAAAAGCCTACAACAATTTGGATAAAACTTAATGCGCTATATTTTTCCTTTGTTTCTGCTGTTAGACTTTATGCTTAGCTTTAGGTATAGTGAACGCATGGAGCTTTGTCCTCATCTCACTGAAAACAATAGGAACATTAGTATGGACTCCAAGGCATCCAGGCACAGGGTGTATCCTGGATCTTTCTACAGATAACACCTCGTTTGGCTGTGTATGGAGTTGGTCTACAGGCAGCACAAAGCTGACATGAAATGAACCTGTGGTAATAACAAATGCAGAGTGCTGGAAAAGGGTAGCAATATCTAGCAGATATAAGTTGGTAAAGATCTGTGAGCAAATTTCTATGAGATTTCAGGATGCAATGCCCTGTTTTGATGAGATTTTCTCTTCCTGCTGACTGTCTGACAGTCCACTTCCCCATGTGCTCTTGGAAAGAAGGATAAGCTTGATGAAAATGTGAGCCGGTGTCCAGGCAAGACTACCGATCTTTCCTTTTTCCTTAGCAAGAAGTGAAGTGAATTGTAGTCAGAGAAAAAAGTAAGACACAATATCCAAGACTGTCAGGTATAGCCAGGGAACGGTAAGAGGGACTTATAGCAGAGGAGTGGGAGTCCTGAAAGTTGGGGTCTATTTATAACTCTGTAGAGATCCCACTGTGTGGACTTGGACAAAGTGCTCCAGATTGATGTGAATATCAGTAGCGATACATAAGACCCCTGTCGGCTTCCACAAGCTTTGAA
Organism: Falco punctatus; assembly: GCF_963210335.1. NCBI lineage: Eukaryota > Metazoa > Chordata > Aves > Falconiformes > Falconidae > Falco > Falco punctatus. Next base: position 21,115,411 of record NC_137591.1, on the reverse strand, counting down.
GTATGTTTGAACCAGACTTCAGTGGCTCAGTATGCACTGCGCTACCTGCTCCTGTTCTCCCAGGCTGAAGCATAGACCTCCCGCATGGAGCTGTCAGGTCAAAGCTTTTTCTCCTCAAGACCCAGAGGAGACAGAACAAGGGTGCGAGGTAGTGGACAGAACGGCTTTTGCGCTGAGAGAGTGGCCTTGCCTTCTGCAATGAGATGAGACCTCCTGAGCCTTCCCTTCACTGCTTCCAGGAGCTGGCAGTCAGGAGAGCCTCAGCGACAGACACTGTGGGGTCTGCACCCAGCCAAATCCATTGTCTCCTTCTTCTAAAGGTGGGTGGGCTGCACCTCCAGGTACAGCCAAGGTCTGGAAAGTGTCACTTTTGAGGGAAGAGACCCCACCTGGCTCAGCACTCCTGCCCTCGGGTGCAGCAGGGTCTGTTGGACACCCTGAGACATGTCAATTAACTCTCCTGTGACAGTTAGCCAGTACTTGCAAGGAAGTTTGATGGGACAGGGGTACCATGCAGCTGGAAGCCAGAGGGGACAAAATGCCAGTTGCTACCAGACACACGTGGATGACCCGTGTAACCTGCACCTTCCAGCCAGCTGCTTGCGGCTGTGAAGCTGCCACTGTTTTCTTTCCCACGAGTGAGGTTTCACACTATGGTTTTGTTTCACCTGATGGGATGACACGTTTTATAGTAAGTTGAGCAGACAGCATATCATCCTGGCTACGTTTTTAAGTGTGTTTTTAAGTTTGTACCCACAAGTCTTCTGCAAGGACCCACTCTTCACTCACATCCCCTATCTGTTAGGTGATAGCAACTACATCCAGACTCCTAAGCATTAAGATAAAAAAGATTTCCTGGGAAAGGGAACTTAAAGTACAATTAGCTGGTGGTGTTTCTCCTCAGACAGGCTTTCACCACAAAGAGCACCCAGAGCTCAGCTGAAGTTAGTCAAAGCCCAGGCTCCCCAGACCCAGCTTGTGCGCCCTGTGACACTGGCCACTATGAAGACTTTAAAACTGTTGTGGTTATTGCTGATTCCCGCTGGAGAAATTTCAGTGTAAGAAATAAGCTCATGTTTAAAGAGATTGTCTTTGGGTAATCCTGGCATGTTTCAAAATCCTGGTTGAGATTTAGTTAAATCCGTGAAGGGAAAAGAGGTGAAATTCTAACCTCAGTATCCACAAAACTAACCCAAAATGGGCATCACATGACCATTAACAAGCTTATCCCCATCCCACAGGCACGCCAACGCACACCCCATCTGTTGCGTCGCAGGGAGGTGCTGCACACCGGGAACCTGGGTTACATGTCACTGTGCCCGGGGTGCCCACGGCTGGTTACCAGCAAACCTGCACCAGCGTGGTAAGTGCTGCTGCTGCCCAACCTGCCTCGCTGTTTGTTCGCTCTTTGTTCAGCTGCCGTGCCAAGACCACTAGGTTTTGGAGCAGAGGAGATGCAGGGACTGACCCTGTGTGGGAGATCGGGCTGCAGGAAGGGGCTGCGTGGGGCAGCAATGGGTTCCCTCCCTCCTTACTGGCAACTGCATGGAAAGTCATGCTTAATTATCACCCAGATTACTACTATCGGCAGTCTCAGCTGAATGACTCTGTGAGAAGAGGCCTGAGGAGGAAAGTTTCTGGTTTTGTGACACAAACTTCCTTCAGAAGCACTGGTTCAAAGGGCAGAGTTGTCAGTGTAGGCATTGGAGGTGAGGAATCCCAGAGCTGCAGTGCTCCCGGCGCTTGGCCATGCTATTTTTTATCTTTCCCAATTCATTTCTGGAATGTTCTCCCTACAGCGGCACCAGTTCAGTAGCTGTGTGGGAGAAGCCAGCAATTCTGATGCAGTGTGCTTCTGCTAGATTTTCCGAAAGAGACTCTTCAGGTTTCAGCCATGATGTATTCGTGACTTCTTGTATGTGCACAGATCTCTTGCAAGACACTGAGTTGTGTTCTTCAAAAACACCCCATTTAATCCCAAAACAAGGAAGTTGAGGGCTATGGGTTTGCTTTAACCAACTCATTAATGAATTCTTCACTATCACTTTGTTCTGCTCATTGTCAAAACAAGGAGCTCATACTTCAGGGGGAGGCTGAGTCATCCTGATGGGAGACTTTCAACTGTAATTTTAAAATTTATTGAGTATATCAGTAATTTTGCCTGTTTTGAAAGGAACCAACCACTTTTTTTTATTTATTTATTCAGAAAGCTGCTGATTAGCCTCCATTTGTTGAAGTAGTTTCATTACTACATGGATTTAGTGTGTGCACAGGGTGCTCAGTTTCATTTTATATGTGCTTTTTATTTTGCAGGGCATGTGCCACAGACCTCACATAATTTTGCTTGATTTTGGACAAACAATCCTGGCTTGTGTGAAAAATATACTTATCTCAGGTGATGTCTATCTTAATGGCCAGTAGTATAGTCCATTAAAATGTCAGAGCTGTGGCATGTGTGAATTATGTTCTCTGGCTGGCCTTGGTCTGCAGGTATAGTCAGAGCCTGGGCTTGTGAGTGTCATACAAAGGGACACTCTCCTCTTCATGTAGGCAGCTCTCATGGCTGAAAACTCTAGTTTCCTTTTCCCTTGCTGGGAATATCACAGTAGCCCATGACTGCCTGAGAAGCCAAGGTCAGGAAAGTCCTGGTGCGAATTCCACTGAGCAATTTTCCAGGGTGGGTTATTTTGGACAACATTGTTCCTTGCATTCACTTGTGCTTTTCCAAAGGCGTGATGCTATGGAGAGCATTAGAAGGTAGTATGTGTCTTAACAGGATTCAAATACCCTCTGGCTTTTAAGCTCAGTTTTGTGGTCACATTTAATTGTTCCCAGATTTTTGCACCTGACTATAATTTACTGCTGGTGCGAATGTCAAGATGTAGCCATTTAGCTCACTGATTTGTGGGACCAATGAGGTAATTTTATGCCTAGGTCCTCTCATTTGTACCTGCCAGCAATGCAGAGGCAGTCTTTCCTAATCAGGCATTAGAAGTTCTTCTTGATTAATCTCTGACTTTGTTGGAGCCATTCCAGATTTAAGCCAGTGTAATTCATTTCAGGATCAGACCCATTAAGCATTTTCCAATGAGTAATATACTGTGTCATTCTTCTGCTCTTAAGGATTTCTAAAATCACAGAAGGATTGATGCAGATCTAGGAGATACACGGCTCTTCTGACTCCACTGGCACCCTCTCCCCTCTTCCCTGACTTTTGGAGATTTGTCTTTACATGAGATTTCTTTATTTCAACGTCTTTCTGTGTTCAGCTGGAAGCATTAACAAATGGTGAAGTGTGATACTGTCGATCCAGTGCTCTGTGTGGCCAGGCAATCAGGACAGAAATAATTAACACAGAAAGTGGCCTGCCAGTATCCTGCTGAATGAAATTGGAAGGAGTTCAAATACAAAAAGATTTTTTAGCTTACCACTTCTGGGCTACACGTAGCAATAGCCATTTGGAAGGACAACTGCCAGCTTCCATTTCAGATTGCTTGACAGCACTATCTAGAGCCCTAAGAGCATCACTCCGTTTCAGTGGGAGCTGTTAGCCAGATTTGGGATGCAGAACATTATTTCCAGGCAGGAGAAGAGATCCGAGAGGGGATCGGGTGCTGTCTGATGCCGTGTAGGAAGGTGCATTCCTCTCAACATGGGAGGGAATGTGGCATGGGGAGTGATTCTGGTTGCCAGCCTGCCAGGCAGCTGCTTGTGTGGGACCCTCTGCTCCCCCGGGTGCCCACTCCTTCCTCGCTGCTGCCTCCCGCCAGGTCCCTGGCCCTGGGTCTGTCTGTCCCGGCATGCCACCATGCAGGGATGATGGCTGGGCTCTTGGGCATGGCCACACACCTCTGCCCCAGCTGTGTCACGGTGCCTGTAGGATGATACAGGAGAGGGACTCCTGCAGCTCTCTGAAGACCATTCTCCCCTTCCTCTTTCCACAAGTTTCAAAATGGCTGATGCAGCATGAAACAGAACAGGTGAGAGCTGTACAGGTTAAGAAATCTTCCTTAGGGGCAGGGATCTCTCCTGCTAGAGAGGTGATGTCAGGTGATGATCCCCTTTTCTACCGTTGTATTGACTGGGCATCCATGGCCGGGTTAAATCAATGTATTTGTACGACACAGCTGTCCTGTAGCTCATTTCTCTGGCCTTCCCTCCCATCACGCTTGCAGAGCCATCCTGCTACAGCAGGATCCCAGGCAGAGAGTAAGGAAATAAGGCAGAACCACAGTGCTTTACTTGCTGTAACTGGGTATCTACACTGATAAAATTGCAGCTGTACAGACTAAAATTAGTTCTGTCCTGGCAAGCACAGAAGCTGCTGTGTACCTTTCATGCCCTACAATTAGCAGTGCATCGCTTTGTTTCACATCTGCCTGAATCAGGAATATACTTAGTGCTTTTAGTGTTTTCAGAAACGACAAATGAGTAGATGAATAGGAGAAACAAGGGAAGAAAAAAATTAAGAGTAGCATGCCTCTGAAATGGTTTTCCTCTGGAAATTGTTCAGACTGGTGGGCTGAAACGCCTGCGGCAAGACTGCGTTACTCTGCGGCGCCTGCCAGTTTGCATATACAATGAATTGCACAGCATTTCTTCTAGGATCCCCAGTTCTGCCTTCTCACACCCTGCAATCCTGAGATGGTCCGCTTACACCTCTGCCGCTGGTATGTGTAATGAACAAGCCATTACCCCAAGGTCTTATAGGCCATGACCTACTCTGTAAAGCCACTGGACACTGAAAGAGTGCTGTGCAGAAGCTTTACAAGTAAGTCTTGCTTTTCCTTTACTTATTCTCTGTGGGTTGTCTTGTTGAGCATGAAGACGATGATCAGCCTCCTCTCTCTGTTGTGAGGAGGAGTCATGATGGAGACCTGAGGAGAAAGGCAGAAGCACTGAGATTTAGTTGATTTTTTACTTCAGAAAATGGCTTCATTAGCTCCTGGTGAGAGCAATGTTTCTCACTGATGTTACATCGCTTGCTTCCTATCAGACAAGCTCTGTTGTCTTGGCCTGGAGGTCTGGGGAGCTTTGCCTCCTCTTAAAGCCAGGTATGGCTTGGGACAGTTTATTAAATTAGCACCACAATTATTATGAAGAATTTGACTTGAGGTTTTTCTGTGACTTCCATCGTGTCTCTTTTTTCAAATTTGTACTGAATACCCATATTTGATTATTCTCATGCATTCTGAATTCAAGTTTTAAAGCTGACCTTACTTAATTTGACCTTATCTAGCTAATTTATCATGGGCCTGCGTTTCTAAACCATGTTAAATGGAGTACAGTTCCTTGTATCTTCCCAAGTAACTCAATCTCCTGCAAATTTCAAACCATTAAAAGTGAGGGTGATAGGAGAAGCTCCAAGAAATGAGTGAACTTAATATAAATATTCATAATCATGTCAATTCCACTTTTTAAACAATTTCTGAAATGTTAGTTTGCTCTAACGGCTGGTCAGAAGCACAAAGGTTAGGTTAAGCTTCCTTCGTTAATGGTTTGGCTCAATGCACCCAGCAGTATAATGTATTTTATCAGTGAGGGAAATGATATTGGTTTAAGAGGTTTCATGTAACAGTCATATCCTGGGCAAATGTAATTTTGAAAACAATCAGGGCCATTATGGCTCACACAGAAAGAAAGATAAAGACAGATAGCTGTATATGGGTTTTTAATAAGTAATTCACCCTGGGTCTTGAAACATCAGATTGCCAAGTAATATTATTAATGTATAAGCATGTTGGTAAAATCATGTATTCTTTCCCATTGGTTGACTATAGATATGTTTCTGATGCAAATATCGTGTAAGTGTATTGAATCCAAGCTATGTAAATAGACTATATAGTACATCCATCAAGCAGCTGACTTGATTATTCCACACAGTAAAGAGCATTTTCTGACATCAATCTACATTCTGCCTAAATAGAACATTTTTCACCAATGATATTATGCATCATTTACTGTATATTTGATACTAATTGTTCAGTATATCGATCATCTGTCACACTGAGAGTTTAGTGATCTTTGCAACTTGTCCTGGCAACTTGCAAGTTACAGGCAATTGGTTACCCATCATCTGTAGTAGCAGACCAAGATTTCCTGGACGGTGCTGAAATCTTGCCCTGGGCAAGCAGTGTAGAGAGAAGAGTTTAGTGGTGGGTAAGAGCCTGCCAAATTGGTACTTGAAAAGGAAAAAATGACACCATTTTGATTTTCACAGAGATTAGGCTACAGCAGCACACAAACACACTGCGAAGATTAACAGATGTCACTTACTCTGCACCTTTCTGTTTGGGAGCAGTATTTTATTAAAGAGTCAGGATGAGGACAGACCAGCACAACAGGAGGACAAGCACGCGAGGTGCCGATTCACCTTTTATGTGGATGCACTGTGCCATTTTTTTTTCATGAGTGCTAGATACAGAAGCTCTGTGAGCTTCTCTTGCAGAAATGGCTAAAAAGAAGGGGGACTGAAGGCCTTATTCTTGCATGTAGAGTCTGCATCTGTGGCAATCGTTACCTGTCAAAGGACAATTATATCGATAGCTGAAGGACATGGCTAGAACTATCAGAACAGTTTCAACTGCCTGATAAAACAGGGTCTGTTTTAATATAAGTATGTTGAACTCTGATCAATTTTAAACATCTACTTCATATATGAAAATGTGGAGATTTTAAAATAAATTTAACTGCAGCTGGAGGGTGTCTGTTAATATTGACTGTTCTGTATCTGTCACAGCACATACATTATTGAACCAGAAAACGACTGGAAGCAAAGGCTTTAGAAACAGGAGAGGAATATATTGATTTAATCATTGCATTCATTCAGCAGTTCTCTTACGACATTTTTTACAGTATGGAGCGTGGACTGTCTACTTGCCACACACTTTATTCTCTGAGCAGGTCATGCCTTTACTGTATTTTCCTTTATATTCCCTCTATGTTCCAGGCTTTTCCCTCTCCATCAAAGGTCTTACCCAGGTTCTAATCCTCTCCTGGCTCAACTACTGTCATCTCATTCCCTCTGTGGCTGTCGCGGTTATCCCCCCCTAAGTATTCTACATTCAGCCTCCAACCCCCCCCCCCCCGCCCTTGCCTCCTTGTTCTGATGAGCTGGCCACCACCTTGCCTTTGTTGCCCGTGAAGGCTTCTCCCCGCTAGCACCCAGACTTGTGATTCACCCCATCGCTCTTTGCACTTGGCCACAACGTTCCTGCCCTAATATACACAGCACGACAAAGCTTGCTGGAAAAATATCTAAATTTGTTAGCGTCACCCCTCTCCAAATCTTTGCTGGGGTTTCATGAGTGCCAGAATGCCTGCTGCCCAGCGGGGGGGCTCAGGGGAGTGACTGGGGCAGCTGAGCATGGAAGGACGGCGCTGAGCTGCCCGCAGGGGTGGAGGAGGAGCGGACAGATTGACATTGCTGTGTGATAAACAATAAATTTTCTGGAAAACAGCATTTCAGGGAAATCAAAATTGTTAACAAATTAGGGTCAGACTCAACAAATTTTCAGCCAAGATAAAAATATCTGGGAAGTGGCAGGTGGCAAGGGATTTTTAAAACCTTGAAACAATTCACTCTGACGTTTAAAAAAGCCCTGAGTTCCCTGACTCTCTGCTTTGAAATGAATTTCTCAATTCCAAACTGAACTGAAAGAGGGGAAACATTTATGGAAAAGGATTAAAAGAACCCCAAACTTAAAGCAAAATTTTGTCTTGAGCTGAATGACAAGACCTGACCGATCTGAGCTGGTTTTACCCCATGTGTTTTTTCAGCCGCAGAGCTCAAGGTTGTGTTATTTTCCCAGCTCCTCCCTGTGAACCGCTGGTGACATGCACCAACTGTACTGAATGTACAGACTGGCTGTTTCTTTTGCAAGCTGACCCCTAAACTTCAGTCATCTGTCTCTGCTCCTTCCCTGTGTTTTGCCTTTTTCTTAGAAGATCAGCTCCTTCAGATGAAAGTTTTAGTCTCCTTACCAAAGGACTGCACACTAACTCAAAAACTGGGCCAAAATCACTAATATATATAAAAAAAAAAAGTTTGTGGGAAGTGATATTAGCACTGTCTCAACGGCTTTGCTTTTCCCAAAGGCATGATCCTACCCTGCTGCACAGGGACCTGGTCTCTCTCCAGCTCCAGGAACTGGTAACCTTGGAGGTGGCGGTTGTCCGTGCTTCTCATGAATTCCTGACGCTGGTGTTTCAGACTTCTCCAAAAGGCTTCTCTGGGTCATTCTGGGGACATCTATGACCCACCGTCAAGCAAGTAAAGGAAATTCTCTTATTTGGGAAGAGAACTGCCTTGCCTGTGTATGTTTTGCTTTGGTTCTTTTCAGCTGTCATTGTGGAGACCTCCTTCCCAGGGGTTATTTATAAAAGATGCTTTGATTCAGGCAGCATGTGGGTTGTATGTGTGTCAGGTAGTGCACACAGTGCCCTCCCCACGGCAGCTTCTTCCTTCTCTCCGCGCTCCCCTCCCATCCTCTGTACAGCTCCATGGCTGTCCTCTTCATCTCTGCCTCCTAGCTCCTTCCCTCCCACCTGCTGGCTCTGTCTTCCGACACCTAAGGAATTTGCTGGATCCGCAGTTGTTTTGGGAGGGAGAAAACTGTGTAGCAGTAGCTGCAGCAACAGTCGTAGCAGCGAACTACTTGAGGATACAGATTATCTGAGCACTGGTTTCAGAGAGGTACAGCTTACCTAACATGTAGACTCTGCATAAGCAGTACGGAAAAGACAGCAGCCCAGTGTGATGCTGCTGCGCTGGTTTATTTGGGCCCTTCCCCACCAGGGCCGGCACAGGCTGTGTGGGGAGGTGGGCACAGTGGGGCCAGGGGCTGCGGGCAGACAGCAGCCCTGCCCGCACCTCTGCCTGCCCAGCTGGCCCCGTGCATGGCCACGGCACCGGGAGCAGCCGGTGTCAGCTTCGCAGGGCAGGAAACGTTTCCTTTACTTACCCATGAAGCATCATGCAGAGCAGCAGCGGTTTATAAATAATAGATGTTTAGACACACTCAGGAAAAAATCCTCTGCAGAATATGCACAGCAAAACGTTACCGAGGCATCCCTGAGACTGCCGGAGCCACAGGCACGGTGAGCGAAACCATAATGTCCCCCCATTCATCTCTCTAACAGTCACCGCTCTGCTTTACATAGCTGTTTACTTTCTCAGGCATCTTATGCCATAGCATTAAGACACAACAGGGTGTGCTTTACTGGGACATTAATAATACATCGGGTGTGTTGTGAGCCATGACTGCAAAGGCTGCATGACTTCAATAGACCAAGAAATGTATTAATGCTCCAGTAAACCACATCCGAGAGTGGTAATTCAAGTTTTATTTTGTCGTTTTATTAATGACGCAGGTTACATGATATTACATGTGATGCCGTCTAATGGCTCGCACAGGCAATGAGGGGACAGTGAGCCTAAGGGCAGTGCCGGGCCGACCAGCTTCTGTCCCCCGTGTGTGGGGAGGGCAACTTCAGTTAGGGAATTTTAACTGACTGCAGATGCTTTGGGGGAATATGACGGCAACAGCAGAGATGGCCTGTGCGAACCTGTCTAACATACATAACAATGAGGGTGGTAATGTTATGAAGGGCACATACGCATGCTAGAAATGGGAAGATGGATGATTTGCATGTGTCTAATGCTGTAGCTAATCACATCCTTCAGCAGGAAAAGCTGGGCTCCTTGTTAGCAAGAGAAATGATGGAAGATAGGAAGAAAAAGAGAGAAAATTATATCCCAAAGAGTGCAAGAAAGAAGGAAAGACAGATGCCAGTTTGTAGGAAGCATCTCACCTCATTAAGCATCTTAATTCTCTTTTATTGTCCATACTGCACTGAAGCCTACAAGATGTATGCATGATTTATAAACAGTGCTGTGCATCAGCTGAGCAGTTTTATACAGGGCTCTGAAAGGCTGAGGCATGTGTGGCATTTGGGTTTGGGTGGGTTTTTCTGCAGCATTAGAATCTCTCCTGATTTCATTCACAATGTCACTTGGCTCCGCTATGCTTGCATGCTTTTATTTTTGATAAATGTTTAAACACCTCTATACCAAATGAAGCCAGGTAAATATGAGCCTGCTTTACTCTGACATAATTTTAAAATTAATTCATACCTGGGTAGACCTGCATTTCATTAAAGTCCACTAAATAAGAGTCATTGATGTTTATTCAGAGCCAAGAAAGCTTCATGGATAATCTTATAGTCGTTTAATAATTTTATTTGTTCAACCTAGCATATTTTAGATTTTCTTATGCTCTTGACTGTGTTAGCTTTACAATCATGAGGAAAATCTAAAACAACAATGAAAAATGATGGTGTTCAGATTCCGAGATAAATCCAATAACAACTCTGACAGGATTGATTACAACAGAATCAGCAAAACCTCCAGACTCTTTTTAATGTGGTTTGAGACATAAAGAAGATAATGAAAGATGTTACTTGACAGTAGTGGGATCTATGTTTAGGGCTAAAAGTAAACTGCTCTAAATTTTTGGTTTTGTTGTTGAAGCATTTTTTCACTGTGAAATGGGATTTTGGTCAAAATTGACATATTCATAAAATTACATTAATTTTGATGACATTTTCTGCAAAAAAAATGAATACTTTTCAAACTATCCTTGGAAAATTCTATTTGGGAAAATGAGGTAAAATCACAGACTAAAAGCATTTTTTAAATTAAATTCTTCATGTGTATTTATTGCTTTAACCTCATTTTATGCTATGTCACTAGCAGTAGTATTTTATGTGGTGGCTTTATAGAACCTAGTCCTTTTTGCCTTCTCTCCCTGCACCTTCCTGCATCAGTGGGTAATTTCATCTGCAAACACCCCATCAGCTACCGTCTCTGCGCGGCTGGCTTGCAGATCTTGCAGATCTACCTGTGTGCTCACGACCTGTCTCCTCCGGCCAACGTCAGCTCTGGGCTTGTTTCCCTGTCATTTTATGTAGACGACCGTCTGTCAACTCAAACTCAATGCGGATGAGACAGAACTTTTAATCTTCCCCAAGTCATGTCTTCCCTGCTAGTCCCTTCTTTGATCACGACGGACAACCTCACCGCCTAGCTTGTCACTCAGGCCCGTAATTTGTGTGTCATCTTTTGACTCAGACTCTTTCTCAGGTCCTCACATCCAGGCTATGGCATAATCCTGCTGACTGCTGCTGCTTAGCATCTCTAAGATGTCACCTTTCCCATCCATCCCCATGGCTAAGGCCCTTGTCTAGCCTCTTCTATGTCTCAATTAGTGCAACACGGTTTTTATCAGGCCTTGACAAATGCAGCGTTGGCCTTCTGGTGCCCACTTACTGGGAATGCTCTTTCCTTAGCCCATCAATCTCCCATTTTCTGTCCATCTCTCCTCCGTCTCCTCTTTTGGCACCGCACCAGATGTTACCTGTTTCTCCTCATTTTGTGCTCTGTCACAGCCCACTTCCACCTCCAATTACCAACAGCTACTTAGTACTGCTGGCTGGGGTGACCCTGATGGCAGCTCCTGTCTCCCACACACTGGGTACCTGAACTTGCACCCCCTGCTGCCTCCCACTTTAAAGGGGACTGTCCTGCAAGCAGCTGCAAGCTGCCTTGTATCCTCCTTCCCACCCCAGTGAAGCGCTCTGTGCCCTCTTTTCCTAACTGCTGGTAGGGTCTCCATTTGCTGCCTGTCCCATTACTCAATATCATCCTGTGTTCCCCCATACGCCATCATCCATTTTTCTGTGCCTCACTTCTGTCTGTTGCCTTATTCTCATGTTACAAGGCTTTAGGAGCAGGTACCATCTTCTTTTTTTGCCTAATACTTTGAGGCTCAGCCCACAATCGGGTCTCATGGGGTACAAGGCCATTATCCTCATACACGTGCACACACGTACACATTATGATAATATCAACTGTTATTCTTTATTAATATTATTAGTATGAGAATATGGCGTGGCATATATCAACTCATGACTTTTTATGACTTATTTAATATTGTACTATTTTGTTGTCCTCGACTTTTATATTATTATTGTTATTTGAATAATTAACTTTGCCAGCTATTAAGTACAGATTTGAAGCCTCCTGTTTTCTAGATCAAAGCATCTCCCACTTCTGCTATAATGAAACACTTGAATTCTTGGACACTCTGAACAGGAAACTTAGGTAAGAGTCAAAGTGTTTCATTACAAACAAGCAAGAGATGCTTTGATCTAGAGAATAGGGTTTTAAATATTAATTTTTCATCTTAAAGATAAGATCCAGCACAATAAAGTGCATTGTAAATATAAAGGGAAATCACAGAGAAGTTCAGCTATTATATTATTGCATAACGTACAGGACGTGTTGGGAAGACACACTCATCACATGAGGTGCACCAGAAGGCTGCCTGGCCCCCCAGCTGCTGGGAGTTCCAGTATTCGGTAAGGACACCGTCTTACTCTAACAGAGCTTGAGTTTAAAGCTGAGAGCATAGCCCTGGGAGCTCGCTGTCATGGGCAGGTCCAGCCACAGGCTGAGGTGGTGGTGGTCCCGCTGTGCAAAGGGTGACTACAGAGGGGCTCTGTGGATGCAGCTAGTGTGATCCATGGCTGCTGCTGGCATGACACGACAGCATGTCACAGCCTGTGAGGGATGTTTGGGAAATCTCAGGTTTGCACTGTTAAAAAAATAGAGAATAAAAAAATCAGTTCAAAGTTAAGTTTTAAAACTTTTTTCTATTCTGGCACATTTTGAAATGTGACTTCATGATCTCATTTACAGTGGGGGTGAAATAGCTGCCTTTCCCATGAATAGTTGTTCAGGTTCTGGGTTTTGATGAGCTCTTGCAAGTCTATCATTTAGATTTCCACTTAAAATGCATCATTTTGCTATTTTACTCTGCTAACAGAATGCACTGTAGTGTGGATATTTTGCAGTGTCACCAGAAAGCAGGAGGAGAAAAAAGCTAAAAACTGCCAACGAAGAAAAGGAAAAATCACTGTGAAAGATGTGTTCACCATACACATGCATAAGAGCTATCTTCACCTAGAGGTTTCCCCTAAGCCATGGCAAAGGTGACCATTTGTTAAAGAGTCCTCCCTGTCCCTGCTGAGAAATCCACAGCTATCGCCTCTTCCAGGGTGTGTGAGCTGCATGGAGGTGCTGAACTCCCAGAGATCCCTTTGGGAACCACCGGATGATGGATTAATCCATTTCATAACAATCTCCACTGACACAAAAACTGGGGTGGCATCCTCCACATTGATGGTGATAGAAAACCCCTCGGGCAATGTGGATTAGTGGGTGCTCCCCTCCAAGTCTGAGACTACCCCGGATGATGCAGTTTATCTCGGTGTAAATCAGACGTGACTCAGCAGCAGACACCACACAGCCAAACGTGCAGAAACCCCGCGTCAGTGCTGAATCAAAGCCTGAAACACGGATCGTTATTTAAAGAGAGTTATGAGAACGCCATGCATTTCAAGAAGATCAACACTGCTGAAGAAGTGAAAGCCAAGAATTATAGATATAATGATAGGAAGCTCTTAGGATTTATTAACTGTTTTGTTTGGACTTATTAAAAAGGAACGACACCCATTAAAGTATATCACAGGAATGAGCAATCTAGCAGCTCTGGGGCTGTGACTGAAGGGGAGCTCCGTGATAAGGTGAGGGCTCCCTATCGCCTTCCAATGACAAGGCACTCAGTAAAGCAAAGAGAAGGTCTCGCTTTATAAATTGTTCGTTCAAGAGTTTTTTCAAACAAATACTGTTCTACAAACACCTCTATAAGCAAACGGCCCAATTCTGGTGAAATAAATACAATTAGTCTGAGGTGTTTCTGAAGTTTTTATGACCATTCAAAGCACTCTACAGCGGCAGTGCCTAAGGCAGGCGCGCGTGGCACTGGGATGGCTGCTGGCTCGGTGGGACTGCCAGGGCAGCGCAGCTCACTGCCTTGCCTGTGTGAGTGGCACTTACTGCTGTGACCCTGGCAGTACCCACGATGTTGGCATTGGTGTGGAGAACATGGACAAGCGGTAATACTTTGGCAGTTCCCTTTTGCTGTCTCTTCACAGTGGTGTTTCTTCAGGTTGCCAGACTGGAGGCTGGACTCTGTTTCTGTATTGACCTAAGCACCCGTGTGCTTGGAGTGCTGAAGGAATCAGCCGTGCTCCTCTCCACCTTCCCACCAGCCTCCACATGCCAGTCTTGCAAGCTTTGCATAAGCAAGAACCACAGCTGACGCGGCTGGGACTGCCCCCGCCAGCAGCAGCGCCCCGTCCCTTTCCCTTCCTTCCTGCTGTCTGTCATTGCTTTCAGCGTTTAGTCACTCTTGGGTGTCAGCAGCTTTCTTGCAGCACAGATGTGAGCTGCGTACTCAGAGGTTTGATTTGAGAGCTGTACGTGCACGCTTACTGAGTCCTTTCAAAGCAGTGTTTCTCCCCTACTTTCCAAGAGGGTGCATTTGTCCCCACTGCCACTGCCTCCTGCCTGCCGCACCTCCCCAGGACCTTACTGCATCTGGGGGCTTCTGCTGTGTTTCTTAATAAGCATGTACAAACCACAAGCCAAGATAAATCCCTTCATCTTATTTTGTTACATCTGTACCAGCCTTTTCAGTCATGTCAAAACAGCTCTGGGATTATTTATCTGCATTCAGGAAATTCTGCTTTACCATTTGGTAAATTTACAATGTGGCCGATCGCTGCTGGGGGAGTGGCTGGGAATCCATCAGCGGGCGGCGAGCAACTGTGCTGTGCATCGCTTGCTTTTCTTGAGTTTTATTTCTCTCTCTCCCCTTTTCATTACAATTGTTGTTGTTATTATTATAGTTTATTTAAATTATTAAACTGTTCTTATGTCAACCCATGAGTTTTACCTTTTTCCGATTCTCCTCCCCATCCCACCAGGGCGGGGGGAGGGAGGGAGCAGCTGTGTGGTGCTTAGTTGCCAGCTGGGATTAAACCATGGAAGTCCTTTCTGGTGCCCAGTGTTGGGCATTTAGACCATGAGTGAGTACGTTTTAGACCATGTAAAAACAAGGCTGCTTCTTCTAAACAGTAACTGGGAGTGGGGAGTTTGAAACACAAAAGTTCCAATCCTGCTTCATGGAAGCCCAGAGAGCATTGCTCAGCAGGTTATAAAATACTCTTGCAGATGGAGTTCCATCTACCTGAGCTATTTGACCATGTCCCTTCAAGTAATTGTGTCTATAATTCAGACAATTTCTCTTTTTGGTTTAAAAACAGCAATATATTGAACCTAACCAGGATAATTGAGATGCAACCGGGGGTAGCTGCCTTTCTTTCTGGAAAATAATTGTCAGCTCCCCCTATGATATGGCAATAGGAGAGTGTCAGATTAGAAATCCTGTCTCACACTGTTTTCTACCACTGCCCCATGAGGACGCTTGGTCCTTTGTGCATATACCTTTTTTTTTCTTTTCATTTGGGCGAGCTTCTTTGTAGCTTATTATTATTGAAAGTTAGAGAACAGATTGAAGACTGATTACAAGGATATGGTGTACCATGGGAAAAGCCTAGTTATATAAAAGCTTTGCCTGAGACTCGACTACTTTGTGTTCTGCAAAAGCTACTGCAGACATCCCTGTTGTTGTTATTGATCTTATAGATTCAGTACTGGGGCATTTAGAGTTTAGCTTTGCTTTGGAGACTTGCTTATCTTACTTGAATTTTCTCAAAATTCAACAGATTAAAGTGATCTGACAGATTTTTGAATGCCAGCCTAGAAAAAGAATTTAAAAGTTTTTTCATATAAGGTGAGCCAGTAGTCTCTGGAAGAAGAGTTACCACTCCACGCTTTCACCAGATTTCCTGACGCCCAGAAACTCTGATCAGGCAGAAAGCCCCTGCTGGGGAGGGCAGAAATCTTCCCCCACTGCCACGGGCAGGAGCAGCCACAAGTGCCATGTGTGCCGGAGCAGTTTGGCAGCAGTGATGGGGCCGAGCCCTGCCAGGCCCAGAGCCTCCTGGCACATAGCGGGTCCGATCCCTGCTCCGCAGTGGAGCTGGCACCAAACCTCCCCACTGGGCTGTGGGCAGCTCAGCCCGGGCAGCTCCTGGAGATCAGCTGGGAATCCAACCCCCAGCCTCACACACCCTGTGTACCTCGCTTTCCCGATCTTTACTGCAGTGGCATTCCCTGGGTTTTCAACAGAAACCTTCTAAAACTGATACTCCCAAGGATACAGAAGAGTGCTGTAGTTCCTATTTTACTTAATATTAAAAGGTTAAAAAGCCCAGGAAAACGTATAACTGTGGAAATTAATGATGGTATCTCTTGTAAACTAGTGCTGTGTATGTACCTATCCACTCATAATGTTTTAAAATATACATAGCAGGGTGCAGATAGTGATAACACATTTGATTTTATCCACTATAAATATATATGTCAGACAAATAACTTATCTCTCTTCCTACTCTCTACATTGATAAAATCCACAGAGGGTTTAATCCATCCGAGTGTGCTTCTCCACGTTATTCATCTCAACTGTGCACTCAGAAAGTTCAAATATTTAAATTGGTTTAAAGTCAGAATATTAATGGCTGTTCTTAGAAATTCAATAGCAGTTACATTTTCCCATCTGATGGATACTGTCACAAATGGCTACTGCAGAAGTGTACATAGTTAATTACTTTGCAACAATTAGAATCTTAGTCGGAGCGTATGAAGACTTCTCCCAGTATGTGTAAAGAGAAGCACTGAAGCACTCTCAGCTCCTGATTGCAGAAGGAGTGTGCTAACGATCCTCGAAGATAGACTTCAAAGCAGCTGGTGACAAGCGGTATTGTGTATCACCTAGGCACAAGGTCTGGGAGCGTTCAGTTTGCTTCCCTGCACAGGACAGAGGATTTGGTGTAGATGAACATAGTTTACTCTCAAAATATCAGTCCTGGTGAAAGAGAGAACCACCAAGGAGAAATACAGCTTCTTTCCAAAGGTGCAGGTTTTCAATTACAGATATAGAAAGAGAAACCACACAAAACTTACAAAGAGAATTCAGCAGGCAAGGAAACAAGCCCCGTGCAACGTTACACTGCAACCAGCCACCTCCTCTTAGTGCAAAGCCAGAACATATGATTCATTTCAAGCCCATTTTTAAATACACCCCTAATTATGAAATCATTACAAGAAACCTGCATGATAAGGAAAGAAGAATTATTATATTAACCTGGGGTCTTCAGTGCACTCAGAGGCATCACGAAGCCGCTCTCCTGCAGTCAAAGCCTGCGCACTCCCTCTTTTCTCTCATCCAGTGAGTCACTTCTTCCCTTTAATCTCCCATTAAAATCCTTTCTATCCTCTTCAGTTTATGACTCTGTTGCTGCAAGGTGGTTTGTGGCACTCGGTATGGCTAATCCTTGGGATCGCATCATATTGAGAACAGAATAATTGAAAACAGCTTGAAGCGGTTGTAGTTAGGCACACAAATCAATGACAGATAATCATTTAAGCACAAACCAAAACAGACATTTACATGGAAAACAATCATGGCCTTGGAGTTACACCCCATTCTTGCCATGCAAAATCTTCCATGGATTTGGCAGAGGACCCTCAGAAGCTAAACCCTGTTGCCAATGTGGCCATCCCCTCGAGACGGCACTGGCAAACCCCTGCCGGAAACCTGAGCTCAGCTGTAAATAGGTTTGCCTTAAAGACCGTCCAGCTTCGGGTGCAATACAACTGCACTGCCCCCCGCCCCCAGCTGTGTGAGAGTCGTGGTCTGGGATGAGCAGTCTGGAGCCGTGCAAAGCCACACAGCAGAGGAGAGCACAGGGCTGTGCCCCCCCTTTCAGAACGCTGCTCCCATCCCAGGTGCCTGCCAAGGGAGGGGGGGCCATGCTCGGGTGAGTTGTGCTGTGTATGGAAGCGCAACAATAATAAAGAAAAACTCCCAAAGCGGACTGGTTCCTGACTTGATAGTGCAGATGGGAGCACATATTTGCCTGTCATTTTCTGATGACAATCGTATTTATACCAGCTGGTTAAAAAGTTTTAATAAATGATTACCTGACGAGCACACTTTCCCATGGCTATGGTGCTGAGGCTGGCTTATTTGTGCCACAATTCAGATAACTGTTCAAATTAAAAAGCAGAACAAAACAAGCAAAAAGAGCATTTTTCTGAGCATCTTTAGAAAGGTATCTGAAAACTTAAATCCCATCTCACCTCAAGCAGTAAGTTGAAGAAAACATGCTGGGATGTCATATGCTGTCTGTTGCTTGTCCTGGGGGGCTGGAAGAGCTGATCCCCCACTGCTGTCCCAGGGCCCATTCTGTAGCCAGGCAAGTCGAGTGAGCACTCTTTACGTGTGTGGTTCCCATAACTCTGAATTTCTCTACAACTACCCAGTCTAGAGACATAGGAAAATCCAGAGTGCATTGCCCTCTGCTTTGGTGTAAGGCTGGGGGTTACGGCTCCCCAGCACCCCTGGCCCCCTCGCTGCTCTCACAGCGGCAGCACCTCAGCCAGGAGCTGGCTGTCCTGCTGCTGTGCGATGCACGTGCACACACAGAAACCAGCCAAAAAGGGCTGGTGATCTGCTAAGTTTTTATTATTTATATCTACTTATAAGTAGGTGAGTCGGATTTTTTTCTTATTATTTAGCCCTTTGCTTTAAAAACATCATCATCTTCACCACAGAAGTTTCAAAAGTTTAGTTGCCAATTTTCCTTCCACTTTCTGTGATTCTGGTGAAAGGGTATTATTTATCAAACTAAGTGTATATTATAATCTTTGCAAAATGGTAAAGATCAAAGACTACCTTGCATCAAGCAGAATTACAGTGCCATAACATTTTATCTTGTTACAGCTGATATCAATCACAGTGTGACAGCAAGCTACAGAGAAGTTTTTTTCGGTCCGTATCACTGACACGCTGCAACATCTGAAATAAGACAGCCAGCTAGCATGTGCTCTGGGTGCGAAAGGGAAAAACCAGCAGCATAAGTAAGTGCCTTCGGTATCCATGTCATTAAGTATGGCCATTTGGCAGCAAAATACATGCACATGACTTTAATTCTGCCTGCGGCTGTTGCATCCTCGTAAGGGGAGAGATAAAAGCCTCTGCGAGAAGAGAGGGCTTGATTTCAAGTGACAGTGGTGACATTTTCCGCAACGACCCCCAAGTGCGGCAGAGTCCGCTATATGATACTCCTGCCCCAAAGGCACGTGCACCATCCTCCTCTCGCTGGGAAGAGGCAGGAATGGGGATGAGCCGCCGGGGCTGCCCGGCACTGGGTGGTGAGGCACCGGCCCGGCTGCGCCCTGAACCACAGCTGGCTCCGCTGACAGTGCCACTACCAGCACAAGCGCTCTGCTGCTCTCCTGCGCCAGCCACGAGCCCCTTGCTCTCTCCCCACTGCTCGCAGTCAGACCTTTGTTTAATTTAGGCTTGAAAGCCTTTTCACTGCGGCCACAGACAGGCCAAGGAGAGGAGTGAGATTTCTCCGGCTCCTCCCCAGGACGCTGCCAAGCCTGCCAAGTTTTCCAGCTCCAGCACTTAAAGTACTGCACGGCCTCTGTCCCCCAGGCTTATCCCTAGGAACATCTGGTGGAGGACAGAAAGAAAAAGGCAACTATAAGAGATCTGTTGCCATACATATCCCTTCCAGCAGGAATGCGTCCCTTCTCTGCATGACCAGAGCCAGCCCTATGTATTTCTCCTTACAATACGCACAAGTTCAACAGCAGCACCTTTCCATGCTGCGCTCACAGCTCTGCAAAACGCCACCTGAGCTCCCAGCCTGTGGAGGCCCCTGAGACCCTGCAACAGGAGCCTGCAGCAGTGGGGCACGCTCAGGCCTCTGGCTGCACCCCCAAAGGCAGCCGGCAGCAGCCAGGACCAGCGGGAGCAGCCAGGACCAGCCCGCTGAGCCGCCCCACCGCCCTGTGCACATGGGAGCTCTGCAGCTCCAGGCAGAGGGAGGCTGCAGCTGGCTCAGGCAGTATCAAATCTGGTGGTGACTGGAGCACTTTGTTTTCTGTATTTGGGTTATATTAACATGATAATTTCATAACAGGCAACTTCACTTCAAATGGTCCTGCAATTATTTCTTGGAGACTTCAAGCCAGAGAGGCAATCCTTCAATCATAGCAAAGCAGAGAAGAAGAAACAAAGCAAATGCAATTGGAAAAGTACAAGGGTTCAACAAATCCAAACATCTTGGGTTTTCAGGATTCTCCTGCTGTTTGAATAGAAAACTATGCTGTTTTAGCCAAAGTGTCCATCCTCAATTTTCCAGTCTCCTTTCCCTCAGCTGCTGAGAGCCACACAATGTACTTCCCCGCCAGTAACTAAAATGCTTCTAAAAACTTGAAGAATTATTTGAAAAAGGGCATTCCTATTCCTTATGCATAAAACATGCATGCATATTCATATAAAACATTTAGAAAAATTTGTACCAGTTATAATTAGCATGTTTTGTGCATCTATTTTCTTTGCTATTAAATAACAAATTTGTGGTAACCATAGCAACTGGAACATCACATGGTACTGGTGCTATTTTGGGGATAACATAAGTACCTTTCTTAAAGAAGCATTCACACCTCTAAGCTATGAATTTTAATAATTTTCACAATAAAATATCTGTTGGGTAGATTGTATTCATCCCTCACTATAATGTTGATTTAATGTAGCATGTACTACCTTGTTTTGCAGTGCCTATGACCACTTAAAAGCACTAACGGGTCTTCTTGTTTTGCAAAAAGGCAAGAGACTCTTAAGAAAGGCAAAATAGAAGCTCTGTGGCATATTAGTGGAATATTGAGGTGGAAGTACAGTAAAATGAAGGATTTTTGTTATTGTTCTGGGGAAGGAGCTGACATTGGTCATACAGCTCTTAATGTTTGAATGAAGGGAAGCAGAAGGTGAGAGATGCTTTTATCTTGGATTGGTATAGCCCCTACTGGAATAAGCAAAAGGTGTTGTGTCAGCGCTACTGGAAGGTGGGAGAGGACCTTGGGGACCTCACAGGGGAAGAGACCAGCTAAGCCATCGAAGCCAGTTCCCTGCCACTGCAGTCAAGTGAGTTTGCCTACGGAGTATCTGCTGTACACACCACCACACCCCACAGGCCTTCCAACCTATCTCACACCTAATGAGATAAAGAGCAAGAGACCAAACGCCACAAGAGTAATGAGCCATTAAAAGAGATCGGGTGGCAACAAGGTCAGTACCCGTGCGCTAGGCTCCTGCTAGGGCAGGGATTCTCTTAAAATTTGCTGGAAAGCCACATTACAGATAAGAACAAAACGTCTCAAGAATCCCTGCCAATGTTGTGATGAATTAAGGAAAAATGGGAAAACGTGGAAGAAATTCCCTTCAGTCTCTGAAACTGGTAATTCAGTTAATCGTGAGAATGTAAGTAGGATGAACCAAACAGGCACCCATGAGAAATGAATGCTATTAAAAATATCCTGCCCACACTGACATACTAATGAAAAATGCTGGTTGACGTGATTAATTGTTTTATCATGAAACCCACCCTGAGCTGCCAGGGTGGTGTTATCCATCTCCCAGACCAGAGGTAATGAGGGATCATTCACCCTGGGTGGCTCCTACACAGGTGATTTGGGTTAATACACATGCTAAAGAGGTCATTAGGCTGGGAAATTACTCAGACCAAGCTTGCCTGCCAAGGTGGAGTTTGGAGCAGAGGAATTTTACCAGAAGCTGAAGAAAGGTGGCTGGGGTTGATGAGAAGAGCCATGGAACTGAGCTGTAAGGAGGCACAGCAGGTATGTATGTGCAAAAGCTGTGGGGTCAGCCAGGGCTGTGCTGGCGAAGGGGTCCAGTGCCCAGGCAGCCCCTGGGACCCGCAGCTGTAGCCCCTGGTGCAGGTTGGGGCTCGCCACGCTGCAGCTGGCTCACGGCAGACTGTAAGGAGTAAAAGGTAATAAGAATTTTAACCTTATAAGCTCACCTGGGCCAAACCTTGGAAATCTCAGCCAGACTGTGGGAATTAGCCTGAGTAAAGATTCACAAAGTAGTATTTTGCTTCTGCCTCCATTCTGTTCTACCTATCATCCAGGTGTATCATTGAGAAATACTTTTTTGAAGTTCATCTCTACTTACTACTATTTTATAGCACAACTTTTGTAGGAGAAAGCTTATTTTGTATTTTAACAAAAAGCTACTTTTTTTGAGATTATGGATAACAGCCATTTTGAAATGAAGGATTTTGTTTCAAAAACCGTTACAGTAAAAGAATAGCCAAAAAAATGTAAAGCAAACATTCTGATATCTCAAAAATGGAAACTTTGATTACCCTCAACTAGCTTTTAATGGGTTTCCATGTTTTCTTTGCCTCCCAAAATACATCATCATCATCCAGGGCGGAGTAGCCGTCTCCGGCTGAGCCTTTGGGGGTGGGGGCTGCCTGAGAGAAGAGGCTCTCCTGGTCCCCACTGCGCTCGCTCCATGCATTGCATTACTGATTGCACTTCTGGACTTCCCTGCTCCATTCTCCCCTGCTGCAGCTCCTGCTGTGCTGTATCTCTTTCTGCCCGCCGCTCGCCCCTCCACCCGCGACTGGGGCATCTCCTGTGCTGTGGAGAGGGACTGGCCCTTGGCTGGGCTGAGGGCAGCTCTGCTCCAGCCCTCCCCTCGCCTCCCAGTCGTGTTCTCCTCCAAATACCCACTTCTTAAGAAAAGTCTTGAGAAAAGGTCTAACAAGGCAGCAGAGAGGCATTTCAGCTGAACACACATGCTTCCAGGAGCCCTGAGGGGTGAAGAAAAAGCAAATCTATTGGAGGCAAAAAGGGAAAGTTGTGCAATGTGCTTTTTTTTTTTTTTTTTTTTCCCTTTCTTGATCCATGCTGTGAAATGGGAACTTCCCATTCTACTTTCTGTTTGGAGGGGAAGAGAAGAAAAGAAAAAGATTTGGAAGATGCTGGCAAGCGATAAAATACAAAGAAGGGTTTTTTTCTTATACAGTAAATGAATGGCTTTCTGCCCTGCCTTTTGTGAAAGCTCTTAATCCAGCCTGTAAATAGGGACTTTCCCTTTGGACTGACTGTTTAGATGTAAGATTTAGAGCTGAGCTGAAGTAATGGGATCAGAAAACAGGAGATATATATCAAAGAGAATGATACATAGGCTCATACTAGTGAACTTTCTCTTGCAGGGCTCCTCGTTTATTGTATGTAAATGTTCGCAAGAACAAAGCGTGCCTCGTTTCGCTGCAGACCTAAGCTAAGGCCCCGGCTCTGGACGCCTGTCCGGCTGACGTGGGTGCTGGGGCCAGCCTGCCTCCGGGCACAGCGCAGGTCCTCTGCAACAAAGCAAAGCACGAGAGGTACTTCTGTTGCATGGCCTGATTTGGTTTTACTAAATGCTGGAAGAACTTGGCATTTAAGGATGCTGGGAGTGGAAATTCACACTCCCAGATCTCAGAAATGGCACTAGTTCACCTGACCATGCAAAAAAGCCAGCAAAATAGGGACTTGGGGTAGAGTGAGCTCTTAATTAAGAACCAGATTATCTTCAAAGTAAAACTACGTTTCACATCCATGAAAGAACTTTTTACCCTGCTGGTTGCTCTGCGATGAAGCCGTAGCCCTTCTGGCCATTTCCTCGAAGCTGTGCCACGGCTTTCTGTGAGTACAGCCATGGCGATGCATTGTTGTTCTTGGGTTTGGAAACCCTCCAACTCATATTCAGCTGCCATGGAGAAAATCCTGAAAATTCACAGACTTGTCTTGTTTCCAAAGGCACCTCTGACCCAGGCAATGTATTCTGAAATCCTCAATAATTTTCTACTTACTGAAAATCCTTACTGACTGAATAGGAATTTTTCCCAAGTCAGAAACTGAGAGAAGGGATTTCTGTTGTGGCTCTTAAAGATTAACCTAAAAGTATAGTAAGAATAGAAATATAAGACAGGATGTATATTTTTTGGTTTTATTTTAAAAACACATAAATGAATTGCTTGCCTTCCATTTTGTATTTAGGAACATTTGGATGCTATTTGATGCTATTTATGTTTTCCAGGGCAGCTTTTCATCAGATTTATTTTTTTAATATGTGTTACTGTTACTATATTTTAGAAGACATTTGAAGCAATATAAAGAAGTAACCCTCCAACCAGCACCATCAAGGTCACTTGAAAAAGTTGCTTGGACAAGAAAGCTTCAAAAATGAAGTTGATTTCTTCAATTTCTTGCATTAATCTTGTGTAAACTAAGTGGAACTTTACAAATCAATAATTAGACCCAAGGAAAAAAATACCTAAACAAAATTTCTCTTCTGTTGCCCAGATCTGCTTTACACACCAGCAGATCTTTACTGATCAATATTTGTGAGAGTTGTTGGCCTGAGCAGATTTTCTTCCCCAGTGAAAATACTGTGTGACTAAAATGGGAAACCTTTAGGAGAGGCAGTGCAGGGTCTGCCCCATATTCCCAGGATCTGAGGCTGCCAGCACAGAGCTAGTTGCTTGTAAAAATCCCAGCTCTTCCACTGAATGGTGTGAACAATGGACTGACATCTGTGAGCATACCCTCTCTTTCTTTAAGATAGCCTTTCTCACCTATCATACACTCTTCTAAAGTGTATGGGTGAGTTTTTCTGCACTGCTACCATGCTTTGTTTTCTTATCAAATTAAACATGATATCTGTCAGAACCACAAGTTACATTATGGGCATTTAAAATGGCTGTCAGTATTTGTATTAATACATTTGTCCCTGATCAGTTGGAAGCTCTGAAAAGTTTACTTTTAATTCATCTCTAAGGCATGTTTTTAAATACCACTAGAGGGGACATTTTAATTCTGCTACGCAAACAGCAGCCACTTTTTTTATTTATTTATTCTGTGCTTTAAGCAGTACAACCACTCGAATATCTCCTACTTCAAATATGAAGCCATAATATTTAAAACATTTGGGACAAGTACTTTGACTTCAGTATCAGTGTGACCATTACTAAAAGGTGTGTCCTTCATTGCCAGTTTCAACGGTACACTGAAAGGCCTTCATTTCAATTGAATTAAATCTCAACTAAGTTAACTAATAAACAGGAATATCAGGCGATGGCACAGCACCACCCCAGTTGCTAATGCAAAATGATGAGCGAGCAGTTAAAGGTCAGCCCTGGAACTGGGTCCTGCAAATGCAAACTGCTTTTCATATTGATTGTGTTTTCCAGTGGGCTTCAGGTCAGGTGCTGAGACCTTGGGGCTTGCTCTGTCTGCAGCTGTCTCACTGTTTTCTTAGCTTACCTTGAGCAAGCTCTGCAATGTTTCTGCACTGTTCCTCCAAGGATAAAATAGGACTAACGCTCATCAGAGTTGCAAAGGCATCAATGCCTCCAAAAAGGTCTTTGGCGTTCCCTGTGAGGAAGATGCTATGCAATCTAAAAGATCAAGGGTTAATGTTTCTCTGCAGGGTATTTATTTTTACCTATTGTTAAATCCATTGTGAATTAATGCCTTTGTTTAGGTTAAAATGGGTTTACAGCCAAAAAAAGAGAATATATAGGCAGCTGTTTGGAAAGAGGAGCAACATAGAACTACATATGTGTTATGAAAAGCGTTTGTTGATAGAGAGCAGATCAATGTGTAACTGCATTAATAAGGTGGAGAGAAGAGATTAAATGTTCAAGTACATATACTAATTAGAAAGGACATGTACATCCATGTATAGAGAGCCTGACACTGAGAAAATGACAGAGATTCAGCACTACTGTGAATTATAAATGTCAAATTACAAGGATGCATGTAAAAAAAGCTTGTAACTGTTAGGAACTAGACTCTATTCATGTGAAAGCTGTTGCCTTTATCATCTTCTTAAATCCCTCCTAAGGTGTTCTGTCACTCACTGTCAAATTTTCTACGTAAGATAATAGATGTTTGTCACACAAGTGTCCAAAACTGCTTCTCTGCCATTGCCAGGACACACCAATGTATTTTGGGTGTTTTCTTTAAGCAACAAGGATATTAAGCAGAAGATCTGCTTAAGTATTAGCAGTCAATTACAGAATGTTTTTTGCCCTCAGATGTGACAAAATCTAACACGATGCCTAAAAGGTAGGGGGAAAAAGGAACCAGCAATGTGTGTTCAGATTTGGCTGTGGACTCAATAGGCTGTTAGAGAGCCATAGGATGCACAATAAAAATGGATGCTAACTAAATTCTGATGTGCAAGAGCATGTGTTTAATTTGCAAGATGTTTTGTTTAATTAAAAGGTAAATACCATTTATAATTCTTCTCACAGACTATTTGAGAGCAGCAACAACACCTACAGAGCTCTCAAGCCACCTCAAGAACTTCTTTGATGCATCTGATCCATGGGGGTAGGTACATTTAAATGAGAACAGTTCACTACTTTATTAAGTGATGTCTTTGTTTTTACACTATATTGGTTATTGGTTCTAAAAAATTCTAAACATCAGTTGCAAGATATTAGCTGCATGAAGCATGTAAAATATCCTGTCATGGAAGTGTGGTGAAAGTCCCTCCCCAAATATAACTGACTCAGTGAGACAACATTCACCCTGGTGCAGAACTGCATCCAGCTAAAACATCACATAGATATGAAGGCATAAAATCTGTCTGCACAAGCCACGTTCAGGACCTCTGCAAACAAGGCACACAGACGCGTTGCTGGAGCAGTCGTCTTTTCGAGGTTTGCTTTCATTGGCCGTATCCTCTGCTTCCATTCAACCCCCCAGGTCTGCAGAACTTACAGTTCATTTCCTTTAAGGTCTTTGAGACCAGACACCCCATTATGGATTTTAGCCCCATGCTCTGCTTTGGGCTGCTGGGGTTCCTTCAGCAGAGCTCATCATCCAAACAGGGTCCTTCTCACTCCCCATGGGCTGAGGTGAGTCCGTGGCTGCGCCCACGGCAGAAGCTCTCCAGAGGCATTGTGCCTTTGGCAAACAGAGCAGCTGAAGCCAAGAGAGGAACAATAGTGTCAAACGGAAAGGCAGTGCCAGCGCAGTGATGGGTGTTGTGCATGGTCATGTCACCCTACTGCATCTACACAGTCATCCTCTGAAACCCAAATGTCCTCTTCATCTGCTCAGTGGTGCTTATCGGCTACAACTGCTGATGGAAAAGTGTAGGGGAACTGCCTGACTCCGAGAGATGGCTGCCTCTCCTACCAGCAGTCTTCAGGGGAAGCATCTCCAGGCCAGCTTTTCCAGTGGGGAGCCCAGCAGCTCTCGTTTTGTTAGGTTGTTTTTCACGTGAGAAGAACGGCTAGGAAGAGGCACAGGCTGCTGACACCCAGCTCTCTAATATGCTGAAGCTGGATCTTGTTCTGCTCAGAGGGTGTGATGGTATCAGCCTCCAGAGAATCAGTGTCTGACACTCCCAGTCTGTTGTTCATATTGGTTTGGTCTCAGCTGAGCTATTTCAAACAACGAAGAACATATCTGAGAGAGTTACAATTCGCTGTAATCATATTTTTCCAGTTTTTCTCTGTGATAATTACTCCCATAAATATCATTGCTTCACCTCAGCTCAACAGAGTGCTCTCTCTTTCTGTGCTCAACTTTCCACACTCGCATTGCTGGGGAAGGACAACAATAGGATTTGTTATTACCAGGGCCACTCCTGTTCTGGGATTGTTTGGGCGTCCAGTTTCTGTGCTGTAGTAGCTGATCAAAAATTGCCATCTGAAGTGAAAACTGGTGACAAAAACATGTTAAATTCTGCATGTTATTATATTAACATATAATAACAATAAAGCTTTGACTTGGTCTTCAACCAGGCAAAGACTTGAAAGCCAGAAGTCAGGATGCAGCTTTGCAGTTAAACATCTCTGACTTTACTGCTAGCCCCTGTGTTTGGTTTAGTGACAGAGAATGTTTTTAATGTAATTGATGGGCTGCAAATCTCAGGAATTCCAGTTCCTACTGTGCTTACTGACTAACAGCTTTTAGGATAGACCCTGAAAATAGACTTTATAAGAGCAGGGGCTTAAGAGTCACAAACACATTTGAACTTCAGAGAGCCAGGCACCAGGAGTGCCCAGAAAGGAGGCACTTGGTCTGAGAGCACATGATGCGAGTAGGTATATGGAAGGAGAAAGAGGTTAAAACAGGAGTATTACTATCCCCGTTTTAAAATCGGTGCAATGTGGCGAAAGACTGAAGGACTCATCAAAGTTACCTCTGTTGCCTATGGCAGACCTGGCATTCAAAGCAGAATCTTCAGATTTCTAATGTACCCTCTTAACTACAAGGCCATTCTTCCCCCCAGAAGATGATATATAGGTATATAAATGTGCATTGATGTAATGCCAAGTTATAAACCACAAGCCTTTCAGAACTCATGTCCCTGACAGATTGCGAAAGAACTTGAAGGCAGGAGAATTGTGGTTTGTCTGACCTTATGCTAATCATTCTCCCTACTTGTGTCTTGGTCAAACTGAAAATGGATAGAATAATGAACCCTTTTGAAAACCGTAATTTCTGGGTGTTGGTCATGACCCAGTTTTCATAAGTTGCTAGGATATGGGGATAATCAGGGAAATGAAGATTCTATCTTATGAGACAAGACCGAAAAGCTTGATTTAAACAAAAGGAAGTATGAGAAGGAATATTAGTACACTGTGAGGGGAGTAAATATCATAACTAATTAAGTTCAAGGACAAAACTGGCATCTGAACAAATGGATATAAACGGGACCATAATAAATGCAGGCTGGAAATCTTAAGAAGCTGAGTTACAGGATTCTGGAACGGCTTACCAAGGGGAAGAGTAGGGCCAGAGAAAGTAAGTGCTTTTAAAATGGATCTCGATCAGTTTATGAACTGCGTATCATGCCTGAGACAACCAGAGCCCCAGACTCTTGGCCAGGCAAGTCCAGTGTCCCCAGGTAACAGCCAGAACATCACCTCACTAGCAGGTCTTGGTGATACTCTGGAAAAAGTAACCAGCCACAACCTATCTCAAGTTGCATCAGGTATGTTTTGTTTTTCGGGCTCCTCTGTTCAGCAAGCCGTCTCAATTCTCTGATTATCCCACCAGCCGAGCACTTGAGATGTTCCTCGACATCTCCAGGTGACCCTTCCCCGCTCTCGAGTGCCAGGGCCAGGGACGGCGCTGACGCCGCCGGAGGAGATGCGGCAGGTGGTACCGGGCGCGCTGGCGGGCGGCGGGGCACCGCGCAGGGACCGCGCAGGGACCGCGCCCGCTGCGGCCTGTGAGGGCCAGACCCACGCCCCACGCCGGCCCTGCCTGCCCCCGCGGGGGCTTCCGCGGGCGGGAGGTCCCTGATGCTGCCGCAAGGCGCGGAAGCAGCTGCTGGCGCAGCCCGGACACCGGAGGGGGCAGGTGACGGGACCGGCTGCCTGAGCCGGGGCCGGCCCTGGAAGCCCCCGGTCGGCGGGCGCTCCTCCGCAGCCCCCTGCCCCGCGTGTGTACCGCCGCCGGGGGCGGGGCGCAGCGGGCGGTGCAGATCGGGAGCGCCTCGGCCGGGCCGGGCCCCGCCCGCCTGCGCGGGCTGCGGCGCCGTGCGCGGCCAGCAGGGGGTGCCGCCGCTCCGCGCCGCTGCGCGCCGCGCGGGCGGGCTGGGGCCGGTGCGGCCCGGCTCCGGGAGCGCCCGCAGCCGCCGCTTCGGCGCCCCCGCCCTCGGCCGGGAGCTGGCCGGCGCCTTCCCGCAGCTCCGCCGCGGCGGAGCCGCTGCAGCTCCGCGGGTGCGGGACGGGCCGCGCAGAGTCCGGCGCTCTCCCGCGCCTCTGCCGCCCATGGCGGCCAGGGGCTGGGGAAGCGGGGCCGGCGGAGCGGCCGCCCCCGGCCAAGCGAGGCGGCGGCTGCGAGAGACAAAAGGCCGCCGTGTGTCCGCCTCTGCGGCAGAGCCGGGTGCGCGGCCGCTCCCCCTGCTCGGGCAGCTTGCGGCAGGGCCGGTGTCCGCCGGGCCCCAGTCCAGCCCCCCCGCGCCGGGCAGCGACTCGGGGCCACAGGCGAAGTCCGTCTCGTTACGAACGGTGATAGGCGGCCCGGCGTGCCCATGGTAGCCGCGGGAGCCGGCGGCTGCGGGGCAGATGCCGCAGCCCGTGTGAGCAGCGCAAAGCCCCGGCCGAGAGCCGAGAGGGAATGAGCGGGTCCTTACAAACCTGTGCTCGCGCGTGGCGGAGGAAAGAGGGAGCGGCCACCTTTTACCGGGCACTGAAGCTCCTGAATTACCAGTAACAGTAACTGGATCGCTGTAGCATTGGGGGGTTTTGCTCTGGTACCGCATCCTGTGCGCGGCGCCGGGGCTTGCGGGGGCGGCACCGGGAGGAGCCCGAAGTTGCCACTGTCCCGGCAGGAGCGGAACGCGTCCCTCTGGGGCAGGGGCGCTGGGCTGGGGGGGAGGGGCTGCTGCTCCCTGTTAGCTGCCGCCGCCCGCCTGGCTTCCCGGGGGGTTGCCTGGTACAGGGGGCGAGGGAGGCAAACTCTCATGTTGTGCCCGGGGAAAAGTTGCCCGGCTGGGGGAAGTCGGGCGGGATCCTGAGCGCCGGCCCTGTTTGGCGCTGGGCTCTTGCCTTTTTCCTCGGCAAACCCGGGGAAAGGGCGGGCTGTGCCTAGGAAGCTTCCCGTAGTCGTATGGAGAGAAGGGGAGAAAGAAAACAACATGTCTTCAGAGCGGCACCTCGCTTGTTCTGTCGTCTGCTGTCCTGGCCAGGGCTGGAAGGGGGACTGAGGACAGCCGGAGCAGGGCTCCGTGCCCTGCCTGGTATCGGCTCTCCCCGCTCGTCACCCCCCTCCCCCTAGAGACACTCGTCCGAGGCCCCGTGGTGAAGAATCCCACCCAACGAAAGTTGGATCTTTATCGCAAAGGGGACCCGGCGGCTCCTGTCTGCGGAGCGCTCGCCGGGCTGTGACTTGACCTGCAGAGGGCAATAGTTGGACGCAAATGCTGACAAAGGCAGCGCGGCTCCTTGGCTCGGCACCGTGGCCGGGACCCAAGAATGCTGTGTAGGTAGGCAGCAGTGCTTAATTAATGTATATTGAAACAAAAGATCGGGTAAATTGTTTGATTTGTCTTTAGGCTACGTTTTCAAGGCTAATCTAATTCATAACTGTTAGGTTTATTCTAAAGCGATTAACACAAACTTCCAAGAGAGGC
The DNA here is from genome assembly GCF_963210335.1 of Falco punctatus. Classification (NCBI taxonomy): domain Eukaryota; kingdom Metazoa; phylum Chordata; class Aves; order Falconiformes; family Falconidae; genus Falco; species Falco punctatus. The sequence goes on along the minus strand of NC_137591.1, from coordinate 21,084,347 downwards.
ATGCAGTTAACTCCAGAATTACCCTAAACACTAATTGTTTACCGGAACGTTTACATTCAGCCGCTTGGATTCGTATTATTAGCATTATTATTCTCTGCTAATCAGATAGGCGAGGTGGAAACGAGCGGGAGCGGTCCTAATTGTTGTGGCGATTGACAGGGCGACCGCGCATACTTCGCAGGCGGAGGCGGCGGCCGCCCGGCGCAGCGGTGAGGGGCGCGTCGCGCCTGGCCATTGTCTACGGGGTCGGGCCCCGCCGTTCAGCACCGGCGGGCGGACAGCGCCCAGCCCCGCGCTCCGCCGCCCCCGGCCCGGCCCGGCGCCCTCGCCCGCGGCTGGGGGGCCGGGAAGGAATTCGCCTCCCATTTGTTCCAGCAGCCCCTTCCCCGCCGGTGATGGATTTATTAGGGAGTGGAAAGGAGCACCCCGACGGGCGCACTTTGTCTCCCCATCTGTGTGTGTAGACGCGGGTGCTGTAGACGTCTGCAGCTTGTGTACATACACTGCTTTAATAATTACATATACGTCTCTATAACCTCATTATTCAGGAAAGATTAGAAAACGCGAGCAAATTGGAGTGTTGGCAGCAGGGGTGATTGCAGGTCTGGATGCACACTCCGTCTCTTCCCAACTCACCGCCCCCTTCCCCCCCCCCCCCCACCCCCCAAATCATATTTATCTGAGATTATGTCAAATTTCAGTGATCGGAAATGTCTTGCCCAAAAGCCATTCCCACTGGAAAAAGTCAAAAGGGTTCCTGGCATTAAAACGACCTTGCGTCATTCCTGATGAAATTAGCAGCGCTGCATGTTTAGAGCTTTGCTGTGGATGCACTTTGGTGACAGTAAGAAGTAAGAGATTTGGGGTTTTACCCCCCAGCTGATCAGAAGCCGTCTGCTTTCCACTAGCTGCCAATCTCGAGACCAGCACTTGAAAGCGCCTTAGACCTGCAGTCCATTTTTTACTTGTCTTTAAGTGCAAGCGATGGGAATTGCTAACCTCGGCTAAGAAAATTTCATTTCCCCCATCCTGCTAAACGGTTCTGGTCGACATATGTTTGTTATCAGAGAGAGGTGCTATGAACACAGAGCCATTTTCTTAGCAGCTCTTTGACTCTGTGTTACCATAGTCCCACACGGCATTGGTCCTTTCCCGTTGGGAAGTCATGAATAAGAGACTATGAAGCTTGCACGTCAGATCTTCCTCAATTAATCCACCATTAGCATGTTTGGGATCCTCTACTGGATGGTTAACAGCAGCTTTGGTAACTGTATGCTGTCCATACCCAATTATGCTCTGCTAAAAATGAACTCTGCAGAACAACCTTCCTGAGCTGTCAGTGTCTCCCGTTTTCCTATTTTAACGCTTGTGTGTAGTGGCAGGCGACAGATGGTGTAGATCAGATCGATTTGATTGCATTAGGCGATTTTTTTTTTCCTCCTCTCCCCCCCGACTCCTTTTCTGGAAGCCCACATTCATCTGAGAGGCGATCGCCGGGGACATGGGAAGCAAGAGCAGCCGCCGATGTGTGAAAGCAACGAGACATGGCCAGCCAGAGGCGCCGGGGTCCCTTCCCGGGGTTTGTTAACATGGTAATCCGGCACCAGGAGAGAAAGCTGCTTTCTGCTGCCCAGAGCCCGTTCCCCATCACACATCAGATGACTCCCTGGTTTTACACACAGTTGGAGTTCTGCTCGAAACCTGGATTTAAAGGGTAAGCGCTTCAATAGAGGCGGATTTCTGGTGGTTACTCGGGTAGGTGGCGAAATAAGCGAGTTCCCAGCGATTTTGAAAAGAGGCTGCCTTTGAGCGGGCATGAAAATTTTCTTCCTTCCTCCTTTCTTTCCTTTCCTTATTTTTTTTTATCTCTCCCCCCCCCCCCCCCCCCCCCCCGCCCCCTCCCCCTTTCACCAGCGAGCCCCGTAATTCAGAACAATTTCTCGCACGGAAAGGCATCGCGCCTCTCTATTGACGGATGGGATCGATATTCCCCCCTCTGAAATTTGCTTTTCGTGGCAAACCCGAGCTCTACTCAGAGCTCCGCTCCTAGTAGCTTAATTGTTTAATTCCCTCCATACGTTCCCCTCCCTTATGTCCGCGCCCCCCCCCCCCCCCCCCCCCCGCCCCCCACCTCCCCGGGCACGGCAGAGGCGGCGGAGGAGCCCCCCGGGGCCCTTCCCCGGCCCCGCCGGGCTGGGGCTCCGGCGCTCGGGCTCTTTCGGCGGGGGAGCGGGGCGGCAGCGCCGATAAACATGGCTTTCCGGAGCCGGTGAACAAAGGTATTTAATGCCGAGGCGCGCCGCTACGGGCACCTCCCGCATGCGGCAGCGAAGGTGCGAGGCGGACAGCGCGGCGGGGGTCGCGCTCCCCTGGTGCTCAGCGTGCCCGGGAGGGCGCGGGGGGGGCGCCCGGGCGCGCCGGGGCCGGTGCCGGGGCGGGCGGGGGCGGGCGGGGGCGGGCGGGCGGCCGGCGGTGAGCGGCGCGGCTGCGGCCGGAGCTCGGCGCTGTCCGGCGCCGCGGGTGCTGAAGGGCCCGGCGGGCGCCGGGCTGGGCCGGGCCGGTGCTCGGCCACGGAGCGGCGGGGCTGGGCATGGGAAGTTTGGGAAGGCGCTGTGCTCCGGGGGAGCGGGGGTCCTCCTCAGGGAGTGGAAAGGCAGTGTCAGATGGACACAGCCACCACAAGGCTGGCGCCGCGCGGGTCGGCTTTTCCCCCAGAACTGCATTCTTTAATATTAAAAAAACAACCCATACCACCCCCCCCGCCCCCCCCCAAAAAAACCCAACAAAACAAAAAACCAACCCCACCATCCCAAAGTTTGGATTTCTGCCTAATTCTCGATGCGTTTGTGGAGTGCCTCCAAATATCGGAGAACGTCGGTCTAGGTGTATCCCTGTACAGTGGTTCTGCCACGACTCGGTGCATTTTACTTTTTCAAACGGCTTTTGTTCAAGTTGAAGAAAACCACGGCATCAGTCATTTGAGTTCCAACGCCAGCTAATGGGGGTTACAGCCTTCAATTTCACAGCGGGGAAAAATTACAGTGTTTGTTATTTACTTTCTATCTGCCATTTAGAATGCAACTTGAAAGCTTGCTGTGTTAGAAGAATATAGGAAATTGCATCTCAAATGAGATTAAAATAGAGGAGAGTGAGTTGGATTTTTTTATTATTTAAGGTAATGTGGCTATCGAAGTATTTTTTTTCTTTCTCTCTTTGTTTTTGTCTTTTCTTTCAAATTCAGACAAGAGCCTGTTTTACAAAACAAATACTGTCTTCTCGTATGTTTTTGTAGGAAGCATAGTGGTAAATGTGTCAGGGAAGGCAAGGGCTGACGTTAAGGAAGGAATCTGTAGGAAAAGCAAGCGTCTTGTATTAATTTCAATTGGAATCTAATCAACAAGCTGGTCAGTTAGCGAGTGCAGTGGATAATGAGAGCTGTGCGCGCTGCATAATTACTCATGGCTGGAGAAGTGCGGGGTACCGCTGCGATGTGCGGGTTCTGACCGTGCCCTGCTAGTTTCACACCCCCCCCCCCCCCCCCGTCACTCACACAGAAGCTGTCCTTAGCATCAGGAGCCGGGGTGAAATAACCCGGAGAAGTTCCTAATCGCCAGGCGAAGTGTGCTGTGCCATGACGTTGCAGACATCCTTTCTATTTAGTTGGCGAACAATAAACGTTTATTATCACCGCGGCAGATCATCAGACAAAGCTTCCCCCTCCCGCCTCCCCCAAGTACGAGCGCTGCTGATAAGGGAACTGCTCCGGGTGACAGGCAGAGCCGCAGGCGCCATTTGGAAAGAACTTCTTTTATTATTATTATTTATTTTTCACCACCACCACCACCCCCCACCCGGGTCGCCTTTCGCCAGCGTTTGCGGGAGGCGGCAGGTGTCAGTGCGGAGGTGCGCTGCCGCTGCCGCTGCCCCCGCCCGCCGCCCGGCTCGGAGCCGGGCAGCCACGGGCTCTGCCGGGCGGGCACACGCGGGGAGCGAAGGGCGCTGCGCTTGTACTTTGAAGCCTTTTTCGCCTCAGATTTTTTTATGGCACTAGAGAGGCCTGGCAGAGGAGTGCCTCTGCTGAGCTCGGAGCCTTTGCTATTTCTTTCTTTGATTTTCTTTCTCTTCATCGCTCTCCTTTCCGCTCCCCCTCGCCCCCCCCCCCCCCCCCCCCCCCCCCCCCCAGTAGCACATCGAGTCAGTGTGAGTCAGGACTTGTAAAATGCATTTCCAAAGCCCAGATGAAAAGTCTGTCAGGCGTGGCTGCGGCTTTATCGGAGCTCTCCCAAGCCCACCTATGCAAACAGATTTGTAGTATTTGTGTGCTTAACCGTGCATCTCTTTTACAGGAATCTGTTGCTGCGTATGACATCTCTCGCCAGCTCCCAGAGAGAATTGATGGAGCATACAGCTAGGGAATAGGATGCCAGAGAAGCACAGAGGAAGAAACCAGGCAATCGCCAGGTAAACTCAACCTTACTTTGATTTATTTCCTTTCACCTCGCCTGCAAGACCTTGCCCGCTCCAGTAAGGCAGCAGGGGAGCAGAGGGACTGTACGCGTGTGTATTAAACGCCTGCTCCTCTCGTTTGCCTCCGCAGGATGTGAAGGTTCAGCGTCCATTGGATATGGGACAAGATCGCTCGGCAACCCTTGAGGATTCTCCTTCTTCTAGAGGGGAATTATAGTTATGGATTTATTGTCCCGGTGCAGCACTTCCAGCAGCAGCAGCAACAGCAGCAGCTTTCTGACTCTCTTCGGTGACGGGTATTCTTGGGTGGATAATACGGATTACGTTGTTATTGCTTAAGAATACGCGTAGTCGAGGAGAGTACCGGCGGCGGGCAGGCAGGCAGGCAGCGCGACCGCCCCCAGCCCACCAGCTGGCTCCTAACCTCCTCTAGTTGCCAAGGTAGCACCTTTTCCATCTTTTCCTACGCTTTGCAATGTTTCACTCTGTGTCTCTGCCCGGGCGGGGGGTGTGTGCTCGGCCGCCCCGTCCCCTGCGGAGGGGGGGTGCCCGCGTGTGTGTGTGTGCGTGTGCGTGGGAGCGAGCGCAGGGGAGGGGGCGCCGGGACGAGGCTCCCCAGGCTCGCAGGGCACCCCGCGGGCTGCGGGCAGGGGGTGGCCGGGGCCGCTTCGGGGCGCGCCCCCGCGGCCAGCGCCCGCCGGGGCCGGGGGGAAGGTGCTTGCCCCGGGGGGTGCGGGAAGCCCCCGGGGCCCCGGCGTGCGGCCGGCAGCCCCCCGCCCGCGGCGCGCCCGGCGCCCGCGGCCCCTCGCCCCTCTCCGGCGGGGAGCGCGGGGCGGGGATGGGGGGACGGGGCGGCCGGCCCCGCCTGCAGGGGGTCCCCACCCCCGGGACACGGGTTGCCTTCAGGGCCGGGGCGGGCACGGCTCCGCCCGTCCCCGCCGGCAGAGCCCGCGATGCCGCCCCCTCCGCGGCCCCCGCGCCCGCGGCCGCCGGGGTCGTGCGGGGCTGGGGGCTCCCGCGGGCGGGGGGTGCCGAGCACCCTGGCCTGTGAGGCGAGGGGTACCCCGCACTGCCCCCGGGGGAGCCCCTGGGCCCTGGCTGCCGAGGGGTCCGGCCACCCGGTGGGCTGCTGCTGGGGAGCGGGTTGTGCCGATTGCTTGGAGGGGGTGCTGACCCCTTGCCCCCTCATCCTGCCCCCGCAGTACCAGCCTGGTGAGGGCAGCATTAAGAACCCACCTTCACACCAGCCCCAGCTCAGCGGGTCGGGAAGCACCCGGCCGAGTGCAGAGGCAGAGCGCATCGGCCTCTGGGGCCTCAGGTTGGGATAAACGGCCAGGGCCAGGGCAGAGGGGTTGTCTCCCACCCCAGAGCTCAGGCGGTGGCTTCTTCCTCACCCACCCCCTACCCCACCCCCCCATTAGAGCTCAGGGCTCCCCACAAGCTACTTGCATCTGGACAGGTGGGAGAAACAGCCAAGGGAGTGCTCATTCCCATTACTGGTCAAGCCATGCTCCATCTCTTTAACAGAGAAGAAAAGGTACATCCCTCCCTCCCTCCAATCTCAGCAGCAGGGCATGGACTTTTGGTTAAAATCCTGGTCAGCCTTATAGATGCTGCGCTTAAGAAAACCCAGGTGTAGCATTCATGCTTCCAGGTTTTTTTCCCCTGCTCCTCTGCCCCCAAGACTGGCGGAGACAAGGAGCAGGCTGTTATCATCCCTGTGTTTCCTGATTCAAGACCTCTCCACATGCCCAGATGATCCCAGGTCTTGTTATCACATAGTCGCAATTGTGAGACCCGATTTCAGCCTTAAATGAATTAGATGAGAAGCCATTTTAAAGCAAGACCAAGAGTACTGTGATGAGATAGCTTTTTTGAATGGATCCTTCCCCAAGCTCGGCTATGATGAGGCTAAGAACGATTGTTAACATGGACGAGCCAGACGTGGGGTGATCATTAAGTTGTGAGTGTGAGGCAGGATGATGGAGAATGTCTTTCGCTCTGTCTCTTGCTTAGCGATTGAAAGGCCATCTATGTTCTGCTTCATTATTTCCAACAACTGCCAAAGGAATCTTACTCTGTTGCCTTCAGTAGTGAGTGGAGTGCTCGTTGTTACACAGACATGTGGATCTGTTATTCTTTAGGCATATCTTTGATGCTAGCACTCTGATCCTCGTGTTTCTCTAATACCACTTAAAAGCAGATTTCTTTTTCTTGTAGTTTAGCATGTTCAACAGCCTCAGAAATAATGTTAAATTGTGCTTTAAAAAGACATGGTCAGCTGCTAAATCATAGTCAGTTCAGCACCGTAGCTCAGCCACATTCCCAATTGCTGCAGGAACAGCGATGGAAACACTATTTTAAACATCCAGGTTTGTATTACAAACCTTCCTCTGATCTGAGTTTTAGTTGACGTTTTCCCTTGAGTCGTGACTTAAGAGTATTATCAGGAGTTCCCATTTCATCACATAAAGGATGTGGTTTTGTTTGCTCTTTGCTTGGTTGCGTATCTTGTGCAGTATGGATTGGACTGGTACCCGTAAATACAAGCTTAGCAAAATGTTTCTTTATACCTGCTTTTTTCTGGTCGCTTTCTGTTTAGCATGATGAGCTGGTTTTGCTGAATAATGCCTTAATGACAGGGCTGATGCATTTTTAATGCATGTACTCTTTGTCATTGTCAAAATTAACATTTTGATGATTGTAGATTTCTTTTCTCTAAGATCTTTTGGGAGTTGCTATGATATGTTGGTTAAAGGAGTGAAACTGTAAGGTCCAATTGGAGAAATACTGGATATGTTCACTAAAATAATTATAAAATACTGTATAAGGGCTCTTAGAGCGATGTTTCCCAATAGCGCGATCTCAGAGTGGCTCTCCCCATTCATTAGCAGTTCCTGGGGTTTGTCACTTATGTACACTGAAGGACAGAAGCAATAATTTCTGAAAACAGATCTCTGAGAAGAGACTGTTTGTACGGCAGACCTGATCCCGGGAATGCATGTAGCTTCCATGGGACTGCTCAGGGGAGCAAGGCTGCTCCTGTTAAACCCAAAATATTTTGGGCCAAATCCTACCATTCAATGCAATAGCAAAGCCCCAATCGATTTCACTGCAGGAGAGATTAGACCCCTAGCGAAAGGGATTTTTATAACACTACACTTCCTATTTTTTGCTTTAGAAATTTTGAATCCTGTGTGTGAAAAAGCGAGTTTAAAACTCCCCTGCCTTTAATAGTCTAATGATATTTTATTAACAGCAAAAAATTATATTAAAAGGCTACAGTGCAACAAAATAAGAAATTACTCTGTAAGGGTTTTTAGTTGTACCAGTATGAGCATTTTCTAAGACAACAGTTTAGAATGAGGTTTGTGGCAGCACCAGCCGTGTGTTAACAGCTGTTTTGGCGAGTGCATATTTAATTAATTTAGAATACTAAATTTCTGTTCTGAAATTGTTTTTCTAATCTGCATCCTGGTAGAAAATGAAATAAAGAATTAGCCCAAAAATAGTTACTTGGACTTAGCCTTTTTTTAAAGGCCATAATCCTATGAAGATTTATATCTCTGGGTAATTTTACCCGCTAGAGTAGCCTAGCAGGCTGCTCTCATAGGTAAGTCTTTGTCGTGCCAGGTCCCCCGTAGCAGCATAGTCAACTGATGGAGGCACGGATGCTGGGGTGGCAGCAGCCCTGGTGCAGAGCAGGGTGCTGCAGGGCCCACCCGTGCAGCCATCCACGATGCTGGCTGCTCCCTCCGCGCCGGGGAGATGGTGATGGCTCGGGCCTTCCCAGAGCTGGGGACTGCCGAAAGGGCTGTGCCCCCAAGCACCATGGGCACGTTATGCCCCACAGCAGGACTGGGAGAAGCAAGGGTAGCTTTGGTCCCTGTTGTCCCGTGCAGGCAGGGGCACAGTCCTGCCTGGGTCTGCCTATAAGGAAGCATCACTCTGCTTAGCAATACCTGAAATTAAGTGATGGGGACTGCCATTTGATTTCAGATGCTCTTCCCACAAATATTTAAGCCTACAGTCCTTAGATACATATATATGTATTGCTGAATGGAATGGAGATATATATATATATACACACAACCCCCTAAGTATACACGCATCTCTCTGAAGGGCTGCTGCAGCATAGGGTGAACAGCCCCGCTCCCCCAGGGCTGGCAGAGGCACGGCTCCCGTTCACCTCGGCAGGGACTGTGCCGTTGCAGTGTGTATTTGTGACTGGTGTTGTGATTCCTCTTGCTGCCTGCAAATTTGCATAAAATAAATGCACACACTGTTGCATGTAGATACATACAGTTATGCAGATGCCTTCCCTTGGGATGAATTCTGCTTGCTTTCCACTTTTAAGGCTACAATGGATTTTGAGGGGAGTGTAAGATTTCTTCTCATAACAGGTTATTGCCTTTTGTGTCAGTTTAGGTGGCTTCTAGTGTTCATAGGGTTTTCCTAAGGAAACCGAAACTCGTAATATCTATACATCCACACAGCTATACACATAATTTGCAGCTGTAAGAGTAAGCTAACTAGCTTTTTCTCTGGGTTTTTGCATCATGTTAGAAGTAATGTATACAACTGGATTTTTATGCATTTTAAAAAAATTAATAGTACCTTTATGTACACAAAAGGCTTTTTCCCCTCTTAAAAGATTTACTATTTTTCTGAAAAGCACCCCCCTCCCTAGTTATTACCCTTAGCTGTTATGACACCTCACCATTTACTGTTGTAAAGGTAAATCGTAACACTCATTATTAATAATCATAAATTTTTACTAGATTCAGCATCTGCCTCCTGAAAGATTTAATGGTGGAAACATTTTCTGGGCTAATGTCCATGATGCTTGCATGCTTTCTATTGCTATCATTTAGTAACCAAATTGCTCAAAAATCAAAGGACTTGATTATCACATACCTGCAATGCACAGAGCTATTTATAAATGTTGGCTTGATAATGACAATGACTCAAAAGAAATTTAAATGACAGGCCAAAAATAAGAAGTCTAAAAGTGAAAATCCAAGCCAGAATTCGTAAAGGTTATGGGAAGAGCCTGACATCGAAGGGCAGAGAGGACCCTAAGGAAGGTAAAGAGAAGAGGTCTGGAGGTGATGGTAGAGGGTGGCTGTGCCACAGCTTTGCAGAGCCAGAGGGCAGAGCAGAGGAGAGGCGCCAGTGGTGGAAGGTGAGGAGGAATCGCAGTGTGGCACTGGGAGAATGCACCACGAGTGTGGAAACCAGGGCTGGAACATCGCATGCATTTGGTAGTTTGCTTTCTGGAAAAACAGTATCTAATTAAAAGCAGCCAACAGAAAATTAGGTGAAATGTTCCAGAAACTAGAGGGGTTGATCGATGGGAAAAATAAGAGCCCTGAACATACAGCTGACAGAAGTTTAGATATATATACATATATATGTATATAAAGATAGGTACCTAGGCAAAATTACATAAAAATGCTCATATAGAGAAATGAAATGAGTATTCTGCTTTTGAAATCATTCTCCTACAGAAACCAGTGGGAATTTCCCATTGATTTCAGTGGGGTGAGAATTTCTCCTGTCTGCAGGAAAGCGATGTAGCCTGGTGTGTGCAAACAGATGGAGGAGCTATGTAGGGAGGAAGTGCAGCGGGGCTGTAAAGGTTCCTTTCAGTGAACCCAATCCCCCTCTAGCCAACGGGGATGATCTAAAGTAACAGAGCAATCTCCAGGCAGGAAAGCCCTTGCCTGGGAGATACAAGATGAGCTTGGCCAAGACACTGCAAGCAGCGGTCACCCCACGAGGGCTGGAGAACCACCTGGGGAGGCCTCCTTGCCTCTGACTTCTGTGATACACCTCCACGGAGCTGGAAGGGCTCTGATAATCCCCCAATACTTCATACCACTAAAAAGAAAGAGGTAGGCTGGTAAGAGACTACTTAAAGTTTCCAAGCTACTCTCTGAGAGTATTTCAGATTAAGACAAGCTTAATCTTTTATCTGTTTCAAGGTCGGCTGTCACCACAATATTGTTCTGTACCAGTTCATCTGGGTTGTGTGTAATGTACACCTCTTTCACATTATGACATTAGGTATGAAATGTTGGAAAAATATAGCTGACTTTAGTATTAAGAATTGCTGATTCATAACCTTGTTCAGAATATTAGCAGTTCTCTTACTAAGTCAGGGCAATATCACAAAGTTTATTAATGTTCACAGGTCAAACCTATCTTTTAATCAATGACAAAGTGATCACCATGGGACTGGTCTTTTCTAATTGGAGAAAGAGGGACATTCTGAACCAGAACTGTACAGCATTTGATTGTGCAGCCTGTTACCAAAAAAAGAACCGTCTCGCTGCATCTTACAGAGGCATTTACATAAATAATGTAGATTTCATATGACTTCTTTTAGATTATCTGATAGTAATAGCTTTGCAAGTATTCACATTCTCCTAAGACAAAGTTGACAGGAAATTCAAATAAAAAGGCATCACTGTAATTACTGCATTTGAGAGAATTTATTATAATTTCTTAAGTTAGGTGGGAAATAATAAGAGCAGGGAAGCCTGATGTATTAGTGCTTTACGCCGTCTGGGAACTCGTCCTTTAACAATCATTCTTTGGAAAGTAACTTACCTGGTTACTCCAAGAAAATGTAGAACAGTATTACCTTTTCTTCCAGTTGCCAAAAACATTCTTCTGAAATCCAAGCTTACATAGTTCAATCCCTGCTGTCTTACTGGAGCAAGTTATTACAGTCTTGGTGCTCTGGTTGTTAAAAATGACCACTCCAGGGAAAAATTGTTTCTTGTTCCCCTACTTTCTTTTCTCCAACGCCTGGTTCTCCCCCTTCCTTTTTATGTTACATGCAAAAGGTTTGATGGGACAGATGGGTTTTTTCTTCCTCAACACTTTTTGAGAAATGTCAGGTTCATTTAAATTCCTAATTCTTTTCTGAATGTCTTGAGCTATAAAGAAGAGCAGTGGAAACTTTCTCAGATCTCAGTTTAAGAGGTGGTGATTTTTCCATTTTTAAGAGCCTTTTCCCCTCTGTGTTAGCCAGGGATCTGGGTTATGCAGAAGACAATAATAATTACTTTCAAGGTTTCAGTACAATCCTTTTCTCTTTGACTGTGCATGTCATATTGTCCTTTGTTGTGTTATGACATCATGTGGCTGTTGCACGTGTGATGACATAAACCTCTTTGCTTTCAGCCATGCATAGAGCCCCTCGGTGAAAACAGGTTCTGCTCTGGGAAGCAAGAAACAAAACCACTCCCTTTTGTTCTCCTTGTTTAGGTGCTCATCATTTTCTGTGTATGTAAGTTCTTACCAGCAAAGAATGCAGATGATGTAGTCCAGACCCTCAGTTAGAGATGAAAATAGACAGGTTTAGTTTTCATTTGCTGGAGCTGCAGTGAGTCAGTGCGGCTCACTCTGCTCCAGCGTCCCTGGTACAAAGCGAGGAAAAACTAGAACAAGGGAAAGGAGGCTGAATGGGTGTGATGTGAAATCCAAGGAAAGCAAACCAAATAAATAAACACCACCCCCACCCCCAAATACTTAGCTGGAGTTTTTATGTTTTAATGTTTACCAAATGCCACTCTATTTACAGTATTTCACATTTCTTGGATGCAAAACTTAAATACGTGCCCCATAGAGAAGCTCAGGGTAATAGCTCTGCTTTCTCTAATAAAATCTCTCTTCTGAGATTAACTCTGGAGCTAGCAGTAAGGTCAGTATTTCATTTCATAGAAGTCAGCTCACGCTGACAAGGGTTTGGCCTTCTTAGTGATGGGCCGTTTGCTGCTCAGAAGTGTGAGGAATGGCTTTCTGAAATATCGATAGCTTGCCTTCGCTGGAGTTCATGATCAAATTTAGCTGGCAAGTATCAATGCACTCCAGCCCCAGACTGAAGGGCTGAGAGGCTTGGGCCTTGGGCCAGCCGCTAAGATTTCCTTTTTAAATCAGAGGCTAACTCTTCCATTAGTGTAAATCAGTGGTTTGTAATAACGTCAAATGAGATTTGTGTCAGAGTAGCCCAGACTGCAGCCTGGTCTTGGGAGTTGAAAAGGAGTAGGAAAATTAGGCTGAGACCATCAGAATTCTGTTTCCATTTGGGTTTGGTGTGCGTGTGTGTAGATGTGCCTGTAACATACATGCACACATGCCGAGCTGCATTTCATTCCCATGGCCGTTTCCCATGGCCATGTGACTGCTGTTCAACGAGGACCTAAAAGCACAGAATCTTCATCCTGCTGTGGTTTGATTGACATGTGCAGAGATCTCACATAAAGGCTCTGGGATCCTGCTTTTCATCCATAAAAGGAAAGCAGGCAAGCTTCATCCCTGGCTACACCCTTCGCACAATATACATCAATAATGAGGCAGCATCTATTTATATATTGCTCAGTGGAAATGACTGAATTCAGACAGAAGCTGGTGAGGCAGCCTGAGCTCCACCAGCCTCCATGGAGTCTATTGTTAGTACCCAGGATGACTCCTCAAGCAAATGGGGAAGAGAGGCACAATTTGGAGCCTACCATGCCATGGGGAGGAATACCAGCTTTGCCACTTCACAGGTGGTGTCTCCTCTCAGAGGATGCCTGTGATGACTTTGCCAGGGCCTGGCAGTCACGGAGCAGGAATGCAGGAAAAATGGTGGCAAGAGTACAGCCCCACTGCCGCTCCCTGGGAAGCGGCACATGGACCTGGGCTTACCCATAGGGTGAGAGCTCCCTGCCTTTCTTCATGAGAAAAGATGTCCAAGGGGGGAACGGGAAGAAGGCAGTACTAGCTTGATAGGCACCAATGCCTTCTTGCCATGTCATTGCAGAAGGTCTTCAAGAGCATTTCTTCTTTGCCTAGAAAAGAAAGCCCCATCCAGCGTTACGGTGTTGGTTAGGTAGGTCTGTGTGGCTGGTAGGCCAGTGCCGAGGCTGATGTGCAACGCTGACACAGGCCCATGACAATGAAAACTTGCTTGTCTATGTGATGTTTAGCACAAATAAGGCACTCAAAACCCCTTAGCAAAATGTAATCCAGACAGTGCTCTTGCTCCATGTTCTTTTTCACTCCTTTCCTCTGTGGCTCTTGTGTACTTTGCCCATATGCTCTAAAGCCATTTTGTTTTCAGTTTTATGTATGTTTTATGTAAATTAGAAGAATCAAGCTACTCTGCTTGCTAAATTATAAATTGAGTGTAAATTGGCCGACTCTCTTTAAACTATGTCTATAAGTTACACAAAATGTAAGTAATCAAGCAGAGCAGGCTGGGTTGCGAAGGGAAACCACGTCGATAGCATGGGCCACGTGAGCTGCATCCACACATTCCCATATATTGCCGCTTGCCTTTGCAGCCTTGAATATCTCTTTCCTCTAAAGTGCCGATCTAACTCCTTTTAGACCGTTCTCCAGGATGCAGGTTTATTGCCTCCTTTGGTAGTTTGCTCAGCATATTCATTATAGCTTGTATAAATGAACTGCTCTTAAATCCTTGTTTCCACTCTTGCTTTAGGACCAGAGTAGATCCAGACTGTATCCTCTGGGAGCACTTACTCATTTTGTTTCCCTTCTTCCCCTTGTAAGTCAAAATGCCTGTTGATTTTAGTATCTGTCTCTTTGGCTTACTCCCTGCTTTGGCTCCATTTCCCTATCCCACACCAATTGCATATGCCTGAGTTTTGCCCTGGTTTATCTTTTCCTTTGCAGCCCTGCAGAGCAGGACCGTGGTGTAAAAGCAGGAGCCTGGCAGTGGCTGGCAGCCTGAGAAACACTGCCAGGAGAGCAAGGGAGTTGGCTGGTGTCTTGGGACATCATGAGATGGTGGAGAATCTGCTACAGGGCAGACAAGACAGCCTCACTAGGGCCTGTTACTGCACAGTCAGACCAAGTTTTCAGAAAAAGGGGCCTAAAATCAGACCCCTAAATCTATTCTTACACATTTTAAAGTAGGCTGAATTTTGGGAACTGGGTAGGACCAGTGTTATCATAAGCAGATATAGGCATGGTGCTGCTCTACAGTCAGACTTCCGGGTTCCTTTTAAAAATGTCAATTTTCAGAGGGTTGTGACAAACCCCACTGCCCCTGGAAGAGCAGCCCGATGGCAGGCTCAGCACAGCGGGGTGTCTGGCAGGCAGTGGCCCTGCTGGCACCCACACGCTGCCGGCATGTCCGGCAATGCTGACCAAGGGCAGCCTTGTGCTACTGCAGCCCGGCCCCGTGAGCAGCCAGCCACCTCGGGGGCAGAGCTGGGGATAGCTCTGCTCTCTGTCCTTTCCTTCCACATCAGCTGGAGAACAGAGAAAAAATGTCTTCAGAGAGGTGGTGTAGTGCAGTTCTCATAAAATCTTGCCCAGCTTGTTAAGGCTGGCATCATGAAGACTGAGTGCCACTGCCATGGAAAATTCAGGTTAGAAATAAACCGCTGCAGGGAAGTAATTGTGGGCGGTGGGTGGGCTCTGCAGGCACGGCCCTGGGGCACAGGTCGGTGGGTAGCACCGTGTAACTCACAGCCCTGTGTGCCTGCTGGGGCCTGGGGTGCCCACGCGGGTCCCCAACCCTCCCAGCCCAGCCTGGTGGCTGAGCCGTGCTGCTCGGGGGGCACCGTGTGCTCTGCTGAGTCCCGTGGGGCTGAGGCACATGCTTTGTTAAAGGGGGTCCCAACTGAGCCCGTTTTGCCTGAGTGGAGAGCTGGCCTTCAGGAGGCGCGGGCTAGGAGCTGCAGGGCACAAGTGGGATCTGATCTCTTCTCAGGCTCTGCCCTGCAGTTATTTGAGTTCGGGCTCTTTTTCACTGAGTTCACAAAATACACGCCTTTTTTTTTTTTTTTTTTTTTTTCTTTTATATTCATTAAATGCTTTGATTCAGTGATGTACCGTGAGAATGTGGTTTATTCTGGCCATTCAAATCTTTACTGAGAAGTGATAAAAAATATCCAACCTGCCTTTTTAGAGCTGCTTATTTTATTTCAAAGGGAAGGCATAACCTTTCATTTCCTGGTGTGATTTTTATTAAACCTCTGCCTATTTTATTTGTCAGATCCCATCTAAATCTACTATCACTTGTATTTCCAAATAAAAGACATATAGGTTGGTAAGCAGTCTATAAGTCAAACTGCTCTTCCTTGAAACTCATAAAAGGATCATTTTAATCCATGGAATTGCTAATTAAAGCTGCTTCTCAATACACAAAAATTAAGTTAACAGTAATTAATGTAGCCAGCCTGGAACCTTAGGAAGCTACTGCCAGCAAGTGTCTTTTGGTGCACTCAAGAGGATGCCGTTTGATTGTTGGCACCAACAGACAGGTTGGGAATTGTAAACATGGTAATTAGCAGTAAGTTTCTGGATCTCAACTTGCCAGACTGGCAGTCTGATTCTTGGAGTAGTTGTCGCATGGGAGGAGGGAAAAACAAAGTAAGGGAATTAGAGCAACCTTGCATTGCTCCGCCAACATATGCCACTGGACCAATGTTTTTCTTGGCAAAGATCTCTGACGAGAAGTTTAAAAGCAGCGTTGCAGCCCTGCTGCAAACTGTGAACCTCACTGCAGGCATCAACCAAGCAACTGTCCCTGGCTTTTCAAACTACAAGTATTGCTCCATGGAAAGGCCTTGTAAAGTCTGAGATTCCCCTACTCCACTCTATGGTGTGGCACAGCATCGATAAGGTTATCAGCAATAATGGGATTAAAAGAGTTAAAAACCAGCTTTTGCAGTAATCCTGGAGTATTCTGTTGTTGAGCTATCAAAGATTAAGGTTATAGTAACCTTATTAACCCTTGTTGTAGTGTAAATAAAAGGAAATGTCAACCTTAATTCCACCATGAAATTAAATCTTCACTTCTCTAAATGATGATTTAAACACAGCTTACTCCAGCCAATGTGGTTTATGAAAATACGGGACCCACGTGAATTTAAGAAATCTCATCTGAGAGAGAGACAGGGAGAAAGGAGTGATGCAACATGGTGTTTCTTCTGTTTAAAATGCAAAAAATTCACATTCATCCACCTTGTATGTCTATACCTATAGCCAACAAAGCATGCAAAGAATAAGGTAGGGACCAAGTGCTCATGGTGTAAATCCCTGTGATGCAGCAAACACAGCTCCCCCGGACCACAGCAGCCCAGGCTCTGGCTCTGGGCAGAACAGATGGCCCTGGGCCAGGCAGCAGCCGCAATCTGGTTGGTGGTGTCCCTGTCCCTGTCCCCGTGTCCTGCTTGCCAGGCACTGTGTAGCCTTGTTAGTGCTACTACAGAGTGCCCCGACACAAGAGCTTGAACTGAGCACTGCTCCACCAGTGCTTTCAGTGCCAGAGGTGAGATGATGAAACCAAAAAATGTCAGAAATAAAATGGTTGCTGAACCTTCTGGAAACAGAGTGGCAGGTGCTGGTGTGAAGGGCACAGGTTTTCCTGGTAAGCTGATTCCCAGGGGGTGGGAGCTGCCTCTCCCTGCAATGGACGGTTCTCCCCTTACCTGTGCTGGGCACAGCTCCTGCTCCCCCTGCCCACAGAGGCTGAATCTATAAGTAGGTCTGAAACTGCCCTCTGGGAGTAGTTCTTCTACCTGAAGAGTGGGAAGGACAGACAGATGGACAAGGCTTTGCTTAGAAGTCAATGGGATGCGGGCCAGGTAAATCTGTATTTCCTTGTGGGGAGCAGGAGGGGAATTACAGTAGGCAGGAAGAGGCTGTGTGTCCTTTATTATGCTTTTTTGTTTGGGAGAAAAAAAAAGTAGTGGTAAAAGGGGATGATTCAGAATGATTCTGCATATTAAATAACTCAAACGCTTACTCTGAGTCTCTAGCAGAGAGGTAATTAAGTATAGAGGAGCTGCCTATAGCAGAAAGCGAGCTCTCTGGAGGGCAAGAGGCATTGCCAGGGAAAAGAGATGGCTTTAGTGGGGCTGCTCCCAGGGAAAGGGGATTTTCCACTTTAGCAAGCCTCTGTCTGCCTTATGCTACCTACACCTCCTGGAAATTACCAGGTGTGTGGATTAATGATAGAGCTGGGGAGTGGCCATGCTCTGCTGCTTCATATGGCTTACTCCGGTCCGCATGGACTGTGGAGAAGTTGCATTATGGAATTCAGACTCATAAAAGAGCTCAGTTTAGGATGTTTTTTTCCCTCCGCTCACTGAATCATACTCTTCTCTGGTGTAAATTGTCAGTGCTCCAGAGCGTGCACCAGTTCAGATGTGCCCGCTGGGTCCTGCGCTGCCTCCATACCCGACGCTGCTGCAATTGCTACCGCAAACACAAATTGGCTCGCTCTGGCTCTTCTTGTCTTTCTGCAGTGTAGGAATAGACAGTGAGCCCATGGGGTTGTTCAGAAATATTACTGGTATCCAGTCCTGGCGTAATGCTTCCTTCTAGGTAGTATCCCTTTTCTGGACCATTTCCCAGTAAAATAGTAAATGGCAACCGCAGAGCAGTAAAGGCAACGGTGTGTTTGTTTGACTGACATTTCAGAGCCTGCAGAGCAAACGCAATTAGACTCTACAGCGTGTTGCGGCTTCCTTTCTTCATTTTCCTACCGTGGAAGAGCTGCTGGTTAGCTTCAGCTTAAGGCTGGTCCCTGCACTCTGTCAGCCTTAGAGTGACAGAGGCTGTGGGGTGGGAGGGCGGCACGTGCCTGAGCCCCCACGGGTACCCTCTGCTTCGGGAGCTGCCGGCATCTTGCAGGGCTCCGGTGGGACAGGTGCTGCTGCTGCTCCGCTGCTGGCATGGCAGCGCTGGGCAGGAGGGGAGCAATTTTGTTAGTAGGTGTGAGCTTCCCCCAGACTCAGCAGAGCTGGCACCAGGGTGGCCCTGCAGCGCTCAGACCTGCGCTCCTTATTGGGGAGAAATCCCCATCGGTGTCCGTGGATCCGTGCCAGGCAAAGCCACCCAACATTTGGGCTACCTCTGTCTTCGCTGGGGGCAATCAATGCTTTCTTTAGTTTTGCAGGGTCAACAGCTGATGCACTGTGAACAATTTGATGCACACTTGGCATCAGAAAGAGGTTGGAAAAAAATGGTGGTAATTGTTCAGATTTGTCCGAAGGTGGTAATTGAAAACAAATTGCTACCAAAAGCCAAGGGCCGCTGTTAATTGCGGTGGAGCACTGCAGGTCACTCACCTGTAGGGAAAGACTGCTAGAGAGCAGGCAGGGGTCAAAATTGCTTCTCTCCTGGTGGGGAAAGAGGGTCTCGTCCATATAATTTGGTTTGTAGGGTTATTCTGTAGCTCATAGACCCTGACAGAGAAACCCAGGCCTGCAGAGCTGTGCTTTAATTGCTGGAAATAATGCAGCTGGTGAGGGCAGGAGCAGCCGTGGCTTGCCCTGGTGGCAGGCGGGTGGCCCCTGCAGGCAACGGATGGCAGGAGAGGTGCAGGCAGCTGCCAAGTCCCCTCTCCACTGGGTCCTACTCCAGGGAGGGGGCATGTAAATCCTGGACTTGGCTGATGAGAGCGTGGCACGGTGGAGGCTGTAAAGTGTGCAGAGCCATCACGCTACCAGCCTGCTCCAACCGGGAGTTTTACCTTTCCGTTTGAACGTTGCTGCCATGCATCGTTTTATTTGTTGACAAATTTAAACGCTGCAATGTTTGCTATTCCCGGTGCTGCTTAGATGTCTGAACTCGGGCAGACATCAGTGCCCATGTAAGTGGTGAATCATTTTGCAGCAGGTCCTCTGGACACAGAGGCAGGGGAAGCCAGGTCGCAGGGTGGCACGGACCCGCTGCCCAGGGGTGGCAGGAGGGGCTCTGCCCCCGCTGGGCAGTGGCTCGCTGGGACAAAATCTCTTCTGTCTCTCAGAGAAGCTCTTTCCACACCACTAAAGCTATTGCAAGGATTCAGGAGATGGAACCAGTGATGGAAAAGCTGATCTAATTTTTACTAAATTGCTTGTTTTCTAGATACTTTGATTCAGAGCTCCTGCAGGGTAAAAGAAAAATTTCTTCAGCTTCCTATATCTGGTGACAAATTCAGAACCACCCTCTTTCAGAACACGCTTGCTCTTGGTTCTTGCATCTTTGATGTGTGCTCTGGTAACCAAGTACAGCAGTGTGCTACAGCCTGCACTGCTGTGTCTGCTCCCTGCGCTAAGGCTGCAAGGGAGGGAAAGCTAGGACAGTGTGAGAATTGGGAACTAAAGTTTCTTAAAGCATTCTAAATGCAGGGCAACCCCACTGAAATCTGCGGTGGTATGCGAGCATTGTCTGTAACAGGGCTAAGGATCGGACCAGCCCAATTAGAGCCTGGATTCCAGGGCTTCAAAAAGGACTTTAAACTAAACGTGTGGCACAAGCACTAGAGTGTGAATACCCCCATCTAACCCGAGAGATGGAGAAAACCAAATCATATGCTGTTTTATTTGAGTTACTATTATTATTAAGGACAGCTTTTGGGAAGATCAGTAATAAAGTCCTTTTCCTCTTCTTTTACAAGGAAAAACCCAAACACTGTCCACGCAGCAAAGTCTGTCCCCAAATAGCAAGTGACAGTGTTAGTGACATGCAGTCCCGCTCCCCTCTGCGGGAGCCTTGCCTGTGCGAGGGCTGTGGGCTGTCCCCATGGGGGTGGCAGCTCTGCTGCACAGGGCACGTGAGCAATTGCTCTTGTTTTTAACATGTCAGATCATAACTTGCTCATCCCTTCAGTGTCAGGGTTGAAAAATACTGTCAAAATGAAAATGCAGGAGCTGACTGAGAAATCAGTGAGTATGCTATCTGGGTGCTCCAAATCTAGACATCGTGATTGATAAATTATATAAAATATGTGACTTTTTTTTTTCAATATTATGGAATGTGAACATGTTTGTTTTAAGAATAACAGCTCTGTCTTGCAGCAAGTGTGCATACCCATGTGTGCAGGTGCACACGTACTGCGGTAGCCCAGCATTGCATGGAGTTAGCTTCTGAGTTAAGCTGGCAGTATGGAATGGATTATCAGCTCCCCACGGGGTCGGGCACGGTACCTGTACAACAGAGTGGAGAAGTCTGAGTGGGACTGGGTGAGAGTGTTTTCTTAGCTAGATACGCTGGTGTTCAACTTGCAATTTCACAATCCTTTTCTTTTCCGTCATTTGTGTAAGCTGAAGGGAAAAGCGAGTGAAAAATGGCTTTCCCATGGAAGGAAGAGGTCTTGGCAGGACAACAGCTCTGTGTACGCTGCTAAATGCTGTGGGATACGAGGAGCTGCTGAACACAAGGCGTATATGGTGAACTGAAGGAGTTTACAGAGGGCCAAACTGTTTTTTTTTCATGATAACCCCAGGGCCAGGCCACCTGGGAGCTCAAGGAGCTTCAGCATTCAGGGTGGTGGATTATTGCAATGAACAGATACAACCTAATAGCCCAGAAAAATGATATATAACCACATGCTCAAAGGCTAATACCCTGCTGAAGCCACGGCCACCTGGGTTTCTGCCATCCTGCCGCTGCCCACCTTGAGTGTGTGCTGAGGGTTGGTGCTGCTGTGCCTCAGCATGGTGCTCTGTGCGGGACTTGCATGGTGTGGTGCTGGGGGATGGCTCCAGCCCTTCTCCTTCTGGCTGGGGTGGGAGATTTGTGCCAGGGTCCTGCCTGGGTGGGCAGGGACGCTGCCCGCCAGGCGATGCAGCGGCAGCAGCTGGGCTTGTCGGGAGGTTGGGCAGAGCTCCCGGGGGGCAGCGCTCTCCTCCTGGCCCCCTGAAAGGATGCGGCTCAATAGCATCAGCAGGGCCCCTGTGCTTTTGACCTCGGATTTTCTCTTGCATATGCATAAAGCATAATGTGGTGTTAGAGGGTTTTATTGGAAGGAAACTGAGGAAAACAGTAAATTATTTTCAGTGTTAAATGTTTATGTTCATAATTAAAAATTCAGGGCACTTTTACGCAGAAATTTAATATCACCTTTAGAATATGAGAGCGGGAAATCACTAGAAATCATAGAAGAGGAGGGTCTTGGTTAAAGAAGCTGCAAATAAAGGACCTCTTTCTCTAATAACTCTCAGTGTTTCTACAGATGGATTTCCAGATAGCTACTCTAAAGCTCTGGAAATCTGAATATTATTTTCAGAGGATATATCCATAGAGTTATTTAAGCCTGATAGTCATAAGACAAAAGCTGTTTGTTGCGTGAAATAAATCTCTGCAGTTCAGTCCCTTCTCTGGGTTAGCTTGCTCCCTTGGTGAAAAGTCGGGGACACCAGATTGCCAAGTGGGTGGAGAAAGGTAGAGAGGAATTGGTCTGATGAGCTGAGGAGTCCCAATCCACTGGTGTAACCCATGCAGCACCCTCCCTGCCCAACATGGTGCTTCCAGGCAGGATCCAAGCCTCCAACACCTCAGCATTCCTGCCCAATCACATGAAACGAGATCAGGAAAAAAACCTGTTTACTACAGCATGGTCTAGTTTTTAGGTCCAAACAGATTGCTGTACATTGGGTGTGAAACTCCCTAATGTTTTAGTAATGATGCTGGAACCTCTTTGACTGACAGCTCTGAGCAAAGCACTTTCTGAGGTTATGTAAATGCCTAAAAAGAAACCTAACCCCTAAGTCTTAAGTGTGTAGCAGATTTGAGTCCTGTGAAGTCTAGGCACTGCCAGATTTGAATGCCATGCTGCTACCTTACATAAATACTCATAAATACATACAGTAAGTGTCCTAAAAAGATCTTTGGCTCACCGACTGAGCTAGAAGAAGGTGTTGCAGGGCTGCCCCATCACTGCCGGCTGTAAGTGGCATGTGGTGCTGCCCAGCTCTGCTCCGGCAGGAGTGGGGAACCTGGTTCCCTTCAAGTCCAGCCAGAGCTGCGGGCAGCAGGCATCACGTCCCCAGCAGAGGAATGGAGTTACTTCCATTTCTGATGCCCACCAACAGGGCAAAGAGACCTTTCCTTGTGGCCTGTGCTCTAGTCTGGCCCAGAAACAATTATAAAACATGTTTATAAATTCCACCCAGGTGTTGCAGCCCTTGCTATGAATTTCAAAATATATTTGAGATTTATTAGCATTTTGCTTCTTCTGACACAAAGGATGTGAGGGACAAAGAGCAGCAGCTTCTGTGCTGTAAGGAAGCACATAAAAATCTGTCAGTACACTTGTAATCTCACACTTCTAAATGTTGTTATCCAAACATCATTGTACTCACAACTATTCTGTGTGCGTTAAAACTGAGGTGTAAAATACTACCTGGTATTAAAAATGCAGTAGTAGCATGGATGGTTAGAGCACATTTAATGTTTTTGTGAGAGCTCTTGTTAGCTCTTATTGCCTTGTCCTTGGTGTGACTTAAGGCAGGAAATCAGGAATTTACTGCATTTTAAAAATGCTCAGAAAGATGTGCTTAAGTAAATATATGTCTTTTTTTTTTTTTCAGTGTTTGAATAGGTATGTAAAGAGAAGGAGGTTGAATAAAGGCAAAGTCCATGTCATAGAGCTTACTAAATAATGGGTGTGATTAATTTTGCAGAATTGTCCGTGAATACCAGACAAAATGTTTCCCATATCTCGCAACTTCTGGAACTGGCTGACTCATTGTACTCAAGGAGTGGTACCTCTGAGGGTGTGATCTGATGCATATTCAGAATTGCCATTGATTTATTTTTTGGAGGGTTTGAATCAAGGTCCTAAAGGACCTGTGACACATTTTGGGAACAAAGTACTTGTTATATCCTTTCTTTTTTTGTTGCTTATGCTAGGCTAGGTGAGGAATCGGCACTAAATCGGAGTGGTGCCCACCTCTCCTCTCCTGGAGGGAGCAGAGGAGAGGGACAGGGGCACCTGAGCGAAGGGAAAAGGTGGAAGAGGAAAAGCACAGAAGCAAATGACTGGAAATAGCAGAGAAGGGAAGAAACAGGAAAAAGCAGAAAAGAAAGAATCAAAGATAGACAAGGGAATGAGAAGGAAGAGAGAGGAAAAGGAGCAGAAAAATAAAAACAAAATAGAAGACTGGATAAACATCAGTAAGCTCAATAATTAATTTTCAGTCTTAATCTTTTGGTGTACTCCTTCAGGCAGGAGCTCAGTGTGATTTGGGGATTTGTAGGGTTTTTTTGAAACAAACCGCGCCTCCCCCTGCAGCACTGTCTTCAACAGCTCTTCTCCCTTTTTGCTTGGCTGAAGCGCCAGGGCTGGCACAGCTCCGCAGTGCCAATGGCCACCCCGTGGGTGGCCCAGAGAGCCTCTGCTGGTCACCGGCGCTGCCTGGTGCTCATCCACGTCCAGCCAGCCTGAGGTCTATGAGGAACAGGAGCAAGCACCAGTTCCTGGCTAAATCTCAGCAGATTTACTGTTTACAGAACTGTGACAAAAGATGAAGTAATGTTCTATCTGGCCACATACTGGGCTGCAGGTCCTCTTTTTTTTTTTTTTTTTTTTTTTTCTTTTTTTTTTTTTCTTTTTTTTTTTCTTTTTTTTTTTTTTTCTAGAAGGAGAGCTATCTGATGTGTCTTTTACCGTCAAACTGAAAAAAAACCAAAAACAAACCACCAAAAAACCAACAACCTGTTATTGTGATTTAGAGGAGCTAAACATTTAAAATAAAATATACATTCAGTGCTTTCACACAAAGATTCAGCGATAACCAGGTGACTTAAATCAATGCACTCTTATCAAAGCCCAAAGATTATTTTAAGGTGTTTATAGACTATCTCTGCTCTCATTGTGCCCTCTTACTGTTACAGATGGGAACGATGAAAACACGTGTTCCCATGCAATTACTTGCTGCTACCTTATAAAAACCCAGAGCCTAATGAACTTCAGTATGGAGTAAGCTAATGGTGTCCTTGTGAAAGAGCAAGCTGGGGAGTTTTGCCCGACTACTAACAGTGAAAGCAGACTGTTGATGAGAATAAGCCTTTGTAAAAAGCCAGCATTAAGATAAAATTTGAAGGAGTTTGACTCAGCATTTCCAACCTGTTGAGAATGAATTCTGGACCTGGGTTGGGCAAGAGTTAAGAGTACGTCTCCTGTAAATCTTTACCTTGTGTTTTGGAGAAGCTGCTACGTACTGTCCTTTGGTAATCAGAAACATCAGCTGCCCTTGCACAAAGAGCAGAGCTCTCATAAATGCACTGATCCTAATTTGTGCATCGCTTTCCGAGTCATCAAAGCAATTTTAAAATCAGTATGTTATGTTTAAGAGGGAGGCCATGTGTTCCTCTCTGGGCAGGAATAATCCATTGAGTCTGCACAGGGAGAGTTAACATCCTAGATGCAGTGTTTTGTACAAACCAGAGAATATAAAGAATATTCTGGGAAAGCCATAAAGGGAGATGACGCAGTAACGGTTTCTGGGATGTTAAAAATACAGTTATGCTTATGAGCTGCTGTGTGAGCCTGGCTGCAGTGGCTGACTTGGGGTGATGCTGTGTGGATGACAGTTTCACAAATGTCAGGAGTGCAGGGCCAAGTCCCAAGCAGCTCCTGCAATTTTAACGTGTTACAAGGCCAGAAGACCGCTTGGTGCAGTAATAATAATTTAGTGCAACTCAGATATGTAAAGATGTGTCTGAGACAGTGTTGGCAGACCTACCAACAGCACTATTGTTGGACATCACCATGATGATCAATCTGGAGTGGGGGTTGTAGGCTTGAGTTCAGGTCTGTGGGAGCAAGCCACTGGTTTTTAATGGATTTGAGCCATTCTTAAATAAACCTTCATTACTTAGGGTGGCACCTCTAAGTCTGCTTCTTACTGAGTAGCAGGAAGACAGAAAGAGCATTTGCAACAGTAATAGTTTAACACAAATTGATTTAAAGACTGGAATAATGGGAAGCTTAGAGAGCTTGGATGAAGGATGGAGTTGAGCAGAAAGAGGTGGAAACAGAGGAACAAAGCCCAGCCAGCTGTGGATGAAGGAGGAGAAGGAGGAGTGTGTCTGTTTTTCTGGCGGCTGAAGCACACCAGGCTGTAAACAGGGGATGCGAATGCTTGCGGCACATCTATGAAACCCTCCTCGACTTTGTGACCTGTTTATAGTGCCAGGCGAATGGCCCCTGGGCAAACTGGTGCCTGCCTTTCACACCCTTCCAGCTTCCCACTCCACCACTGGGACCCACCACAGGGTTGTTCAGGCTGTGGTTTACTGAATGGGCTGCTAAGGGACTCGATTACGGTCTCCAATTTCCAGGGACTGTTTTTCAGTCTGTCTAAAATACTTATGCCTGCAACATCTCAGACCTCTCCATGTCTGTGTTTGGTATATTTTTTTTATTTTTTTTTTGGGGGGGTGGTGCCTCCAGGGTATAAAGTATTTTGGCTTTTACAATGTGTCTGTATACAGGATTTTAGTAGCTTGGATTGCTTTTAAATGTGTATAATGAAAGTAACAGGCCCTTAAAAAAATCTATTATTGATCATGGGAAGACAGTAGATGTTTTTAATCCTTAGAAGCAGAACTACAAAGAAATCAATTATATAAATTATTTTTTAAAGGCATTTTATTTTGTTAAACCACTGCATCCAGAGTTTGTGGAAATGGAATATATTTTGTTTCTTCATATGAGGGTTCAGAGGAAACCATGGTGGGAGTTAGCCTTTCTCACTCAGTAAGTGCACCGATGTCAGTAAGTCAAAATTAGACTCTTCCCAGAATGCATAAACCATTAAAAGATTCAAAAGTAAGGATTTGGAGGGCCGTAAAATTCCCATTTTGGTTGATAAACTATCTGCAGGAGTTGTGATCTTTTTGCACAGACACACATGATGCATTCTTTCTTTACTGAAAATTCAGGACTACCATCATGTGTGCCTATACATACACCCATAAGTATGTGTAATGTGTAGCTAAGCATGTATGTAAGTGTGTGTGTATATGTATTTCTAAAAATATATACATATTGCACGGTGTTATGAAGAGCCAAAGGCTGCTTTTGCTGTGCAATCTGTGGCATTTCTGAGAATGTCAAGTCCTGCTGGTGGCTGTAGCAGCTTCCCTGACTGTCCTGCCCAGTGTGCGGCTCTGGCTGACCCTGGTGCTGATGAACTGCAGCAGAAACTCCCTCCCTGTCCTTGTCATGACTGACTGCCTGAATGTGGGGGCTGGTTTGCATGTTCCAGAA
The DNA here is from genome assembly GCF_963210335.1 of Falco punctatus. Lineage (NCBI taxonomy): Eukaryota > Metazoa > Chordata > Aves > Falconiformes > Falconidae > Falco > Falco punctatus. The sequence continues at coordinate 21,057,865 of NC_137591.1, read as the reverse complement.
TAGAAGCTCTGCCTGATGTGACCACAGGAATGTCAGGCCAGTGGGCTGAGCTTCGTGAAGCAGAGAAGAGCTGCCTTTAGCCTGGAGTTTGCACCTTCCACCATTTCCAGGGACTAAGCAGGAAACTGGTTCCTTCCTGGAAGAAGTCAATCATAGAGGCATTATCCATTCAAGAAGGCTGGTGGGACTGTGTAAATGTCAGCAGTCTTTGTCATTAACCAGCTACCTTCAAGCTGGCTGAGGAGCTGAACAGTTCTGTCAATTGAATCCCATCCCTTCAAAAGGCAGGAACAAAATCACCATCATAATGTTTTGGCAAAGCGAAACATTTTTGATTGCTGGCAAGGGTTTAACTTGCGTGCATCTCCCCTTAGGATGTCAACAAAGGAGGCTTTGCTAGTCAAACACTGCCGCCTTACCAGCCCACATTACCCTGATGATAAAGTGCTCCAGTGACAGAAGTCACCTTCTGTGTTCAGCTGAGCTCAACTGGAATTGTGCTTTGTAGCTGTGCTGTTGAGTGACTTTGAAGATGTTATGGGCACAGAGCTGTGCCACTGTATTTCAAGTGATAGTAAAAAGTCACCGGATAAATTGAAGGAGCATGGCTTCTCGTTGCAGTGAGTTGGACTGTATAAGCAACTCTATCATCATGCTAAGGCAGCAGATGCAGTCAGTATTTGGAGGAAATGGTTCATGACCTGATGATCCTTCCCAAGAGATGCAGCCAGGAAACAAAGATGCTTCCTCCCCTCCCCGGCCCCGAATGGGAGCAACACTGGTAGGGCCAGTGAGGGAAGCAGGGGGATCAAACAGTGGAAGAGAGTGAGGACAAAGATGCAATGCAAGCAGAAAAATCCTTTGCCATGCTTCAGGCTCACTCTTGCACTCAGAACTGTGGGACAAAAAGTGTTAGTTGGGGAAGACTTTCTCACTGAAGACCAGCAAAGCATGCCAGGAGGGTGCTGCAGCCACTGACTCTGCAGTGAAAGTGAGGAGCAAAGCCATGATCAGCATGGGCATGGACTACAGGGGTCAAGTCCAAGATCTGCATCACCCTGAGAGTTGTGTCCAGCAGGTCCCCAGAGCAGGGGAAGGCCCTCACCCCACACAGGGAGCCACAGCCCACTGGACACCGGGCAGTATGCTCACCACATGAGCACATTAAAGCTGATCCCTGGCCAAGTGAATGCTGACAGGGTGTTACTGGAGTATTTCAGGCCCTGAGCAATCAGCCCCGAGAATACGTGAGCACTGGTGTTCCGAGTGTGAGGCGTGACCTGGCTAGGGGCCCACTGCAGAAGACCAGGTTGCTCCCCCCAGGGGCTACACCCTGAGGAAGGGCAGCCATGAGGCCAAGGGGAGAAGCTGAGCTGGCCTTGTGCAGATTCTCTGGTGGGTCAGGCTGGCCACGCTAAGTGGGTCCCTTCCCTCAGCTGATGTCATGACTTTGAGGGAAACACCTGGGATGGGTGGGTCAGAGGCAGAGCTGGCTCCTGGCCCTGCACAGGGCATCTGCCACTGCAGGAGGGCTGTGCTGAGGGTGTGCAGACCTGGAGTCCATCCCTGGCAGGGCTTGGATGTTGTCCCCAGCACTCTCCCACCTGGGTGACTCTGCCAGGAGCACCCCAGTGGGCAGTGCCCTGTAGGTGTCACACCCGACCGCTGCAGGTGGACACGGCCACACTGGTGTGCACACACAAGCCAACCCTGCACGTGTGGCACAGCCATCGCCGCCCCCACGTACAGCAGTGGCTCTCTCCCTTCAGGAAGGGTCTCCAGCACACAGCGATGGGATCAGCATGACCCCTGCGCTCCTCTGCTCAGGGCACTAGCTGCACTGGTCTCCCAGGCTGTGCCACCCCACAGTGCTGCAGGGCAGTGAGGGGCCCCAGGCCCTGAACCCCCCCAACTTAGGAGCTCTGCAGCAGCACTTTTGCTCCAGGTGAGGGTTTGGCCCCTTTGTCTTTGCATCAGGTGAATTAAGCTCAGCTGCTGCAAAGGAGAGACTATATTTTCAGACAATAACTGCAAAATAAATGTGTAACAAATAAAGAAAAAATGCTGCTAACAAGCCTCATTGACAATGGCATTATTTGCAGCTATCACCTGGAGATTTAAAGAAAGAAAAGAGTGAAATAAAGCTGGTTTTGTTGAAGGGGTCAAAGTTTCTGCAGTAACACTCCACCCCCTGTGTGGCTCTCCCCTCCCGTGTTTCTGGGTTTCTGGTCTCCCTGTTGCCTGCTGACCTGTTCCACCTGAGGGGCTGTGCTGGCCAGCAAAGCTGCAGCCGCTTTGAAGCTTGCTGGGGCCATGGCTGCTCCCTGGAAGGAGGAGAGAGAAAGCAGGGGAGACAGCACCAAAGGTAGGGGAAGAGTGGGGACTGGGGGAAGGGCACAGGTGATAAAACAACACCTCGGAGCAGCGGCTGACACTGGCGTGCTGCTGCGATGAGCTGCAGTTCCCGAAAGGAGTTGTCCTGTGCCAAGGGTAGGTCACCTTTCATTTGACTTGAGCTGGAGTGTGCATGTGCTGAGCCTGGAAACCACTCATTGCTGCACTGGGCCTTTTTGTGCACAGCCGTGGTGTTCTCTGCTGCCCTGTGATTTGCAATATCTATTTTATCATTTTCATAAACTTGTGCTTTTGCTGTCTTCAAGGAACTTCACCCAAGTAAGCACTGAGCTAGTTTACCTCCCTTTAAATCCATAAGTATAAACACCTTTGACATAGTTTTTCTGTTACTGGGATCTCTGTATTACTCACTTTAGCTAGGTGCTTTTTAAAGAAGTTAATAAACCTGGCACCACAAGTCCATTGACTCTGTGTGGACCATTTTGTTTCCGAGGTCCCTTTCATAACCAGTTTGAGTATTTGTGTTGTTCTTTGGCACCTGGCCAGCTTTTCTCTTTAGTATTATTGTGCAATACACTTTCTTTTGTAGTACTTGAAGCTCATAAGACAACTACCAGTTTGCCCCCTGATGAGGGAGGAGGTATCTGTAATCTGTGCTTCATGTCTTGAGTTTCTTAAAAGGACTAGAAATCCCAAATGCAGTAACTTGTGGGTTTTCTGTCTTGGAGAATCAGGATGTCTTTGCATTACTGAGCAGGCAAACATTGAGCAGTGCTTGATCAATAAGAGGTGTTGCCAGAGGTCTGGTATAGTCTACCACAGCTGACGGTAAGTGTTGCTGTAGGCTATGGAACTAGGAATATAAAATGTCGAATGACAGTAATAATTCATGCATCCTGGGACATATAAAACCAACAGCATGTCAATAGCTGTGGCATGTTCTGCAGAAAATATGCGTGACTTAGATGTTGCAAGAGCCCATGTTTTATTTTAAACCATGCTTTCTTTGGTGAAATATAGACTTTCCCCATTTGTTAAAAGCATTTATTTTTGGTTTCATGTTGCTACTTTTCTATTAAGATTCTAAGAGCCGTGTAGCTCAAAAGGGGCCCTGAGATACAAGAAGCAAAATATATGTATTTATTGAAGAAAAACACATAAAAGATTTATAAAACAGAGGGTGCAATACTGTTTGCGATTCATGGACTGTTTCAGCATTCATAAAAGCATATATGGTTCTCATGTTGGCTTCACTGGGAATCGGACTGTGCTAGATAGGTTACCCAGGAGGTATCTGGCATTGCCTTAAGATGAAACTTATTACAATCACTTTGCATTTTACTTGGAAAGCAGAATATCTTGTGAAATACGTAAGAACTTCTCCAGTATTCATCCTCTTAAAAAAATACTTCAGGATAATTAATATTGCTTGTCTCTTAGGAAAAGATACTGAAAAGGGTGAATTAGTGCATCTGGGAGGGTATGGCAAGCATAAGAAGAAAAGACCGTGTCTATCTGATACATGTTCTCCCCTGTGCCACGATTGCACTGCTGCTTGGGAACCTAAAAGGGATGAGTCCTATTTTACTGGCTAAGGCTCCCACAAAAATTCTTCAGATGAAACTTTAATGAGAAAAGGGGGAAGAAAAAGCACAGCCCCATTCTTATGCTTTCAGCTGTGTGCTCCTGTGCACCTAGGCCGTGTGTTGCCAGGCCTTTATTTCTCTAAAACTGCTTGGAACTAGAAGGGTGAGATAGAAGTTGCATGAATACTTCTAAAGAATTTAAAATAAAAAAAAGAAAAGCATCACAAAGAAACCCACCACGCGTTATTTAAACCTTCCCCTGTGAGAGGCTGACGGCTCAAACACGTATGAATCGTCTGCTCTTCCATGTGACAGCAATCCCTCCGCTTCAGAGTTGCACAGCCCTGGCTCCCAGTTGCCTACTCGAGAATTTTTTTTTAAAGGTGCATGTTCAAATAAAATGTCTTAAACATAATTTCTGGGTTTTTAAGACTGTGAAGTGATTTTGGTGCAGTGGACTGCACCTACGTAAACTGGCACTGAACGATATTTCATCACATCTTGCTGAAGCTAGTGAGACAAAGATGATGATAAAAATAAATAAAAAAAAATTAAGGCTGCTAACTGTCTGAGGCCTATGAAACGAGATGTCTTTGCGCTGAGGGGAACATCTTGGATCATTTTGCTCCTTCGGCTGGTTTGGGGAGGATATATTTTACAGTCCTCCCATGATACCTGGCAAATATAAGGCTGTCACTGTTGATCCTGCATCTCTTTGTATTAAAAGAATGTCTATGGTGTTTATATTATGGGGAAAAAACCTGCTATTTCTGCTTATTGTATTTTCATTGTCTCTTTCTTATGACTGTACTGTTTGCCAGCAGCTGAGGGGCCACTTTGATGCTTGCTTTGATGCCATGGTTTATTGTGTTGCATGGTTGAGCCTACGGTTTTCCTTTCTAATCAGAGCTGGCATACTGGGTTAAAAAAAATAAATAAAGCTTTTCTATAATTATGGTTATCTCATAGAGTCTGCATTTGTTATAACTGCTGGGTTGCTGGAAATCGGTGTTTATAAATACCTATATATATTCTGATTTGTTTTCAATCCCAGAAATGTTTTTGCCTGCTTCTGTTCCTCACCCCTGGCCACTCATGCGAGCAGGCTTGTGTACCTGCATGCCAAGTGGCTGTTGCCTCGGGAAGATACCAGCCTGCGTGTGTTACCTGGATTATGTGCACGGCACAACCTACACCTTGTTCACTCTACTTGCTTTAAGGGATTAGCATCCAATCAAGAAAAACAAATGGATCTTGTTTTATCAATTCACCCAGGGAAGTGAGTAGCCAAAATAACTAGAACGTTAACTCTGGCAGGAGGGACAGAAGGCTGCCTGGCTGGGTTTGAGCGTGCCACATGATGCCCACCTCCGTCTCGCTGCTCTGAGGTATGCAGTTTCACCATGGGTCCTAGTATGTGTAACAAGACCCTCCTGTGCCCACAGCAAGACTCGCTTGCTGGGTCCCTTCTTTGCCCCATGCTCCATGTGGTAATGCCAGGCAGGACTTGAATAATACCCACGCGGATGTAGCTATTCCTTTCCTCCTTATGTCTCTCAGCCATTTACAGACTGATGAGGAACCATCCTGTTTTCATTTTACAGATGGAAAAGGAGAGACTTTGAAAGGCTGAGTGATTTGTCCAGGATGACGAAACAAATCAATGGAAGAAAAAGAGATCAGGCCACTCCACGCAGTTTAGGAGCACCTTTAACTGCCCCATGGGTTTTCTAGGGAAAGGCATGCAGGTCCCCAAAGAGGCAGCTTCCATCGCAGAAGTGTTCCTCCATTATTTCTGTTAGATTATTGCTGTGAACAGTGGAGAAATGCAAAATGTATTATTCATCTCCCCTACTCATAAAATCAATACCTATCAAAATAAAAATACAATTTAAATCAAAGGGCACTTGTTGGCTGCAGATCCTACTAATTAGATATGATTTCCCAACAATTTCTTGAATTATTTATGCAAGGGACAGGTAGTAGGCACTTTATGTGCCCCAGAGTGAGTATTATAAACCTCTTGTCATGATACAGCAAATGTGGAATGTAGTGCAATGCAGTGTGATTTGTAACCTTGATGAACTAATGTAATATCAATAGACATCAATCTGTGCAAAAAAATCTGTCTCGTCCTAACATCTAACAAAATACGTCAAAAGCCAATAACCTTGTGAAATGGACACGTGTTGGTGAAGGATACAGACTGTGCTCTTGGAATCAATTAAAAATGTAATACCTATCCACAATGGAAGCTACTAAACTGCCATCGCCAAAAAAGAGGTTTGCATCATGCGTGGACATTCATCATGAGAGTAGCTCCCTCCAGGCTGGCTGTTGGTTCTGTAAGCAATTCCGACTATAAGATCTGCCCTTTTTTTCTTATGCTGGTATTGCTTAGTCTAGCCCCATAGTCGACATCTGAACAATATTTATGCCATATATAGTTAATTACACTCTTAAAACTTGTAAAGAAAAGAGCCAATGGTTTTGAAGATTTTTGTCTACAGATTAGGAAGCAGCTCTCCTGTAAAATGAAAGCTTCACAGTTGTCAGTCAATAATGTATATCAATGCTCTTCAATTTTTAATCATAAGGATTTTTTTAATGCATCTTCTTTGGATCTTAATTTTCAAACGTATACTCCCATCCATACAGCAGGTCATAAGATTCCATCACACTAGCCACACATCAACTGAAAAGCCTTGGTCCCTTCATATAAACATGATGCTTACTCACCAAATTGTTTCATATCAGTGATTCAAAAGAACAGGCTGAAATATTAGGTATGTTTTCTCCCCAGTTTTTAAAACAGATGGCTTTAAAACTGACCATTTTAAAATTTTACTTTTTCTTTCATCATTTGACAATAATTTAAGGGCAAGTGTAATTCTAAGGCCTGAACTAAATAGTTGAGCACAGAGCTGCTATGACTTCAAAGACAGCAATACACGAGAGGCTGAAGTAAAACCATCAGAGTAGTTCAGAGCTTAAACTTCCTACTCTGTGCCTTCCTCTCCAGCCTTAATGGTAACCAGGCTCCCAAGAAAGCCATCGGCAGCCTGAGCAAAAAGCTGTAGTGGTCCAAAGTGCCTGTGTGTTTCAGCTGCTGCAGGCAGCCTGTGATCTTACTACGCTGTTGGCAGTACTTGGGTGCAATTGTGCAACCAGGGATGCGAGGCAGAGCCCTAATGCAGAATTTCGTGGCATTTTGAAGTACAAGTCAGAATTTTAATGGTATTTAAACCTTCCTTATTAGTTGCACAATAAGTGTCTTTCAGCTAGTGTTCTGCAAAATCCTTCCTGGTGGTCTGTAAAAGACACGGTTTGAAAATCAGAAAGCTGAAGGTTGAATACTGGGTGTGTGGAAATGTATCACTGTGCCTGAACTGATGGGAGGAATAAGGGAGTCTGAAGAAGCAGTGCATTAAGATATTGTGGGCTAATAAGGGTAGTAGCACAAAGCAGAAAAAAAAAGCATGGCATGAACACGTTGGTTATATAGGATAAATTCACCCTCAGTTATTCAGCTCTCCTCCTTGTATTTCTGTTGTTTTTAATTAATGGAGGTTTGTCTGGCAGGTATGATAACAAAGTTCAATCCCAGAGTGTTTAAGTCCGAGCTACATCAAGTAAAACTATACAATCCTACATTTAATGTTGTGCATTTTCTCATTCCGTTTAAATGGGAACGAGCTATCTGGAAGGAGCTCCAAACATTGCAGCTACAGTTTAGAGGTATTTTCATTTTCTTCTTCTGCCTAATTCCTTTCATACATGTTTGTAAAGTTGTGATTGTATACCAGTGACTGCAAAGGTTACCTAAATTAACACCACGGACTAATTTTGTTTTAAATGGAAGGTAGGAGCACACATCTGTTTCAAACAGCTTTGTAATATGCCTTCTGTGAGATCAAATCACATATAGTAATGACCACTTAAGTGAGCTCCTACATGCACAGCTACTTATTTGCAATAATACTGACCAATTTTGCATCTATATGCATCTATAAAATGGCACTAGCTTTTTGGTGCACTGAAATAGGTTCCTCCCCTCCCCTTGAAAACTCAGCCCTATGCTAGCGTTCAGTGGATACCAAAGAAGAGTGTGTGCTCTTCCCCATCGTGGAGGTGTTATTCACTGTACAACAGTACTGGTTAGATATTTTGTATTTTGTTTGCAATCTCTCTTTAAGAGAGACATGAAAATTTTTGTAGTTGTAACTAACACAATTTTTCAGCAGTGAATTGTTATAATTATATAACATTATAAATATAATTGAGGTAATAACAGCAAAGCAGCCTAGATTATATCTCTGGGTTGTATCAGAGGTTAAAAGCGTGTGATTTTGCTGTACATTGCACTGGTTTAGGAAGGATATATTTTGGAAATGGTCACACATGGAAGACCCCAGCTGAGGGGCATATACCTTATACATAGAGACTATATAAAACGTCCTACTTAAACAGGGAAACATGCCTTTTCCCACAGATGTCTTTTCTACAGATAAAGGTGTGTACAGCCTGCAGGTATCTACAGTGGGCAAACAGAAAGTAAACAAATAGAATATGTTCAGTTGAGAAATTTCTAAGGTAAATAGTTTTGCCTTACACTGTGGAAGGATCAAAGAAAATCTTTGCAGAATAGACCCTCCACCGTGGAGACAGGGAGGCAGGGGACTGCAGTGGTGCTGCCTGGGCTCTGTTGTGGTGCAATCTGTAATGCTTCTGTCCCGTGAAGCAGGAAAGTATTGTGTTTATTTTTCAAAGAGAGAGCTCAGACATGGACAGAGACCACGGGACCTGTCTGCACACATAAGGGGACTCTGTAAAAACTGAGGGGCTGAAGAAAGCTGTGTGGGGGCCTTGGCTAACACCCTAAACCGTTAAACCATCCTTGCAAAATTTATGTTGCCAAGTCTGTTGCCACTGAAATTTGAAAGCAAACATTAGCAGCCAAGAACATCATGCTAATTAATTGCCTCAGGAGGACATAATTTCCAAGATCTAATGAAAGATGGAATCCAGCTCCCATATGTCCCATTTGATAGCCCAAGAAAACATGCCCACATTTTTCACAGAAACAATGACAAATGTCCAACTACTTGTCTCTCAGCTGAATAAAACTAATCACCAGACCCAGAGATGGAAATGGCTGCTCATCAGCACCCAGCCTGAAAAGCCAACCCAAGATCTGTCGCTGAGGAACCATTTTGATTCACCATGTTGAAAGCAGCTTCAGAAGGTGTCAACGGAGCACCAGAGCACCTCTTGGTGCTGCTGTGTCAGCCACCGCAGCAGCAGCACCCCATACCTTGCAGCCACCCTGTCACTTTCCTGGTGTATTTAAAAAAGTAATAATAGAAACAAAAAAAGTTAGTATGCTGTCTTCTTGATAAAAATGCTGGAAAGAAGACAAGAGGCATCGATATAAGTGCAGTCGATGGTAGGTGCCAGTGCTGCCTTGCTGTTTTCTAAGCTTGCTCTTGCTTGAACTTGAAAAGCCTGTAGATGGGATGTTCGTGCCAGAAGGGCGCTGGTGCGTGGCCCCTGGGAAGCCGTGACACTGGCCTGGAGATGGAGGTCTGTCTGTGGGAGCGCAGCCCTGTTCTGCACAGAGATGTCCTATCTCCGCGTGGCTCTAAGGCATGTGGAATTGTTCAAGCTGGCTTAAAGGCATATTGTTTCTCTTTAATATTCACTATTGGAAAGCCGTGCCTGTTGCCAAGCTGGTTCTCCCTCACACCCATGAGGAAACCTTGTACTGTGTGAAGGCCGGGCTGCTGCTGTGCGGGTGCTGCGGCTGCACCGTGCCCTGCCAGGCGCTGGGACAGCCAGCTGCCATCTCCGTGCACGCGAAGGTGGCCCTGCTGCGCTGGTGAGAGGTGTTAAGCAGTTCCCAGGTTTGTTTGAACGAAGCTGACTAATCAGGCTGTTGCTGTGTGCGCTGGTGGTTGTACCAGACCTGTTCACACCAGGCGGTGTGGACGCCTTTCAGGTGTCACTGCAACAGCCCCAGCCCGGCTCGCTCGCCCAGAGGACGGTAGGGAACATCTCAGAGGCACGGGGCAGACCGGGAAGCTCAGTGCAAACAGGGAAGCAACAGGGTTGTGGAGCAGGATGGTGGCAGACCTCAGTGTATAATCCAGGTCTCCTGAGCACCTCCTTATCCACCCAGACATCATTAGTATTTGTTAAATGGTTAATTTTTGGAAACATCCTAAATTTTCGCCTTCCTCTCTCATCTTTTATATATGATACATGTGAAACTGCTAATCTAAAAAGAGTACCTCAACACCTTGTTTGCTAAAAAATGGGCACAAGGAAAGAAGGTACAAATTCCACAGAAAATTTTACCTTAAATATTGAAGAAATTGTATTTTATTCTGTCTTCCCTGAGATTAAAGAGCCAAAAAATAGGAAGGTCAAGGTAAGTAATTGTAACACAGCAGCTATTGTGTATTTCCTTGAGATCTCTCAGGTTTGTACAGAATAATGACATTTCTGAACTTCAATAACTTCCATGCAGAAAGGCACATCATTTTGACAGGCCTCAGTAAATAATTTAAAATCATAAGGGCTGCCATTATGCAGCCTGTGGGATAAAGTTAGACACAGGGTATTTTTCTGCAATTGCGCTTCAATTTCATTTCAGATTTTAGGTGACATAAAGCTCAAAAGGAGCTCCTGGTACTACTCTCCTAGAGATGAGATCAACACTTACGAGTACATGTTTTGATGACAGAGCTCAGAAAATTGAAGCGATTATTATTATGGAAGGACCAAGGTGATAAGTACCATGTTATATATGAACAACTGTCAGTCAGAAAAGCCAAGAAAGGTCATAATCCATTATATTAGTGTCATAAATGTTATCATAAACTGACATCAGGATGGTAAACTAGGATTCTTGCATTTTTATTTTTTTCTTAATGCTGCTGTTCTTAAACTTCACTGTATCCTGGAAAGACAAGTTAGGTATTAATTTTTCTCTCAAAACGCAGGACTTTAAATATTTTCAGCATAATAGAAGTAGTTTTTTGAACATCCACATGATTTTTTTTGTTCTTTTATTTTAAAGTAACTGTCTGAAGTGTCACAGCAGCATCCAAGATACCATGAACAGACAAGGCAGGAGAAACAAGTAACACGGTCATTCCTGACTATTTAGATACTGTCCCCCGTTGCTTTATTTGAACTGTAGCTGTCACACCTGCATCACTTAGGCATCCTCAGGCCTCCTGCCCACATGCTGGGAGCTGCTCCAGCTGAGAATGGGGAAAGCAGGAGGGCAGAGGTGGGAGCTCCTGCCCTGGCTGCTGGCCACACCAAACCAGGACTGCGCCCTTTTTCAAATCACTACCTTGATGCTCGTCTTTTTTTTTTTTTTTTCTTTTTCTGCATCAAATATGAATCAGGGTGACAGTCAGGAATGAAAGACTGTAAATCATATTTTATGTCTTTTGTGTTGCTGAGCAATTTCACACCCACAGAGAGCAGGCAGCTCGATGGATGTCACCAGTGCATGGCTTCTTTGAATTCACCCTGGGCTCCCAGATGTGTATCACAGGGGACACAGAAAGCAGCATGCTCTCTAATGAGACTTTCTCCTTGCCAGCATCAAGGGGTGCTGCATCCATTGCTGACCAATCAAGACTCAGGAGTAAATTGTTGTCACCTCATGTAAGTCGGTTCCCAACACAGGCTCCCAAGTGAGTGTAAGTGAGCCCATCCCAAAACAAAGCCTCATGCCCACACTCACTAACTTTACAAATTCTGCAAAGGAATGGTATCACCCTGAAACGTGGTTGCATCGGAGGTGAAACAGCTACCCAGTTAGCACTGGACAACTTGGTTTCCAGCATTGGGGAAGTGGTATGGTAAACTCCAGAAATGCAAGAGGAATTTAAGGTGAGTTTTCATGTCCCACATAGAATCCAAAGAGAAAAGCAGGGTAAGTACTTCTGGAAAGTGCCATGCTGTATTTACCGGCCACATCACATAAAACCGGTAGTTTTATGTCAGACTAAAAATTCAGCATCTCCAGCAGACTCATGCTGATGTATGGGTGTGATAACATTGATGCAGGCAGGAGACAGCCACCAGTGAGTCACCGCTCCACTTCCTCCAGAAGCTGGCTGTCTATGGTAGGCATCCCATTGCACTGCTGATCTAGTCTCTGGCTTGTAAAAGTCACTGATATAGTCTGGCTCGTACAATCTCAAACAAGCCGTGTTTTTACCGTGCAGGTAAATGTTCAAAGTGAAACAAATATGGGCTAACTTGAATTGTATAAGATAACTGCAAATCATTATTTCAAATGAGAGCATAATGCCTGGAACCACAGGCAGGAAAATACATTTACAGACTATCAAATTATCTTGGGATAATAGTGTAACGCTTTTCTCTGCTGAACTGTGTTCTGATAGCTGAGGAAATAATACTACAGCTGGAAAAGGCTCAAAATTTCAAAGAGAAGGGATTTCATAAGCAGAGTGCTTCTACAGGAGAGGCTGGCTTTTCTGTATTATTTTGGGGGAATATAAAAAAAAAAGACAATCAGAGATAAGCAGGTTTTTTTATGGCTCAGAACTACATAGAGTAATGTTCTAAGATAAAAAAAACCTTTAGACAATTTGTCTATTTTGTAACATAACCTGCAAAGTGCTTCCTTGTTCATATGAGGTTACTTTTCTCTGTGATTGCAACAATATTCTTTTGATCAAATGTGTTTTCAGAACTGGCATAAACAAATCAAGTAGCTAAGCAACTATAGCAGTTTGCATGCACAAATGCTGTCTGAATATAAAATATTTCAAGTGCAGTTTTAGAGAAAACAGAGCGCCCTTTGAAATTTTGGAACTAAAGCTATATACCATAGTGCTGTTTCTGATATCTGTAGAAGCGTATGACACCCAAAGTGCTTTTAGGATGCTCCAAGGTATATCAAAGAGCATTAACTTCAGCACAGCTGGGAATGTCCCCAGATTCACTTATGAATACATATTTCTTATATCCTGTATGTTAGCTACAGTTAACATAGCCTTGGTCATTGAGAATAATCCACAGAGTAAGCCTATTAGGTGAGATTTAGCATCTACATTTTTCTGCTCACATCTGCTTGCCTGACATATGTAATCTGCCTGGATGTCACACTTTACATCCTATTTTTATTGGAGGATAATGAAACTTGATCGGTGTCTTCATCTCCTTCTCCATCTCTCTAAGAAATATTTCTGCTTGTCAGCTCCTCCTTACCAGCACTCTTTGGTGTGAACCTTAGCCAGGTCCTTTATTTAAGGGGAGTACATGCAAGGCCTGCAGGCAACGGTACAATTTATTATTGTTTGTGCAAAATGGGCACAGAAAGTGTTACTTCAAAGACAGTAAGAAAATAAGTGATGTAGTAATTTCCCAACCTGAATTTTCTGTACTTCCTTCTCTCACAAAGCTTTGGCATATCACTATTTTAGCAGCCATCAGTCAGTAGTAGCTTTCTGAAGATTTGTGTCTCCTTTCAATTCTTACAAAACTGAACTGTAGGCACTTCAGTAATTTTAGAACAGCTTAGTCCGAGAGGTAAATTAAAATTAGGGAAAATTAGACCATTTCTAATGAGATGGTTATTACACTGAATAATGATGATTATTGGTTCTGCTTAATAAAACTGTCAGCCAATGCAAAATATATATTAAGTGAAATTACATTACATTCTATTTCTATCAACTCAGAAATTCAGTGCATTGCTTTCCCACAAACCACGGGTATAACGAAATGCTAGACAGTGCTTCCTTTTCCAAATAGGATGAAACATGGAGCTTTCAAAAACAGCCCTTTAAAGCCCTGATTTAAAGCCCATTAAATCTAATGCAGTGAAGATTCATGCTGACTTCTCTGCCATGTGGATCAGGACTTCACTAAAATGAGCAGTGTTGTCTCCTATTGTCTGTGCTAAATATCTGGATAATACTACTGTGGTGAATATTTTCCAGTATTATTAGCCTACTAAAGAAAAAAACTTGTAGGCAGACGTTTCCAGCCCCGTGCCTCACTGAGCTCATTGCTTGCTGGTTCACCTTCTCTTCTGTTCTGATTTTCCTGGCAATTTTGGAGATGGACTTCATAGGGTGAATTACACTTTTTTTTTTTTTTTTCCCCAAGTTGAAAAAAGTGAGGAAAATCATTTAAAGAGTTAGCTAAAAACAAGATCCTGCTGGACAAAACTCAACACTGAAACCCCAAATACTTAGAGGCGAGGCAACTCCCCAGAGACACGGCTGGCTGGGAAATCTGAATGCTCAGAGGTTTTTTGTTTAAAAGCAGGACAAAATATGAAATCTCGCCTTCAGCAAGGACTGCTGTGCTGAGGAATGAGAGCCATCCCTCTGGGAAGGTGCCTCCCTGCTTGTGCACTGGGAGCTGACATGGCTGTAAAATGCTAAGGGGGGAAGAAGAAAGGAGGGGGGAAGCCAAAAGCACCTTCCTGCTACCACACCTTCAATGTGTAGGGTTTCATCTAAAAGGGTGTGTTTTTGCGGAATGTTTTGATAGAAACCAAGCCACATTTGTCTTACAGAAACAGATTCTGAGAGAGACAAAACAAGCAGTAACAACTGGACAACTGGATGTGCACCTATGCCGACAGACCTGGTGAATAGGGGGACGGAGGCGAGCCAGGCTTTCTGTGGTGCATATTGAAAATGGGAGACACACAGATTTTCCTATATAATTCCACTTCTTTGAGAGTGCTATTGCTCTTAGAAACAGCAATGTATTATCTTAAATGAGCATGATAACATGGTTAATAAGTCACAGCACATCTGGTTATAAGGTTTTTATCATGCTTTGAAACATCTACTAATCAACTAGATTTCTTCTTTTATGAAGCCCATTTTGTAGAGTTCCATAAACAAGGTTCAACAGTCACAATTTCATTAGCATTATATTGTTGCCATGGTAATGTGGTACCAATTCAATTGATGGGCTTTTCATCCTGGGCTTATTATAGAATTGCTCTTCCTGTCAAAGATACATCTATATGGAAACAGCAAACAGACCTTATCATCTGAATATTAGCACAAAATTTCATCGTATGCTAATTTGGATAGGAACGTACCACGTTATTGGCATCAGACCCAGTAATCATCAGAGACACGATAGAAGTTACTAAACATCATACATGGCCAAGTCACACACCAAAATTAGGAAAATTACTTGCATTGTTTGCTGCAGTATCTGAATTTGTAATCGCAAAAGCACTTAGCTCTGTTGTGATCATTCTCTGTAATGCTGTTGGGAGGGCACAATGCCGCAGGTGGTAATATCAAAGGAAAAAAAAAGCAGTAACAAATGCTAAAGAATAACAGGTGAGCTGAAGGGATGTTGGTCCGTCTCTTGTTTGCACGTTCTGCGGCGTGTTTTGGGGAAATTGCTGCCAAATATAACGCCTTGGTTTCCCGGTCTGCAAAATGGGGACAATGACCCCTCTCTCCCTGTGTGGGGCACCTGGCATATCCCCAATAACAAGTGATAGCTGGTACTGCTAAACATTGTTATTAAGTAAAGTAGCAATGTTTTTAACAGCTCCAGGAAAATACACTGCACAGATCTACAATTTGAGAAATGTCACTGGGAGAATCTGGACTCACCCAGGGAAACACAGAAGAGTTGGCAGACCGAGCAGGCAACAGAACATATGCACTTATGGAGGAAAGATACTCACAGCGTTAAAAAATCACGACAGTTTGTAGTTTTTTGAAAATAAAGAATATTGTAGGCTAAAGGAGAAGCACCTGCAGCAACCTGAGCAAGGAGAGCAATGATACAATATAAGGCAACAGCGGGGTGGCTTGTTTATTGTATGTTGGAAAACTTGTATATTTTCACTGGGTTTTGATGATTATTTTCTACATAGATAGGAAAAAATCTTTTTCCACCCTGACACATAATGTTCAGTCTATCATTTCTTAGCTTAATCATGCGGTGTCCTTTGCAGCAGCAAGGGTAAATTACAGACAGGATAGTATTCAGCATGAGCAAAGATGTGTTCCGTTTTACATGATAAGTTCTGTCTGATTTACAAAGGCAGTATCTTCTTCAGCTGCAGATAATAAGCACCTCAGAGGAGAGGCTTCTCCTCTGTTAGGATCCTATGGTTCATACAATAAAAATCACAACCATTTTTACTACTATTATCTATTTATTTACCTTTACCATGATGCAGCCACAGGACTCAACTGAAAGTGGAACCTACTTGTGCTAAGCACAGCAAAACCACACAAAGAGCCATGGTCCCTTCTTCAGAGAATTTCTAAGTTCATGAGCCATGAGAAAGACCAGTGAGGAAATTAAAAATAGAGAGGGAGAGACAGCTGGTGACTGACTGAAGGTCAGAGAAGTCTGGCAGGAGCAGAGCAGGTCTCCAGCCCCTGTTCCCTCCACAGGGATGCCTGCCCCACTAGGGGAAGGAGCTATTTGGAGATATCCTTCCCCAAATTCTGAGGTTTCAGACTCCAGCTTGTACACAGAGCCACGCTTTAGCCCGAATTTCAATGGCTGCATCTATGTTGCTGAGCAGGGAAGCCTGAGGCAAAGCTTGAAGTCAGCTGTGCAGCCCACCCGTATTACCTATTAAAACACCTTCAGGCTGGCTCCAGGGCAACCCTGTTAATCCTCCCAGGGACAAAGGCTCAGAAATACCCTATGTCTTCAGCATGTTCAAGGGCACCAGGGTCAGGGTACCTTCCAGAGGAATATTAATGGGTTTCAACACCACAACCAGGCAATAGGGATCAGGCTTTCTTCCTCTGCGGTAGGGACTTCCAAATCCAAGCCTGAACAGATGGAGGGAGGCAGAGGGAGAGAGAGGAGATTTTGGTCGCAAGAGCGAAAAGTCATTTTGCACCAGAATTTGAAGGCTTTGATCAGGAAAAGGTATGATGTCTTAGATGAGGAAGGCTTTGGCTTGGAGTTTTGCTTGCTTTCTCCCTCTCTCTCTTAAAAATCCATATAATGTAAACCCGTTAAACCTTGGGGGAGAAAGCATTCATCTTCTGATCAGTAAACACTTCCTTTTGCTGGGTAGTGCCTGCTGACTCTACTGCTGTTGCGACCTTTTAAAATGCTTCCAGGAAATCTCATTAGATTTTGATTTTTTTTATGAAGGAATCTGAAGAGAGTTTTAAATAATCCCAATTTAACTTTTTAATAAAAGCTGCAAATAATATGCTAGCATGGATTTGATCTCATATACATATCTGATAAAAATTCTGATTTGTAGTAAAATTCATTAGCCAGGGGTCTGTTGTCATCATATTAATGAATATAAAAGCTGGCAGCTTTAAAATGGCAATATTACAGTAAGCCTGTATTTTTTTATAGTGGTTTCGCATTGTGCATTCAGTATTGGTGAAGATTAAGATTTAGCATGCAGAAGTAATATCCATTATGATAGGATTGTCCACAGTGAATTGAGTAGGACATTTGCTTAATTAAAAGTATTTATCTTAGATGATTTAAGAACTATGTCCTACTACTGAACTGATGATGTAAATTAGTTTCCTATAATCTGTTCGCTACTGATGACTCTCCTTATACTAAACAGGAGAAGAAAAAGGTAAGAGAAGAGCGAGGGGAAAGTAATCCATCCCACTGTCTGGGAATTTAGAAGAACTTTAGCAATAATGACTAATTAACACTATGCCACGAGCAGGAAATATGCATGATGGCACCCATAATGCAGACAGCTAAACAGAGCCCTAAAAGGGTGCACTTCTAGCAGCAAGGTAGGAAATCAGAACGTGAACAAAAGCCCAGACCTGTGCTACTTAACCTTCCCTTAATGAGGCCTCAGGAGCACTGGACATTTGGGGAGCTGACCCTGAGGACCAGGGGTGGGACGGGGCTCTGCCGCGATGCGGAGACAGAGCCTTGGGCAGGATGGAGCCCCGTGGTGCAGTGTGGGGTGTCTTGGGGTGTCTCGGAGGTGGCTTCCCCTGGCTGTGGGCAGGGTGCTGTGGGAGCAGCGCTGCTGTAGCTGGGGAATTTGGGCAGAGAGTAGACCAGCGCTGCCGGGAGGGTGGGAATTGGTTTGACCTCCCGTGGGTAGTTTTAGGCATCTGTTTATAAAAACGTAGCTTTAAGGGGGAGCTCTAACTAGTGGTATGTTTCAACCTATCTGAATGTTACAGCCACACCGCCTAAGCCTCCTGGACTAGCCCGTCTTCCTTCCTCGCCGTGCCGAACGACCCATGGAAAGCTGTAGACCTTCAGTCTATGGGGACAATATAACATCGGCATTCTGGGGGTGCTGCTAAAAGGTCGGGCCACATCTAACTCCCTCAAACCATCCCGTCAGCGCAGGTGTGCTGCTTACATAAAAAGCTTGTGACTCCCACCGCAGAGACCTACTTCTTGTCTTCTTGGAAAACCCTCCTGCCCATGAGGCAGCCCCCCTGAGGCAAGTGGACCTTCCACCAGCCAGACAGACAAAACACCTGCTAACTAGTTTTGGCTGAGCTTAATGGACAAAGTCTTCATAGATAGGGCCAAGAGGACGGGCAAGAAATGTTCCTCTTCTTCATGCCATAACTTTTTTTCTCATTATTTCTTCTTGTCTCCTTTTTACATTCCAGGCATTTTTTCTTTCTACATAAGCTAATAGAAAGAAATACTCTGCCCTTCTCCAGTCATTTAATTTAAGTAATTTGTTTAATTCTTATTACAAGCCTTCAAATAGCAAGTGACATTTATTGATATATGTTGCACTTGTGAAGCACTAGAAAAAATTACCTGGCCCATTCTCCGCTACCATTGGCTTAGCTGACCATTTAGGAGCAGGAGCCACCCTGCAAAGTGCTGGGCACATGCACAGGACAGGAGCTGTCAGTGAACTCATGGCTACGAATCTGGTTCTGACCTGTCCATGTGATTTTCCAGGTGAGCCTCGGACCCTGCCTATGGTCTGTGCTCCAAGACATCAGCCCCGTGACAGCAGACTGAGCAACCCGGAGTCCCGCTTCCCCCAGCCACTGCACCGGGCGGCTGCTGCTCCCAGAGCTGCCCGCGCCGTGGGACACCCGGGCTGGCTGCACTGCTGGCAGAGACGTGGCTGGGGCCGGCTTCGCCCTGCTTGCTGCTGCCTGCCTGCCTTATTCTTCTGAGTTATGCCCAGACCCCTCCTGTCCTGTTGTGCCACTGCCTCCGGGCTGCACTGAGTTTTCAATTATCACAATATAGAATGCAGTTGCTATGTAAAACAGCTAGCGTGACTCGAGCAGGCTGAACTCAGTACAAATACAGTTAAATAAAAAGTATTGCTATGATACCAGGAGGCTGATTGGAACCACAAGATACCAGTGTCATATCCCGTGGCTTTTATGTTGGTAGATGTAGATTTTAGCCATTAGCGTCTAGCTATCCAACAGATAACAACCAGAGGAAATGGATCTGGGTATCTTCAGTTGTGAAAAACTGATACACTTTTGCCAATAAATGGAGGATGTGGTAAACTGCCAGAAGAAAAAAAAACCCTTTTGAGATACCTACAAATATAATCAGGCAGGTAATACGTGGTATTTACTATGTGTATAATAATATATAATAATATATTAATATTATATATTATATAATATATATAATATATAAAATAATATATATATTATATATATTATATTTATAATATTATTTATTTATAATTTATATTTATAATATTTATATTTTATTTTATACTTTTTTATATAAAATATTTATATTTTATAATATATTTATAATATTATATATTATATATATATATAATTATATATATATAATATATAAAATAATAACTATGTGTAACTTAAAGAAACTCCCTGATGATTCACAAAACATTTTAAACTGAGCTCTGACCTCAGAGAACCAATGTGTGATTATATTGTCAACTCCAGATTCAGGCAAGGAAATAAACACCAAGCGTAGGGCTTGACTTATGCGTTTGTAAAAGCAGTAAAAAAAAACCCAATCAGGTATCGTGATATCTAAGTGGGGGTAAAATGCTATGACAAAAGAGGGAGAAACAAGCAAAAAAATACAATAGTGTACAATGTGTGTGTTATTAACTTCTAGTAAAGCTCAACAGCTAGAATTTTAGAATGTGGTATGCAGACAAATCTGAAGAGAGCAACGCATTAAGTGTGTTTTTCTCCAGAGCAAAATGAAATACGCATACAGAGCAAATTATAATATTTAGTACTTTCAGGGCAAATTCTAGTTGGGGATCATGAAGTAATTTGAAAATATTAATGAATTAGCCTCACAGCTAGGTTTCAGGTAGATAATAATTATGAGTATTACTATAAATAAATATTATTATTATCATCATTCTTGCTCCAAAGGAATGGAAATTGAAGCATAGAGAGTTTATGTATTTCTCCAAAATCTGTGTTTTACTACTGTAACTTCTCTAGAGGTATTATGTATCAAGTTTATCCTTTTCCAAATACTGTATGTGATATACTGTTCGGTTTATGAATTCTAAAAACCAACCAGCTGAGCTTCCTTATGAAACAGTGCCTGTGAACATCTCCATTTGCATTTGAATTCTCAAGCAGCGACAATCCTGCTCAAAAAAAAGAAAAAAGGAATCATGAAAGTCAGTACGAAATCTGTCAAGGCCCCATCTGTGACTGGGTATCAGAATATTGCTAAGAAGCTCTGAGGAACAAAGTTCATTCCAAGTCTAACGCATAGTGCTTTTTGGTCGATGAAATTAATTCAAGCAGGGTGAAATGAGGGCACATACCATGAAAAACTGTGTTCCTCCACTGAGAAGTGAAGGAAAGCAGCATCTCTGCTCTGTGTGTGGTCTTGGTTTTGGTACGTGTAGCCGTGCTTAATATACTAAAGGTTTTACACAGCAAAATACGCAGTGTGCTCACATCATCTCCTTTTGATAGCCACGTGCACCTGCTGCTTCTCGGAGGAGTGTCAGGGAATGAGTGATCTCTGGTCCTGACAAGATGAGGACTATTATATATGCTTGTTGCAAAAAGCAAGCTTTCATAGCCAGCTACCTGAAGTGGTAGGGAAACAAAATCATAGACCCCACCCTGGCCTTGAAAATACTCCTACAAACATGTTTGTTTCTTTCTGAATGGAAATATATAAAGGTTAGGGACACTTATTTGTAGGCTGTTTATGTATCTCCTCTTGAGGATCTGAATTCCTAAGAGTCTTGGCTTTACCTTTTTGTTCTCACATATGCAATGTTTGGAATTAGCTATAGCAAACAGGAGAACCACAGCATTAACACCACTCTAATGCACCATATTATTTTTCTTTCCCTGTTTTTAACCGTTAGAGTATGCAAATGTTCAGTTAACTGGTCCTCTTGTTTTCTCTTTATTGAATTGCTTTCACTATGGCAAATAAATATTCATAAAGAACTGTGGACAATAAATCATTTCAAATAGTTCAAAGCCATTTTCTTTCTAGACTGCATATATATTCAGCTGTGACTTGCCTTTAATATTTCATTCAAAAGAGAGACTTGTAGAAGGACAATAGAGATAATGTGTCAAGTAGTAATTAAAACAGGGGGTAATGACTAAAACCATTTTGATCTACACTGTGCTCTGTCAAATTCATAATCTCCTGTGTTTGTTAAGATGACTTTCCTCTTGCTTTATACAAAAACTCAAAATAAACTTCTGTTTGAAGACACTGCACTGCACAGAACAAAAGATTTGAAGCCTGAGCTTGTGGGGCCCAGAGCCCTTCCCAGCTCTGGAGTCTAGGTACAGCTGTGCTGCCCCGGCAAGATAAACCCAGGCTGGGACTGCCCCTCCTGCTATATTGTGACTTCTCTGGGAAGCAGATCCAGATGCCGGGCAGAAGACAACCAAGGGCCACCTCAATGTGTACACATACACGTCACCTGTCTTACCATTTAGATTTAAGCTGAGAGCTCCAAAAGAAATCAAAGTTAAAGATCTGGTTATCTTACACATTTGGGGATCTTGGTTCAAGTCCAAGCAATGATGATGTCCCTTGTCTCAATATATGCGTTTTGGCTACTAATACAGATATTTGGCCCAAACTCATTATCTTTCCTGATTTGTTGCTGACTTTAGGCCCTGATTCAACACAGCACTTACATACAGACTTAAATATATTGATTTAGGAAAGCATTCCTCTTTGTGTTTAATCTTGGGCAGACATTCAACTTGAAATCAATGGGACTTATGAACAGCCCTAACCTTGGGGTCTACATGGTTGCTGAATCAGTGCATTGACAGAAACATACTGGAAAAGATAATATCCATGTCTAATCAGAATTATAGTCTCTACTTTCATGGGAAATTACCCATAGATAACACCTTATTCTGCTCAAGAAATCAATTTTATAGCATTTATTAGAAAGCCTTAATTCACATTTTCTGTTTATGCCGAAGATACTGGATGAAGGGTGTCATTCCTTGATCGTGCATCTGTAATATTGTTTAAATGAAAAAATAAAACACAGGAAAAGTGCTGGCACAAGGGCCCATTTCTGATTTTTTACTAGGACTTTTTCATTTGCCTGCCACATGGCACTCCTTTGGAGGGCAGGTGGACAGGCTGGTTCTGAAATCCCATGGACTTGAAGACAACTGCATATGAAATACCATGTCGTGCAGTATCTAAAAAAGAAACTCTCCCCCTAAGAATAACATTTATAAGGGCTGTCTGCCCAGGCTACATATGGAATTTTGAGTGATCACATGTTTTTATTACACAGTGAGAGCAGCAAAAAAATAAAATAAAATGGATATTTCTGGTATGATGGTGTACAGGTTATACAACTGCAACTATGGCCTGATCTATGAGATTACAAGAAGCAGTTACTGAAATAATTGATGCTATGTTGCATGAAATAAAATAGTCTTCTGGCCTTTCTTAAATATGTTTCAGACTGAAGTCTCATTTATTGTATTACAAAGATGCCAAACAGGGACTCTTAGATGTCATTTATAAAGTTGGAACACTGACATAGAAGGAGAAGGAAATTATGATGGGTCCCATCATGTCATCTAATTCAACAAATGGCAAGTATGAATATCGTAAGAAAACACAGGAAAAGTCAATGGGTGGTACTACTCTGTAGAACCATAAAGGGATACTGTGATCCACATTATTCCACTGGGTTCTGGGGGCAGAGTTTGGGAATAACATAGAAGGAACAATTGTACAGTGTTCACCTGGCTCACAGTGGTGGAAACTCCCCCAGCTACCAGTATGTATCCTAATGCTGCCTACACTTGCTTTAAGGGTGATGAGTCGCGAATATGCAGCTGCTGGACTGTACACTCCTTGCATGCAAGCCTCTGAACCAAAGCCCCTTAGACCAAAGGATAGGCTGTAAGGGGAAAGCCGGGAGGGTCTTACTCTCCTGTGTAATTTAATTCTCAAATTACAAAAAGAAATGCTGAAGCTCCCTTTCCTGTCATATCATCTACTCCAAGATCTATTAAGAAAGGGTGAGGTTAGAACAAATCAGCATTCCAAAAAAGTTGTTGCTTCTGATGGGCATTTCTATGGTCATGGAGTTAATATTGCTTAATTTAAGATCACCTGTTCTCAATGAAAACAATTAGTGCCTAGCAGGGGCAAAAGGTTTATAGAGCTTCAGGTGAGCTGGAACAGGTCCTTGCTGGATCAAAATCTCTTTCCAATGGAAAGAGTTACTAGGAGGAATAACAGATCTATGATATGTTAGGATCTCCTTCATAAATTCTTTAGTTTCTGCTAAAATCTTATTGATTTAGAGATCTCAATTACAGAGGTGAGTTTTGCAACTGATTTAATGAGTCTAGGATTTAACTTTTTTCAACTTACCTGATATATTTTATTTGAGTGTAGTCATTAATTTTCTATGCTGCATTTAACATAGAGATCATAGAAATAAAATTCTTCCCCTCTCACTTCACTAGTATTTAAACTTACATTTTTTGAGGAGCTAGAAAAAAGTCACCTGTTCTATTTTGTACCAAACAGTATCCTTGTATGCCTATACCTATTTGTCACGGTTATTCTTTTTAACATACGAAGATCATTATTTGTATCTGAAAGTCCTTTTGAGTTTGCTTTTTGGCTTTATTTTCTGGTTCTGCCTGCTAATATTGGGCCAAATTCTTAATTGGTATTGATTTGCACTGATTTTGCCAGAGACAGGCTGACTTTCAACTGCTGAACTGCCAAACACTTAACTTTACATCCTAATCACTTTAGCTTTCTTCATTATCCTTCTTTTACTAAAGAAAAGACTAGTTCACTCTTTTTTTTCTTTTTTTTCTGAGCATAATAATGGTAAGAAACATGCTAAGGCATTCTGATCACAAGGAAGAAAGTTCTACAGATGCTCAATTTCATATGTTTTAAACAACAGTTTAGTATATACTGTTGTAGCTCCCTATGGAGCAAAAGTTCATTGTATGTTATGCTATGTTAACTTCATACCCTGATGCAGCACTCAAGCTAACGTGCAATGAAATGCAACACAGAATAACTTGATTTGGAAGAAATACTATTTAATGCTTATTTGCAGAGGTGGAGGAAGAGAAAAAAATATTTCCCCCTACTAGTGTATTTGCTTTTTTACATATTTATCTGGAAACTGTGAAACCACCTAAGATAAACTGTGTGGAAAGGACCACTGTGCATCCTGCATTGCTGTTTGATTAACTAAATTACATCCAAAGCATCTTTATCAGAAGGATGTTTGGTTATGAGTTTTTCTTTTTTTTTTTTTTTTTTCTCCAGTGCTCTGGCTTTTCTCCAAGCAGGAGGATAATTCCAACTCATAACAGATGTAGACCATCCCCAAAGACTCAGGATCAATCAGAAAGAAGGTGACTGTTCTTCTTAACATCTTAAGACTTAAGGTTTTAAAAGTCTGTTTTGTGTCCTGCAGACCAATTATTTACCAAAATAAATGCTACAAAAGCAGCCAAAGTATGCTTAAAAATTAACAAAACTAGTGTGAGTTTATACGCAAATGTAGATTGTTCATCACAGAGGAATAAGAAAAAAAGAGGCTTTTGATGCTGTGACAGAGTTAAAAGCTGAAGATCTGCATAGTAAAAAGGGCAAGTGAGAAGAGAGGATAAAGAACAGGTACTAAAATAGAGACAAGGTTAGGGGATAACAAAACAATGTATGAAAAAAAAAAAAAGTGTATTAAAGGAGGAAGCTTAGACCAAAGCAGCATGTGCAGCCCCAGCGGGGTATGCTTGTGGCACTTCAAGAAAGGTCTGACTAACTTTCAGAGATAGTAAAAACAGAATGAAAAGAGGAAGGGGAGGTGTGACAGCCTGTAGCAAAAAGTTGGAAGAGAGTTGAGAAGAAAAACATAAGGCACGCTCTGGTTATTTATACATTCTCCTACACTTCTTTCTTTGCAAAACATCCTATGGTTCTGTTAGTGTGGAGGTAGGAAAAGCACAAATAGATATAATGTCTGAATGTTGCTGATGTGTCCTGTCACTACTTTGATTTTGGGTATCAGTGTTCTGAACATGAGTCCATTTATAAAACCATAAAAGGGGGGAAAAAACCCAAAGCCACAAACCCCCCTGTGGAGTGTACATTGATAGTAGAACTGATATCCGTACTGGAGAAACTTCAGATGCTCAGTTACTCAAGGAGGAATCGAAGTGTTACAATATTAAAACTTGGCCCAAATACTTACATTTTGAGTACTTCTCTCTGTTCTTTGGTATCACTATAATCTTTTATAGAAGAAATACAAATCCTTGAAGTTTAGATATAGTGAACTTCAGGTACACATTGCAATGAAACTACACATGCTGTTCTATATAACAAAAAAATGGAAAAAATTGATTCTGTATTCAGTGAAGTTACCAGTAACAGAAATGGGTCCAGAGTCTGTTTATAAGTTTGCAGCAGGTTTGAAGGTCTCTTTTGAAAAACTATGTGATAAGAGTTCAGCTTTTGCTGTGAGTTTAGGATCATCTGTCCCGTGAGTAGGCTTCTTCCATCACCTTAGGCTGGCTGGTCACAGCCCTGGGTACACAGGCTTTCTGAGAAAGTGTGGTAAGAAGGATGGGTTGCTATTGCTTGTATTGAAATGTTGGCTAGAACTGTCTTTTGGGTTTAAAAACTCCATCTACTCCAGTTGCTTTTAAGGTTACAGATGTACCCTTCCTTCTGACTGTTTCAGTGGTCACTTAACAGGAACCAGTTGGGATATAGCAATGGCTGCTCTTGATTAGGTTCTGAACTCCTTTCACACAGCACATTGTTCTAAGCACTCCTTGAAGCTGGTGGGACCTTACTGTTTGCGTAGTTGAAGGCTACCTGGAGTTACCCAGAAAGATGTCTCAAAGTCATCTTAATGCAAATGGGCATCTCGGTGGACTCGTGCCACATGCAACAGCTACTATTTTGCCCCCTTGCTTGGGATGGCTAAAGACTTCACTGGAAGACAGAACTTTGTTGCAGCTAATTATAGATGACTGGGCAAAATTAACCCATCAAATTGCCATCAATGAATGCCTTGATTTATGATCATGCACTGTGTTTTGCACACAGCAGATATCACAGATAATGACCTTCAGTAAACAGAACACCAAATAATGATGTTGGCAGACTTACAGACTTTTTTGATATACAGAAATTAAAGACTTTCTAAACTAGATGTATTTAAACTGGAGAATGCAAAGCACATGCTATAGTCCTGAAAAAGCTGCAGAAGAAGCTTTAATCCTCATTTCCCTGATGCTGAGCTTGTGTATAAAAGCTCTCCTTTGCCTCCCTTTCTGCTGCTACAAATAAGGCAAGGCACAGCTGATGGGCACCATGCCAGTAGAAAATCTGAGCTGTGGGGAAATTCCACCTATATTTTGAGGCTTGCAGGGTCAGGGTAGAATAGCAACCACTATCTTAGTTAACAGTCTCTCTGGGCTGCTGTGGACTACTACAGCTGAGCCCTACCATAGTTGAGGATCTGGCCCTAAATATTCCCTTAAAGTAACAGGCATGTGACTGGTCTGGTTTACCTTTTAAGTTGGCAATAGTTAATTGAGAGAGACTTTAATCAATATTTATGTAATTTAAACCTGATGCAACCAAGTAGCCTGCCTCTCAGAAACTTTCCAACAGAGGTTTGCAATCTTCCTAGAACTCAATGGTATTTTGATGAATAACATTTCTAGCAGTGTAATTTTCTAGCTAATTGTCATCAAACACCTAGACAGACTTTCTGCAATATTAGATATGCTTTGAAAAAACCCCAACAACATCTCTTCAACCATGGACAGAAGGTAATTACAAATACATTGGTATACAGATTTTTCAAATCTTGAACCAGTGGTTCATTACAATATCTTGGTAGTAAAGTATAACATCTCATAGTTGGTGGGCAGCAAAAAATAACATAACTGATTTTTAAATTAAAAATCACAATCCACAGATAGCCCTAAACTGTGTATCAAAAAATAAAGTTGGAGAGATTTTAAATGGCAAACGATGTTTTCCTCCAATCAAATATGTTTTGGCCAAAGAGAGTCTATGCATTTTTTGAGTGCTTTATTTCAATCTTAAAGGAAAAAAAGAAACCCTACAATACAGCTTACCAAAATTCACAGATCAATATAGAACTTACAGTGGTTGCTATCCCAAGGGTATTATTCTTATTCCAAAACACTTTGAGGTTACACTTAGTCATAAATATTTCTAGTCTCCTAGTCCACTCCTCATTTTGTTCTGTGGAAGTAGTATAAGGTGGGAGGTACAGACTTAAAAGGAAAAGAAGTCATTCTAGGAGACGCAAAGCCAGCTATGCATGTCTCTGCCACACTGCATCCTTTCACATTCATCCTGCTGACACCAAGGCTTGTCCCTCACAGGATCACAACCTGCATCTGTAGTGAGTAGTATTTGCTCAGTGTCACGTTATTGAAGCAGTGCAAAATCAAACCCAAGGAAAATTGTGTTACCATAGCTTTAATGGGGGTGGTGGGAGCTCATCATCTTTAAATGGCTGGTATGTACTTGCAAAGCATATAACCCAAAACCAGAGCTGACAGTTTAAGTATATGATGGGAGAATAACAAACAAGCGTAACAAACAGATGGGCCAGCCAGTCTGTTACAACGTGGTTCAACTGCAGGTCTGGCTGTGTGTGTGTGGGAGCTCCTTAGTCAATCTTAATTGTCATAGCTCCATTGACTTTGGTATTTACAATAGCTTTATTTATATGATGGTGATTAATTTCTTCTGTGATTGAGAAAAAAAGAATAAAAAATCCTTTTAAATCCTATAATATTCTGTTCCTTTCAGGCTTATAGTGAATATATCCAGTGACAGTGATATAGGTTCTCTCTGCAATAAGTGTGAAATGTCAAGTATGCATATATATATGATCTCATTGTCAGTATTTGACAAGCTTAAAAAAATATTTTGGCTATAGAAGCTATTGATGTAGGTGTTATGAGGCATGTGGGAGGTATCCTTCAAGTTTTTGGAATGTTTGAAGCAGGAATTTGCTGTGTGGGCTAAAAGGACTGTCTGCACCCCTCTCTCCCTCCATGAGTCCCAGCCAGGTGGAGATCACACTTTCCCAGCTGGCTGTTGTGGCTGCGGTCCACCTAACTGCAGGCATTCTGCAGGAAGGTGGAATGCAGCTTAGCCAAAAGTTGCCATAGCAATAGATTATTATGCAGTTAGAGTAAAATCTTGGACATGTAGGTGCTGCAATGAAAAAAATGATAATTGGTACAAATTTGGGTAAGGAGCTCCACTGAACATAACCTTAAAAACAAAAAGCTCCAACAAAACAATGAAGAGCAACAACAAAAACCAGCAAGAAAACACAAAACCTTTTACTTTGCTCATTTGTGTAAGGAGTGGACAGCTCCTGTGATCTAATGTTGCGTGAGGCAAATAACACCCAGCATAATGCAGTACAATTTTTAGGCATACTTTTCATTATTCCATGAAATTATTGTTTTCCCCTGTGAGACTTTAATATAATATTTGGCAAAAATCCCCAAACATGTAAAACAACAGCTGACCAGAGAAGTAATGACTTTATGTATGCAAGACATTTGTCTAGAAAAGCATCTGTAAGGTTGACGGGTATTGTGGGGCTAATGGCATATAAAGAAGAGAAAGGTAGAAGAAATAGTTTTGGAGGTAAAAAAAAAGCTAGAAGTAAATTTTTTAATCTGATACAAAAGCCACAAACTTAGGCATGTGATCAGACAATGTAGTCTTGTTTGGCGGGAGAGGATTTATTTTTTAAAGCATAGTGTGTGTTCTATAGAAATAGTCATTTTCAGTGGAAATAAGATAGTCTGAATTGATGGATAATATTTGTGATAAAGGGTTAATTTCCAGAAGGAAACTAGTTTAGCTCAGATTTTTATTTTTGATCAGATTGACTCGATTTGATGTAGTGATCTAATATGACCTTGATTAAATAGGAGAGAAAATGATGATGCAGACTGTCCTATTGACAATTGCTACCTTAAGCTAGGATGGCAGTGAATTAACACCTTGCCCATGTTTTGCAGGGACCTTGGGTAGGAATTAATTTCTTCTATTTATTTCAACCTTGCCAAGAAGGTAATAACTGTTTCTGATTGTAAAGTTAGCTATTTCTGAAGTGGTGAAATAGGCTTCAGGAATTTTCTCAAAATAGTCCAAGACAGATGACTAGCTTGCTATCAGCCTAGTAGGTTATCAAGGACATAGGGATGTACCACGAGTTGTTTATATTATCGAAGCATCAGTTCTCCAGTCAACATCTGAGGCTGTAGATAGTCTTTATACATCACCTTATACCAACAGTTGAGGGCTACAGCCACATCTGAGCCTTGTAAGTGGAAATCGGCTTTGTTCTATGCAGTGTATAGGTCCTAGGTAAAAGTCAGCTCTATAGGAAGGCAGGGAAAAGAAATTTTCTTGAACTGTCCCATGGAAAACTTAGTCAAGGTTTTGTTCTTTTTGCCATATTTGCTGGAAGTACAGCATAAAAGATGTAGTGGTTAGTATGTGGGGGGCTTCTACTTCACTTCCAGCCCAAACACTTTGTGTTACCTTACAGCAATTATTTGTGAAATGTAAAATACCGCAGAACAGGGTTTTTTTTCCAGCAATATTTCATTGTTTGGCTTAAATAAAATATCCAAGTTAACTACCTGAGTCTGTTAGTGCTGGTGGCTCTTGAATACTATTATAAAATCCAAGTTATAGTTGGGGTTCATTGCACTGAGCCCTGTAAAGACCTGGAGTAGCCTCTATTAGAAAATTATTTTCAACTTGCAGCCTTTTATCTTCGTGCTTAAATCTTGCAACAGGAGCAGTACATTTTGCTCTTTGTATAGCCACAACTGCTGAAGTTACAGGCCAGTGTAAATGAATCATTTGCAAGTAAACGGAACTCTCTGTAGCAAGCAACTTGCAGACATGGGAAGACTTGGGTTAAAAATGTGCAGAGTCCTCCTTAATGTTTGCATGGAGCACTGGTGGAGGGAGAAAGCTTCACTGTTTTAATGGAAATCCAGTGCCCTGTCACTCTCGGAATAAGACATTTTTCCTCACATTCAGAAGGAACTCTCTGTGTTTCAGTTTTTGCCTGTTGCCCTTGTCCCATCACTGGCTGTCACTGAAAGGAGCCTGGCCCTATCCTTTTGATACTTGCCCTTAAGGTATTTGTAGGCCTCTCCTGAATCTGCTGGAGATGCTCCAGCCCCCTCATCCCCTTTGTAGCCCTCCGCTGGGCACCCCCAGTAGTTCCCTGTCTCTCCTGAACTGGGGAGCCCAGAACTGGCCACAGTGCTCCAGATGTGGCCTCAGCAGGGCAGAGCAGAGGGGCAGGATCACCTCCCTCGACCTGCTGGCCACGATTCTCCTCATGCCCCCAGGGTCCCACTGGCTCCTTGGCCCAAGGTCACACTGCTGGCTTGTGGGCAACCTGCTGTCCTCCAGGACTTCCAGGTCCTTGTCTGCAGAGCTGCCTTCCAGCAGGTCAGCCCCGGCCCGTGCTGGTGGGTGGGGTTGTTCCTCCCTGGGTGCAGGACCCTACGCTTTGCCTTTAAGGCAAGTGTACTGTTTGTATTGTTCCTGTCAGTTGCTATGGTTTTTCTTTTGAAGTGCTCTCACTACTACTTTAAATAATAGATTCTGCAATGACTGCCAGATTTTTTTTATTTGGTCACAGGGCATAGCCGAAGGTGTTAAACAGGTACTAACCTAGCCTAAAACTGTTGTTGCTGATCATTGGGCATTGCCAAGATGGCTGGGATTTTAGCCACGAGAGGGATGGATGTGACGTGGACACAAAGTACTAATTGCAATTACTTAAAGGGACTTTATGTTAACATTAGTTATTGTATTTCTTTTAGGAAAACACAACCCTGTCTGTTCCTTTTGGAATTACTAAATAAGAACAATCCAAACACACCAACAGGTTGTTTCAAGGTTGTTGATCTGGTGGCAGTTTCTCTTTACAAAATAGTCATTTAAAAAAGCAAAGAGTAGTCACTTTGTTTGTCAGATATTTAGGTTGCAAGGCATTTAAAATGTTGTCAAAGTTGAAACCAGTTATGCTGCAACTATAGAGACCAATAGTAAATACCAGTAGTATTTTGTAAAAAATTCAAGAGGTCAGTTTGCACCTTGTCAGTATCTCTGGAAAGCAACACAATTGCAGAATCCCTGCCAAAATAAAAATAATAAAAAAACAAATCTCCTGCTGATACTCCTGTTGTTGGAAGGGATGAATTCATACCAATAGTTCAGTGAATATATTCATGGTGTCTATCTATTTTAGAGGCTGATCTTCCCCTGATCTCCCTGCATGCATCCCTTTGAAACTGCAAACACAGAAGTAGTTAATTTTGCATGATCGCAAGCCAGGCACTAAGTCACCATCTCTAATATTTGCCTGAATGGAGAAATACTTGCTGTTGCAGGAAGTTAGGTATGTAGTAAACCCATTCCCTAATAGTCTGGCAGTCTGACTTCTTGGAGACTTAGAAGCCTTCTCTGCACAGCAGAGGGAGGGCTGGAAGGTCAGTTTGCACAGATGCCAGCCAGTTGACATCTACAGGAATCTCTGGTGAACTCAGTGTGATTTTGTCCTACTTTACTGCTGCATAGTGAAATGGCTCCATACCCGGTCTTATTCAAAAGAGAGAGCTCACCCTTGCCAGGAACTTGCTGCCATGGGGAATGTAGAAGATGCAAATAATGCTGTGTGCTGGGCCTCAGCGCAGATGATCTGATCCTTCAAAGCAAAACTTATTTTTCACTCTTCTCATCTCAGAGTGTGTATGTCTGGAAAGGAGCAACCTTTGCTTCTAACACCCAGGGCTGAAAGAGATGAATGTGACACCCCTTCCACCACCACAACCATGAGGTATCTCAGAGGCAACTAAGTAATTTTAGATTTTCAAGTCCTATAGTGGATTTCCTTGTCCAGAAAGGATAATTTGGTCTGATGTGAGTGGCTGCTCAGCGTATTTCTGAAATTAAATCCAATGTACTCATCCTGATGAAGTACTTCCAGCTTCCTCTTCCCCAGGTCCACTGCTCCAAAGTCCCATCTTAATCTGAAATCTGTAATTGCTTTTGTCCAGAGAAAACTCACGATAAATGTGAATACTTTTCAGCTTGTAAACATCCAGATTTCCTGACTATTCTACCTAGCTTTAAGGTGCAGCAACATGAGAGGCACACTGAGGTTGAAAATAATTTGAGGCACATACAGAGAAAAGACTGACCAGTGCAAATCCAGGACATCAATTTAGCAATTCTCAGTCTTGGTAATAAATACAGGATTTGTCTACAGATGTCCTCACTGGAGATTGGAGAGGGGAAAAAAGCCCAGCCAGATTTTTCATCCCCTAAAATATCCTAAAGAAACATTTGGTGGAATTTAAGTAGGAAAACATTACACTGTGCCAGAAACAAGTTTTACTTTTTAATATTTCTTTGAATTGCATAATAGTGGTTATCAAAATATGTTTGTGATGTGAAGATACGTGGGTTCTTTTTACTTAATTTTTCCCCCCAGGATGATCACGTTGAAACTTGTGGTTCTTGCTACATCTACAAAGTTATAAAGCAGTTTAGGAGACAAGCTTTTGTTTACACTGACACAGATAGCTGAAATAAAGTAGTGGACTTACAAAAGAAGAGTTTGTTTAAGTTTAAAATGCATTTAGGCACTTATCAAAGCTCACATGGTGGCCACTTTGTTATTTATTAATCTCTTTGTGCTTTACAATTCCAGGCCCAAAGGCTATGTCTGAGTAATGGTCAGACTTTCGTCCTAACAGAATTTATAATTATGTATATCTTATACCTGAAGTGCATTTGTACTCCTGTACTGTGGCATACTGTGGGATATCCTGTGTAGCTACTCTTTCTGAAGAGCACTGAAAATCTAATTGTAAACTAGCAGATTAGAAAGGCAAGGTAAACTTCTTCACTAATGTGAATGTTTTAAGTTGAGCATTTTCCCCAAACTGGTGAGGAAATGCATGAAGTTGTAACTATATATAAGTCAACATCAAGGCTGCTATTTGGGAGAGGTAGCGAGAGCAATTCTTTCCAAATTAACTCTTGAATTCCAGTCCCCCTTCTCTGGATCAGGATGAGGGATGACAAAGGATGGCATATGGTTCTTTTCTTACAGACCTTTCAGAAACAGGGCAGTAAAACCTCTCCCTTTCACACTTCATCTTTCATGTGTATACAGTTGTTTCCTCCTTGACACCAGTACGGTGAAGACATGCAACATAGATTACTTCAGAGTTGATGAACCTGGCACTGGAATCAGTACGGCTACCTCTTTCAGCTTTACCCTAATAGTGATTTGCCTTGTCCTGGGAAAGTCAGCACTGTGACTCATTTTCTTGCTAATCCCATTTCTCTTGGACCCTTTGCACACGGGATGTATCTCCTTTACACTGCTGCACTGGGGAGCTGACAAGTCAAACGGAGGGCAGAAGCAGCAAATAACTGAAACACAAATCTGTGCACTGTCACAGTGAGGTCCTCAAAGAAGGTAAAAGAGCACCTTGAGGTCACTTCAGACTTTCCTGAATCCCATGAATCTGACAGATAAACTTGCTGGTAAGTTTAATGAGTAATGTGGGTTGCTAAATGAGGCATTCAGATGTTGGGAGATGCTAGCTGTAGGACTGTAACTCTCACGCTCTGTCATGTGCAATGAGTGAGGAAACTGGTCCTGGAATAAAAATAAAGATTGTCCATCAGATTCAAGTTACAACTGCACAGCAGATTAAAGTCTGGAATGTCCTGTCTTTCTAGTATTTGCACTGATGTGAATCAGGGACAATTTTGAGGAAAAAGTGGGGAGTCGCTTGTATGCTATATCAGTACACTCGGACCTCTAGGCTCCCTAATACATCACTGCCAGAATTTGAATGCTGAACTTTCAGAGTTTACAGTTTACCCTTTAAACTCATGGATTCCTCCTCCAGCCATTGTAGTAGTTAATCTTTTGTTTTCGATTGCAGGTTGTGTTCCTGGAACCGTTTGAATTTGAAGGACATGGCCTTGCTTGCTGCCTGCTGCCCTGCCCTCCTGCCCCCCCCCAGCGAGGCAGCCTTTCCAAGCACAAAGCGGTTGCTGCTGTGGTGGCAGCCTGTGCCTGCAGGTTTTCTGAGAAAGTTCACGTGCAATTACTTCTTTGTCATGTAAGCAAATTCTACCTGAAGAGCACAAGGAACAAAAGGTTAATGGCAAATTTCAAAGGCCTGTAACTCAACCAAGCCTCAAAAGCATTTCATGCCAGAAGTGAAAGTTAGGTCTTTAGCATCACTGCTCTGTTTCTGCTGCTTTCAAAACCCTGCTGGGGGAGGGAGAAAAAAAATCAGAGCCCGAGTACTTCTTCAGAAAAAACTCCCAAACTATATTTAGGCTGCGTAACACTTCTCTTATTAAAATTTCTTGTAACTTCTGCTTTAGAAAATCGGGAATACTTGTATTCTGATGACTGTTGTGCATGCCTCCTTTTTCTGCTCATTTATTTCCTGAAACAAAGTTCAGCTGTGCAGATGCTCAGTGCTGATAAGAGCACTATTTGCCACAGCTGAGAATCCAGAGATCAGGCCAGCCCTCCTGAACTGCTGGGGGAAGCTGGCAAACTGCAGCAGGCTGAGGAAGACTGGCTGGCTGCCATGGCTTACCAGCAGTAAGTTGATCCCCTGGAGAAGTACGTGGGAGGGGAAATAAGGCGTGCCCCCTCTTCCAAAAAATACAAATTGTGAGGGTAAGCAAGGTGCAGTTAGATTTCTGAATGCCTTTCTCTGACCTGTACTTATTGGCAAAATAAATCCTGCTTCATTTGGAGGAAGAAAACTAAAAAAAAATTCAAATGGTGTTACTTTTCACTGGTTCCAGAGGGCAAAAATCCTACAGGTGTCAGGTTTGTTTGGCTTTGTAGATAACACAGGGGTAACCTGCAGAGCAAAAGAGAAAATGTGTATGGTGACACTTTCAAAAAAAAAAAAATAATTGGAGGTTCCTCAAAAGTGTTATCTGTCACCGCTGAAAGCCCGGCGTGACAGAATGAAGCTGGAGAGTCCAGTGGCTGCTGTTAGTCTCTAACGTAACTGCTCCTTTAGAACAAATAGATGCAAACTGTAGATGGTTGGATGCAGAGCAGTTTATTTCATATACTTGGAAATATTCCTTGTGAAACTGACTTATGGGCCTAATGTACCTCTACAGTCAAGACCAAACATGACTGGAAAACTCCCCAGCTAGCACCAGGGACCACTGAGCTGCTCAGCAATGTCAGTATTAATTAAATGAACTAAAGTCTTTTGGTTTTGTTAGAGATAAGTACTACCAATGAAGGTGATCCTGCTTCTGATTTTCCTGCCAACACTTTAACTGCTTTGCATGGGTGATTGTAATCAACAAGAATTGTTATGCAATGGTGCTGAAGCAGGCTTGAGAAAACACAGCTCTCACTTGAGACACGGAAGACCACAACCTTATTTCTCCACATCTTACAAGGGAAACAAAATCTCCACTGGGCATCTTATAAGTGCTTATTTACAAAGATGGAAATAAATAAAATAATTACGAGGCAAAGACTTTCCCATGCTATTCTGCCAGGCATTCTCTCTGGAGACATGAAAGGAAGAGAAAAGGCAAACCTGTATGTAAAGGAATGAAGCTGGGTTAATTAGTATTGATAATATACAGCTGTGGGCTGGCTTCAGGGGTGTCGGGTTGGCCGGTGTAGATAAGGTGCAGCTGTGGCTGGTTCTGTTCAGTGGTTGAGAGCCAATGAAGAGAGAGCAGCCAAGGAAGAAGCAAGAGAAGAGAGAGAGAGCCCTGGATGAGGCAAGGTGAGGAGAAGGCAGCAGAGGGACTGTATGGAGAGTGTGCTGGTATGAGATGGTAAAAGACCTTGTTGCAGTCTGATAGTTTGGAGAGTGCTATGACATCTGTACACCTGTTCTCTACTGCATCCAAAGGGTCATTGGTGTCCAGAATCTACTTATGCTTTTCAGGCTTCATGTAAATAAGAGATGGAAACTTTTTTTTTTTAATAAATCCTTTTTATGCTGTAATAAAGAAAGGAGAATGAAAGCTGACTGGATAAAAATTATTGCTGTAAAGAGCATGTCGAAGACCAGAGCTGGGGTTGTCTTTTGAGGAGAAAGAACCCGTGAGGTTGTTTGGCATGCACTTAGGGAAACTGAAGTTTGGTCATAACTAAAACTCTTCTGTTTTTGTGAAATGGTGGGAAAATCATATTTTGGTGGATCATAGGTGTGGTTATGTGAAAGTGCTATCTAGAAACTAATGTTACAGTGGTTGTTTTTGGTTTTTTTTTTAAATTTTTTTTTCAAATGGAGGATATTGGCTTTTTGCTATTTTTTAAGGCAGCAGGGAAGACAGAACTTCTTTGTGGGCATGTTGCAGTGGGAATGTTTATTTCAGTGATGCCATAAATCTTGTTTGTGGTATTAAACAACGACAAGACTGGGAGAAAAGGCACTGATGAGCGCACAGAGGGGCCTGGCACAGCCCGCTTGCCTGTGGCACTCGATCGTGGCAGGGCGGCTTCTCCAGGCGGGAACTCTCCGGGGTTGAGGCAGGGCTCGCTGTCCTGGGGGAAGCCGGGTGACGGTTCAGTGACAGGCCGGCGGCGCCGGGAAGGTGTGTGCGACCCCGGCACAGCTCCTCTTGCCTCTGCGCGGCAGCGGGGCCGCGTCCCTCGGCACGGCGCTGCTGGACGCGGCCCCGGCGCGCAAGCTCCTCCCGTGGGGTTTCCATGAAGCGGGGGTGAGGTCCGGTCCTGTCCCCGCGTCCCCTTCCACCAGCAGGTGACCTTGGAGGCCGCGGCGTGCGTGCCGACCGCGCCTCGGCGAGGGAAGCAGGGCGCCGGGCCCCCGCCCTTCGGCAGCGGCAGTGCCACGGCGGCGCCGTGCTCGGCCTGCAGCCGAGGGGCCGTTTCCCGGCGGGGGATGGGGTCCGTGACCCCTGCGGAGGGCTGCTGCCGTGCCGCCTCCTCGCCCCTCGGTGGCCGCCGACGCCCGCCGCGGCCCCGAGGTAAGGCGGCGCGATCCGTGACCGCGACGAGCTGCTGGGCCGCGAGCGCTGCCGCCCAGCGGGGACGCCCGCCCCTGGCCCGGCGTGGCTCTGCCCGGCGGGGCGGCCTCGGCTCCGGCCCCGGGCCGGCGCGGGGGGCGCCCGCCCACTTGGGCGTTGCTGTCCGGGCTGGCGGCTCCGCCTCCTCCCGCGCTCCGCTCCGCTCCACTCCGGGACTGCGGGGAGCCGGGGGAAGGCGGTGGCGGTGCGGACAGCATGGCTCGTGTGCTGAGCCGGGACCCGGTGGACATTGAGGTACCCACTCGCCCTGCCGGGACGTGCGGCTGTCGCTAGCGGGGAGGGGGCTCTGCCCGGCGGCGGCGCCCGGCCGGGAGCGCCCGGCAAAGTTTGGCTGCCTTAGGAAGTGCCTCGCCGCTGTTGCCGCTGCCTGCCGGCGGCGTCCGGGGCCTCGCTCCGCTGCGCTTCCCGGCCGCGGGCAGCCCCGGTGGGGCCGGGCAGAGCCAGCCCTGGCCCCGGGAGCTGACCTGCCGCCCGGGCAGCCGCTGCCCTTGTCGGGGGTGGCCGCCGGGGCAGCGGCGGCGGCCTGAGGCACCGCTCCGGCTCCCGCCCCGCGTCCCCGTCCCTCGCCCCGGCGAGCGGGGCCGCCGCACCGCCGTGGGTGTGTGGGGGTGTGAGGGAGGCGGCGCCGGCGCCTCCCCTTCTCGCCGCCTCCTGTCACTCCCTGCCGGCGAAGTCCAGGGCTGGGACCCGGCGAGCCCGGTCCCCCGCGGTGAGGTCCGTCCCTCCCGGCTCCGGCAGGGTTCCAGCGGGGCAGGGCTGCTCGGGGGCCGTGGCCTGAGGAGGCCCTGGGCGGCCTCGCGGGCCTCAGGCTGCCTCCTGCAGCGCCCCCGGTCTCAGCCCCGGCGGCCCGCCGCTGCCCGTGGGCCCGCCCAGTCCCACCGCGGGCCAAGCAGGGTTGACCTGCCGCACCGTGTGTCTTGGGGGTAAAACAGTTGTATGGAATGCTGAGCAGGATGGCAGGAGTAGCACCCTTATTTCAAGTGGCTTCCAGTACCTGTGGCACTCGGTGTTCCTGCATGATGCTCCTTGCTGCGGGTGGGACTGGGAGCTCAGAAGCTGTAGG
The DNA here is from genome assembly GCF_963210335.1 of Falco punctatus. Taxonomy (NCBI): domain Eukaryota; kingdom Metazoa; phylum Chordata; class Aves; order Falconiformes; family Falconidae; genus Falco; species Falco punctatus. The sequence goes on along the minus strand of NC_137591.1, from coordinate 21,019,219 downwards.
ACGTGGCCTGGTGCGAGGCCAAGGTGTGGTGGAGCGGGGCCAAGGCTAGTGCGGTGTGATGTGGTGAGCTCCTGGTGATGGTAGCCGAGTTGCATGATTGGGTCTCAGGGTAGCTTCTCCCACACTTCAGAGGACCTTGTACGTGGCTGTAAGCTTCAACTCTTGGAGAGTCTAGCAAAAACAGAGTGATGATAAACCAGCTTGTAGTTTGGTAGTCTTGTTCCAGCCTGACGTGACTTCTTGCTGTGGTGTACCTTGAAGTTTAAAATATTAGGTTTAGGGTGGACTATTGCAGCTCGTTGAAGGCCCAGTCATAATATGCAAACGTGTGTGGAAGCTGCTTGGATACACCTTTAGGTCAGTTGTGACCGAGTTTTGTCATCAGTGCTCATCTTGAGGTTTTTGTGTCCAGTCCCTTTCCGAACTGAGCTGCTGCTCAAACCATGACTGGAAACCAGAAGTGCTCTTTTAGATACTCTGATAGACCTGCAACATGGAATGGACAGGAAGAATGGTCTATTGTAGAGGTCTTCCTGGCAGTTAGGGAGGCACAGCGGTATGAAATCGGTGCTTGCCTGTCTTTTACCAGCTCAGTGTTTCCAGAGCAGCCAATCTGGGATTTTTCTTCAAGTGGTGAAGTTTATTTTTCTATTATAAAAGTTTGATTTTGGCAGTACTAGTTTTTGAGTACTTTCCTCAAATTCCTAATGCGAAATATTTCTGGGATTACATTGTTTTGCATTTCTAGATATGTATCACTGATTCAATGGACAGTATATCATTGTAGGATCACGTGCTGGTAATAGTATGGAGTACTGCGTGATTTAGAAGATTAACTGATGGATTTTGAAATAGACTAATGTTTGCTTTACTCTCAGGCTGAAACCAGAAAGTTAGGTCAGTATCTTCCGGTGTTTTTGTTTTCAGCACTCATTGAAATTAGCGAGGAAATCAAGGCTGTCTACCTCTAACCAAATGTATTGTCCTTTCCCCATCTGTTTGAATAAATTTAGTCACTGTATGATTTGTCTCCCAGATGAATATATCAATAATTACTGATAGTCTAATTGCAGCACTTCGTTTTTTTCTTTTTCTATATATATATATTTATTTATTTTGCTTCTGGAGGGAAAAAAGTTGTGTATTTTCAATAAAAATGTATTTTATCTTTTTCTTTGAAGTAGGGAAAGTGCATATTAGCGAAGCCTACATCATTGTAGATAAATATTCTCAGAAATTTGGTTGCTGAGTGGAGAGATCCATCAACATGAACACTGGCTACAAAACTTGAATGTTTTGATCACTTTCTTTGTTAAAGTATAGAAACTGAATGAATGATTTCATGAAACTTATTTCAGTGGTTACCATCTCAAACATAGTTCATATAATTAAAATATTAAATATGACCTTTGGAGTCTTGGTACTACTTTATCATTTACTTAGATAGTTAAGGCTGGATAAAAAGACTTGATGTTATTGGTTAAAGAGGAGCCAAGAATCTGTGCTAGAAGTAGCTAAAATCACAAGTAAATTCCCAAAGTTATTTTAAAAACAGAAAAATTCCAGTAAGCTGTCCCTGAGGAATCTCATCTCCCTTGGTTGGCTTAGCCAGCAGCTTCAGCTCCTGAGCAAATCTTTCAGCCCAACTCATGAAAATGAAGAAATCGCATAGGTAATCTTGTTCTAAAAGTTAGCTTTCCAAATTGTGGAAGACTAGTACTGTTGTGATTTTTGACTACTGAGGTTGTACAAATCTCAGAAAAGATACCTGTGTAAGAAAGTATAATTTATCACAAAGCCTTCGTATTTATCTTCCCTGAATGCAAACACACATTCACATCCTTCTGTGTCTCATTGCTGTATAACTTTTAAAATGGCAGATAATGTGTTGCTTATTTACCTACACAGCATGTAGGTAAAAGTGTAGGGCCTTCTCCAAAAAATGGCAGTGTTAAAACCCCGACAAACAGATGCAAAAAACCCAACAACAATCCCCTCTCCCAAAACCAAAACAAACCCCCAGACTACTGCCAACCCCACAAAACGAAAGCACTGCCTTTTTTTGAATCTGGTCAACTCTATCAAAATGTGCTGAGAACACTCCATTGGTGCAGAAAGTCTGAACAAAAGGCTTCCAGAATTGCTGTAGGTGAAAATACCTACCTTGGATATATGGTGCAAGAACTTCTCTTGGCTTTTTATTTATTGCTTCTCTGTTCTTCTTTATAAGAAATCTTGAAATCTAAGGTATGAGGGCAGCATTCCCTTTCTAACTTGTAACATGAAACTGTGTTACATGTACATTAAAATTCCAGATAGTGTTTACAGGCTTCATACAGACCTTTAACAATGATACTTTGGGAAATAAAGTCTTCCTTTTTTTTGCCTTCCCCCTTCTATTTTTTTAGCTGATTCTTTACTATTATTGTGTGTAAACCATATATAATTCTATCTATTGGAAACTTCAGGGTTCTTTAAAGAATGAAAGTTGTCAGATCAAGTACTCAGAAATTAATGAATGACAAAACTGTGAAGTCCTGAGCAGAATCTTAACTTAGTTTCTTGAGTTCATGCAGAATCATGTAACCTTGAATGACATTATTTAATACTGTTCTTCTCTGTGTACTATGTTTTCCTGATTGCATTCCAGTCTTTCTCTGCAGTCCTTCTAGTTATCTCATTTAGTCATGTTTGAGTGGTGGATACTTTCTAGCTCTTTGCCATCCAGTCTGCAGGTAGTGGGAGCAGGTCTCCCAGCCTTCCTTGGTAGGGACTTCTCAGCAGAGCAGAGATGCTTTGCCACACGGTTGTCTCCAACCTGAAACATCGTTAGAAAATTAACACACACACACACACGCCCCCCAACTTAGAATGAAACAGCGTTATCATTCTTACAGTAGATAGAGAGTATATTGGCAGATATTCACAGATCAAACTTTCCTTCTGACTCATCTATTTCCAATGTTTAAAGGGGAGCTGGGTGTTGATGAATGGGTAATTCCTTGCTGGGCCAGCAGCTGGGTACCTAGCATGTTGTCACAGCTGTTTTCAGATGTTAGCACTGATGCCTGACTTAAAAGAATGAAAGGAAAGGTGTGAGGGGCTAGAGCTGTGTTCTGAAACAGCAATCTGGGAATTGCCTGAGAATTACCAGGGTAAATTTGAGGCACTTTCGTATAAAATATCATGAACATCATCACTGTAACTGTGTCAAGCTTTCTCTTCGTTTAGCTTTAGAAAGTATAGATGGCTCTTAAATCACATTTTCTTGCTTGAAAAGTTGCTATAAAATTCATCCATATAGCTTTATTTGGTGTTACTTTAGAAAGCTAACATTTGTTGTGCTTCTCATGCATTGTACTCTTATTTCTGTGGTGGTGCAATACATAGGTATAAATAAGTTCCTATTGCCCGTTGTGGACAAAAGCTCTACAAAATATGTGAACTTCAGGGTGACGAGGAATGTTTAAGGGCCGGACTGTGTCCATTGGGTGCTGACCTTAGTGAGGACACAGGAGGCTCCGCAAGTTCGTCATGGCATAATAGGCATGTGTGTGTTGGTTTTGAGTTTTTTCAGCAGCAAGATGTACACTGGTCTCTGAAGGATGCTAATGAAGGTGGAATGAGGTTATAGCCTGGCTGAGCAGCTCATCAAGGGTACAGATCGCACACCTGAACTCAAGGGCTGCAGCTGGTTCCTGGGTTGGGTAGGTGGGGGAACAGGACTTCTTGTAACATGCTTCTTGCCGCATGTAACGGCTACCTGGGAAGTGTCCCTAAGCCTCAAGGAAGCTTTATGGTACAGCCTGCAGTTTCCATACCACTCAAAGTAGCAGATTTGCTAGCAGTGATGGTTCTTCATTCCCTGGGATATGTACTTAGCGGGTGCTACAAAACATGGGCTATGACAGCAAGGTAAGCAAACTTCACTTGAGAGGCTTATTCTTCTCCCAATACAAATGCACAACAGTGGAGGACTGCAGGTAGTTATGTCTGAGAGCTAAGTTTAGTGTCTTCTAAAGGGGGAAGCAGGGCAAGGATTGAAAAACAAAGAATACTGTAAAAGCATGGGAAACCTCCAGCAAGATAGCAGGGAATCCTACTAGTCAGCATGGCTCACAAAACTGTCAAGCAAAGGTTATGTGAATAAATAGCTGAAGCTAGCTTTCTTTGATCTAGGCTAAACTTTTATTTTAAAAAGTCCCAATTATAACAGTGTCTCTCTCTGTTGTAGATACCTGCTAGTCGTTTGAAGTTCCATAACAGAGTTTAATACATAGAATTTTTTTTAAGTTATTGCTTTATAGCTTGCCGTGATGATCAGATGGCTGTTCCAAATTGATGGCTGTGTCTTCCTAGGGTCATTTAATGAGCAATCAGTGAGGAAACAAAAATTCCTGTTTTAGCTATTTTTGTTTAATGAATTTCTCAAGCTCTTTTCATTGTTTTAGTGGATTTGTTGTAGTAAACTCTTAGCAGAGTGGAACAGCAATTATAGGATGATTACTAAGACCTCATGGAAGATTACAGACCACAATTATCATGTCTATCTTGGAGAATTGAACAATACGATTTACTCATCAGTTTAAAACCTGGTCTGGCAAGTAGGAAGGAAAGTCTTCAGTATGAAACATTTCATCTTTTCATGTTCTACATGCAAACCCTGTTGATGCTCAAAGAGTTATGTACGATCTTGCCTCCAGTGCTGATAGTCTGGTAAATTGTAGCACTGAAATTCAGTCCTCCAAAATAATGATACTGGGAAAAATGAAAAACTGACTCTTGTACTTTTCATTTTCCTTTGACTTTTGAGTTTTAATTTTACTCATGAATTCAACTTCAAATTTTTTCTACAGTTTTAAAATTTTACTCTTTTTGTAAGAAGGTCTTTAAAATAAGACCTGCTACTCCCACCTTTTCTTATGGCTGGGACTTAAGAGTTGCCACTGCAATTACCGACTCTGAAAACAAGAAGGAACTGAAATTAATTTTCCTTGTTGTTATGTAAATGGATTTCATGATCATTTTATATTTGAGATTGGACTTGAATTTTATTCTTTCCTCTGCTGAGTGTTACATCTTTTAAGAAAGTAAAATTACACATTGATATAGGAAGCCGAGATCTGTAAGGCAGGTTTTTGTCCATCAGATGTGACGAGTGCAGTGGTGCAGGGCAGTCTTTTGAGAGGCATTTGAAGAGTGTGGTTTTAGCAGCAGGGCAGAATGTGCAGTTTTCAGTGCAGCTGAGTGAGGTGTGGCTGTGGCTGTATCTGATGAACTGGGATTTGCTTGGACCCAAGGTTGCACGGCTGTCTCTGTCCCAGCCAGGCTACATGCACGATGCAGTTTGAGCTACCCAAAGGTATGTGCTCCTGCTTTTCAAATGGACGTTTTTACAAAATCTGCTGTCCATCCTATCCTATGCCGTTTTGCCAGTGTTAGTAAAATGACCCAGGGAACACAGATGTAGCTGGCTCTGAGTTGGGAACACACTTCTACTTAAAATGTTGAGAAAAGCTGAAATTCCTGGTGGGTGCAGACAAGCTGGATTGAACGTGTCCTGTTTGTTCTGGCTACGCTAACCCTTTGACAGCACAGAGTTCAAATCAAAAACTGCTTTCTCTCCCTCCCTGGTTGCCAGGCAACCTCCCTCCTCTTATTAGCATATGATTTCTATTCCTTTTTTTATTTCATCAGTACAGTGTTACACACTCTGCTCCTTGCTCTGTGACGTTGCCTTTGAGAAGAGCAGGATTTGTGCCTTTATTTGAGACTTTGACAAGTATGTGATTTGGCAAAGAAATCAAACATTTAGGATTAGGAAAACCTTGGTCATAAATGTCTTATCAGAAGCTCAGAGGGTGACATTTGTGTGGGCATCTTATCCAAAATCTTTTCTTTTTCATTTGCTGTCATTTGTATACTAAGGGCAGAATTCTTCTCAATGATCAACACAGCAAAAATCTCTGACATCTTTACATGTGCAGAGCATCAGTTTCTGAAATGTGCCAACAGAGATCGGCTACACAGAACTTGGTGGACATTTTGTCATCTTGGTCTATGCAGTTTAAATGCAATGCCATAATTAAAAATGTAAATATAAAAAAATCAGATATATCCAGGTCAAATTGGGACAGATAAATTTTAGTAGAATCACCATAGTCAGCCTAGATTGACATGAAGAGGATCCAGTTTTCCTTGCAAGTAGGAAGAACGCAAGCATCTCTTCACGAAGCAATTCTGATAAGTACTCTGTCCCCAAGACAGCTCAGAAATCATTGCGTAACCTTCCCTAACAGCCTTACAACAGAAGAGGGGTTTATTCCCCTTGGAAATGCATCACCTAGATGACTAGCATGTCTGTATCAAACCCATAAGTATATTTGTGAAGGCTTAGGATAAATGGAGGTCCCACTTTAAACAGTGGTAGGCCTTAGTCAAAGCCATGAGATGTTTTGGTTCCCTAGGATGTCAGTGTGTTAGCATGCATTGTGAGTGATGGGGGGTGATTTACTCTGTCCGATAAGGCTGTCAGCCTTAGATGGCCAGTGCTTGGGTCACGTTGCTCAGGCTGGAGATGGGGAGAAATACTCCCTTACCTTTGATGTGTAGTCTCAGAACAAACAAAATAACCCACTTTTCAACATCCATGTTTTCTTATGCTGTGGACTGAGTTGGGCAATTTCAGTTCTGCCCTCTGTCAAAATGCTTAGACCTTATGAAACATCTGGTCTTTTACTGTGGTCAGAGATGCATCACAAAACAAATGTGGAATTTTAAGTGTTGTTAGGTCTTACAGAGACTTCACCATTTGAAATTAGGGTTGAAATTTACATTTGAAACTTACAGCCCACCTGTAGAAGTGTTTTGTTTTTAATAATGCTTCCAGTATTTATACATATAGTTTCAGAAACCTTTATTAATATCATAAATGTTAATATATGTGGTGCTGATACTTTATTTGTAAATTTAAAGTGATAAACACAATGAAGTCCTTGAAATGCCAAACCTTTCATCTTTGCTTAAGCCAAGGTTCAGTTTTATTTTCAGTGTGACATTTGCTGCCTGAAGTGTTACAAGTGACTTGACCTTAAAATTACGTTTATTTTGGTTCATTGAAATGGTTGGCCTTTCCAGTTCAACTTGACACCAACAGTGCAAATGGGAGAAGGCAGACATGCTTGCCTGTGACTTCATTTGAAAGCTAATTAAAAAAATATCTAGGTGATGAATCTAAATATTTCCATTTAGATGGGATGGTAGTCATCAGTTAAAGGCAATCATGGTGCATTCTGACATTTTAATTTCAGGTTCAAAAAAAATTATATATGTAATTAAAGACAGAAGTGTCCAGGCAGCCAAACTGTCTGATTTAGATATCTTGCCGGTGTATGCCATTGTTTTAATAGATGTACCTGTGCATACCACTTTGAGAATGTAGAAATGAGGTGGAAAAATTGTAAGATGCTTTGAAAGTTTGATATTAGTTAATATCCTCCTAGTGATGCACTTCTTTCAAGTATTAGTCATAAGTGCAGTGCCATTAGGTTTATATTTATTACTGAGTTTGCACTGTGTGCTATTTTCAGATAGGTTGTTGTGGTACCTAGTTTATTTATTAATAGATTTTTGCATGCTTTCCTTGGTTCTTTGTTGTGATTTGTTTTAGCTGTGCTCTGAGAAGCCTTATTTAAATCAAAACAACTTCTGTTGGAATGAACTGTTGTGGCCAGGGTTTTCTTGGTCGACAAAACGTTGGACCAACTTGGAGAGAATGAAGCAGGCTGCTGAGTAGGAGGTGCATCACTGAAAATTGGGCTAATGTTCATTAAGATGGGGATCTGTGGTTGTGCTGTATGGTCTGCACTGAGCTCACTACCCTGCCTTGAGAGAGGTCCTCATGCTGCCCAACTGTATTTCTGTTAGTTGATTAAGGAATTATAATATTGTGCTCTGAAGGGAGCCCTTTTTATTCTTGAGATGAAAGAACAGAGGCAGGACATGTCCTTCTGGGTGATGAGGAACAGACTGATAAATATGTGGAGGGAGCCAGAGGAAAGGAGAAATAAAATAGATGTTGTAAGCAAGCTGTTGCTGAATTTAACAATCACAGCATTTTCCTTTACAGCCACTGCACTGTTTAGCATCTATACTAGCATCTAGCTCATTATAAAATGCTTGTTTTTGCTTTGATTGTGAAGGGCATTCTATGAAACCCAATTCTGTTCTGCTCTTAACAATAAGCTGACTACCCTGCCATCCAGGCATGTCTAGCATCCATGCAAAACTCCAGAATGCATGTGTGAAAGTAGGTAGAAGTGTTAGAATAGGTTATTAAAAATGTAGACCCATAATGTGAGTAAAGAAGATTGGAAGTATAAAAAGAGGTTTTACACCTGGAAGTTATTATAGTTATTTAGATTGAGTGAGAATAATAACCAATTGTTTTCTAAGATGTATGACACATTTATGAAAAACCTTGAAGGATAAATGGATCTTTTTAGTATGCTACTTCCACAAAGGACTCTATGAATAAAATAATAGTGAGAGAACTCTCAGTGGATGCTGAATACTGCTAATTGATGAAATTATTACTTATTACACTGCAACTGAACTCTGCTTAGAAACACTATTTTCAGTATGATTTTTTGAAAATGACAGCTGAAATGTAAGAGGCTTTGTATTGAAAGTGAATAGTGATAATTTCTTGATATCTTTGAAATGAAGCATATTTCGTTGACAGTTAAAACTGAGAAGTGATTTTTTTTTGTTTTTTTAAGTGCTTAGATCATGGAATATTGCTATGGAAATAAAATGAACTTTTCTGAAATCAATAAAGTAGACGATGTAGATTTATGAGGCATTTTAAAAATAATTTTAAGTGTTCTTTACTATAAAGCAGTCAATTATTTGTGTCAGCAGTTTTCATATTATGTCACATGTTAAGGTTAAAAAGGAGGTTTGTGAGATAGGGTGTAATCATTGCATTTAGGAAAACTCTTAATTGTAAATTGAATCAGTATTGAAGAAATACTCTATGTCTTACTGCTCAGAGCGAAAACAGGAATGGGTACCAGATTTGGCTTTGATTTAGTACTGATGAAATTAAAGCCTGCTATCCCTCTTGGTGTGCCATTTTAGGTCTATGTACTAGCTCTTAAGGAACATTATCGATAATTGGTGTGAGGATCTGTGTGCAAAATATCATGTGTGATGTAATATTTTGGAATACAGGTGAATGCAAGATCTGATTTCAGCCTTAATAAATTTGTTCATCAGTGCTAGAGGTGTACCTCCCTCCCTGTTAATCTTGGCAGTCTTCAGCATCTGAGGGATGAAGTAAGCTTGTGCAAATCCACTCACATACTTATGTGTGGTTGCATGGATGCTAGTGGCAGGAACATGAGATGGGCGATTAGAGGTGGTTCCCAGACTTATTCTGCTTCCATTTTAAAGCTGTGCTTAATATTGACCTTTTTTCAGTACCAATTGAAAATGCAAAATTTAGCTCTTCAAAACAGATGGAAGCAAGAGAGTGACAAAAGAGTTGGGAGGAAAAAAATAATCAAACAAGATAACCATAACAGAAGCTATTCTAGAACACTGGTGATAAAGTGCAGAAATGAAATTAATACAGAACAGAAAAAATGAAAATATTATCACTTCTCAAAAAAACTGTCTGAGTAATATGTCAGCAGTAACCAATACTGTTGATGCTGAAGGACCAGTTCCTCTTTGTTAGGGTATAATAAGAAATAGTTTTCAGAAGATTGTAGAATATTTGTTCTTAAGTAAAGCAGAGTAGCTTGCATGCTGCCAAACCTTAGCACCAGGTGAGGGGATAAGACTGATTGATTTAGGAGCCCCAGGAAGTATTTAGCACAAAAGCAAAGTTAGTTCATTTTTAACTCCCAGCATAGTGTTCTCTGTGCACTTAATTAATGAGCCTTTAATGAAAAAGTTATAAGCAGTCTGGAGAGTTGGGTGAAAACTCTTTTGGTGTAGGAACAGTTTTTGTCATATTTTCTCTCTGATTTCGTTTTGTAATCTTAGCTGAACATCTGATCAGCTCAGCTTCATTCAGGTTTGCCTTCCACCCTGGTCAGTGGAAGGCAGGAATGTGGGGATGGAGGTCCTGTCATTCCAGGGTGACTCCATGCACAAGTGACTGCTCTTGTCATTTCCTGTGACTCTTCCCCCCCTTTTCCCGGCTGTTTCAAATGGAAGCTAGGAAACTCATTTATTTGAGTATAGTTAAGTGTTTAAACTCAGGTAGAGTTTCAGGCTGAGAACCTTCATCCTAGAGGAATGCTTGTGCAAAGGCTGTCGGTTGGTGTGTAAATCCAGGACGGTGAGAGAGAACAACTGTTGTGGTTGTGTACCTCTTAACTATTCAGTGTTTTGTCACACCCAGCTGGGGTGTCCTGCTTGGCATGTTGGCAGCTGTGAATCCCTTTGTCAGTTGTTGTAAGAGGAAGCTGAATTGGGCATGTAACTTCCACTTCTGGAGTGAGTCACCTGCCTCACTTAAATAACTTACCTGGTGTCTGAATGTAGCCATTTGCTCAGGAAAAGTGAGTGAATAATAGTTGAAAAAAGAGCTGACCTGAGGTCAAGCTGAAGGAAGTAAAGACCAAATCCACATTGAATTGTTGGTTCTTCTGGCGTGTTTCTGAAGCTATCAGGTGGAGGAGAACAGGAAGATGGCTAAAGCACTTATACAACACTTACCTGGGTACTCTTCCTTTGCATTATTTCTAGTGTACTAAATAGTGTCACTTCTGTTACTGCAGAGTAACAGGAACAGCTTTATTTGTTCCTGCTAATACCAAATCAGAAACCAAGGGATGCTGAGTTGAAACAAGTGTTTGTTAATATTTCCATTCTAATGGAATTACAGCTTTGTGGTCTTGTGTCTTGTAGTCTAGGAAAGAGCTGTGTTCCGTCAGCAAGATGGGAATTTTGTTTTTGCAAAAGTCCAATACTTAAATTTTTCTGCAGCTTGTAATCCAAGGTTTTAGAATCATTACAGTATGTTTATAGGAGAAATACTTAACTATATTTTTAGAAAACCTTACAAATGATAAAAATAATGATTCTTCTCTGTTCAAAGGTCTCATAGCAGAAATGCAATTTGGCTTAATAAGTAAAAGAGTTGGAAAATAATACCACTGCATACAACACCCTTTATAAAGTATTTTAAAAACAAGTTTTCTGTATGAGCATGTGACAAAGTATGATAGATCAGAATCCAAACGTTTGCTGGCATGTTTTTAGATTGGGCAACTTAATCTGTTTATCCTATTTTTTTAAGAGCATCACCTCTGCCTCCAGCCCACACGTTCAGCAGTGTTTAATGTCAATAACATTTAACAATCAAAACTGTTGAATAAGGGCAAAGAACTCCAAGGAATTGCTTTGTATTCCCCGTAATCGATGTATGTTCCGTTGTCATCTATAACATGTGGCATTACGTATTTACGGAATGTCATGTTCCTTTGCTTAAAGGTGTCAACATAGGATCACTGTGTGCTTCTGCAAAAGGAGGCAATGACATGTTAAAAGGAAAAATCGGCAAGTTTCCTCTTGCCTTACTTGCATTGGCTGTCAAATTTTCTTGCTTGAAAATAGGCTGTGTTAGTTTTTCAACTATCAAACTTTTAATATTTTCATATGAGACTTCACATATCAAACCCTTACTGTTTATAGCATATCATTAACAAATCCTTCACATTTCTATTTTCTTTCTACATGCTGTTCACCCCCCCCCCCCCTTTTTTTTTTTATTAGGATGCTCTGATGTATACACAAATTTACTAGAAAACCAGTAGTTCCATTGTCAGTTTTGTATTTTATCAGTGTATTAAACAGTTGCTACTGAAACTTTTGTACAAGTTTGCACATTAGTTGTACATAGGTAAGTTTACTTGTTGCTTAATGTTGCAACAGATTTAGAAAATCAGTACTAATAGATAGTTGGCATGTTCTTGGAACAAATACAAATGTTCACGTGTTTTGAGCACTGAATGTACTAGATCTTTTGGATGTATATTGTTGCTTTCATCCTTGCATTTCAGGTTCATTTACTGGACTTTGAAAATCACCTTTTAACAAAGTTTTCAGAACATTGCTTTGCTCAGCTAAAATTAGTTCTGCTGATTTTGCCAATGATTAAACTTAAAGCAGTAATAACTTTTAATGCTAATTTCCCTCCTGTGATCAAAAGTCAGTAGAGCATTCACTTTTCATTAACTGACATGTTTCTAATGCAAGTTTGGGTTTTGGTTAAGCAAACACCCGCTATTGAGGGTTCTATTGGGAGGTTCCATTATGGGTATACAATGGCATATTTTTGGTTTTGGCACTAAGTTTATTTCCAAAGGCAACTGAGCATGATTTCTCTTTCAATCTGTTTGTCTTCTTGCAGAAAATAGAAGTGAGATGTAAACGTATGTGTATGATAATTACCCTTTTTGCTGTGAGATATTCATTAAATGATTCTCCATATGAGTGAGCAGTTACAAATGTTATTTAGTATTCCTCATATAACAGAGCAATTTGATGCACAAGCAGTCGAGGCATAGGTAAATATTATAGTGAGGAAACCAAAACCTTCTCTTATACCTGTGATGTAAACCTAAATATTTTCTGAAGCTTTAAGCTGTGATTTGTAAAGGTAACTCTGAGTGTAGTGGGTTTCACAGACTGTGGAGACCATGCACGTGCTTAGTTTTAAAGTAACAACAGCCATGAAGCTAGGAATCAAGGCTGTGATGTGAATTGCTCAGGTTTTTTTGCACTTTAGCCAATTGGTTGAATGATTTAAGACTGTCCAATTAGTCAGAAAATGTATTAAATTGTTAAATGTAGATGTAGAAAGATAGCTGCACCAAATTTTAAACTCTTCCATTTTTAAAGGCCATAAATTAATTAATATTTTAGTCAGCAAAATGAATATGGTAATAGTGAATGCGACTTTGAGTAAATCCATGAGCGCTGTGCTCAGCTATGCCTTCTCTGAATTTGCCGTGTTAATGCTAATAGCTTTTGATGTAATGTATTTTTTATAGTGTGAAAAATGTGATCTCATCACAGAGTAGGGTGTTCCTGGAGAAGCCTCAGATCTCACAACTTTATTTTATGGTACAGTGGAGTTTTAGCCTGCTTTGAGCTGTGTTGCATTTAATGTATACGTGCTTGTGTTAAATATGTGAATAATTCACAGAATGCTGCGATAGTACTTGGATGCTTAAAAGTTAAGTGCGGAGGGTGAGTAATCGCTTAGTTTTCCCTGTGAGGGTCAAGGCACTCTGCAGAGATTAGTTGTGTCGAGGAGGCAGCATGCAGAGTTTCCAGCAGCACAATTTTCCACCTGGAGCTCTTCCAATAGAGGAAGTAACACTTTTTGTTTTCTGTTTTAATAAACCTTTTATAATTTACAGTAATACCTAGCATAAATGCATTGCTGAAGTAGAGGAATGAAGCTCTTGGTCTGGAAGTTTACCTACCAACAAAATTAAGTAAACTGTTTAGGTTTGTATAATTTTGCTACTTTGTTTATCTGTAATGCATTAACTTTGCTTATGTAACAAAGATGCATGAGGTATATATACCACGCTTTTGTTAATATAGACATATTCCTAAGTAAGACTTTCCTGACTTTTGTAGGAGGGATTTAGAAAACTGCTCGTTTTGTTAAGAGACAGTATTTACATACTGCAGGGAAATTAGAGGACCATGAAAATCTGAAGTGGTAAAACTGTTCTGGAAAACCCACTTTCTAAGGATCCTGTAATGGGTCTAAGACTACACCTCTAGGATACCAGTATGCTGTGGTATTATTACAGGATACAGAATAGTTTTATTTGTCACTAAGTATTAGTGGCTGTGTAAGGAGTGCAAGAAGCTGGAAAGGTGTTCTGATACACATGTTTTAAGGTGAAATCTAAAGTGATGTGGAAATGTAAAGATGAAGACGTACATAGGTGCTATGCTAAAGGCATTGACCTGTCAGTTCACAGCTAGAACATGCTGACCACAAGTTCATCCATTGGCCTTCAAGTTCTTGCTCTTTTTGGAGACACTGAGCTTGTGTGGCTCAGAGAAGAAAAAAGTCTTGTGGTTAAAAGTTGAGTCTTTTCCCAGGTGCGTTTGAGCTGCCCCCAGCTGCCCACATGTGTCCCAAGATTCAGGGTCAGGCCGCAGTCCCCTGAGCCTCGTGGCCCCAGTCCCACGGGAGGCATGTTTCCCAGTCACAGGCTGGCTGTCTCCCTGCGGAAGTGGAGCGCCATCTTTCAGCTCTCTGGACCTTGAGGACACTGGTTTGAAGATATCATAATGATGTAAATTGCTGGTTCTCAGGCATGGACCCAGAGGGTCACCCAGAGAGTTTATCTTTGTTGAGAGAGATAACAAGGTTGCAGTTTGTCACACTATGATATACCGTAATATAAAGGACTTTCCAGTCAGCTTATGACTTTGCTCACATGTGCAGCTGTTTGTGTCAGTAACAGAAAACCTATCTGTTAATATACAAAAATAATTCTTTAGGGGTTTCTCTTCTGAGTCCCATGTTGTCTGGGAAAGAACCAGAAGGTTCTAGAGTTGGGTTCTCCAAAGGCTGACCACGTTATTCCTCTGAATCTGTGGTCATTTCACATGTCATCAAGCTTTCTTGGGCCTTCATCACCTCACAATTAATCCAGGCCTGAACTACTGTGAAAGCAGTCTTTTTGAAATTTTTGGATAAATTCCTAAGATGTATGATCAGCCAAGTTATGTAAATTGTAAAGATTCTCATTAGTTCAGATCTTCAGTAAGGAAATACACATTTGACACAAGTGTCAGTTTATGAGATATTCTATCATACGTAAGCATAAGGGAGGAATCCACAACACTTTCCCATATTGTTTCAATAATAAAAAATAACATAGAGCTAGCTTCTGGAAGACATGAAATCATAGATACTTATGTTTTGAAATCTTGTTTATCTTTCAGTCTAACAAACTCTCCTAGGACTAGATCTTGCTCTTGCTTATTTGGTAATGAAACTTCCACTTGTAATAGTTAGGGACTTCACATGGTGTTTGAAGTGCTGCATCTAACTGTTAGTGCTTCATGCAGCTTTCCAAAAGGCAGAGCAGATGAAAGAAGTAAAATGTGAACTAGGCAATTCAAAAAAGATATTAGTAGAAACAGTTCATGCCTTAGTAATTTTTATCTTAACTGACATGATTTTTAAACAACACTCATTATTCTGGGTCAGCTAATCTCATGAAAACAAATACTTCTAGCTTGTGTTCTTTGGTCTTTGACTGACTAACAATAATAACATTAGTTTCATGTTTAGTTATACTATAAAATATCAGGGGAAAAACCCTAGGTACTTGTTTCTGTCAATGAATTAACACTTGCATAGCTTTGAAATTAATTGTTTAGAATGCTCATTACTCTTAGAAAAAATAAATATGTTCTCATTATGTTCATTTGGTGAACATATGTATCTTGCAGTACGTTTAATGGTGCTTGCTGTGAGGGAGATTGCAACTCTTTTTAAGGAAATTGGGTAGATTAATGGAATAGGGTGGGTTAAATTGCTCTCCACATGCATTCCCTAGCATGCCTAGCCTACTCCTGAATTTTAATTGATATATAAGAAAGAGTTAGCTGAGGATGCTCTGTGAAGCAACTGGAGTAAACCAGGATATAACCTGTGTATTGCAGGGGCTGGGCTAGGTAAATGTGCTGTCTGAAGAAACAAAGCAAATAACACATGGGACCACATTTTATGCCCATAATCACAGTCTGCATGTGAACAGTTGCATTTTCAGCAGCTTCATTGCAGCTGTATGTGTATTCATCTGTGGTGAATTTCAGATGATGTTTTGGGGCCGTTCATAACAAACTTCCTCAACAAGCTAGAGAAAGTGGATAGAATCCATGAAAAGAGGAAATTACTGCTTTGTCTTATTAAGAAGCTGATAGAATTTTAATACTGCAACCTGTGACGGAGCCTGAAAAGGGTTTTTCTGATCCTTACTCTGGCTTTGAATTACCAGTAACAAAGATGAGGATTACTAAGGACTAAATAGTCCTGGTGCAACTCATTGGTTTCAGTAGAAGTTCTTCCAGAAGCAGAGTATTCTTAAATATTGTAATTTTAACAAATTTCCTTTTTCAAATGAGAGATAAGGTCCACGTAACTTTATAACGTAACATTACAAGGACACCTTGCTAAGGTTGTTCACTTTCGCTTTTTTCTCTCCCCCCCCCCCCCCCAAACTTAATGATTTAAAGAAAAGCTTTAAAAATTCGGAGTAAGGTGGTATGTTTTACAAAGACAATGCTGGAGTAGCAGGACTTTTTGACAACTGCCTTGAAGTTACTGCAGTCCCACCTAGGATGTAAATTGTACTTTTTTTCTTAATGCCATGCCCTCTCCTTCTCTCTGCCCTCCCCTGCCCCCCCCCCCCCCCCCCCCCCCCCCATGGTGTTGGAGCATTCCTAATAAGCACAGTGCTTCCATAACTATATTTTATTTTGGTGAATATGCATTTAATTAAAAATAAGATTTAATTGTAATGGCTTCTTATGATTTCAACTAAAAGGGTGGCTTTATGAGGTGGGAATAAAATGGGTGTGACACTTTTAATGAAATTAAAAATGAAATGAAATTTCTATGCCAGAAGTTTATGTTGGATCGCTGCAGAGCATGTGGCAAGCCTGTCTTTATTTACCTGAAAATGCTGTATCACAAACAGGATTCCTAACTGCAGAACGTGTCCTATCCTGAATGACTGTCTTGAAATCACTTATTGGGAGTAATATTAATTCAAATTACTCACTGTAATATAACATGCTGTTTTAAAACTTTTACAGCCTTTTCATTAATAGATGATAGTGAAGATTAGAGCTAGTGTTTTTTGTGTAGACTTCTTAATCATAGCCTTTAAAGTAGAAGCTGAGCAATAAACATCTAATGAATAGCTTATGGCAAGTTTATTCTCAGAAGCTACGTTATTGTGTTGGCACAGATCAACATAACCATTTATCACTAAATGCTCAAAATTTAAAAACTGTAGTGATCACTTATACATGCTAGTTATTCTCAATGTACATTACATATGAGTAGTTTATAGCATTTAAGATACTTGCAACCTGAATCAATATATATTAGTTATAATGAATATGTTTCCTTCTAGAACAGGATGTATTAGGGAATTAAGCCATTCTTTAGTATTTTTTTAGCTTATGATAATCTTTGTCTTTTAAAATACATGAAAGAAATAATTGTTATGGGTTGTTATTAATGGAATTCCTTAAGACAGTTTTATTTGAGGGAGTCATCTGCAATATATATTGAGTTGTGTCATGTAGAGACAGACCACTTGGCGTTCTTCCCAAAGCGAAGTCTTCAGATTAATTTATGGAAATAGTGAAAGAAAGTATAATACTTAAGCTTGAAGCTTTGCACAACACCGATGATTATGGGTGCCACTAAACTCTACTATGCATGTTGTGTGGCTATACCACAAGTGTGTACTCAACATGGGCTGAATTTACTTCTGTGTACTTACTCAGCCCTATTTCTTTCTCCATCAACATAGTACATAGATTTCTAAAAAAATACAGCAGCATTGTATTCTGCTTTGCAGCCGTTAATGATAGTGGATTTATATCTACTTTATTTTTAATGAAATAAATGTGCCCATTTGTGTAAACCACAAAATATATAATTCATGGGTTTGCCATTACTATACAAATAGGATCTTAATGTGAAATCCAAAGTTTGTAGTATTCTGAAAAGTGATGTATTATGTACCCACATCCTCCATTGGGGAGCTTGAGTCGTGCCCTTTCAACATCTGGAGAGATCAAACAACAGCTCATCTGGCAAGAATGAGAATTTATGTAGCAGAATAAGCATGGGTTTGGGGCAAGCAAGATTACAGATGCCCAAATAATTCTCCTCACCAATGAGCTGCCTCTTTGGTCAGATGGCTAGTGTGTTTGAGAGGTTTGGAGTTTCAGGATTCCTTTCTTGATTGTCCAGGGTGGTTTAGTTTTGTTTAGCTGGGTGCACACATTAAGTGTTAGTTGCAACACTCCTAGAATTTTCTACTCGGTAATTTTCCACTTACTGGCTGACCTACCTGAATTTATTTGTTAAATTTACTAAATGTCTGACTAGCCATAAGCTGTGGAAAATCAACCAGGGAACTGAAATGAATAAGAAGAAAGCACCCTCACTAATTTTCCGTTCTGACAGTTTAACAGACCCCAAAGCATTTACATTGCTTTCCCATCTAGGCAGTTAACTTCTGAGTAGTTCTTAAACACCAGAGACCTCTAGGTAGGACAGCCACCTTGGTCAGCAATCCAAGATTTAGGCAGAGAGTATATTATTTAGGTAGTGGGAATATAAGCGATTTTTGCATTGTATGTGTGATTTAGTATGTTATGTGCCAGTTTTATTTCAGATTTAATTCTGGGACATGCTGCTCTACATAGTCCTTTTGGATTTCTGCAACTGTTGCGCTTGGAGCCATGTTCCTGCTGCAGAATTCCAACAGGAGCAAACATATGGGGATTCTTCCGTCCTTGGCTTGCCCCACCATTTGTTCCATGTTTTAAACCAACTGGTGCTGTACCCAGTGGAGTACATCTGTTACAGTTTATTACTAGAAATTTGCAATTCATTTCAGTTTGCTAAAATAATTATAATATTCATGGCCAAGGGTACTGCATTAAACAATTACAAAAGAGAGTAGGCAAAGTTTTGCTGAAGTGTACATCTGATTCAGGACCCTACTGCCCAGTTTGGGTGATTTGGGCACTCAGCATCCTGTCACCAGTGAGTCAGATGTGCTCTGACAGTTGAGTTTGATCATCTTGAGAAATCAAAGTAGCAACTGAGATGCTGTAAGTGACATCCCTTATGTGAATGTCCCTGCTCTGTTTTAATTAAGAATGAAATAAATTAGCATAAACTGCCACTGAATGCATTTGGTTGCCACATCTTGCCTGAGGTACTCAGCTGGGGAACACCCAGAAATGGAGCAGAGTCTTTACTGCTGGAATTGCAGAGGCACATCTAATAACATCCTCTAACTCTTCCTGAAAGTCAGCAGCATGTAGGCTGCTAACTAGTCTATACATTTTTAAATATTGCACCCCACTTTTTTGTTTCTTTGTGCCTTAGCCAATCTACATGTTGCTGTATTGGGCTATGTTGTTATTTGCAGGTAAACTTTGCAAGTAAGTGGGACTTCTGTTTTGTGGGAAAAAATGGATTACTGATCAGTCCAGAGTCAAACATGAAATAGTTGATTAGAAAGTGAACCCTTTGCATTTAAAAAGAAACCCCAAAAGTCCCCACAAACGTCAGCACAATAAAATCTTAATACAAGAGAATACTTCTCCAACATTATCACCCACTCGGGCAGACTTTTAAAATAAGGAAGCATCCTGATACAGTATTGATAGCCCTATCATACTCATCATGTTCAGTCTCCATTTCTGTAAGTCAGTCTCGCACATCTTTGACATACAGTAACAGAATAAGCACACCCTGTTCACCACAGTGGAATAGTATAGTGCTAAAGTCAAGTTTTATTAAAGGAAAACTTCCAAAACCGCTTCCAGGAGTTACAACCGAGAATATGCCAGTTTTGGTTCTCTATCACAGACCCACGTCTGGGTCTGTCATTTGCACACTGTTTGCTCTCACCCCTTGAATTAAATGAGGTCAGTTTTGCTATGGAAACCTGTCATTTGTCTGATTTTAAAAAAGAGCTTGAGTTCCAATAAGCTGATTTGATTTTTTTCAGTTGCTCTCTTTGGTGCAAACAATACAACCCCTATATTGTAAAAATTTTTTGCTTGTTTTGCTTTACAAGTGTTACTTGGAGTGATACGATGAGGCAGAATTATGTGTTTCTGTATGCTGTACATAACAACCATCCAGGAATGAAAAACATTATCATGGCCACTAAATATAATTCTGTTTTCTAACAGTCCAAGAAATGTCTAAATATTCATACTCTTAAGTAGTATGGAAAGTACAAATCTTAAGCAAATTACTATCAAGTTGGGCTACAATGGGGAGTAATTGTTGGTTTTGCGTATCACTGTAATTGTGAGGTGCGATTTTAAGAGGCTTTGAACTTTTTTTTAAATTTTATCTATATTTTAATATTTTATGTTCTCTTTCTACAGAACATTCTGGCTTTAAATCCCCGAAAACAGACGCATGCAACTCTTTATTCAACTGCAGCAAAGAAACAAGTCAAGAAGCAATGGAAAAGGAATTCTGACAAAAGCTGTTCAGTAAGTGCACGTTTATTTTTTGGACTTACTATTTTGGAACATGCAATAAGTCATTGAGGCTGTTAGTTGTGTGAGAAATTCAAATGTGAGTTTCCTGTGTCGTTCAGTAGCCGAATTTGGCTCCTAGTTCTGTTCCTGTAAATGCAGTTACTTTGTGATCTGCTGTTTACTTTTCAGAACCCAGTACATGCCGTACCTTTTTCCTTTTTGGTGATTTAGTAAGTCTCTGATGCAACTTTTTCCCCTTTTGTAATGGAGTGTGATCAGTCTCAAGTGTCATGCAGTATCACAGCTGGCTCACCGCTTCCCGTGCCTCGCAGAGCGGCTCTCCCTGGGTAGCCAGCATCAGCTGCCTCTTCTGCCACTTGCTCCTTTCCTTTCTGTTTTCCAAGAGTAACACTGGGTAGAGGAGCACTTAGGTATCCTTTTAAAGACTGTTAAAGGTAGTTTTGTTCCAGTACAGAACTGGGGGAACCCATCATCTGTACTTATGTTTTTTTTTTTTTGTGTATATGTATTGACCTATACGTGTACTATATATAGATGGCCCTATGTATATATGTTATATACAAATATATAAAGCTTAGATTAAAACATGGTTCTGGATTTTAAATTTTGTGCATTGCATTTTTCAGGAAATAGGTGGTTTAAGAATAAATATTTGTTCATTAGAAACTCTATGTTCTTCAATATTTCTGCCATTAGATATAATTTCCTCTCTAGGTATTCAGATTCTTAGTCTCAGTGTGATATTCATCTCATCCTATCAGACTTTGTTGTCTCTTTGATCTCTCATCTGATTAGAAGGTTTGTAGTGGTTTTACTGTCTTCCTGCAGATTCTCTTAGATAATCCTCTAAATTCAGAAGTCTTTTAGGTAGAGTACTATATCTGCAAACTATTTCCCTTATGGGTATAATGTTATGCTGTCTTTTCATAGTGTCATCAAAACACTTTCTCCCACTAAGTAGGAAAATTCAGGTTTGAAAGCTGATATTAGTTTATAATAATAATAATAAAAAAAAAAAACCAAACCAAAAACCAAAACACAAACGAACCCCCCCCCCCCCCCCCAAGCTTCTCAGTTTCTCAAAATCCAGTGTGACCCACAAATACTTGCTGGGAGGGGCACCAACCCAGGGTATCCTTAGCATTTCAACTATATTCTACAATAGTTTCCTGTTTTATAGCATTGATTATAAGAATCTGTCTCTTTACTATAGCGAATATTCCTATTTTCTTATTTTATTTATTGGCTTAGATAATGTTGTAATAACCAGAAATTAATGTACATGACAAGTTTCTGTTTGTGAACAGGGATGATTATTTTGGCATGTCTGATGCAGTTATTGCCCACAAATGTCTGTTCCTGCTGCACAGATAGTTGAGCTGCTCAGCAAGCTGCTCCTGGACAGCTGCAGTTTACGTTATGTTTTCAGGTGACCTAAAATCAACACTGGGCTGTAAACTCCTCTGTTTCAGAAGCTGTTTGTTGAGAAGCTCAGGTATCCATGCAGCAGGGCAGGTAGGTATCTGTAACCTGATTAGCTGTTCCAATATAAATTATCCTAGTTAAACTTCAAAATATAGCATACACTTACATATATATATAAATCTTCCTACCAAGCGTGTTAACACACATTTTTGAAAGCTTCTAGGCTTTAAGGTCACTTGCTTATCTCTGAGCTTCTCCACGTATCAGCCGTGTTTGGTTTTTTGCATTCAGTTTATTCATAAAATATTTGATAGTTGAGGTTTTGCATTTAATTGTGGAAGTGCATAGCTTTCTAGAAATTGTCTCTCTTCCTGTGTTCCTTCACATAGTTGTGTGTGCGTACCTCGTGGTGTCTGAAATGTTCTTGCATCCCTGAGGTCTGAACTTCTTGGGCTGTGCAAACAGCATTGATTTTGGGTTCATTGCTAGCTTGTGCGATGTAGATGGATTTTCTTTTGAATGTCAGATGTTGCAGGATGTTGTTTTGGCATAGGTTTACAATCTAATAAACAACTTGATTTTAGAGTTCTGCATTACCGCATGGAGATCAGTGACAGACTGACACGCTGTCATGTGTTGCAACTTACAGGGTTAAAGGTTAAGAGACAAGCAAATAGATACAGCTGGAACATGCCACCATTATCACAGCGAGTTCTCATACTGTATATTATGAATTATTTGGTAGAAGTGTCACATTTAGTTTGCAAGTTCTGATAAATGAAAAATACTAGAAACTGTAAAGGGGTAGTCCTTATTTCTAGACCAGTAATGGTTGTAATTTTTAGAACTGACAAAGTTTTCTTTACTCAGAAATATGTAGCTTACTTTTACTGTGCAAGATTTATCACGTAGCTTACTATTGTGGCAGACGAGACCTCCAAGACTGAAGAAATCAAACCTAAACATTTGTCTGGTATCCCATTACATAAAAGGCATTAGGAAGAAATGAGAGACTTCTTACATTCTTGAAATCATTGTTGTTGAGTGGTTTTAATAAACAAATTAAACAAAATGATAGAATCTTTTCCTAGCCTTTCTAAAGCAAGAAAGCTAATGTGGAAAAGGATACATTGCGCACAATTTTGTATTAGGGTCTAAAAAGCCCTTGACAGTAAAGTTGAGGCCAGGTAATGAATGGGTCAAGGTCCATAGGAAGTATACTTGTTTGCATTTCCTTAAAATCTGAATTTAGCTTTTAGCTTTGGATTCTTTTAAAGCTGTACGGACGCTGCCTTTGCAGAATTACTGTTGGAGGGAAGGTGGGAGTATGAAAATACAAAACTAATTAAATTAGCAGCCCTCAAAACTCTGAACAAAAGCTGCATCTGCTGAGGCATGCACACAGTGACTTTGTAATGTCTAATACACTTCCAGATGGCAGACTTACATATTTCCTCAAAATAATTACACAAGTGAAATTTTAACTCCTAGTTTGCTCTGAGACACTTTGCACTGCCCATTAAATGAGTTTTGAAGTAGAAAATGAGTGTCAATATCTTTCCTCAGCATTGGAAAAACATTCTCCTTAAGGAAGTTTCAATTATACTTTTGATGAGTGCTATTGGTTATTTACTGTGTTATCAACCATATTTTGATGTAGAAATGACTTATAGCTATAGATGTAGGATCAGTTGGCTTTCCTTCTGAAATTTTAACTCGGAGATTTATGTCAGAGTAGGTAAACTCTTTATTGCTGAGTCACCCTTGGGAACAGTGCTAAAGGTGAGCATTAACATGGGTTTCTTCCGTATCATGCTGAAAGGTGTTACAAACAGATGCCACTAGTCTGTCTGGAGAAACAAAAAATTCTACTGGCCAGAAGAAATTAAAAGTAGAAGAGTTTTGAGATGGCTATACTAATAGTAAATCTTGGAGAAGGAAGCAAAATTTAGATATATTAGGTCATCAATTTAGAGATACAACTAAAGCAAAAGAATGAACAGGGGAAGCTCAGAGGACTTGCTTTGATTTCAGGGTTTTCCTAGGTAGTTAAGGATTGTGTAGACATCAATTTATTTTTTATTTATGGTTTCCAACTGTCTATAATTCCATTTCTGTATGTATTCTGTGCTTGCTGACGTTTAAATCACGAACCTAGATGGGCACATGTTGTGTGCATTTGCATTACACCCAGCACACTGAATTCCTCGCTTTACGGATAAGATTTCTAAGCATTATGGGACAAGGGCTGCTTTTACCTTGTACACGTGTGGTTTGTTGTTTTAATGAAATTTACCTCCTCAATTTTTATAAAATCACTTGTCACTGGAGGATTCAGTGGGATATTGTAGTCCAGTCTTTTTTTGTAGTGAAACCTTGGAGGTACCTACCAAGGAGAGGTGAGTAGATGTTATAAACCCACCTATGTAGTCAGACTTTCTTCAGTTTCTGCATTTAGAAATAATAGTCATAATTGCTCCAGATGGAAGAGTTGGAAGTATTTCAACAAGGCAAGAAAGGTGAAAAGGAAATGGGGTTTAAATTGGTTTGTAGTTAATTGCCATAGCCTGTAACAGTATTGATTTTCTGGCAGTAGGAGCATTGTTCTTTGTCCTTACATTTGCTAAGCCCAATCAGCATTGTGCAACAAGAGCCTGCCTTTCTTAAACAAAATAACTTTTAAGCTCAGCTGGTTTTTTGCAGGGCATCACTTTGGGGCAAGAGTCTTTAACTATTCTGTGGCTCTTTCCAGCCATTAGAGTGAACCAAATTCCTCACCTAGTCGTTCTGTGCAACATTAAGGTAGAGCTACCAGACTGCTTTGTGCTAACAGTGTAAAGTGAGACCTGCAATTCATTGCAAGGTGTTAAAGATCATGTTGCTCTTTAAATTTGGAGGCAATTACTCCCTTAAAACAGTAGTAATAAGTGTCTGCTAAAACTTCAAACTGCTTTTCACTTTGGTAGTGTTTCTGTGGCTGTCACTGCTATCTATGAACATCTGCAGAAAGAAATTCTTACTTAAAAAAAAAAAAAGTTTTTTAAGTACCTCTTGGTGTACAAATGTCCAAGCTTGGATAGAAGAACCTGTAAATATGATGATTCTTTCTCAGCTCTAATCAGTGTGTTACTCTTAAGTACTTCCTTCCAGTAAGATGGAAAAATGGCATGTGATTTTTGTGCTCAATAGTGTACCACACGTACAGAATAATCAAGTTATCAGCTCACAAATAACTCATGGGTTGAAGCAGAAATAGTGCAAATTGCAAACAAGTAGATATGAAACCCAGTTACCCAAGGCCTGAAATCAAGAACCTTGGTGAATAAATGCTTTTTTAGTGAATAATTTGGCCATTTTTAGACATGTATTGATGAAAGATTATGTATTTATAAATAAAAAATAATCCCAAATATTGTAAAATAGAGAACATTCATTAAAGGGAATCAACTCAATTATCTCTATAATCTAAATGTATAGTTTACCTTTGCAAATATTTATTTTTGTCTGCATTGCATATGAATATGCAAGTTTAGCTCTTTTCTGAATGGATATACAATGGCAGATGTCTCTCTAATCGCTGCTCTATTCAAACATTAATTGGTAGAACATATGTAGAATTCTACTAGTCTGAATAGGTATAGGATAGCAGCAGTCTTTTTAATCACATCACTATTCAACCACTAATTGGTGTGATGATTAAGGGACATTAGAGGGAGCACTTTGACATCTGATTCTTTGAACTGATGTCGCTCAGGCTGCACTGTATTCATCATGGCCAGACTGCTTTTTTAAATAAAACGCTCTGATTCCCAAATGTGGAAAATACTGCATTAGGATCTACTGAGGTGATTAGGGAATTTGAGAATGATTCTTTTATTTAACTAGTGATTGACTGTATCTGCACAAACTATTCATATGAATAATGCATGGGTTACTGAGTATCAGAAAGAGCTGAGAAGTAACATCAAGAGATTTTCTCTTTTCTCATAGTGTCAATAATTAAATATTAATACACATTTTAAAATGTACCAGTTTAATCATTTAGCAGTCAAACTCCTACTCATGCATTTTTTAGATTAACTAATTACTCTGCATTTTCTCCTATCGATACCATATGCTGGCATTTATAACCATTTTAATGGAATAAAGGGGTTTAAATGTTTATATATGACATCACTTATACTTGGTCTAAGAAATGCATATTATAATTCTTGATTTTTCTGTTTTATTTTAGTTTCATTGTCTTAAGGTATACTCATTAGAATATCTCAACAGCTCCTAACTTGCCTGACTGCTACAAATTAGTGCTTTTATGCACATTTTCTGTTTATCAAATTGTAAATACTAGCTGATGGCAAGTTATACCAAATCATTTCTTAGTCTGCTGCAAAAGGTTCCTTCTTACCATGTGGCTTTTTTGGGGTGCTCTGCAAAACCACCTCTAACCTCTTAACTTCCTCTGAACAGAGTTCTTCAGATTTGGTTTTCTACAGATTTGATGTTGGATGATTCCCCTTCTCACAAAGCAGTACTCACCAAGGGTTTTTAGTTCCGGGGTGTATTTCTGATTGTAACCATTTCAAAACCAAAGTGCCTCACAGTTGCAAATTGATTTTACACATCCATATATGACAAAACGAAAAATGCTTGTCTGCTGCAAATGCTGAATTCTAGGTAAGTCTAATCAACTTATTCCCCTTCATTAAAGCTTCACTGTGAACTTTCATCTTCTGCTTAGCTTAATATTCTTTCAGACATTGATTGCTATATGTGCACTTTCCTGTGGTTATTGGATGGAGATAAAGGTGCCTTCTTGTGTAGGTGTATTGGAAAACTGAACAAATAACAAGGCTAGCTTCTCTTTCTTTAGCCCCGCTACTCACAGTTGGGTTTTTTTTGTAAACCATTGCCTATACTGAAACCAGTACTGCTCTTTTGTTCTTTCCTTTCCTCTCTAGACTTTCTTCTTGCATAGCAAAAGCCTCATCGCTGTTCTGTTTAGAAATCTAGAAAAACAAAAATTATTATGAGCTTTAGGCTGAGAAATTGTAAGTGCTGGAACATAGTTTCTTGGAGAAACCTGAGCTATTGATAGTCCGTTAGTAATTACTCACCAGATCTGTTTATAAGTGTTTTAAGTCCTGGAAGACATCTGCTTACTAGAAGTAAAAGGAGCTGAAAGACCAATTTTAGTGTGAAGGAAGTAGTATAGCTTGCTGAATGCTGTGTTTTAAACAGGACTGGTAGCACTGTCGATTATTAGGTTGCACTGAAGTGTTCATTACAAGACCCAGCTTGTAATTTGTCTGCAACTTTGTCATGTATTTGGGCAACAATTTTCCAAGTACCAAGCCGTCAATTCTTTTATGCATATTAAAAAAAATCATTCATATATGCACATAAAAAAACAACTCAAGTATGAATAAACAGATCTGGGAGAAGAGTTTGGTTTTGATCTTTTAACCAATCCTGGTAGCATTATATTTAAAACTCACTAGTGTCTTCATGCTTTAAAGCAAGGATGTGTAACAGGCTGGGGATTGAAAAAGTATGTAGGTACAACAGAACTGTCCAGAAGCTTTGAAAACCTTATCTTGACCAGTTTCTGCTGCATTTTTATCACAATATACAGTGGAGAGCAGTTATCTGCATCATCAGTTGTGGCTCCTTTGCTTATAATAGTATTCTTTGCTTACAGTAGCGTCCTGGTTTTAGGAACTCCTGAATTTGTGGTGGTACACCTCAGGAAAGATTTGAGACTTTCGTAATGATTTCTTCTTTTGTTTTATAACTGATGTATTGTTTGAACAGAGTGTTGAAAATAAACCTAGTATCTCTTCCAGTATTGATAATCAGAAATAATGTTTTTGTGAGTCTTCAGTCAGCAAAGATGCTAGGTACTCCTTGGTATAAGAATGTTCCTTAAAGTGTGTGTGCTTCCTATGGAAGTAATGGAAACTGGTGGGTCCGGTCTCTGGAGCTGTGGTGTTGCCATGTTGAGACACATTCCTGTCTTCAGAAAGCTACATGTATGTGTTTTCTGAGTCACTTCTTCCATCTTGAATCAGTCACGTTTCATGGGCAAGTATGTGGAACAATCACTCAGCAAAAGTTTGTTGCCCTTTAATAGTGAGAACAGAACAGCAACCTATTGTTGCTTACTTGCTAGCTGATGGGGAAGAGGTTTCCTTATATAAAGATGCTACTACATGCATTCTGTTTGAAGATTTATGAAGTTGCAATTCATGTATTTTCCTTTAAAAAAAATAAGTTGAAGATTCCTTGTTCATGTATCATGTGAGAAGGAATGTTATTAACACTGCTAAATCAAGTAAACAAATTAAGAAGCGTCCAAATGACAACTTGTGTAGTTGCCTTAAAGGATATGCACTATTCAGGAAAGACAAAGGTGTCAAGTATTTTACATTAGTTATGCAACAGACAGTAAAATGATAGCAAGGGTGAAACTGAATCTTTATGGATCAAAATCACTTTAGGGAAGGGTAATAAACTTGTTTCTAGGGTGTTGAGAATATGCTATAGAGTCTCCACACAGCAGGTTTAAATTTGGCTATGGCTGTAAATAGAAATCAATCTAATCATAGAATCATAAAAATGTAGGTTTGGGATGGATAGTGAGAAAATTTCTGGGTTGCGACAGAACAAAATATAGCTAGACATTTCTTGACAGATATTTGTATAATCCACTTCTAAAAGCATATAATGTTGGAGACTTCTCATTTGTAGTGTTTAATAAATGCAACAGCAAGTTTTTTCCTAAAATATATTTAATTTGTTGAAGATCAAATTGTCATCTTGTCCTTCTGCTTGAAGAACAATTGATGATTGTTCCCTTTTGATATAAAATCTGTTATGTTAGAACATTCCTGTTAGACATCCTTCCTGTTCTGTATTTTACTTCAGCTCTTCTTTGCTGATCTTGTTTTTGGAAACTGTTATTTTGCTTTTATTTGGATTTTCATTTTCTGCATTTTTTGCTAATTGTGATGATGAAAAATTACACAATTTTTCAGCTGACATCTAGCTAGCACCAAGTAGAAGGAAATAATTTCTTTACTTCATATGCTGAACTATCCCACAATGTGCTGTCCCCTCTGCAAGAGCACTGTTCTCTTGTGTTTGATTTATGGCCTAAATTCTGACCCTTCAGTTTGCCTTGATTTTTAAATTCTTATCATGACTTTTAAAATGTTCAATATTTCCACCTTCCCTGTTTCCCTTATTCCATCAAACACGGTGTCGGCAGAAACTATTAGTACCTTCTTCTTTTCCAGCTATCCAAGTCACTGGGGTCCTGGGTAGGTCATAAAGTGTCTTGATTCAGGTCCTTTCTTGGTGACAGAAAAGAAGCTAGGGGTTGTTTTTCAGCAAGCTGTGCACTCACTGGATATTTGTTTTATCTAGACCACATTTTTAATGGGCTTATGAAAATGTGCTGTGGAATATATATTAAAAAAAGTTTACTCAAGATTTGTCACATCTACCACTTATTCTTGAGTCCATTCATCCTCTTAATGATATAAAATAAGATTGATTTAACTTTGGTTTTACATGCCCATGTTGGCTTTTTTATGTCACATTATAATTTTTAATACATACATTCCGTTTTTTCTGCTGGGGGCTATAATTGGTATTTTCAGTCCCTTTTTTGTGAAGGGAAGCATTATGTCAGTCTCTTCTGGCCTTTTGGAACTCCAAGCCCTCAGAGTCTTTGAGTGCAAATGATAGTGGTCCACACATTGCTTCAGTTAGCTCCTTTATGACTCAGTGATAGATGAACGGCATCTGTATGATTAAAAGTAAAATATTCCCAAACCTCTTTTTTCCATACTCAAGCCTGCAACCCTATGTTCTTGCTAAAAATAGTATTTTCAGTAATAGCTATGGCCATACCATGCCATCTTCATAAAGAGAACAGGGAAGGCTCTGAATAATTCCGTTCACTCTGCATCATTTGTTACTTGCTCTCCTTTCCTGTACATAACCTGTACTTCTCTTTATTTTCTTCTTACTTCTCACGTATATGAAACAGTTTTCTTCTTATTATTACTCCTTGCTAACTGAAATTTACTTGGTGCCTTAGCTTTCTGATTTTATTCTTACAGTGCTTGTGCTGTTCATTTATACTTAGAAATTTATATACTTAGGTATGTGTCATAGTTTCCCTGCTTTTGTGATTTTGATTTCCAGGCCATGGGGGGAGACACGGTACAATCATAAAGTTCTGTGAAGTGCTTGCTTTTTTAATTTTTTTGCTTTGCTCAGGAATAGTTTCCTTTTGTGCATTTCTGTCAGGGTTTGCCCTTTCTCCTGTTTTCCTTTACTGATCAGTGTATCTTTCAGGTGACGTACCAAGCTATGCCTGAGTCTATTGAAATTATATTTTCTGGAGTTCACTGTCCTCATTCTGTTACCCTCACAACTTTCTATACTTGGAAATGATCGTAATGCTATTAGAGAGATAAATTATTGTAAGACATTTTGATTTTTTTAAAATTCAGTCTGGAAAACCAGAGATCCTAATAATGGCAGGGTGCAGGTATTTTTTGACGTGATAACTGGCAAACTTTGTTAGTAACAGTCATTAAATCAGAAATGCTAATATAAAATTCTAAGTAGTATCAACTCTTACTAATTGAGGTATCAAGCTGAATTGACTTCAGCCTTAAATTTAGTAAACAGGAAGTCATAGAATAGATAATAACAAAATGCAATGTTCATCAGGCTTTTTTTGGGTGTTAATTTAGTATAAATTCTATGGAATTGCCCACCTTTATTTTACTATTTTGTAAGACAAACTCAGAAGTCAATAAAACTATTTAGATCTGTGAACTGAACTAAACAGCTAAAGCGCATGAATTTTGAGGAGTTTGTTATTAATTCAAATACAAAAGTTATCTGGAATTTGCATCCCGATTTGTAAAGAAGAGTTTCAGGCTGAACTGGAAAACAACTTCAAAAGGACTATTTAGAGTATGAGTATAACCCATAAGGAATTGAAAAAATTGGGATTGATGGGCAAAGCAGGAAGTACAGAGGGAAAAGTGAGAACTTTCAAAAGTCAAGTTGAGTCACACCTGGTGAAAGAAATTAAAACAAATAGTGAAAGGTTATTCAGCTATATAAAACAAATAGTGAAAGGTTCTTAAGCTATCTAAATTAAAAGAAATAAAAGAACACAGAAAGTCAGTGTGAAGATAGGATTAAACATCCTAGATATTGTCTAAAATCAGTGTAAATCATTTTCCTAGTTTCTGTAAAATGGGGGTAAAACAAGAGGTGGCTAATGGGCAGACTAGTGCAGAAATGGCTATTATCCCACAGGCCAGAAGGAAAACTTGGAGGGTTTCATCTCTCAAGTCAAAGGGACAGGAGAATGTCCATAAAAGTATAACAGAAAAATTGACATGTGAAATTATAGGCCTAAGAGTAAAGCAAGCTCTATGTTGTAGCACTTTGTTAAAGAATAGCTGATGCAGATTCTGTATGTTAAAAGACAGAATTGATGGGCAGCTGTCAGTCTCATGTCAGCAGCATGCAAAACTTTGAAAACAAATTTTGAATCAAAGATACAGTAAACACTTTAAGGTAAATATAAGATGGAATAAGACATACTGGGCTTTATTATTAGGGATAGAGCATGACATACTGACAAGATTTTTTTTTTTACCAAATTAATAATGAATTATCATCTGCTTATATTAGAAAATTAACATGGATAGGGACTGGCTAGAAAGGAAACAAGTGAGTAGTGCTTAAAAAAGAGCTACTGGGCTTTGAGCAGAGCTTGTTGAAGGATCAGTCTTCAGATTCATACCATTTAATATTTTCATTAATGAGCTTGACATAAATATTAGGAGCATCTTCCCAGAAAGCTGACAGGCACTGTCAATACAGAAGGAAGTATAACATCATAAAGAACTGTGTGACACTGAAGTTTAGAATAAAATAAAAAAAAGATAAGAATAAATTTAATACTGCAATTAGGAGGCTGTACAGCCAAGGGCTGAAGTTAAGAATGACTAGGAGCTTAATGGTTGGAATTAAGAGAAAAGATGATTTAGAAATACCAGCTGATCAGAGGGTGATGGCTCCATCAACTGGGTGAGGAAATCTGCATGTGAACTGAACGTGAAAGCAAGAGAGAGAGTAACTGATCATCCAAGTTGTCACTTCCAGTCTCCTGTATACTTCAGTGTTTTGGACCATAGGTGTCTGATACAGCATGCTCAATTACTTGATAGATTTTCTGTGCTGACCTGCAACCTGTTAAAAGGGGGTATTGATAGTATGTAGAATAAATTGCTTTTAAATCACTTCAGATACCATAGTGATGAGTGTCATTGAAATAGTCATGGGGGAAAATAGTTGTGCCTTCAAGTAACATTTTGAATAGTGTGCAGTAAATAAGGCTACACACTAAGCACAAATGTTGAGAGACTATTGATTTAGTGAGCACTCTGTTCTGTCTTCTGAGTCAGGCAGCACTTCTGTGTAAAATATCATTGAAACTGGTGGTTTTGCTGCATACATGTGAAGTGGCCAAATCAAGTTTTGAAAGAGCAAACATTTTTTAGGCACTTTTGAATTTAAGTGTTTGACTTCACAATGCCTGTGTGTGTTTTATGGTGGCCAGTATCACCTATGGGTTCTGCTGTGTTCTCCAACCAACTCTACGTATCTTTACTTCAGCCTTTAATTTCTACAAACGTTATTGTGGGAATGAGGTTAATAAACAGAGGTGATATACCTCATTATGTATTAGTTTCTGGCCTTCGTTTACCTCCGTGGTTCATTTGCAGTTTCTCTTTACGATGTAACAACTTGTAGCTGACAGATGTGGACTGATGCTGTTAAATAAGGTATGCGCTCTGATGTGTGTTCTTTTCACTTGCTGCTGATACTCTGCTATGCAGACATCCAACTGCTTTGAGGCTGATTTGGCTATATAAAAAAATCCCCAAGTAATAACACTGATTTTGATGTCATTCAGAAAAATATATGTTAACTGAACATTTTTTCCATTCTGTGGGACTTCATCACAGGTTAGTCCTTAGCTAAATTACGTAGTTATCTTTTGCTTTAGTATTTGTATTTCTTGATTCCACTTCCAGGACTCCTGATATCCTAAAAGTTTTTGTCCCTTGGATAAGCATTATTTCCATATCAAAATTAAAAAGACTCTTCTTTCTCAGAAGTTGCCACTGGATGTTGGAAGGTGGCTTTCATTGCTATAGAATTAAAAAGGAGTTTCAGGGAAACTGGCTTAATAGCTGTTATTTTGAAACTCGGTGTAGCTAATGCTGAAGCATCAGTACTTTGTAAAGTATGGAGTTAATGAGCATTTGTTTCTAACTTTTGATGACTGATCCCAGCAAACTTTTGTTTTAAAAGAAAAGGTGGGGTGGGGGGAGCGTCGCTTTCGCTTCAGTCACATCTGTAGTAAGAAATACTAGATACAGAAAATCTTTTTTAAGATTGGATCTATAAGCTTTAGGACAAAATTCACTTTCTTTATAATTCCATTGCATTTTTGACAATGCTTGGACCATTTTACCTATCCTATACAATCAGGAAGCTATCTGCCATCATTGCTTTAGTGTAAAGCTTTCAGAAGAAACTTCGGGAGAGTGTAAGAAGCCAATGAATCTCAGACAGTAACGGATATGCAGTAACTATTTAAGAGTTGGGTGGATTTAGCAGAAATTTTAATTACATAAGAAATATTATTTGCATTCTGTTTCTCAAAGATTGTAACAGTAGTAGTATTAGTGATATATGTGACATATGACTGCATGTGTTTGTATTACAGAGTACCTGAGAGACAAGGGGGCAGTGTGCATCAGAGTATGTGGCCGTTTCTTGTGCTGGAAGAGTAGTCCTGTTGTTGGTGCTTTCTCTGGAGTTTTTCTTTCTCATTTATGTTTTCCTCTGCATTTATTTGCTAGGGAATGGACAAACAATGCGAGAAGGATCTTGCATATATTTGTAGCAATAAGTCTGAAAAGCTCTGTTGCCACCAGGGCTCTAGAAAAGCTGTGGAGAGGTACAGGGTGTTGCTAGGCAACACCGCATGGCCGCAGATAGTATTTTTCTTTTAATTTATTTATTCTTCAGTTTGAGTGTGTCCTGCTTGGAGCCATTTGGGTAATAGTTAAGCAAGCACATAGAAATCAGAGAGCTGCAGGAGTGGAATAAAGGAATGCAATATGAAAAAATAAGAAAGGAAAAGCCATGACACATAACGAAACAAACCAAAAGACATGAAATAATTAGTAAGGACTAGGGGAAAAAAGTAAACAGGTGTGGGGAAACAGAACAGGAGAGGAAAAAAACCTAGTTATGAAGAAAAATAAAAGGAAAAGGAAAGATAGGGCACTATTGAAGAAAAATTTAAAATTGAAAGCTCAAACAATGTATACACAAGGGAAACGAGGAAACTGCTGCTTAAGATTAAGAATTAAAAATCTGAGATAAAAATGGCTTTGAGAACAAAAAGGATAAATTTGGTCATTGTGTTAAAAGAATAATGATTTGTGTGTCTTTTTGCTTTGCAGCCACCCTGCTCTATCCTATTGCTCTGTTTGCACATACCCGATAGTAGTGTGAGTGTCAACTCAGGAGCTGGGGACCAATTAATAAATCCAGTATGTTTTCCAGAGAGCAAAAATATTTTAAAGAAGGAGTTTGTGTTATTTAGTTAATATTCAGTGCGTATGTTTGAAAATAGCATATTCAAAATTATGTCATTGCATTTTATTGTAAAATGTGGATGAGTATACTACCGGTACTAGGTTAAGCTCTGGTTGTAGCGTAGGAGGGGGTTGTTCATACTCTTCAAGTTAAACACATCAAGCAGGGGCAGGTCTGTCCTGTGCAGTGTTCTGGGAACTAAAAGCCCTTCACTTGCAATAATTGGAGCCACTTCTAGACTTGAGTAGCATAGCCATGTGAGAAAAATGCTGTGACAGAACCAGCCCTGATGAGAGACCCCATTTATTAGCACAGGAACTGTGTGCTCCCTAGCCCAAATGTCTTGAGGAGCACTGCTTGTGGGACCTGAACTAGACTCCTCCAAAGAGGGCTAAGCCTAGCTCACACCAAGGAGCCTTGCATCACACTTCTCTTCTTGGCTTTGTATGTCCCTCCTTGCTTGGGAATTGCTGGGAAGGTACTTGCCCAGTGCTTTGGAACTTGCTTGAATTGCTCGCCTCAGCTTGAACATAGCAGTTTTTAAGAGAATGACAAGAAGGGGAATAAAGCAGTCTGAGCTGTTTGAAGGCAGGCCAGGAGGTTTTGGGAGAAGCAAGCTATTTGGGTTGAGACATGAAAGTTTCCAAAGGAGTAAAAACCTTACAAAGAAGACAGTAAATGAGACACAGAACTAGAAGAGTGCATAGTGCCTTACAGAGGTATTGTTAGATGCTCTTCTCTCTAGGGTGGTAAATGGAGCTGAGACCTGAGGCTATATATTTATCCTGGAATGTTGTTTTCAAGCTGCATGTGAATAAACAGTGTTATAGCAGCATTCTCCTAATGCTCTTTCACTGTGAAAAGAACTTTTGAATGTCCTGCTGACAAAAGTAGCTACACATAAGCCCTGTTCATTTGTGTGTATAGGAAAGTTCTTGTTCATGTCATTTCTTACAGAAAAGAAACTGGTACCATTTTTTCCCTTAATTTTGTATTGGGAGATTCTTAAGTTTATTAAACATGAATGGTATCTTATTCAAAGAAAATAATGCTTATTTGAGCAGTTTTCCCTCAGTTTTGATTATGTCTATGTGTCTGTAAATAGATGACACAACAGATGGTGATAACTTCATAGGATCTGCAACCATTTTAATAGCCCCCTACCTCTGATTTTCTGAATATTTTTTTGAGACAGAAAAAATATTTTACAGCAAAGGTACTGTTCTACTTTGTTGCTATGTGTCCATTGCTGTCGCCAGTGCCAACCCCCACCTCCACCCCCTTGACTTGACATTCCACCTCCTTAGCAATGAGCGTAATGTTTCATTTTGACTAACTTGGCTTGATGCATGATATTTAAAGCTATGTAATTGTGTTGACTGTTAAAGAGTTTTGGCTCCCAGTAAACCAATTTAGTGGTTCTTTGTGCATTCTTTTACATGCTTTCCAATTTCACGGTGGTGTGGGTTTTTTTGTTTTTTTTTTTTTTTTTTGGTATGCTTCCATGTGTCTCTTCTGACTTTGTATATATTAGTCAGAGGTCACTGTCTTACTGTATGTGGACCCTATAGTTACAATAAGGTTTTAGATAGGAGTCAGTGATGAGCATAGTAAATAATACATATAAATATAGTAGTCTTTCCACGATTTTTTGTCTTTATGATGTTTTGGATAACAAAAAAAGAAAAAAACAGGTTTTCATCTGATTTAGCTATTTCACATGGCAACTAATTTAAAATATATTTAAACACTTGGCTTTCCTGAACATCTCAATCTTTATGGCAAGAAATATGTCATAGGCACTGAAGTATTTTTCATGCAGACTGTCACCGTTTTCTTCTACTAAGGTAAGGAGAGGATGGGATTTTTCCCACCCCTCCTGCAGGACAGAAACATTGAGTTGCTTGGAGCCCAGAAGTCAAATCCCTTGGAACTGTCATCAGTTTCTTGGCTCTTGGCCTTGTATTTAGCATCTTTTCAGGCTCTTTCCAGGGCTCTTAAAGACTATTTTATGCGAGTCTTTTAGATGTTGGAGAGAATTGGGAGTACACAATTTAGTAAGTGGTACACAGAATATGGTTCAGCTGGTGCATGTGTTTTCTAACTGGGACCTTGGCAGGACCTTGCTGTTGTGGTTTAGGCACAGCTGGCAACTAAACCCCACACAGCCACCCACTCACTGCCCCCACCCAGTGGGGTGGGGGGGAGAAACCAGAAGGGTAGAAGTGAGAAAACTCATGGGTTGAGATAAAGACAGTTTAATAAATAAAGCAAAAGCCATGTATGCAAGCAAAGCAAAATAAGGAATTAATTCATCACTTTCCATGGGCAGGCAGGTGTTCAGCCATTTCCAGAACAGGGCTCCATCACACGTAACAGTTACTTGGGAAGACAAATGCGATCACTCTAGGCATCCCCCTTCCTCCTCCTTCCCCCAGCTGTATATGCTGAGGGTGACATTATACGGTATGCAGTACCCCTTTGGTCAGTTGGGGTCAGCTGTCCCGGCTGTGTCCCCTCCTAACTTGTTTGGCACCCCCAGCCTACTCGCTGGTGGGGTGGTGTGAGAAGCAGAAAAGGCCTGGGCTCTGTGTAAGCACTGCTCAGCAGCAACTAAAATATCCCTGTATTATCAGCACTGTTTTCAGCACAAATCCAAAGTATATTGCCATGCTAGCTACTGTGAAGAAAATTAACTCTGTCCCAGCCAAAGCCAGCATACTTGCCTAGTTAGTTCTCAAAGTTATTTGGGAAAGAAGCTTATGCAAAATCATGAGAAATAGCTTAGGTAGATTAGTTTCCGCAGAATTCGTTGAGAAATTGTGTCCTGTAGTGTTGGGTTTTTGTGTTGGTTTTTTTTTGGTTTTGTTTTTTTTTTTTTTTTTAGTGTTGAGGCAACTACAGGGAGCTGTAGTGCATGGTAAACACAGAACCATGAAATAAAATGGTGTGGGTTTTTTTTGTTGCACTTCTGAAAAATACTGTCATTGGAGACTAAAATGTGCCTTACACATGTTTTACAACATGAGAGGGTAGAGTCTTAGGCTGAGGAAGCAAGCCTGCTACATGTAGTTTGCTTTTATTCCTCTGTGTAGGGCTGGACTGCATAGATTCAGGATTATTGTTTAAGCATTTCATTGTAACTTTACTTTTTGAAAAGCACTTTTATTTAATAATTCTTTAGGTATGCACAAAAAATAAGAGGGGTTCTGTAAGTTGGTACTCTCAAATATGTGGAGTTAATTCCTTAAATTCTTGATCTTTGGCTTCTAAAAAAGCAGGGACTTTTGGGTGTGTGTTTTTTCTTACGCTCTTTGTTGAAGGTCAAGAACATAATTATTTTTTAGGAGTACAGTTCTACCTGCATTTTAAAGATTCTTCCTTTTTTTCCAGGTTATGAGCTCTGTAAATGTTAATTCTCAGTATGAGTCTGGTCTTTACCTACATACTCTCATTTTATTTAATCTTGTTGAGTCAGGGGAGTATTTGTCTAAGCAGAGTAAAGAATCCCAAGGGAGAAGCAAGCTTGGTTGAGGTATGGGCAAGTACTGGGAGGGGAGGGAGTACAGCATTTGGGGTATTTTTTTTTTCTTACTAATTTTTGCTTAGTTCTATTTTCACTGCCAAATAAAAATTGTATATTTAGAAATTCTGTGTGGAGCGTGTGTCTCTTACTTAGACTTTATGCCTTAAAGAATTAAATTGTAAATTTATGCTAAGAGTACTGGGGAATTAGAGGATTCAGCTGTCAATAATGGGTCCCAGACAGGATCTTAAACTTCTCTGAAGGCTCTCATGTAGTGCTCAGGCTCTCCAGTAGGAAAAAGGCAGGATTATGGCTGCACTGAGAAAAAAAATAGTGTCTAGGTGAAGCTTGTCATGTTCTAAGAGATGATGTGTATTGTTCCCTGCTAGAGCCCTCCATACAGGGAAGCAGCCTTAAAAGTGTCCCTTTGGATGCAGAGGGAGCAGTAGCTTGTTGCCAAGTCCTCCCATTCATCTACTGATCAAGTTTAACATTTGTTCTAGGAAGAGAAGGAAAAAAGTGGGAGAAGCAAAGGTTTTCCTTCTTTTTGTTCTCAAAGTTTTCTCTGCCTTTTAAAGCTGAGTCACAAGGGGAGGAGCATTATAACATGTCCTGTCTAGTGGCATCACCTGCATTCTCTGCTCCTTTATTATCCAGCTGTGCCTCTGCTGTCTTGCATATCTTTTGTAGCTTTTGATTCTTTTCTTTCTTTGGTCTACTATTCTTTGTGTTGCATGCTTGGTCCTTTCAGAATGTCTTTTCTTATCCTCCCTGTATCACTTCTATCTGATGTGTTATCCATTGCCAAAACACGTGGTGTCTGCATCTGCTCTGACAACAGCAGGTTGAATGCAAGCAAGATACCATACCCTTATGTGAACATGAAGGCTGTTATAAACTTGCCACTTGAAATTTGTGCATGAAACAGCATGAAAAGGAAGTTAGCAGAATGCCATCTCAGATTGGAAGATCTTTCACAGTCCTGGTAAAATTGCAAACTAAAGTGTTATGTATGTTTAACAAGTAATTAACTTTTATATAATTACCTGTCTTTAAGTGCACCTTATTTTAAAGTATGAAAACTTTAAAAAATCTGAAATTGTCTGCTTCCACTTCAGAATTCATGGTTACATTAACAGTATTTCTGGCTATTAATAAAGAAAAACAGATGTACAGTTTCAGAAAATGTCTCATACACTGGAGTTTCCTAGTAGCAGTCCTGTTTTAGCAATATATTCTTGTTTGTAGAGAAAATGTGATACTTCTGTTTGAGTTTGCACATGCATTATTTTTAGTGCCTTAAAAATAATATTTTTCTAAAGAAACCTGAGAAAAATTAACACTGTTATGCTCATTAGGCATTGATTACAAACACCCACAATTCTATTCAGTATTTTCTCTATTGATTTTGCTTGATTACTAACACTTAGAGCTGGTTTTCTCTTGGAAGTCTGCTGTTTTTGATGCATTGATATCTGTATTTTTTTAAAGAGCCTGTCTGGCCAATGTGGCTATGTTACATAATGAAAAAATTGTTATAAGGAATGTTCATGTATTATGAATGGCATGCTGTCAAATGTTATGTAAATACCTGAGGGCTCAATATACTTTCTGCAGATATTAGGAATGTGTAGATATAAAAAAAAACCCACCTGTTTTTCCTTTGCGAACAACTGGTCAGGTATTGGTTTTAAGCTGCTTTTCCCTCTGTTTGGGATAAGAACCCCTTGAAAATGAGTCACAGTAAATAGGAAGGAGGAATTTAGTAGGCAGATATTGTGTAGATCATAGTATCTTCTAGTTCAGATTAAAAAAAATCCTCTTACTTGTTTAGTTTTTAAGATTGCTCTTAGATAAAACTCTTTGGCAAATGGCATTGGTTTTGTCAGTTGCTCAATACAAAGATAGTTCAAGGGGGCTTCCTGTGTGGAGTACAGCTGTTGGCTACTGAATAACTTGAATGAATTGTAGCACCAACATTAGAATAAAGGCAATATATGTAAGCCATGTTACCCTATAGCAGATGGGTGCTTAAGTCTGTGAGAGAAGATCAATGAAATAATTTAGGGTTTTGTGTTGTTTCAGTATAGAACGGCAGTCTGTTCCAAATCAAGAGAGAAGTCGTCTAAGAATATTTAGGTTTCATTGGAATAAAGCATAATGTTATATAAGTTTGCATCAAAAGAAGTAGATCCAAATTTATAATAATTCTCTATTAGTCTGTTTTTAATAATTTTTCTTTGGCATGTAATCCTGTTTAATTAGATTCTACTCTGTTGTTTCAAGATTCCATAAACTGAAGTCTTATATACCAGCTGCTAAAGCAGGAGTTACTGTCTAAATGATATTCACAATGAGTATTTGGAAGGTTTACAATTATACCCTTGCTAATAAATTGTGCTATTTTCCCCAACAGTTTTAAGTGCTAATCTTCAGAAGGCATTTTAAAATTAGCTAAAATTCCGTCAAGAGATTTACAAAAATTGTTAGCATGAAGATAATTATGTCACAGTCCTTGGACTCCATCTCTGATTGTGTGCATAAATCAGAAAATGTCAGCTGTGTTTTCCCTTAATAATTATCCTTGCAGCAATATATTACAGTTTAGATTACTATTATAATGTTGCTTTAGGTTTATAAAACACTGGTTATTTCTAAAGTTTTCTGCTGATGAAATAATTCACATTTGCAGAATAAGAAGTGATTATTGGTGTTAACATTTTATATATCAATAAGATCATCAATGTGGAAATAAACATTCCACACGTTTTATACATGCCCCTGAAGAATTCAGCTTTTTTATTACAACTCCGTTAAGGGAGATCATTTCTACAGTATGGCCAACATTTTCAAAAGAGCTAGCTAATGTGGTCAGCCTTGTGGTATGTGTGGGACTTGTCTTTTTAAGGAATTTTTCGTCCAATATTTGAGACTTTTCTTGCTGAATCTAACTATACAGGATATAGGTACTTACAGTAGATTCTAGAAGTCCTCAACAGTTTTGGCAATCTGTTTTTGGAGCCTGCTTCCTTAAAGGTAATTAATTG
This sequence comes from Falco punctatus, assembly GCF_963210335.1. Classification (NCBI taxonomy): domain Eukaryota; kingdom Metazoa; phylum Chordata; class Aves; order Falconiformes; family Falconidae; genus Falco; species Falco punctatus. The sequence goes on along the minus strand of NC_137591.1, from coordinate 20,978,170 downwards.
AAATATCAGAGGGAGCTACTACATCCTTCAGAATTTCAACCAGGTTGTCTCATCTTAAGCACTTGGAAATCTAGGTACAAATACTTTTAATATGCATATCTAAAAATATGGCTGCATAAACATTAGAAATTTAAGATACAGGATACTCTGTAGGAACATTTTTCATGGATTAAAAAGGAGAAAACAGGAGAAAAATGGATTTGTTTTAGTATTAGCAGCAGTAAATAGAGACTGAACAGGTGAGAGATGTTCCATCTTTCAGTTGCTGTATGTTCTTTTGTTCTTTGTTTAATACACAGAGAACATTTGATGCTAAAAATGTGAGATTTACTTTCAGAATTGTTTGGAAAAAAACTCAAGACTTTCTAAGAAAATTTCCTAAAGCCATGTGGAAGCAATGAATTCCAAGAATTCAGTAATTCTACTTATCTAAAAACTTCTTTCACAGAAAAGAGATGGTATTTTAAGTCAGTCTTTTGATTTGGCAGTGTATCAACTAGGATAAGAGATCTACTCAACTAAACTGATACGGGCTGCCTTAGAATAGGTCTTACGCTGTTGTCAGATCAAAAGATTTTTATTTCTCAACTATCTCAAAATGTGTGTAAGACATTATCTGTAATACTAACACTTTTGAAAGTCTGCAGTGAAGTATTTCAGGATAAAGTAGCAGGGTATATGGCTTAGTGTGATCTCACTCTCATTTGGGTGGAAAATTTAAGGTTGATTTCAATGGAAGCGGGGTCGCTTCTTTTATCAGTACTGTATTGCAGAATGGGCAAGTTTGAGTTACAGTAGTCTTAAAAGTCAGACTCTTAGGCCTGTCATGGCAGAGCAGAGGCAGCAATGCTTTTGTGATTTCGGGAGATCCTCATTGGTTACACTAGGCAACAGACAACTTTTGGCTTCTGAGCTACTTCTGCAAAGGACAAGTCAAGAATTGCTTTTCAAATGACTAAGTCAAGTAAAGAGGGCTTTTCCATCCAAGGCAAAAACATAGAGAAGAAAGCTAAGCTGATGCGTATTTAGAGATGTGCATTAAAAAGTACAATTTCACTTTTACCAGAATTCTAGGTTTTGTTTAAAACTAGAGGGAGTGTTCATATTCTCCAGATACGTGAGCTAGCTTGCCACTTCAGTCAGTGTCAGAGTAAGAGTACTTTGGACTTGGTAGTTGCTGACTTTCATCAGACTGGTGTATAAATTCTAAAGTTTATGTCATGATGATATTATCACTTACCATGACTGAAGATACAGAATTACGAGCACATAGTCCTTGTTCCCAGTTTGCAGTTTATTTTATTAACAAGAATAAATTGCAGTAGGAAAAAAAAATATCATTTTTTTGTGGCTATGGGAGGAAAAGCTTTTCAGTTTGTTCATTAATCTTCCTTCTTCCTCACATTCATACATTCATCATTCATCTTTCTCATTTCTGATTAGGTGTTCCACCAGTATGCTGTGTGTGATGCCACAGATATTTGTGGATATCTGGTCTACAGCTCCATTTTAAACTAGTTTTAGTTAAGATCTCATATAATAACTAAGCCATTTATTTTTATATATATAAAATCTCTTCCTGATGGTCTTGCTTTTTCATTCATTTAAAAATCTCAAAATATTTATTCTAGAATTCTTTAAGAAGCAGTTATTTAGACTTTTGTGGCTTTTTCACATGCAATGGTAATTTGACTTATGATGACCATGTCCTTAATCATATGTCTGTAGTTATTTTTCCTCCTGAACTTCTGAAAGTTGATATTTAGTTTAATATCATACAGCGCTATAGATCTATCAATAGCAATAACATACAGTGTACTACATAATTATTGAATTATAGAGTTAAAACTTCTAGACTTTATATGCAGATAAAATCACTTGGCAGTAAGCCACCAAACCCAAGTTTTTTCATTGCTCGTGTTCTGATTTTTTTACTTTAGCTGTTGCTCAGAATGAAACACCTTGGAGTTTAATTGCTTATTGTACTTAAATGTGTGAAGTGTTATGGGCCAAACATACTGCCCTGTGAAGATGCTTATAGATATTAATTTATTTGGTAGCATGGATAATAGAATCAGCTCAATTTTTGCTACTTATTTAATACTTAAGAATGTAAAGCTCACCCTGGTCATGAACTACCAAAGTTTCATCATTTCCCAGACATATTTTTCAGAGTATTCCCATGCTCACAATTTCATTCATATTGTATAAACTGATGCCCTTTCAGACGATGTAGAAGTGTAGCGTGTGAGCTCATACTCGGACTCATGAAGTGACATCTATACACTTGTAGCTATATATTTGGTATTTCAGACATCCTGTTCTCTTTTCTTCGGAGGACCCACCATACAGTTTTGAATGATTGCAGCTCTAACTGGAAAGTAGTGGGTATGATCAGTGTTTGCTTACTGTCCTGTTCAGTATGTATGCAGTAACTGATGACATAGTGTTATGAGGTCATCTTCCTTCAGGAGTTTGCATCTGGCTCAGTTTTTATTTAATTTTTTCCTAATGGTGAAGTTCTTTGCTCTCCAGCTGCTGTACCTTGGATGAGAGTCGTTAGGCTGAAAGTAGCTGAGAAAAATACTGTCCAGCAACAATTCTCAGAAATGGTAGAAGCAAGCTCATCTTCTTGCCAAATGAATTGGTACAACATCTGGTATTTGAGTTTATGAAATAAGTTCAGGTTTTTTTGTGCTGGGTTATCCATTTTCACATTGGGTTTAGAGTTGAGATGGAATATTTCTGTATGTAAGGCTACATGATCACAGCATTTTCTTTATATATGGGCCACCTTTTTTGCCCTTCAGCTGACTAACACAGCATGGTCTATATAGACAAGGAAGAAATACCAGTTGAACTTACTCTTTCTGGCATTTTCCCCATGGAGAGCATCAGTTATTTTAGCTTGTATGATATAGACAAGATTTAGTTGTGTTTGATAAAAAACTTTGGCTCCTCTGTTGTTTCTACATGCTTTATAACACGAGGTCAAGAGAAATGAACTGTGTGATGCCCAGATTTTCTGAACATGTCCTGAGATGCTGGTGGCACGGGACTGTTAAAACAGTTAAAACTCTTTTAGTGCTTGGAGCAGTATTCCAAATGCTCTGTTTTCCTGGAGGATGGGAGGCTTGATTTTTTTACTTGCACAGATACTTTTGGTTTGCTACTGATGAATTGGGAATTTTTTATTAATTAGTATTGTCGATTTGGGTTTCCTTTGTGGATTTTAAATGACTGACCTGCCTGTATGTGCTTTGAGCTGAAGGTCAATGTATGCTGATCTAAATAATGGAATACTTCATTGCAGAGCTTCCCTGTCTTTCTCATGTAATCACTTTGAGTTTTTGAGTAGGATTTTGCCATGCAAAGGACAGTTGGTTGTAATATAAACAAAGTAAAAACATCAGTTAGCCATGGGGTAAGATTTGCTACTCATACTTAAGACAAGCATCACTTTCTATAAAGGAGAGAAAAGATGGCAAAAGTTCCAAATGGAGCTTTGTTCATTTCTCCTGCTCAGAAATGTATTTTAAATTATTAAAATGTTGAATTAAGATGTCTATAATCTGATTTAAAAATAATGATAGTTTAAGTGTTAATTGAACAAACAAATATCTTGTTAGGTCATTTACAAATATCTAATTATTTCCTTTCCAGTAATGCTTTTGTAGTCACAAATTAAATGTGATTATGAAAATAAAGAATCAATGCACAAAAGAAATAACTATAGGTAACTTTTATCGTATTTATTATAGCTATCTTTAAAGATGTGGACTTGGAAATTAATTCATATATTAAAAACTGTCAAAGCAATATGCCCAAATAATAGTGGACATATTTTCTTTAAAGCTACTGCGTAAAAAGCCTGACAATCCTGCCTTCAAGGTTGTTAGTAACTGTTAGGCTTGCAATTTGTTTCTTTTACACCCATACGGCAAAATTATGCCTCCCAGAGGTAAGTTCTGGTATTGGAGAAAGGTGCCTCAAGAGAATAGGGATAACCTAAAAGCCTCCTGTATTGACGAAGCCTCAAGAGAATATAAAAATCCTACGAATGACGCAGATGATGAGAGTATCAGAGAATTCTTGTTTGCTGGTATTTCACTCAAACTTTGCACAGATACAAATTTCTGTACTTCCCAGCATCTTCTGAATCAATTTTACTGCCATTATGGGAGCAGAAGAAAAGCATCAGCACTCTGGAGTAATGGAACCATTCACGCATTTAATAATAATTAACAGAATATAGCACAGTTTTATTTCAGTTATTGACACAAAATTGTTGGCTTCGTATTACTGTTAGAAATACTGGTGAGCTCTAATCTTGAAAAAACATGAAGTGGTTGAGTTGTCTATAAGCAATTAATTTTTTCAGGTTTTGTTATGTTTTAAAAATTAAATATTAATTAAATACGTTGGTTTGTTCCAACAATACTGCCTGTTTCATTGGGACAGAATTTATAACTTTTGTTATAATTGTAAAATGCATGTTTAGGTTTCTGTTCTCATCTGTGTGTATATAGCAGCTTTGTAGTCTTGGATACTGATAAGGAAAAATTAATATCTTTTTTCTTTTCTTTTTTTTCAAAAAAGAAAAAATAAAAATTCTATACATTTCATTATGGAACATTTATAAGATGATTTCCATGACAACCATATAATAAGATTCATGTTTACTTTGTTTCTGTGTTCTCAATGTCTTTTTAATGACTCCTGTGTAATTAAAACAGAATGCATAATTTGATGTTACATAATATAAATCGGTTTTGTTTGCATGATGTTGAATAATGTTAATACATAGTCAATATACTTTTTAAAAGCCTTATGTGGATTTGTTCATTTGTTGCAGAACTGTGAGAAACTAGAAAATAATTTTGATGACATCAAGCACACGACTCTTAGTGAGCGAGGAGCACTTCGAGAAGCAATGAGGTAAGTCTGGGTCACCATAGCAACAGTCACAGATGTGGTAAAGAAAGAGTCATTCTTCATTATTGGGGGAACAAATGAGTTCATTGCCACCATTCAGCTCTATTCTCTAAGGTATTAATTTGTCAGTGGAGAGGCTTCCCTTGAGGCTGTACTTTGGTTTTGAAGCTGCATAAATGTTAAGCCTGACTGCACAGTAAAAAACGTAAATGTTTAATTTGTTATTTAAAATGCTTAAGGGGTGCCTTGCTTTATATTTATACTAAACTCCGAGTGAATGGAAATATTGTTCATCTGAATTCTGTAAGTGTTAAAGCAATTGTGCAACGCTGTTTGAACAAACCTGTTTGCTTTTAAATTGGTTTTGATTTTTATGTATGTAGTTCCTGTGTACTCTGATTTTTATCACCAGATTTACATGATTTTTGTTTTGGTAACGGAACTATCTGGCCCTTCATATATTGTAGAGATGTATATTTTGCTTACTATCCTCATATAATTGCACTTAATCCTTACTGGTGGCAGTTAAAATTAGTCGGTACGTGAACCTTCTGTCACCCTTACTTGCACTGTAGAGTATCTGGGTGCAGGACTCCAAAGAAACTTGCCAGCTATAGTATCTGGAAAAGAATGATTACTATGCTGAAAGGTGGTGCAATCAAAGACAGGTTTTCTAAAGTAACTCACTGAGTGATCAGGAAGATGTTAATTATACTATTATCTGTGGTTCAGAAAATTATAGTAACCTATACTTTTAAAGGTTTTGGAAGTTGGATTGTAAAATGTAGTGATGCAAACACAGTGCTTCATTACACTTGCCTGATATCAGAGTTAACTTCTTAGACTTGGGCTAACGTAGTAAAAAGTAAAAACAACAATAAAAAATACCAAGAATCTTCTTGAGAAACTAATAACACCCATTTGCTTTGATTGCGTTCATAATCCCTTTAAATTTATGGACATGCGTGAATGACTTTATTTGCATGACTGACTATGTTCATGATGCTCTTGTCTCATGTACACTGCTATGAATTAAGTGTTTGTAAAGTATTCAGACTTGAAATGCAACCTGCCTCTTTTGAAACCTTTCTTACTACCTCCAAATTATATTCTTCTGTTTCTGAACATTTCAACTACTAGTGTTGCAAATAAGTGTAAAAATAATGACATTCACCTTTCTAATTGTGATTTCTTACTTTCTGCTTGTTTTGCTTCACACATTTAAGGTTTTCTCCCTATGTGGTTGATCATCTGTGTACAGCTATCTTCTGTGTAGTGCCAGTAAATAGAAAGTCATTTCAGATAAAGATTTGGGGAACTTTTGGCATATGAAGCTACTTTTTGTATTTTCAGCAAATTGGATTTCAAGTTGCTGCTGTCCTGTAACAAAATTTCCATGGGTAGGTTTGCAGCGGTTTGTGATACATGACTCAGCAGCGTTAATCTTTTAAAAAAACTTGGGAGCTGACAGCTCTTTGGTGATAAACATTCGCTAGTGAAGGGAGCTTTGGCATTTCAAAGGTCATGTTTCTGTTACAAGGACTGTGTAGAAGATTCTCATGATTCTATGCTGTGCATACAGTAAAAAGCACTTTACTATCTCATAAATTTGTATCCTGGCTATTTCTGCTAGTGTACAAGCCATTCTGAGAAATAGTTATTGATTGTGAAGTGTGACAGATACTGTGCAGCGCTGGAATTCTCTTAATTGCAGTCAATATTATATGGTTGATTTTTTTTCTTAGTTGTTTTTATGGAGGTAAAGACAATACTTACTAAATTAAAACTGTAGTATGTTTTTACAACATACTTGAGTAACACATGAAAGGTGCAAAATGTTAATTTAGAGAGGTATATGCGTGTAGGTGTATGTATTTTTCTGAGTGTGTGTGGAAGACACTTGTTATTTTCGGCTGTACAGTTCTTTCAACTGCTATGTAGTCACCCCGTATCCTTGGTGGCTGCATTTTTATATTTGGATCCTAAGATTATCTGTAGAATATATAATTCAAATGATACATTTTGACAGATTAAAGTTTACTTTGCTTTCCTATAACTATAGTGGACATCAAACCAGGTGTGGGAGGACATAGATTCGCTGGCCTCAGTATTGTGAGATACCTGCCTGCTTCTGGTAAGGGAAGCATGTGGAGAGGGTTACGCTTTGCACACAAGGCACTAAAATCATGTGGGCATGAAAACAACAACAACAGAAAAATCCTAGTTGGATAGCTAAGCAGATATATGTGAATCTCAGATGAGCCTTAAGTTGAGTGGGCAGTCTGCCCAAATCCTCTCTGATTTCCCAGAGTGCTACTACTGGTTTGCCAGATGAGAGTTACAATGAACATTTTTCCCCAGTGCTCCTGTTGGGAATAAGACCTTTTGTTTTAACTTTATCTGTGAGAAAAATGGTCAGTTTAATATGGGGTTTAGTACACTTCTAGTCTGTGAATATAACTGTGCTCTGCAGAAACAAACACTAATATCCAAGAAGGATCTTGTTCTTTTTCCAGCTCTTCAGAAACTGAATGGTATTCAAATTAAGGATTACATGAAAATAATCTTTCTTGTTTATGTATATAGATATATGCAAAATGAACTTCCTGAAGGGTTTTGAAATTATCATAAATGGTCATAAAGCATATCAACTTTAGTTCTACTTTACGTATTATTTTAGACCTTGAATGAGATAATGAACTGATAGTAGTTTGCCATTACTCAGCCATCTAAAGAGTGGCATTGTAAGAATTTGGTTTACTTATGATTGCACATAAAATCATAAAGCATTTAATTCAGTTAATGTTTTTCTTATTTTGTTAATGTACTCTAAATGGTTTATTTACTATATTTTAATGCAACTGCAAAGCTTAAGTAAACAATAAAAATACATTAGTTTTTTGATGTGGGGTTTACATATGAACAGACTATTGCTTTACATACCTTGAATGTGTATATGATGATTTAATTTGGTATTTTATGTTGTAACTTGGTAGAAAAATAGCATAGATATATACCTATAATGTCAGGTTGCATAAGTAAAAGCATTAAGCTTTTGTTAAACAGAGCTGAATTTGTTCTTAATATATAATCACTGTAAAACATCTGGATCCTGATCCTCTGTAAAGCTTCTTCTAGAAATGTAAAGGAGCTTATAAACTGGTTTGGCTGCTACGAGGGCTAAGCATTTGTGGAGGAGGAAGTGGCCTGGCTAACTGTGCTGACTCTCATAGCCTTTTCATAGGTGGCAAAACCAGAATGTGGAATGCTGCAGTAACCATTCCTCTGGGAAAGTACGGTAAAGTAGCCTTGAGGAGTCTTACAAACAAAAAAAACCACAATGGATACCCCCCGAACGATGAAGTAACTTCTATATGTGTGGAAGGAATCCAAACCCAATTATTACTATCAATTTAGAAGAAGATAAGGTTTAGGGACTTACTGGGTTTAACAAGGTGAAGGAGAAATTTCAGAAAGCAACAGACATCAACTGGCAGAAAGGGATATTTTTTTTTCTCCACTGAATCCATTCACTCATTTGTACAGGTATCTGTTGTTATAAAGAGAGAGAATCACAGGTGAAATTGGAAGGGACTGTTGGGTATGGTCTAGGTTTCCAAACTAGTGACTGTGTACCAAAACATGTTTTTGAGCTTGCCCCCCAATATGTGTATGTTTATTTCTTTATAAATTATGTACGTGTGCTACTGTACTCATGTATTAAGTGAGTTATAAAACACACACAGGTATAGAAATTAAAAAAGGATGAGGTAAAATGAAAATAAACCCTACATAATTTTAAAAAACGTTATTAATGATACAAAAAATATTTTCTACCCATATCCAAGTGGATTGTCTTACGCACACTACACTTTGGACATCACTGATGTAGACCAGCTTTCCTGCTCAGAGCAGGGTCAAGTAGAGCAGGTTGCTCAGGGCTGTGACCAGCCAGGTTTTGTATATCTCTAAGGATGGAGACTCCCCAAACTCTGGGCAGACGTCCTCACAATAAAAAAAAAAAAAAAACCACAAACCAACAAAAAAACCCAAACCCAACAACAATACTACACTCGTCCCTGCCCCCTTTTTAAAAAAAACACCCTGGAATTCCTTGTATTTCAGCTTCTGCTTGTTTCTTGCCCTTTTACTGGGCACCAGTAAGAAGAGTCTGGCTCTGCTGTCTTTATTGCTTCCCATCAGGTATTTATAATTTTGATAAGTCTCCCTGAGGCTTCTCTGTTCAAGGCTAAGTATCCCCAGCTCTCTCAGCCTCTCCTCGTTTGACAGATGCTCCAGTTCCTTAACCACCTCAGTGTCAGTGGCCTTTTGGTAGACTTGCTCTGCGATGTCCTTGTCTGTCTCATCCTGGGGAGACCAGCACAGGACACAGCACTTCAGGTGTATCTCACCAGTGGTGGGCAGTGGAGAAGGATCTTCTCCCTGGTGGTGATGGTCTACGTAACGCAGCCCAGGATGTTACTGGCCTTTGCTGCAAGGACTGTCTCACGTTCAGCTTATCCTCCAGGACCCCTAGGGCCGTTTTGCAAAACTGCTTTCCAGATGTACTGCTTCCTGGGGTTGCTCATCCCCAGGGGCAGAACTTCACTTGTCTTTCCCCTTTCCCCTTCCCTGCTAACGTGATGAGGTTTCAGTAGGCCTGTTCCTCTAGCCTGTGGAGGTCTTTCTGAATGGCAGCCCAACCCTTTGGAGTATCAGCTGCTCCCATAGATGATACATTGCTTTTGCACAGTATACTAGTAATACACTTCAGGCCTATGTCTAGTGTAGATTTCAGGAACCTGCTGCCAGACAGATGAAGCCATCATCTGAATCTGGTGTTACAATTACTTACTTATCAACAAGGTTGGTAAGCCACCATGGTGGCTTATGGCAGTGAGCAATCAGTAACACTGGTGAGATGTTAAATACATGAATGGGCCCTACTTGTAGGTGAATATGTATATGGTCTATCTTGTGAACATTGACAGAGTTAGTATGTGTGAAAGCTTTGCAAGTGAAAATTAAAGCTGAATATTTTTGTACAGACTTCTTGTAAAAAAAAAAACAAAACAACATATTTCTTTGTGCTTTGAAATGGGCAAGGAGGGAGAAAGTTGCTTGTCTGTTTGGATCAGTATAAAATACACCAAAGTTCTTTTGGAATTTTCTTTTGCGTTCACATATTTGCATAGGCTTTTGGATAATGTGAATATGGGAGTGAGACTTCAACTGTGATTTGCAGTTTGATAGAAACAGTTTCTGTAAATGATGATATTCACTGTTGTCTTGACAACTGTATAAGCTGGGGTTAGTAATAATCAAGCTTCTTTTAATATAGTCTAGACTGTCAGATGTATTTGACAAATAGTTTCTATGGATGGGCGAAACCCAAGAAAATTGCACTGTAAGAAATTCCATAATTTCACAGTGTTCATTAGTTTTCAGAGTAAATGTTAGGGATTTAAAAATGTGAACAAAAACAAGTCTGCAGCACAAACTACAAGATATTTAGTAACCAACTAGATAGGACTCTGGCCTGAGGTGTGGCAAATACAAGTTCATATTCTGGTTCTGAGTCAGGCAACTTGGTTTTCCTAATTAAAAAGCCACATCATGGAGCTGAAGAGTTAGCAGACATGAAATACGAGGAAAATGAGAGCAATGAAAAATGTCATGTTAAAAGTATGCCTGCTTTCCTGTATTGTTCTTAAGCTGTTCTGAGAGATGGCACCAATCTTGTACAAGTTGAAAGGGATGGTGAATGAGAAGGAGTAAAGATAATTGCTTCTGGGTTCTTGATCCAGGTCTCAAAGATCATCTATTCAAAGAAATCCTTCATGTTCTGGGGAGGTGGAAGCCTTTGGAGTGAATTCCAGTGATCTGAAGTAGCCACTAGCCTTGTGATTAGTATACTTACTTGGGACTGAGAGAGTAAGTTCAAACTTCTCTTCCACCTTCTTCTGTCTTTACATTTCTCTCCAGTGCAGTCATTTAAATGCTGCTTGGGGCATGTTTTTAGGAGAGACAAAAGTGATTGCTTCATGTGTATTTAACAAAAGCATTGTGCTGCTTCTGAAGTGCAACAACACTGTGCCTTCTTGGGTCACCAGCCCATGTTCTGATGTATCTCACAACCAAACACCACACCCACCGTAGAGGACATACTAATTAGGTAAACCACTGTGATATATAGGCTTATTAATTTAGACCTTTATTTAGGTTATGTTTGTCTTAGAGATATTCTTGAAAAAAAAAAAAAAAACCCAAAAACCCTGCAGATTTGTTCTCAGGCTAAAACCAAAACAATGCACAGAACTGTGGAATTTAAGAATAGACCATGCTCCTCTTCAGAATTTTTTTTCTAGATATGTATGTTGACCATTTTATAAATTTACCATATGATTAATAGCATATGGGAATAAGCAGATGCAGCAGGATGCTTGTGTTTCTGGTTACATTTGGTATTGTATATGAATACATGCAGAATATTAGAAACGCTTGAGAACTTTTTGTAGTATTTCTGTATTAAAGACCTATGTGGCTAATAGAAATTAATTTTATTTTGTCTGAGTACCATTTTGAAATCAGAATTTCACTATCATCTGTAGTGTACATTACAAATCAAACAGATTGTCAACATCACTTGCATTGACCAAACATTGGCCATGTATCTTCACAGTGCAAGACAGCCCTGTATAAAGATAGCTACAGCTGAACAAGCTGCCTAGGTGCTAGAAGCTGTTTAGTGGCATTAACAAGGCTCTGTGTTCATGCAACTTCACCTTGCTCTTTGTTGGCTAATTAACTCCTGAGTCACCTACTAGCCACCCTCTGGGGGCCTAGCTGGGATGCATTGCTTAGACCTTGCCATGGTGGAGTAATTTCTGTCTACAGGCAGACACTGTGCAGAGCTGTAGCAGCAAACATGTATAGGAACTTGTGACATTAATGTAGCTATTTTTGTGATGGTTATTAGAACTTGCATGGTCTTTCTGTATCATTTACATGGAGAATTAAAGCACTACATATTTCATTTTGTAATTAAAAAAAGAAGGTTCTGATATATGACAACTCCGTTGTTTCAAGTTACAGATATAACTCACACTGAAGATCTTGTGGAACTAGTGATAATGTTTATTTTCTTCACTTTAGAATGTAATTGCATTGCTTTATGTATTTTTAAAGTATAAATCAAGAAAACTATAAAGTGTCTTGTTTTGAGCTTGACTGTGAGATGGGTTGTTCTATTGTTCTATTCAACTTCATAGTACCTTGACCATAAATTTTGATACTGAATTACGTTTCCAAGTTTATTTCGGCTGATCATTGCACATAGATTATTCAAAATACTGTATATAATTTCTGGTTTTTAATTTATGAATTGTAATTTGTTTTTGATCTAGTCACATAGAAGGTAGGCTTGTTTCTTTAGATATTACAGGGGAGGGGATCAAGCTAAGTTAGATTGTTTTCCTTTTAATGTTCCTTTAGTCACCTAGCTAGCATAAACTAAAAAATTCAAATTTAACTACAGTTGTGCATTGGTTGTGTTCATGACTGTCAGATGTGAAAAGATGCTGAATTTTTTTTTTGAGTCTCCAATTGGCAATGCAGGTTTGCAGTTATTTTACATCAGAGAACTGAATTATGCTTTTTAGCGTATATAAACAATACGTGGATCTAGAACAAAAGTGTTGTTATGCCGAAGTGTGCTTTAGGCAAGATCTTAATGAACAGTTTTGGTAAAATCTTGCATGTTTTTCATACTGTTTCTTGTATGTGTGACAGTGACTGAATGATGCTTCAGGTCTGTTCCATGTATGACAAGCACATCGTTGCTGTATTCATGTGTACCGTTCCCCAAAAATATTTCTGGGGGAGAGGAGAAAACAAACCCCACTTTTCTGTCGCTTCAAGGGAGGGGAGCCTGTTTTTGCTTTTGAACTTTTTAGTTTTATGATTTAAAGAAAAGAATTGGATAACAGTCAAAATTTTTCTTTTTAGCAGACTGCAGGAGATATTGTCTGATGTTGGTGGTGAAACAGATTTTGAAAACCACTGTGGCAGATGGCTTACCACAAAGACTCCAAAGATGGCATGCAGCGGGTGCAGCGTTGTACCTTTCAGTGACTAATAGCCACTTCTCTGCAAACCATTAGAGCAGAAATTGCACTACAGAATCTTGAATTCACTCTGTGGGTTCCTCCTTTTGTTACTTTTTAAAATGCAAGGCTTTAAAATATTTCTGAATTTTTTTCTTTGCTACCATTAACAATCAAGAAAAAAAAGCTCTGGATTGCTAAAGACAATATATACAATATGGACTACCTGGCTTGCGAATACCTTAGTTTCATGAGCCGATACACTTTGAAAAAGGTTTTGGTTCATTAAATAAAAATTTTGGGGGAAACAAAAAGTTCAGAAATAAGTGAAGGAAATTTGCTGGTGGTCTTGCCATGAGCCGTGAGTTTTGGTAGATTGTTGATACTTGATTTTATGTTCCAGGGCTTTGGATGGTTTAGTTAGAAGGTGGCTTATACCATTTATATCATAACAAAACTCTGGGACGTACACAGAAACTGGGTGTGTTACAGCTTTGGCAAAGGAATTAGATATTTTAGTTCAAGCTGTCGAAGCTCATGCTGTTTTATTTGCAAATCATGAATTTGATCTCCACTGTAGCCAGTCTATTGAGAGTACAACATTCCACATATATTCAAGAACCCCTGTTTCCTGCAGTAAATTCTGTTTTGTGTACAGTCATAAATGATTCTGACTTTACAAAGGCTATTTTAGATGTATCTGTGCTTTTCTTTACAGACATGTACTGTTGTCCTCAAAAAGTGATCTTTCTTCCCGCTTTCCTTTGAAGTCAGTGGGCTTTTTATTGCAATGGGCATCTCTGAGTACATTCTCCTTGGACTTTAGAGTACAAAGCAAAGCTAGGGGATTGAGGACAAAATACAGTCTTCATTCAAAACAGCTTTATTGGGTAGTCCGTGTCTTTGCATTGTATGTTCATGGTGGCCAGATCATCATTATCTTGTCTGATTATGGTGTGTTTAGAACCTTTTGGTTATGATGAATATTAGTAATGATGCTTACTGTTTTTGCTACATCTCAAGAGTCCTAACTTTGTATTATACTGGCTGTTGTGTTTCTGGATATAAGAGCTAACGTTCATTTTCCTAGAAATGTTTTGTATATTGGAGTGAGGGCGTTTCAGGGACTTAAACTGTGGGTCCAGCTGTGCCCCAGGGTATTTAACTTCCATCGCAATTAATCTGTACTTCCTCTGTAGACTGCTGAATTTAAATCCTGATTATTTACTGGAAGCTATTTGGGAGAGCAAGAAAAAGTTATTTAAGTTTTATGTTCCAATGGAATCAACTTGTTTATTGAAAATAAGACTCTAAATTGTATTGTTTTTTTTCAAGAAAACAGTTGTTAAGAAGATAACTAGCATCAGTACCACACATTTAGCTATTTAGCTACAAAATTTTGCAGAAACTATTTTGCATCCTAATTTCTAAGGAACACAGACGTTTATAGGAGAATATTCTATTAGAATTTGCTGTTGAAAAGTTGGTTGACAGCCCGTTGAGCCCTAGACCACTTTGGGTCTTTCAGGATACCACCCAGAAACTTTCACTGCTAGTGTCTAAGTCAAGGCCACTAAATTTTAGTGCTCCTGTGACTGAGGAGCGTTAAGATTTCAGGCAACAATTTGTACAAAGGAAGCTGCTTACAGAGTGAGACAAACATAAGAAGTGTCATGGAGAATCAAAGAACAAACTAAATATTCTTGATCAGCATCTCCTGCTGTCTTGAATGCCCAGTACTGCTTGTCTAGGTTGTGCTTTGTAATGTGCAGAGCATATTGGCAGTGACAAGATTCTTTGTGGACCAGGCATTTGTAGTAAGTTTCAGTCTGACTTTATATTGAGTTTATCAATACGTTTCAATTTAGCTTGTTCAGCCAGTCTGGAGCATTTAGTTCTGGCTTGGTCCAATATAAAATTTAAAGTTGGCTTTTTTTTTTTTCTGTCAGAAAGGAAAAAAAAAAGACATTTTCTTCTGTAAAATAAAATCTCAACAGTTCTAAATATCACCATAGTATTTGGACTCATTCGAATGAGTTCTAATAATGGGTGTGCATGTAGAACAGAATTTAATGGGTAGAATTATAATGTGATTTCCATCAGAATACTTAGAAAATACATTGATTTACAGTCCGACACCATTACCATACAATAATCTTTTAAAACTGGTAAGTTTTTGTAAAATATTTTTAAATAGTACTACTACTTTTTTAGTACTATTTCAATAGTTTTTAATATATTTGATTTTACTGTACTTCAAAAATAGTGATTACTGTTACTATATTTAATGTTTATTTAATAAAGTAATTATATTACTGTATTTGTAAATACTATTAGTTTTATTGCTACTATTCAATAGTAGTGTTCAATGGTACTGTGTAATACTACTAATACTTTTATTACTGCTGTTTTGTCTAGTGAAGATTTTTCCATATTTGTCAGTTTTAATTAGTATTAACCCAGCATTTGCTTTGTATGTATCTGACAATATTACAAAAGCAGCAAGAAAAGACTTACACTTCGAGGAGTACTTTCATTGTAGAAAAAGATATATTCATAAAACAATTTTCTGCTCGTTTTCTTTTTCTTTCCTACCTGTTTGAGCATACAGGGGTTTCCTGAGCGGTTCTTCCTGCTTATCTGTGTTCTTTCTAGTGAACAGGGAAGGCAGTCGAGCATGTGTAAGACAGTTCCTGTTCTCAGGGTCCTGCAGTGTCTTGCGTGGCTCGTGGCTGGCAGTTAGATGTTGGGCTATGCCTCACTGTGTCCATGCCTCAGTCTTCCCATGGCAAATTCACCTGCATGGCAACTGTGGCTGGTCTTAACCCTCTTCTGCCCTGAAATGTATTCTCTTGACATTTCTTCTTATATAAAATAATTGATTGGGGTGGGAGTTATTCTTGCTTTAATTAAAGAACTATACAGGGATGTTTAAAAATGCTTAAATAGGACTTGGTGTACATTTAAGAGATATTCTGCCTCCCTAGAGTGTTTTCCACTAAAGAGAACTGTGACTGCATGCTTAATCCTTAGTACCGCTAGCCATGTGGCTGCGGTAGCCAAAATGGAGCTGGAGCCCCATTTCTTGAATGTGCCTTTCAGCCTGCACTGAGATGCAGCTGCACTGTTACCAGTGTCTGGTGTAACTTATTTTTTGGGGTTGGTATAGACAAGCTTGAATAACTGCTCTGTAGAGCCACATGTGTAGTCATGGCCTACCTGTAGGGTGCCTCTGTGTCATCCTCACTGACACAGCTGACATTTGTGCAAAGCCAGCAGGGCAGCGTGTGCCTGGGCAGGGGGGCAGTTGGAAGCCCTGCTCATGGCAGGTGAGCACTTCTGTGCTGCCTCTAAGACAGCCAGCACTGGCAGCTGTGACGCAGTGGCTGCGGGGATGTGGATGCCCGTGTCAACTGCTCAAGCCTACAGGACTAGGTTAGAACTAGGCTGTGATAAAGACTACCTGCATTTCAAGGAGGGTTATGTCAGGTCTTAATGCCAACTGTTCTGCTGTAGAGACCCCCTGCTGGTGGGCTACACTGCTTATAGAGATACAGTCATTCTAGGGCATTTTCTGCTGTTAGAGATGTAGTCATTCTAGGGCTAAGTTCTTCTGCGTCCAAAAGCACGGGGAAAGGCTGGTTAATACCCCAGGAGAGGACCACTGTTCACCCAGCTGAAGATGAAATCCCTGATTTTCCTTTTCTAATACAGGAAGCCATTTAACCAGCAGGAACCATACAGCATAAATCTTTTGCTGTCCTTCGTAGTTCCATTAGATGTGTTTCAGTAAGTGTAAAACTATCTCCCTGTACTCCCTGCTTCTGTGATCAATTTTTATTCTTTTATTCTACTTGGGTAAGCTGGGTGAGTGAAGACTTCACCCCTAAATCGCAGAGGCTTGAGTAATCTTTTGCTTTTGCGGTTGCTAAACGTTTTTTTTCTGCTTGCTAGTGTAACAATATCATAACATATAAAATCTATTTTGTCTTAAAACTATAACTGCAAACAAAGCTTTGAAATGCAACTTCTCTTAATATTTCCTCTTCTATCATACTCGCTTAATTCTTGATGTAAGACAGGAATTCATTGCTTTTGTGCTGAGAGTGTGAAGCCACAAGTTGATAATGGTAACTCAATGTTTGTAATATAAAGTGCTGTTCCTGTAGTGTGGTCCAATTACACAATAGTAAAGCAAGGATGTAACACAGCAATGCTGCTTTCCTATTTGTTTCAGTAAGTTTAGCACAGCAGGAAATGTGGCATTCTTCCAAGGTAATGCGTCAAACTTACAGTTGGCTGGAAGTGCAGTGGAAGTTATTCTAAGACTTCATGTGCTGGCTAATAACTTACTGAATGTATACGACGATTGTCTTATGAAATATATTCGAGGTCATTTCAGTGTAAGGATTTTGCACTGTGTGAAGTGCAATCAATTTTGAGACATTATGATATTCCAGAGATATTTGAACAAGCTTCTCTGTAGATGCTGTTTATGGCATTGTAGTTTTAGTAACCAAATATAATTTCTGTATGGTTAGGGATCGTGTACGCCTTTTTTCCAAGACCTGTTGAATCTTATGAAATCAGAAAGAACTACTCTATTAATCTGGTCAAATGATGTAAATTTTTCCTCCAAAAAGTCTTATTTTTTGAGGAAAAATATATCTAAAACAAGATCTAAAATGAAAATATACACATAATATCAACAGACTGTCGCCTTCCTTTTTGAGGCCCAGAGAGCTAGTCATGTATCAGCAATTTGGCAGCTGGGAGAAATTGGAGATAGCAAGGCATCTTTTTTGGTAGTGACTACTGTTGAGACCTGGGGGGTTGGATAGGAATTGCTTAGAATTTTTGCAGTTGGTCTCATTTTCAACATATTTCACATCTCTCTAAAGCCTTTCCCCAAATCAATAGACATCTCTGTTGTGCTGTGGCAGTCAACCCACCACAACAGTTTTAAAGATACATTAATGTTCTTTACAGTTTTTGAACAGTCCTTAGCAAAATATATACATTTAAAATAGCATAGGAATAGCTTTATAAACTGCTCCATGGTATATCTCAGCATGTTTCAGATGTGATGAGGAACAACCACCACTTATGGAGTATTAGCAGATATTCACAATTAAGGGGTTAATCTTCAGTCTTATTAGCAGTCTTGCTACAGAGGTTATCAGTGCATGCTGAAAACAATGTTGGGATTTCTTTTTGTGAACCACAGATAGTTTCGAGCAGATTATTGAATGCTATCAAAGGTAAAAATACCAGCTGTGCTGCACCTAGTTTAATTTAATGATTATAAAGGCAAAATTCCCTATCTTGGCATTTTTCTTATCCCCAGTACTTATTTTTTCAATCAGCTGTCTAAAAAGCGCCTGACACCTCTTGGTGACAGAAATTTTCTCTGTGGTATTAAGTTTGGACTTACAGTAAAAACAGCAATTGCTGTTTAAAGCTTTCCAAAGATCTTTAGTTACATACACACACATATTTCTTGAAGCATTTCTGAGTGCCTTTGGCTGCAATGATCCAGCAAACGGAAGGTTGTTTGTCACTGGCATCATTTGTCATTCCAGGAGGCGTGTTTGGTTCCAACTGCTTGGAGTTGTTTCAGCACTGACACCTGAAGAGTGTCTAAAAGAAAATAAAGTACAGAGGAGATGCACAGGGGTTAAAAAGCGAGCGATCAGGCTTGCCCATGCTCCTTTAGGCAGAAGTAGTGTCAGATGTTTGGGAAAAAAATGACCACTGACTTAGCTGAGCATCGAGGCTCTGCACTGGTCTGGCAAAGGGAAGACAACTGCAGACAGTTATTAATGGGAATGAAAAAGGGGATCAATCAGTACTGATATCCCTTAGTAATTCCTACCAGCATCAAAAGCACCACCAAATTCTCTGTGCAGTTAATACAGTGAGCTTGCTGACTGCAAATGTGTGTTGTGTATGTTGTCTGCATTTAAAGGTCCTTGTGCATCAGAATTGGATCACTCAGCATGGAGTGGAAGAATAGGGTGTGTTGAGTGGACGAGGGTACGTCCTGATTTGGCAAAGGATATGGGTTGAATTCCTGGCTTGATAGTGGTAATGATCAGAGTGCTTTTCCAATGAATAATTGAGTATAGGGCAGTCAAAATTTTCCTCTCAGCAGTGACATAATTTGGCATAGTATGTGCCAATATTTAATGAAGAATACACATTTGGGACTCTCCAAGCTGGCTTTAGGCTCCTACAGCTGCTTTCAGAGTTCTGAAGGCTCTGTTTTGGATTGGAAACCCCTGCCCCATACATGCACATTTGAACATCACCTGTCAGGGGTTTTGGGGACAGCAATCACAAAAGGAGTATCAGTCAGAGATAAAGATCAAAACTACAGAGCGAAAAAACATACTTGTCCCTGGATATCCTGGATCAGAGTATCTGCTCAACACCTTGGTTTGCTTTGATGACTAGCACTGACACTGAGATGCTGCTGCTTTTTCAGTGACAAAACTTCAGCTGAACCACTGAGTCTGTGTATGTAACATGCTGTGATTTTTTTTCACCTGTTTCCTTACAGACAAACATATACAGCAAGAGAACAAGGCATTACTGTATGAGTTTCTAATGCTATGTAAACAGATCTGGATTAAAAGTGAAAGAAATGTCCAAATTCCCTAAAAATGAATAGCATCTGTCTTTAATCTAAAGCCTCATACCTGCTGCTGTACCAAGCAGAATGACTGGAAAGTTTAAACTCAGCGTTTTGTTTATTGTTACCAATCAGTAATAAGTGCCCTCCTTAAATTCTATGATTTCATGTTTTCCAGACCTTCAATTATTGTGACACTGAATTTTTGCCAATAAATTTGTAAGCATTTCCATGCATTGTGTGGCAGAGTGTCATCTTTTATATTTAGTGTGGAACTCCTTTTTTGGCAGAGTAGTATTGCAAAAAAACGTTGAGTGTTCAGGAGGTGAAAGGACTATGCCTTTCAGATGGAGTGGGAATTATTTGTGAAAGCATAACCTACACTGTTGTAGCCCTCCTAAATTTGTCTTGGTGCTGTATATTTGCCTTTATGTTTAAAATTGCCATTTAATGGTTAATATGGGAAATTACTGTAAGAAGGAAAAAAAAATCGGCATTTTTGTGCTGCATAGTGGCTGCAGTTAGAACAATGGGTCAGTGGCACTAAAATAGTATCTGGTAGTTTGCTCATTTTGTTTTACCTTTGCATTCTTCCAGTGTATGGATAATGGTCAGTTAATACTATTACTCTATTAATTTTCTTTTAGAAGGGGAAGAAAAAGCAGTGGGGAGGATTTTTTTCTCATCATCTTCTCTGATTGCCAAGTTATTTGTATGTAGAGGGAAGATTCTTTCTGTATAATCAGTCTGCTGCTACCCATTTTACTGCCAAGCATTCCTTCTCTATGGTAGCGTAATGTTACCTAGGGAACAGCTTAAAGCTGACACATACAGTGGTGCCACAAATTAATTTCACAGTTATCAGGATATAGGGTGATAACAACAACATGAGCTACTGTGAAATTACCATTGTTCCCATTGAGTTACAGTGTAATTATTACTTTTGTGGCAACTATGCAAATAATTCATGTCACCACTGTAGGATGGGATGTGCTTTCCTTTCTCTGATTCAGTACTTTGTGCTTCAGAGACATCTTTATGTACTATAAACTAGAGCTGTGCTTTGAATTGAAATCTAAATATGGTTATGTCTTCACAAAAAAAAAAAAAAAAAAGAAAAAGAGACTTAAAGAGACTAAAAACTAAAATCCCTTGCAGACTGTCCATTATCACCTGGAACTGGATCTGCAAATGCATGCTAATTTAACAGAAAAATAATCAAAGGATTACTTTTCAATTATTTCCAGCATGAAGGTGGTGAATCTTCCTTCTAAAAGGGAGCTTTAGGTTAGTTAGTTTTTATTAAAGGACATTTTCAGGTTTCTTTGCTGCCATTTTGTGGAAGGGACAGAAAATGAGATGTTTGATTATGTTATATATTCTTATATTGATAGTTAAGAAAGAACTTCTGAAGCAAGGTTAAGATGCTGTTCCCAGGATGTAAGATGGAGTAATGGACCCTGCTAAAACCAGAGTAGCTACTGAGGTTTAATGATAGCAGAAGGCAAGAAGGTCACATAATGTGGTGAAGCTGGCACAGGTGCATCTTGTGTCACTTTGTTTAAACCAGAAATGAGTATGCTTTGCGGGCTGCAGGTTAGATTACATAATTTCAGAAAGGTGGACTCCATGGGGTTTTGTTTTTGGTTTGTTTGGGTTTTTTTGTTCGTTTGTTTTCCATCCTTAGACTTGCATTTTCAACAGTTTCTACAGAGAGCTTAGGTGTGCAACTTGCAGATGTGTATGGATAGCCTACCTAAAGCTCCTTTTAAAATTCATATTCTAGATAAGTAGCTAATGACCACATTCCCAAAATTGCTGAGAATTCAAGAGCTTTAAATGTTTAAATACTAAAGAGGGAAAAGTTGAGACAGCCCATTTAGAAAAACATCATAGCTACTATTGCATGAAAAGAATAAGCAAATGGAACTTGATTAAGTGAGTCCATAACCAAGTGAAAATCTGTATGCATATGATAGCTCACTATTATCAAAATTGTGAGTGCAAGATAAATTTCCCTGAAGGACAAAATTCCAGTGATGGGAAAGTTTCCTTTCTATTTTAGAATTTAGTGAAACTTAATTAATTGACAATTAATCCTAATGGAATTACACCCTCTGATTTTTTTCTTAAGTTTGAATTATTAATTTATGTTTGATAGTATATAAAAAATGAAATTGAGAAAATGTTTTCTCATTTTAGTTATAATAATTTTCCAGGTACTCTTTTGGAAAAAATGATTTTTAACTAATTTGAAGTGTTTTTTTTAAATTGCAAGATAGCTTGCAAATGGAATCTGTTTCTCCAGTTCTTGTTATATTGCATCGACAGAAATACAGAACAGCTTGATGAGCCTGTTTCTGTGAGAATTCACTTGTGAAGGAATGAATATGAACAACATTCTGAAGGAGCTATGTCCGTGAGCATTTCTAAGACACATATCTGTACTGCATCGCCAAGATTTGAGCTGCAGAGATACGCTGTAAATTTGTGTGAATATACAACAGTTGTACCTTTTTCCCCTGCATGAATGAGCTACATGAATATTGGGGTTTTTTTGAGGTTACAAAGAGAATTGCAGTGAAGGTACTGAAAGAGTAGAAATAACATCCAAACAATGATGGACTGTAAAGGTAAGAGCCATACTGGGTGTCAGTGCTCCCATGTATATTATCCTTGTTTTTTGAAATAACAGTTTTCTGATGCTATTTCTTTAAAACTAATGAAAACCACTTATGCAATCAGAAAATTACAAAGCAGTGTGCTGTCCTGCATCAAAGTACTATGCTTTTAATTGGAAATACATAAATTGGTAAGAAAGTCACCTCCACGAAGCTCCCACTGATCTTTCTGAATCGCTGTACCTGCAGGAGAAGCATTTAAAAGAATAGTTGGGGTATTTTTCAGTAGTTTGATTGTTGTAAGTTTTTCTCTAGAAAAGCAATGTTCTGGTTATTTCTTGTCTTGAATTTTTTTCTTGGATCAACACAACCTGTTCAGGTTATGTGCTGATGGAATATACCAGTACCATAAAACTTCTGTAACTGACGATCTAAGGCAGGGGTCCTCGAACTACAGCCCACATACGGCCCCCCAGGGTCCTCAGTCCGGACCCCGCTATTTACAGAACCACCCCCACCACCACCACCAGGGGCTGGGGGGGGAAACCACGCAGCCGCAGATGACTGCCTGCCACTGCATCCGCACGCCGGCCCCCTGGTTAAAAAGTTTGAGGACCCCTGATCTAAGGGAAAGTAATTACAAGCTAAATAAACCTTGTGTTCTGGCTCATTTATTATCCATGTGATGAATAATGGTGGAAAAGTGTGCAGTAACTAATGGACTGGCTTCATGGAATGACTTCTGTTTATCATATGGTTATTGCTCTTTTTAGAGATTTGCTGACAAATACATTTATTGCAGTATGAGGAGGTCGCTAGTTAATATGGATGTTAGCAAGATTTTGTGGGAATGCTCTAAAAATTGCTTTAAAATTGTCTTCCTGTCACCATCCACTTTTATCAGTTCCAGATACTGAAGACCTAAGTCAATAACTAATGCCACGTTATTGCTTAAGTGCAGTAATATTTAAGTTACAAGTTTAATTTGAAAGAAGCAGCTTGGCCTTTTTAAGAGTTTCTGGAAAACCTGCTGCAATCCTTGCATGCTGTTGTTAGGAGTCAGCCTTGTGGAAGCAAGTCATAAAAATTTAGAGCTGCCAGAGGTGCTCATTGTCCTGGTTTTGGAAGAAGTGGGAAGGTCAGGGTGGGTGGTTGTGGGACTGTGGGGAGCTTCTGCTGTTGTCAGTAATGAGCAAGAAGCTGAAGTTGACCATAAAAATCAAATGTTGTCTTTTGTATACCTGATGACCCAAACAAGTTGTTATGTAGTGAGAGGTTATTTTAAAACAAGTAGATACAAAAAAGCTGTTGGATTTTTTTTTTAAAGGAATCTAAACTTTAACTGTATGATGGACTCTTTCATTAATATGTAAATAAAACTTATCTCCAAAACTGCTTGCATAAAAATGCCTAGTGATAATTAAGAATAATTTGCTTGCAAAATAGGTAGCATTAATTATTGTATTGCTTTTGGTACCATTTATTTATGGTTTCTTAGCTTCACTGGACAAATAATAATTCTGTGCTGCATGTGACATGTTTTTTTAAAACAGCAAGGAAAGGTAGATTTGTTTCTACATATCTAAGTAAGAGAATTATCTGAGCTTGTTAGTTTGATGGATTTCTTCCCCCTCACTCTGGATGACCAGTTTCAGATATCCTGATGGGGAGACAGGAGGGAAGTGTGTATTTTTTGGTGTTAACCATATAGTTTTGTTGTTTTGTCCTCTTTTGTATTCTTGTTTTGTGGTGGTTTTGTTTGGGTTTTTTTGTCTCCAGTATACTCTTTTTTGTCAAAACCTACAAAGTAACTGAGATGCTCTCCTGCTGCATAGTAAACTTGAACCTCTGAACTGAGGTCTGTAAGCAAAGCCCGGGGAAGGTCCTTCGACAGGTTCTCATGACTCCTGGCCGAGGCAGCCCAACCTGATCTGGGAGTATAAGCTGAGCTATATTATGTACTGTAAATGCAGATGAGCGTACACAGTATTTGAATAGTGGTGCAAGGGTGAGCAGACTGCTTTTTTAGAAGTGTTGGTGGACAGGACATCAAAGGATAATTGTTTATTTTTATATATTTTTGTGTTCTACAATTGTCACCACTTGGTGCTTCATGCTGTGATTTTATCCAGGGAAAAAATGAACCATGTGAGAATGGGAGGAGTCCTTAGTTATGTTTTACTTGATGGAAGGTGAACTTTTAACGTGGGGCTTGGATGGCTCTTCCTATTTGTCGCAGTCACTGACCATTAGAGACATGGACACATCTTACTTGAAAAAAAACTCTTCTCTTGAGAGTTCCACCTGCGGGAAGAGACTTAAAATAGCTTTACACAAAATTGTCTCTCCTTACCAGACTGAAAACTGTGGTCTTGTTACAAAATAATAAACGGACTATTTCTTTATGCAGGGCCACTGAAAATTAACAATTATGATATGTGCTCTGAAGAATATAAACAGTTCCGGTTCTCCAGGGAGAAACAC
The DNA here is from genome assembly GCF_963210335.1 of Falco punctatus. Taxonomy (NCBI): domain Eukaryota; kingdom Metazoa; phylum Chordata; class Aves; order Falconiformes; family Falconidae; genus Falco; species Falco punctatus. The sequence continues at coordinate 20,953,391 of NC_137591.1, read as the reverse complement.
ATAAATCAGTGCCAAATCTGGCTAAATTAAAAAAACAAATAACCTATTTCATTTTGGCAGGGTTGGTAATGTTCTGATCCTTGGCTTCAGGGCCAACATATTTGTCTAGGTCTACACAGAAAGATGTTCATGTCATTTCTGCCTCTACAGTAAATAAAAAGCTGGATCAGCTCTCCTGTGTTGTCTCTGTAATGAGTTCCAACTGGAGTACTATCCTTCCATGTTTGGCAGCTTAGGCAGCTTTTCAGTGGAGCATTTTCTGTTTTTAGAAAGAAAGATATTTAACCTCTTCCTTGCCTAGAAAGGTATGGATATTGTAACATAAGAGATTACCTTAAAAATAGAAACTACATGAAAGTTTTGAGATTTATGGACATTAGTATATTTTCTGTTTATCCAGAGGAGTTCTCTCCATTCTGACATGTCTTATTTCTTGTTTGGGAAATCATGAATATACTTTTAGTTTTGTTCTTCATAGTAAGATAGAATTTCTGGCACCAAATATATCCTAGAACTATGAGTTGCTGTCTTGTATCAGCTACTTCTATATGGCGTAAATGTCTTCTCTCCCCTGCCCCACCCCCTTTTTTTTAAAAAAAAAATAATAAAATACTTTGCTCAATAGTCTTTCTCTAAGTTTCCTCATTGTGATATGAAAACCTGCAAGAAGTTTGTTTCTAAAATTCTTTGACTGGTCAGTTTGCCACCAACCTAGGAAACAAGCTCAGTGGTAATGAAATTTTAACTAAGGACAATATGTGGCATTGTACACTCAAACAATACCAAATAAGCAAAACTGTCCTAGAGCACAAATGTGTTCTTTATCACCTTCCCTAGAAAATGATACTCAATTAGGGAATTCCTTGGGGAAGAGCAATTTTTTTTCATTGTCCCTCGCTAAGACCTGTGAAGAGCTTGCTTTATCTTCTTATTTTGCCTATCATCGTGTTCTCATTGTGGATGAATTACATCTGCCACATCGGTGTGTTCTTTTACAGCTATGAATTCCCTCCCTCAGCACACGTGGAAAGCTCAGCAAAGTGCCAAGCACTTTGGCCAACGCTGAGACAGCTCTTAGTCTTGCATTTAATTTTAAAGGAAGCAAAATTCCTATGCTTAAATTTGAACACATGCTTGAGTGTATGCACAGCATAGGGCCACAGTGCTTGTGTCTGCAAATGTAATGTCTGTACTGTATGTACTATTTATGTTGGCTCATGGAAATAGATTCAGGTCCTGGGAATTCAGCTGTTGCTTCTTGTGTGATGATGTCTTGCCATGTGGTCAGTGACCTGCCCTGAAGCAGCTCATTTGTTGGAAGTACTCAAGGGATCAATCCCAAGTTTCATCCAGAGACTACCTACTAAGAACACTAATACTCCTGTCGCACCATGGATAGTCCTGATCTTGTGTGAGTACATTTCTGTGAGTAGTAGGATTAATAATTAATGCATGTTCTCTCTGTGTAAAATAGGATAATCTCTGACAGATGGTGGTTTTTAACAAGAACACTGCAGTAATTCAGATCAGACTAAGCATGTTTTATCTGCACCTCAAAATGAAAAGATGCTTACATGGATGTACGTAAAACCTGCATGGCTGTCTTGCAGTCTATTGCTAGTTTTAGGTAATGGACATACTGGATCTTTGAGAGGTGGCAGTAGTAGTTGTGGTAGGGGGGTTATGTAAAATTTCATAGCATTATAGAAATGGTCTGTCCTTAACTGTCAAGCGTGCCTATCTGTAGGTGAACAGCTGAGAAGAAAAACAAATTGCTACTGATTGTAGCAATTTATTAACAAACAGAAGTCTATGAAACAGTATTTTTTACCAGCTTTACTATTATGAGTTGATGTAAACATACAATAGTTGGAGTTTTTTATTCCTTAAATGCTTTCTCTAGTGCTGTCAAGGAAACAAGATAATCAGTTCTTAGTCCTTCTTTTACTGAGACATGCTCACATAAGATTTAGAGGTCAAATTGGGCACCCATCAGTACAGTGAAGCTGCACTGGCCTCCAAGGAAAGATCGTCTGTCTTTTTCTGAAAGCTGCAGAGATGTATTAATGAATGATGGAATGGTTGATGTGCTATCAGGAGCTTGTCCAACATCAGCATCAGGTTGCTGTGCTAGAAGGACTGCCTGATGTGCTATAAACATGTTGGATATTTAGATTCTCTCATTGTATATAATGAACTGTTACAAAAAAGCATGCACCATGGCATACTTGTGATGGATGGGTGTCATTGCTTAAATGATGGCTTTGAATCATGAATGCGTGTGCAAGTAGCTGTTTTCTTCCATTTGTAAACTACTCTGCAAACTATTTCTCAGAATGAGTAATGTACCATATATAGTACCAAAACAGTGTCTAAAAGTGCTTCATATCATGCTAAGTAGAAATAGATATGTCTATTGAATGTGGCATCTAGTTTGCATCGTTGGAAGTATCCATCTGGACCTTTTTTCCCTGGAAATATGATTTCGAAATACTGTACATCTGTTCAAAAAAATATGTGTTTTTCAAATTTATTGAAAAGCACATAATAATTTTCAAAGAAATGGACAGATTTTTTTTAATCAATTTTTATATTGAGAAGACTATTAACATGTGAGAATATCTTTTAGGTTACCAGTTCCGACAAAAGACCTGGTAGATATGAGACACTGAGGGTGATTATTAAAGTCACTTAAGAGTAGTTCCTGTAACTCCCTAAAGCCTGAGAACTCCTAAAGACTGTCAGGGTGCTTACACTGCTCTACAATTAAAGAGCTTCTCAATGCTGAACTCTACAGTAGGTTTCCAGATGGGGTCTTCCACATCAATCCAGTCCCTCCAGGTTAACAAAATCAGATGACAGAAGGAGCTAGTAACTAGTGTGATGATGAAAGCTAGTAGGTTAGAGGTTTAGCAAGTATGTTTGGCATATGGAGTATGTGAGTTCAAATCTCTGCTCTTCCTGAGTTTTGAGTAAATGCTTGAATTTAGTACTTCTGCTGCTCAGGGCTTAAACACAGGTTGTCCAACAGTGGTTGCTCTGGAACTATGTTTTTTTTTCTTTTTGAGATGATAAAACATGGCTTAAATTTATTCCTTCATGGGCAGGTTCATAGTGATAACCTTCGGAGGAGAGGCATGGCTCTAGTTTGTCTCTGCCCATGTCAGTTATTTAAGCAACTAAACTATTTGCAGCTAGCATCTTGGCTGGTTTTTGGGAACGTCATGTATACCCCTACCTACTCTGTCGGTTCATTTGGTGTGTGTTTGGAACCTGAGCATCTAACTTGGGTCAAACCACTTCCCTCTGCTCTTTTGTGCAGTGAAGTTAGGTTTAGTTGCCTTTGCAGATTAAATGATAGTCAGAAAGATTACTTTAATACTGGCATTTTGAATTCATGGAAAGGGAGTAGTGTGTACCTGAACAGAGAAAAGACTTAGCGGTCAAAATACAAGCTAATTCTGTGAATGCATGACTATATTGGTGTAAACGTAAGATTTAGAAGGTACGATATTCTAAAATCCCTCTTAAGTTTTAGAACTGTGAGAAGAGCAAATCTTATTACTGTATCTTCAAGATGGCATGTAAGCCTGAGCCTGTCTTTCAAATTGCTTGATTTGAGGAAAGGTAATTCTGATTTTGGTGGCAATGCAATTAGGTATATTGCAATTCTCAAGATAAGTGTTAGCATTATAGTCATATTTATGTTGAGGTGAATTAGAAACAGCAGGAGGGGACATAATCTTGTATAGCTATATTCAGTCTGGACTTCGGTTCCTCTCAGATTCAACACACATGTGTTTTTCAAGTACCCATTCACATCTCTTCTCAGTTTTATACACCAAAGCCACTGTTTTTCACAAGTGTAAGCAAATGGGAGAGGAGAAACAAAGAAAGTCCAAGAACTGCATTAGTAATTGCATGGCCTTCAGGAACCCCTAGGAATATCCCTGGCTTGGATATATTTGAGCTTGCTTTTCTTCATTTAAGAATTTGACTCAAAATCTTCATATGAGACTGGATCGATAACTCTGGCTGGGTAACTTATTTTATCCCCTTTGAAGTAAAAATTAGATGTAGTTTTCTGTTCTCAGAGTTTTGAATACACACATCTTCTAACACCTTCTTTTACATCATAATTTCAGTATTAGCCTTAAGTTCTTCAAAATAATTCATCTGGATGGCGTACTTGGCCCTGGACCACAGGAGAGGGAGATTTTATGATAGGAGCCATCCCAATGTCATCTCTGTTTTAGATGCTGCTGTGGAAATTTGCATTGAAAGCAGCCTAAAGAATGCCTAGGAGATTTGTGTACAGCTTCCCACTGACATCACTGGAATGAGTTTCTCTAAGGCCTAATGATTGCTGTAGGTGTATTATTAGTTTACGGTAACATGTGGTGTACTCATTTGTTTAATAAGCGATCATCTCGGTGGATCTACAGGGCAGAGGCTAAAAGTGGAGTCTGCAGTGAACAGTGAGCTGTAGCAGAGAGATTCAGAAATACTAACGCCATACAGAGAAATCAGTGAAAGAGAAACACAATACAGTAAAGCAGTGGTCAAAAAGGGAGAGCTATGTATTTCCCCCCAAGTGAGCTGAAGTACGATAAGGTGGCACTGGACAAATAATGATGATAATCTATAAATTCATTGATATCTATTATCTCTCTTGAGTTTTGCATAGTAGCCTATTGAGGTCAATGGGTGATTGGCTATAGATTGACAATTGTCAGCTTTACCTATTGTGTTCATAGACTGAGACCAAGTTAGAAGTTGATCTCTGCAGAATAAGTTTAAGTGTGCTCTACAACTGAGAAATTGCTCTCACCCACTATAAAGTATTTTCAAAACCCTAATGCCTACAGGGTCAGATTTCTGTGAAACAGTAGTCTGAAATCTGTTTTCTTTTTCCTGTAGAAGTAGATTGACTTAGAGTATATAAAAAAAAAAGTAAAGTTCTGAGTGATGTCAGTACATGGCATTAGTGTTACACCTTTCAGCTTTCAAGTTCAGGTTATTTATTGTAACACAATGGAAATGCTCAGAGTGTTTTCTGCAGAGTTAAGAAGAGCCTAACAGCAGTTTATTGTAAGAACAAGGAAGATTCTGTTCTTGCTGCACTGATATGCAGCAAAATTACTTTATTAAACATTATGAGACATGATAGGCTATGCTGTTATTGACATGAATCTGGGATACATATTGAAGTTACCAGCCTTGCACTCTGCTTTTTTTTTATTTCATAGCATTCTGATATTATACAGTTAAGGGAAACATCAATACTTTTCCATTTTTGTTACTCCAGATGTTCCTTGGCACAAAACTGAAGTTATCTGTCTCATGGACCTGTACTTGGGTGCTAGGCTTTGGAAGGGATTTGAGTAACTGCCTAAGAAGCAAACGAAAACCTAAGAGTGACGATACCACTTTGCATTTTTTCCTTTCTGCCACTGCAGTGTAGTTTGTCAATATTAGCTTTTATTTTCATGCAAATTGGATGGGAATTTACCCTGGAAAAGGGATCATTGTTATTATGCTATTGTACAAAATTCCCAATGAGTACATGTCTATTATTTTAATCTTTTGCTTGTTCTTTTTTGTGATTGTGCTATGGCATGGTAGTATGGCATTCACATTGAAAGGACTACAGTGCTTTGTACTAACACTGGTGTATTTACAGCTCTGTACTTGCTTTCTGTAAGTTTGTCAGTCCTGGGATGTACTTTCAAATGGGAATAAACTGTTGGTCCTTTGTTCCAGGATTGGACTGTAGAAGTGCAAATACTTTTCTGTAGTACCCAGAATATTTATTGGGTTCTTATATTAATGTTTTCTCAGTAGTGTATAATTTTTGCTTAGTTCGTAGACCCACAAAAAAAGAGAAGAAGGTGATAAAAATGAGTTCATGTAATAAATATTTTTTCCACTTTTTGGTTATCATTTTAAACAACATCCCTGTTATAATCCAGATATTTGAATCAAAGATACACCATTAGACTGAAGTTACCATGTCACCATGAGCTGTATATGACTTTGTTAATGGTATATTTGCCATATTAATTAAACAATTGCTAAATCAGGGTCTGTACCTGTGTGACCAAAGTTAAAAGCTTTAAGGACACCTCTCCAATAAATGCTGGGGTTTTTTTTTGTCACATAGTAAGTTGTGTTCTCGCTACAGATTTCTCAGTGTTGCTTATAGACTGTATTTAAGAAGAGAGAGTGCAGGTTTGTACAATGCTGCTGTCTGGTGCAAGTTGGTATATACCTCCTCCTGAGTTGACAGCTGCTGTAGTAATTTCAAGAAGAATCCATGTTGCCTTTCCTGTGGCTTCTCCAGGTGCTACAATGCCTGGAGGAGGTAAAATGGCACTAACTTTTACAGATGTCAACATCTGCACCAGAGTAGGGCTCTGTTGATTAAAACTTGGATAGTCTAACACCTTAACAGTAATTAACCCAAATTACTTGTGACTGTGCAAATGACATTTCATGTTACAGATAACTTATTCCCCCCTCCTCCCCCCTCTGAGTTTTAAAGGACATAATCTGTTCGTTTTACTGGTAGGAACACAGACAATTGTATGTGAAATATTTCTACATTTGTTTTTCAATGAATATTTCTAACATACTTTAATGATTCTCTAAGTCATTCCTTGAATTATTTGTATTTGTTACATAGATTATTGAATGTAGTTATACCTTGAAAAAATTAAAAAATATTAGGATTATACTATTATACATTAGAATCAGGTATAAATTTGGGGTCTACAACATACACTTTACAATCCAAATACATAACATTTAATACTACATAGTGTAAACAAATCTCTAAGTTGTAACTTGCCTGCTGGATGGAGGTTACGGAAGATGCGAGGTCTGCTGTGCCTCTCTGTGAGCCGTAGACGCCATGCTTGTTTTAGAAGCTCTGGAAAACACCTCTGTCTCTGTGTACTCAGCATGGCAAGTGATGTCTATTTCTGTACACTGGGACAAAGTTTTATACACTGCTCTGTGTACCAGAGACTGAAGCGGTAGTTCTGGAAAAGTGACTGAAGAAAGCTGCATCTTCTGTGTAACTGACCTGGAAACGCTAAGCAACAAGGTCTAATTAGGGAAATGCAGATAAGGTTTATGAGAACTGTGTGTTGCAGAACTGCAGGCTGGCAATTCCTCCTCCATGTTAAGAGGTAGTAGGGGTTATGAAAAGTATGTGTAGTTGTGGGTAAACAGGTGTCCAGTTTCTAAATTCCTCCTGGCAGCATCTCATAGTAAACATATTTGCAGGCAAGCCTGGTTGTGGTTTTAAGAAAACCACTGTTGGGAGGAACTTTTCTCATCTGATGTCACTTCTTTGGGTCATGTATTTTTGGTCTCTGTAGGATGCTATAGTACTGAGGGTTGCAGAGACCTGCTCTGTCAGTGTCTTCTGTTAACTAGCAGCAGCTTTCTTTTCATACTTCAAACTGTGACTTGTACCTGGCAATATACTGTTTTTCAGCTTTCCTTGGGTTTTGTTCTAGTCTCAATAAACCCATAGTGGCAAAACCTGCATATTACCTCCTCATTTGTGGAAGGGAAGGTAACTGCATTGGTCTTACACAAGCTTGTTAGAAAGAGAAACTCATGTAGGATGTGACTGCATGCCACTTACTAAGCGTTCCAAGTATTTGCTGGGTTTTGGACAACATTTAAGATGCGTATGTATCTGTTTTAAAGCTAGATGTAAAAGTACCAGTGATTTGTAACTAGCTTTTAGGGTGATGCTGCTCTTCCTAATGTGGTAGTACAGCACTTCTGTTGTGCTGGGCAGCCCAGATAAGGGGCCTTTGCTAAAGTGAAAGGCTGCTCGTATTATTCCTGGGTCTGCTGTGGCTTGGATTTGGTGACATTCAGGGTGTCCTGTAAGCATGCTCTGTTCCTAGGCTTTTCCTGGAGCAGGAAAAAGCTAGCAAGAACTTTCTGCTGTGTTTATTCTTCTACTTGTTTTTTTACATTAGGATTGATATTTTAGAAGGTGAAAGCAATTGTAAAGAAAAAGTAAAGTTGAAGATATTGGGAAACAGGCTTAAATGATGTTATGTATTATAGACCAAAATAGCTTATTTTAGGGTTGGTGGTTTGGGGTTTTTTTGGCAACCAGGATGTAAACCTGGGATTTTTTGCTAGTGTTGTAGCAGCTGGTGTTAGGAAAATTTCAAAAAGTTCAGAAAACATAGCCTTTGCATTTTTTCTGGACTCATAAATGAATAGCTTCAGTCTTAATCGATGACCTGTTGTTTTATAGATAAAAAGACAAATATTCAGTCTCTAAAACCAACTTCAGTGTTCATTGGCAACTGTTTACATTCATGTACCTTTCTTCCCGCAAGTTCCACTAACAAGGCTGAGTTAAATTTTTTAGAGATCAATATAAACTGCAAGTATTCCTTTTTGGCATGATGCCATACTGCTGGTTCAACGCCTCAGACTGGGTATAGTTTGGAGTATTTGTGGAACTGCAGCTGGAGCACTCTCCGGGGAGATTTGCTTCTGAAGTCCTGTGCTGATACAAAGTCAAGTGGTCATGTAACAGGGATGCACCAAAAAGCAAAGCATGGTGTGCCTGTAGCCCCGGTATCGTCACGTAAGTGACCGGTGATGCTCACAGCCCCTTTGGGAAGTGGTTTTATCTCTGCATACTACAGAAATAAAACAAGACAAGGATTGACCTTTCATAGGTCATCCAAGCAGAGTGCAGAAGAACGTGAAACTGGAATGAGTTTTTGAAACAGTTTCACTTCTTAGCCCTAGAGTCATGCAATTAAAATATTTTAAAAAGTAAAGGGATGCTCCTGAGCTTGATAGTCAATTCATTTCCACATGCATTTGCTTTAGTAAAAGTAGTGCTGTGTACGTAGCACAGGATGTCTTAGTGACTAAGCTACATATTACTATTGGAATAAAGAGAAAAGAAAACAGTCAGACACAGATATTTTAAAGATACCACTGAATGTATTGAAAGTTAATTTTTCCTTACACTATCATCTGTTCTGAATATTATGTGTTATTGTAGCATGTGCGCTTTGTTGGTATTCATGAGTACTGCAGTATTTAAAACACTTGCAGAGAAGAATCTGCCTTTGTTTCACAATGTATTTTTGTACCAGTCACTTATATTAATATGTAATATACTCCATATTATAATGTCTTGTAATTTGAAGTCTCCCAACTGTAGAAGCTTCGCACCACTCCTCACAGGGACATTTTTGGAGAGTTTATCCTCTCAGTGGAGAATTCCATTCAAACGCATACTTTGTAGCTCACTTGGTACGAGAAGTTACAAAACCTGCCCCTCATGTCTGTAGGCTGGAAGTACTTTCTAAAATTGTCTGTAGCACTTAAAGGCAGCTTTCAGAAGGGACTGATGGTTTGTGACATAAGGGGTTCGTCTCTGGAGTATACTGCTTCCTAGTTGCTCTTTGGCAGTGTGGGCTCTGTCAGGAAGATGTGTTTGTTAACATGCTGGCTGAAAGCAGGCAAACTCTGAGGTCTATCGTCCCAGAGCCGCTCTTTATACCGCAGATGGTTTAATTTAGGGATTGCTATATTTTGAATTTACTGAATTAAAGTCTTTTGAAAGAATTTTAAAATCTGATTAAAGGATTTTGTTTCCTTCTCACAAACTCCCCTTTTATTGGATACTTGCAGAGTTATTCAATAGAATTCTTAGATACCACAGTCACATTTCAATTTCACTTTCATTCCATAAGTGTGCATCAGACAGATGGATGCTTTATATGACAGGTGAAAGTGGAGGTTTCCTTCAGGATAGTTTCTTTTCAAAGTTGTTTATTTGCAGAGTGCAGCTTCAGGATGGCACTAATGTTTTTGTTAGCAAGTGATTTGTGCCAGCCCCAGTACAAATAAAACATTTGATTTGTGCATTCTATTGTAAACAACGTGCACATGCTTGCTGTCTTCAGACATACTGTATTTTATCAAATGGGAGATCCTGATTTGTTTTATTACAGTGTGTGGTGAATACCAAAGATAGCAGTGTAGTAATAAAGTGTTATGAAATGACTAAGAAAGTCACTTCTTGTCTGAATTTAGTGTCAGGTAAGAGGCTGCCATACAGAACATGTCTTCAAAATGTTGCATACAACTGAAAAATAATTTCTTTGTGTTACTCTCTGAGAAATATGTGTGAATGTTCTCTTTGGATTCCTATTTAACTAAAAAAAAAGAAGGCGGTTTCGTATTAATGTTGTTTCTGGTACGTTTGGTAACATACTTGAGTGGGTTAAATTTTTATTCCATGTGGTAATCAGCGTACAAATCACTATGTTATGTTCAGTGTGTTTTGAATGTAGTCTGTTAACATTCATTAACCTTCAGGAACTTTTTTTTTTTTACAACCCTAGAACATAGGTGTAAAATAAAATGATTATTTAATGTTATGATGCATACAGTATGTATACATGCTAAATTGCACCGTATTTTCTTTATGAAACAACCCCGAACCTACTAGATACTCCCTGTGTGATTGCTATTTTGATATTTAGATCTAAGATATCAAATTGATAGGAGAATCATTAAGGGAAAAACACTTTAAAAATTAATCTGTAGGATTTCTCATTAGTGTGAGAGCATACTGTTTATTGCAGTAATTACTGCTGTAGTTAGATACAGTGGAGAGCAACGTCAAGTGAACTGAATTTTATGAACAATGTAAAGATACCCATTCTTTCCTCATTACCAGGAATTTCAAACATATTTTCTGTTTCTTTGTGTAAAGAACCATGCAAATAAGACTACTTAGTTCTGAAAATCAAAAATACAATTCTCTGATAATTTTTGAAGATATGCTAACTTGCTGTTTGTATTTAAAAAACTCTTATTTAGTATCAGAGAATTATGACTGGTGGTCATAAGACTTCTCTGAACTATAAAAAAAGTCTCACAAGTTACACTTGTGTCACCCTAAATAGAAAAAATATTTTATTATCTAGCATAATGCTGATATTTCCTGTTGAGACTACACCTATATGTAGCAGAATTTGAAAAATGGTGTATTGCATACTATGGGATTTTGTATTGGAAAAGAGCTGGTTTTTTTGTCATGCAAAAATACATTATTTCTTTTTAAATAACTGTATGAAGTTTGTTCTCATGCATGTGTTAAAATCCATACAGTTACCTTGGTGCTTCAGCCAGTGTTCATTCACAAGTGTGTGATATGTAAAACAAAAATTGATGTAACTTGACATTCTTTATTAAAGCATTATTCTTTTCTAAAACAGAATTTAAAGATGTCATCAAGGTACTCTGAATTTCAGTGACTGGTAAATCTACTGGTTATGTTTACAGGTTATTTTTCCTTTTAAAATGTCTAAATAATATGCCTCCAACTGCAACAACAGTCTAAAAATGAAACTTTTCTTTTTTACTGTCATATTAATGTCTGTGACAAGGATTCTTTATCTGACACTTAGCAATCTTCCTGATGATCAATGACTTAGTCTAAAGTCCAAGTAACTCTTGAGTTGCCTTCACTCTTCAGAACAAGTATGAGTAAAACCAGCAAAAGTCTTGCTATAATTTCACCTTAGGGTACAATGAAGTCTGGGACAGACTTCTCACAGACTTCCTTGGGACCGTGATTTTGTTTGCTTGGGGTAGCAGACTGAGAGTTCTGCTCTTGGTCATGGTAGGTTTTAAGTAAAAATTGTCTGAAAGCTTTTGTTAAACAAAGTGAAGACAACAGCATCTAACTTGATGGTGCAGTGGAGCACCCAGGAGTGAGGGGTAACTCAGTGGTTCTGGTATTGCCTTGGAAGCTTGGATGCAAGTGGTTTCTGTGCTGTAGGCTGCTAAAAGCCACTAAATTGTTCTGTGCCTTAGTCCTCCATTGCCAAATCTGACAGTGAAAGCTGTAAGGCTTTCATTGTCGAGAGCTGTGCAAACCAAGAGTGAGAGATGCTCAGGTGCCGTGTTGATGACGACTGCCTAGGTAAGCATAGGGGCTTAAATGGTCTTTTGTACAGGCATGAACTTGACTTGTCCGAGTTCAGAGTTAACTCTGGGTAGCACTAAGTGAAGCTGTGGTTAGCATAGGTCTGGGTCTGTGTTAATAAGCCCCAGGGAGGGCAGGAGTAGGCACTTTAAATATCTCTTGTAGGATCACAGACTGGCTGAGTTTGGAAGGGGCACAGGGGGATCCTCTACTCCGGTCCTGTTACTCAGAGCGGTGTTGATCAGCGCAGCTTGTTCTGAGCCAGGTTTTGAATATCTCTAAGCATGGACATTCCGCAGCCTCTGTGGGCAAACAGAAAATCGCACACGTATCAGCATCATGCTGAGCTTAAGTTTAGTGGCAGAATAAGAAATGAACAGAGCTAATTCTTCCACATGTGGTTACGGGCACTGTTAGCTGTACAGCTTCCATATCCAAAGCGAAGGGTTTTGACACTTTGCTTTCACCTGGTCCACATCCCCAAGGATGGCAGAGCGGAACAATGCTAGGGGTTAGGCCACACACTGTGAGTCTGGTTTATTCTCAGGGCTGCCGAGGAGGTGTCTTAAAGTCTAAGGCTCATTGACTTGATTTAAGGAACTGTGTTTCTGACCATTTTCAGGGTGAATGCTAATCACTGGAGTTACAATGCAGACAAGTTGCATGTTAGCAACAAGTCATGGTTTAAAAAATATGTTTTTGAAAATGGCTCATTGGTTCTTGATACTTGGTTTGGGTATCACTTAGCTTTTTTGTCTGTTGGTTAGTATGGCAAAAGATGGGTCACTCATTTTAAAGCTGTGGTAATAAGATTGTGTTCTGAGCCTACAAAATAAATGCTGCTGCTCTCTATTAAAGGAATAGAAATCTCTAACTAGACAGAAAAATTCAGACCAGCTGTGTTGGAACAATATTGCAGAAATAAGTTTGTCAAGTAACTTAAGATGTACCAATATGAAGATTTAGTACAATAGTTTACCTTCCATAAAACATAACGTAAGACTAAACATTTGCATTTTGTAATGTGACTCAAATACCTGTTTTCTTTTAAAACGAAAATGTGGAAATACAGCATTTTTGAAAAATCAGCAAATTAATACTTAGGTATATGTAATTTTATATTTATAATTACAGAAATACATACACACAGGGAAGGACTGGTAGGTGATGTGTTGTTTTTGATTTTTGGGGTTTTTTTTGGCATTTGGGGGAATCAAATATGTGTTGTTTGGGTGATGTCTTGGGCGTAGTGATCATGAGATGATAGGTTTTTTGATTCCTGAAGAAGTAAGGAGGGGCAGTCAGCAGAACCGCTGCATGGGACTTCTGGAGAACCAGGTTTGGCCTGTTTAAGAGCCTGGTGGACAGGGTCCCTTGGGAGACAGTTCTGAAGGGCCAAGGGCTCCAGGAAGGCTGGACATTCTTCAAGAAGGTAGTTTTAAAGGCACACTTGGGATAAGTTTGGCTTGAGAAATTGGGCCTTAGCAAGGGAAGTGTTAGTAATGCTAGCAACAGTTGTGTTTTCTTTTTCTCTCACTTTTTCTTAATCCTTGTTTCCCCCCACTTATCTTTCTCCTCCTGCCCCTGGCATACAGTGTGTCCGTAATTTAATCTCTTATTTCTCCAAGAATAAGGTAGTAATGTCATACTTTATATTAATGGTAAATTAATAAAATATTTATATTAATGGTAAATTAATAAAATATTTAATAGATACTAGCATGAAGCATTATAAACTGACTGTGTAAAAACATGGAATACTTGAGGGCATTTCTCACACATAATTCATGTATGCTGACTAAACTGATTTCAGCTCTTTTGGGTGAGATGGTTTGTGTTCCACACCTTATGTATATTGTGGGAATATGCAAAATTCTGGAATTTGCTTATTTTTTTTTAATTGTTAGGAAGGGAACATTAAATCACAATATCAGAAAATAAATCTGGTTTGTTTGTTTGTTCTGTCAGAACATGAACATTTTTTTCAACTATTCATTATTATTTGGAATGTTTGTATTGTGAACTCTGGTAGTAATGGGATAGTTGCATTAACCAGAACCCTTATCCCTCCAAAAATGATGGTGAACCATTACTGTTGCTCTTGCAAAGCAGTGCTGTGAACTGTAGTTGAAGGATCGTTTGGCTGAATCTAAACCCAGAATGTGATGTTTAAATGTTTCGATGGAACCTGCTTCTATTTGAGATCTCTACACAGTAAGTTAGGCTTATACTCTAGAAAAAGTGTGTGTTAGAGAAGGATTAGGACAGGTATAATGTTACTGGTGTGACAGTAATAGGATTCATCAAGCAAAGAAATTACTTCAGTTTAAAATATATGAGTAAGTAGCGCTATCAAGAGCTACTCAGAAAAAAATAGCTTTATATTTTCAAGCTAAGCAGAATAAATACAGGTGATAGTATAGTACACTCACCAGGCTGATATTGAGAAATATGTCAGGAGGTTGTGTAGAGCTATTTTCAGGTACAAAACAGTCACTCGAGAACTTTGTTTGAATGTGTAACATTTTTTATCTTCACAAAGGCAACAAACATGTAATGTAAAGTATAAATTTAATGCGTATTTTTAATCATGTGCTAGAAAATTACTAATTTGCACTAAAGACGGGGAGATCCTTTTATGAATTACTGAGTTGTGCAAATTAGCAAGTGAACAAACACAATAAAAAAAGAATAATCTATCACATAATGTATTTAATCTGTCTTGACATTTGTGGTTCAGTGTTAACCGTTTATGCTAGTACATGGTATCTACCATTGTGCTAATAAACATACTGAAGGATATTTTGGAAAAGGCCATGCTCTGCCATCAGTAGGCTATTTTGCCACAGCAGCATCACTCCTTCCTCTGCTGATAAATAGGAGGGTTATATTGCCTTATGTAATATATTGTGCCTATTTCTGTTGCTATTGTTTGAAACTGTGGACAGCGTTTTGCGTGGTCATGTTTTGTAAACACAAAGTAGTAGAACTTAGTTTCCTGGATTTTAGTATGTGTAAAGCACCAAAATAGTTTTGTGGAGAGATCTTTCAAAAACACAGACAGGTACTGGGCTCTTAATTCCACTGATTTTGATTTTTGGGATTTTTTTGGCATTTGGGGGAATCAATTTTTTTTTTCTTTGAGTGATGGTTGTCGAACTCCTGTCTCTCTGAAAAGCTCCTGATCTTTGAAGGGGCTGGAGGCTAGTCATGGATAAGGAATTGAATGGATGAAGACAAGACAAAGAGCTTTTAGTATTCTTCATTCCTGTCTAATGCAGAAAGACAAACCTCTCCTGACTGGCAAAATATCACATCTTCTGATTATACAAAAAGCTGCTTTGAAGTGTAGAAAATAATGAGTAGAAACTATTTCCAAGAATGTATTTCTAGTCATAATGTGACTTGTACATTTCAAGCCCATACTGAAATGTAAATTAAAGAGTGGATAACTCTCTGCTTCTGCTATTCTAGGCTTGCAAAGGAAAAACAAATTGTATTGACTGAATTACAAGTGACTGAACGCCCTTTACTTGCATTTGTTGTCTTCCGTTCCACTGCTTCGTGTTATGTAACGTACATGTATCAGCAGCACAACTAATGCACAGGTTAAATGTTGGCTTGAATTTATATTGATGTTCTCTGTTGAACTGCATAACTTTAGTCAGAACCCAAAGACTTAAGATGAAACCTATGTAGTTTCTAGTATCTTTAGGTACCTTTCTTGACTGAACAATATTTAACACAATCCAACCCCTCATAGAAAATACAGCCCTTGAGTATACCTGAAATGGGGCTGGAGTAGGATTCTAACACAAAAGTATCTTTCCTTCTGCTGCTTAAAATTTGGAAGCCGTTATCAAGATGCTTTCATGCAGGCAAGCTAACAGCTTTTAAAATTGCTAACCAGGCAAGTCCTAACTGAGAAAAGAATCTGATAAAACATCGCCAACATCCACTATCAAAACTCTTACCAGCCTACAGTAACCCCAAATTGGAATATATTCTGTTGTGATCAGATTTCAGCCAGGGAGAGAGGGATCAATAGCTAGGCTTGCCTGTTGGCTTCCTGGGATGCCAGGGATGCAGGGATGGAGCAGACTGACAGTGGTCACTGTCAAGGAGGTTCTCCTGTTGGCCTCATTCATGGTGAGAGCTGAGATCCAAGGGAGTATTGATGTCTTTTTGCAACAGTAGTGCTCAGGACAGGGAGAGTGGTGCTTGTACATGATAAAAAGAGCATGGGTAGAGAGTTTCAGTATTCTTACTGCAAAGAGCTTTAACAAGACCTCTCTGAATTTGCAGGTATCCTCTTGGCATTCATAAAGAGTAAGGAAAACAATTAGTAGCCCTCACTGTTAAGGAAGAGAGACACTGGCAAGGAAGCTATACTTGTGATTGTGTTGATAGGCTGTGTCGTAGTATCCTTTAAATCCTGAGGCATGAAGCTGCTGGAAGTTATCAGATGTATTCATAAAACCCTAATGCTTCTAGGTTAGAAAAGAGCAACACTAAAATCTCAGTATCTAAGCCTTGGATGTTAGAATGACAGGGAAGTTGCTGGAATGTACTGTGTGTGGCTTTGTGTAGAGAGAGGAGGTACTAATGGAGGGTGGAAGAGACAAAGCGCTTTGTACTGATTCCTGGGCTTTCTGAAATGTCTCTGTGTGACTTGTCTGAGGAATGGCAGTATTTGGATCTTTGTGGAGTACTTTTTTGTATATAAATTGTAACATTTTTTTGTAATTGTTTTCAAATAACTCTGAAAAAAATTGCCAAAAGGCAGACATCTGCTCATTTGTAGCAAGAGAAACTATCTACCAAAAGAGAATGTTTAAATCCTTCCATCAGGTTTTTGAAAATGCAGTGCCTTTGGGAAATGGGAAAAGTATGCTTTTTCAGTTGCACTACATTTACAGTCCCGGGATTGCTATATTTAGTGTAGGTCTAACAATTTAAGCGTGTACAAAGGCATGTATTAAAGAAACGATTTATCAAACCATGGTGAATCAACAGATTAATGATTTTCTTACTCATCCTAAATTTTCTCTAAGCTATGTTTCTCTGAAAAAAACATTTTTTTAAAATATTTTCCAGACAGCACTTAACTGCTGAGCCATCCCAGAAAATGTATTCATTTTTATGCCATTAGCTTCAGTATGGGAGAAAATGTGACAAATACTTTGTCTTTTATATAATCTTCTTAAAAGGATGTGAAAATTCTTTCTACTTAGGTTGTAAGGTAAAACCTAAAATGTAGGATTGTTTGTGCCCTCCTTTTAGCAACAAATGTTTGTCCTATTTTTTGCAAACACTGATGAACTGATTGTGGTCTAGTTGCCACCGAAGCCTTCTTGACATTAGCAGGCTGGTACCTTTTCTATGGTACCTAGTAGATGATGTTTTATTTGCCAGTATACATCTGCCTAAAAGGCCATGCTATAGTATGTAGAAATCAACCCCTTTTAAAAATGTGTTCAGGTGGTTGTATTTGAAAATCCTTGTATATAATACTCACATAATTCAGATCCTTTAGCATACTGTTGTCTTAACTAGAGTCCTTTCATTTACCCTAATTTTGAAGTGAGTGGTAAGGTGCTAAATACAGGGGTTTAATTTATAAGGAAAATGAATACTTGTGTCATTCTTGTAATCCTAAATAACTTGAGAGATATATGAAGTCTTAAATTCTTTAAGGTTTCCTTATCTCTATAGAAAACCTCAACTGCAGATAGATAAGCAGACATAAATATTTGCCATTTTTAAAGGCCATTATTCAACATACTAGGAGAAATTGCAAAGATAGTGTAAACCTATTAGGTCATCTAGTCCAGCCTTCTGTCCATGTAACTTTACAGTAGTCCTGGCTGGTGAGACTTAAAAGGTTGAACAGCTATCTTATATCCCCAATTAAGTAGTGTGCATGTAGAAGTTTTTCTACTCTGGATGAATGAAACTGTGGTAAGGTAGAAGAGTGCAGTGTGGTGCTTTTGTGAACCAGCCTTGCTGTCAAGAGGATCAGGTTCTAAATTTATTTGGTGATGACTCAGATCGATAGAAAGTGTGCCTGCGTATTACCACTACTGTCTCCGTAAGTTCTGGTTTAAAAAAAAAAAAAAAAAAAAAGTTGAATGCAAATTATGTATTGGTTTCATGTAAATATTGAGTATCTGGAGGGTGACTTTTGGCTGCATCATTTATTTACATCATCATATTGTGAATGTTGTAAAATTCTTCACAGTGAAGGTGATTATAGCAAGATCTAGATATAGCACATATATACCAGTTGTTCAGTCTTAATGAATTGCGTGTTTACATCCAGTAAACAAATAAGACTGAATTTTCAACCATCTACTGTTGAAATGTACTTGTATCTTTAAACTCAATATACTAAGAATGCAACATTGATTTTTAATGTAATTTGTAGAGGGTTTCTCTTTGCTCTGTGCTGACCCCTGTAGTTTGCCTATATGATTTCTGTTACTGTGTCATGAAGTTCTTTTCATTTGCTGAGGGGATACTGTTTTTGAATCTTTACTACTTGAATACATTAAAGGTAGAAAAGCAAAGTGAAATAATTCCCTTAAACAGCAAAGCATGCAATGAAATGCCACCTGTTTGTGTTGTGGGTTTTTTTTTTTTTTTTTTAGGATGCTTTTATATTATGAACAGGGATATATGATTTTCCTGTGGCTAAAAAAAATATGTATACGTTATATGCAGTTTAGAAAATTAGAACTAAAATAGCAAGCTTTTTTCCTTTTTTCTGGGTTTTGATGGCTGAACATGTTAAGAAGTGACAATGTCACTTATTAAGGTGTCTTAGACAAGCCTCCATATTTGCAAAAGATGGAAGATAGTCATTATACACATGCAGTTCCTAGAGAAAATATTAAGTCTTAGAATTCGCTGCTGAATTCTTGCGGTTTCCAAACCAGTAGATCCTCTTTAAGAAAAAACGATGAGGAGTGGCACATGGTTCTCAAGTATGTAGCTGTATCAGTTTTAAGGGGAGGAAGCATGAGGACACTGGAGCTGTTCCTACTGGTCTGGGGGTGAGAACTCACTTGGAAGACCTGGATTAAGTTGGTTTAACAAATTGCTTAAGGGCTTTCATTATAAGCAAAGGAAAGGTCTAACTGAGTCCCACTGGGGACTACATATACTAAAATAAAGCACAGTTAAGCAGTCTGATAATGAACTGGGGGAAGTGGGATCTGGCAGGGCTGAGCTTTAGTAAGGATACTCTGGCTATGAGTTTTAAAATTTCGAAAAAGATGGTCGACTGGGCTCAATAATGTATCTCCTGCATGTGAATAAGCATCTTTATTTGGGTTCACAGTGGAAATGTGACTGACCTCTTGGTTTTCTCTGGAGTTCCTTATTGTAGTAGCAGCCAAAAATGTTTTGTGTGTGTGTTTTTTTTTTTTTTTTCTTTTTTTTTTTTTTTTTCTACAAGTCTGAAAACAAGGGAAACAAACTTTTGAATATTTTATTTTGAATAGAGTGCAATGAGGTAATTTGTGCTGTTGTCTGCTTCTAGAGTACACTCAGTGTAGGGTCAGACGTTCAGGTGACACCAGCAGCAAAGCCTGTGCAAACCTCCTTGGTCTTTTACCCTTTTTCCTCCTTTCCCCTTGCATTAGCATCATGGGCTTGGAAATGGTGGGAATGCATTGTGTGTAGAGGGCAGGGGAGCCTGCCTTGCAAGTAGCTGGATTCTAGATCAACATCAGATCAGTCCTCTGGGCAAATGGCAGGATGATGGTATAAAGAGCGCCAGATAATTCTTTGGCACTCATGCCCTAAAAATAAGGGAAACATTAGCTTATTCTGCTGTTACTGTCTTTCCCAAGACTACTTCTCCACAAAGGTTCTTGTTTAAATCACTCTTGCATTAATTGTGATGGAATTGCTGGCATGCCTAAATTGCAAGACAGATGAGCATTAGCACTGTTGGTGTGATTATTAATAGAGTCTGTGTGGTGCTGTACTGAGGAAACAGGTTTCTTCCAGGTTTGTAGTTTTTAGCTGAGGATGTGTCGTGCATCTTAGTTACATTATACTTTATAATGGATGGTTTATAGATGTTATTATTAAATGTATTAGATGTTTTCAATACAAATAAAATGGTAGATGTGTGCTCCTGTTGTTGATGATGTATTGTACTGAGTGCCATTTGTAAGATGTGCATAGATGATGAAGGTATTTTGGGAGAAAAAATGTCTGTGACTGAACTTTGTAAAGTGTATTTTTCCTGAAGTGAAACCCAAAGGAGTTTCATTGACATTAAGATAAACAGACAACAGGTGTTTCATATTTTGAAAAGGTAATTTATACAGCATGAGAAGCATGCCACATAAAAATAATTTCTTCTCTCCTAAAAAGACTAGAAATGATCCTTGATATAAGTCAAAAAGTCTGTAACACTTCTGGGAGAATAGTCCAGGTGAAGGAAGATTATTGTGTACAGGGCAAGCTATAATAAAAACTGTCAGTTCTGTCAACCCTTCTGTCTAAGGTCTGTAGAGGATTAAAAGGATATTGAACATCATGTAACAGCTGTCTCCTGTGTGAAAGGGATCACTATTGTGGTGAACATAAATGCACCCATTTAAAAAACTCCATAAGGCTAGGTGTGGCTGAGCCACAAGTGGTTGGTTTGGCAGATAAAATGCTGCTTTCAAGGGCTTGAAAGAGCACAGACGGAGTTCTAAATAGGTAGGATCAAAGTCTTATCGATGAGTGTGTTTCTTGTGTGTCTTTTGCACTACTGGAATAATATGGGATACCATCAAGTTTGGCTTTAATAAGCAACAAACTATATTGTGTTCCTATGGTGTTGCAAAAATGTTAATTAATCTGTAATGTGAAATGTAATCAGTGTTTCCAGGGAGGCTGCAAATTGAGTTTTGATTACTTTTTTTGGTAATTCTAAAAACTCTTTAAGTAAAAATATGTTGTTGACAGTAATAAAAGCTTTACTTAGTTTTTCTGGGGTAGTTTAATAAATTTTGAATATTGATTAATACTTCTGAAATCAAAATTTCATAATGTTTAATATGAAACAAAAAAAGGAGACAATGCTCAGAATTAATATTGCTATAAAACCATAATACTTAGAAATTTTGTATTTGAAATTAAAAAGAGTTCTTTTTCAGTTCTGAAGTGAATGAGAAGAAATAATCTACCCAGTACCTCAGAAAATGTAGGTTGGTTTGTTGGTTGATTTTGGCTGGTTTTTTTTCTTTTTCTTTTTGTAAGAATGAAGTATGAAAAATGGATAGCTATCCAGATTATGGAATGGATTTCCTATGTACAAGTAAAGGTGGCCCTCAGATTCATTAGTACAGGCTTTAATAGTTGCAGCACCTGCTTTTCCCTAAGCATTTATGGGTTTGGCCAATGGTCTGTGTATAAAGGTAAGGCTGAAAATTAAACTCAAGGTAACTAGTTTTTTCTTCTGTAAATGTATCCCATAGTTTTGTACACTGCTAAGTTCAAGTTTTTTCCCTCTTATGTGGATTTTAAATAACTAAATTTGAAAACCCAGATTCCCAAATACCTCTTTCATTGTACAAAGCAACAGTTTTAAGGGCAGTTATGTACTAAGTCCTGCTGGAAGCAGTTTACAAAATAATTTTTCAGAGAGCAATGGTAACTTCTTCAATAAGCACTTGTTGGGAGCAAGTAGGCCACAGAATAGGCGTAAGATGTGGGGGCCAATTGTGGTACCTAAACTTTAATTCTAATACAATATTTCAGATTAGAAATTCAAGCACCACATTTATTGACTTTTCAGTTTAAACACATCTGGTAACATTTAGGGTGTTATGTAACACTATGCTAACTCTGTAGTTCTGTACAGAGCTCTTACAGGATTGTTATAAACTTAACCCTACCTGGAAGTGTTTGCCATGAGCTAAGACAGCTGAGTCTTCCATAGAGGATTTTTTCAAAAAAGGTTAGAAAGAGATATGGAAAGCTAAGAGGCTTACTGTTTTTTAAAAATCAAACTCAAATCCCAAGACCACTTGTCAGCTTTTAAAGCCAGTGGACAAATCAATGTATTGAATTTTTAAAGCTAATTGAAGCTGATATCTAGCTTGTCATTCATGGGAATTGCAAAAATGTAGCAATTTAAATACAACCTTTTTGAAGAGGTACAGTAATACTGCTCTAGTCTGGGACAGAATATCAATAAAGGGACCAACCGAAGTTCATTAGGGAGGTGCCATAATATAAAGGACAAGCAATAACTGAAAAGATGAGAAGACCAGGAGTCTCCTGAGCACATCAGGTACTGTTTCCCCATGATAGTTTTCTGTGGCAGACAGCACCCAAACTGGTAACTGCTGCTTGAGAGCAACCTCATATTCCAGTTGATGGAAAACAGGTTGACCTCGCTGAGACTCAGCTGCTGTCTCTGTGTTATCTATATGTAAAGTCTGACTTCCTCTCTGACTACATTACCTGATGTAAACCTAGTGTCACCAGTAGTGTAAAAAATTAGAATCGAAGCAGCGTTTGATGTACCGTGGTCCTGGATGGAGCAGAAAGAGATTTTTATTTTTAATAGACCCTTCCAAATCATAATATGCTGATACTGGAAAGAAATCTTTGTCACCAGGAAATGAAGGCAAGAAATGGAAAAGAACAGCATTCACATGAAGAATCAGAGTTTCATTTTGTGTCTTTAAGTTACAGCGGCTCAAGTGGAATAATTGCTGGAGGTAAAGACATGTACATGGGTTTGACCTAAGAGAGCTGTGTGGTACCTGAGTTTGCCCATACTTGCATGGTTGATGTATCCCATTTAAGATCTACCACTCAGGAGGAAGAACGCTTGCTGGACTTCATGCCTTTACGGTCTGAGAGCACAGGCAATATTTTTTTTTGTGAGATATTACATAATAACTTTGGTTTTGAAGTCAAAGAATTCTGAATGTTGTAGAGCAATATATAAAAAATGGATTAAAAACAAAACATAGATTTATAGATGCTGTAAATAAATGGTCCTAGTAAAACTCCAAAGAACAGGAAGCCTGTGTGGGAGTGAAGGAGCTGTTGAAAGGTATTCCATACAGATTCTAGTACTGGTGATCTTAAAGTAAATATATTCTTAGTGATAATATTGATTTGGTATGAGCTGCATATAAGATAGCTTCTGATAGAAATGTGAACTGTTTATTTGATTTTCTTGTTCACAGATTGAGTCTATGAGAAAGCAAAAGATGGTTGAAATTATTTGCATTATATATAAAAATAGATTGTTTTGATTTGTGACGTGGTAAAAGGATGCTACAGCTTTTCTGATTTGGCATGTGCTGATATGCATGCTTTGCTACAATATTCTGCAAGCCGCACTGGTTTTTCTATTTTTAATCGACTCTAATTTGTATAGGAGTTTTATTCTGTAACAGTATAAATTGAAGTAAATTAAAGTAATGATATACAGGCTATATAAAATGGGTGAAAGGCTATAGTGCAATAAAGGCTATAATTGCAATATTTGGGGTTATATTGCAATATGGTAAGTGAAAAATTCTGTGTCCTAGTAAAATGACAGGAGAAATTTAAGAGAAGGCTGCGTATAATTTCCCATGAACTGACATGAGGTAGGCTTCTCGCCATGGGGCAGTGCTCAGAGCATTACCCCTGAGCTGAGGACAGAGCTCTGCCTGGCTGTGTTCCCATCATTCAGCAAGCATTTCAGAGGAAATCCCCCCAATCCACTTGTCATCTGGTAGCCACTATTTGTATGTGTCTGATCACAGACTGAGACAGACAGAAGAGATGTCGCTAGGCAAGGACAGTTTTAGTGGAGGAACCTACTAGAAATGGAGGTTTTGAAGGGCTGGATGGTGGGTGGCAAAAACTCAGAAGATGTGTTAAAAAGTGACTGGTGCGCACTCTCCTACACTACTATCATAAATACTTAGTGGCAGGCATTGGGTCATGATTTTTTAATGTTATCAAAACTTTCCATGAAAATGGAGTTATGCTGGAAAATTGTGAAAAGGTGCAGGACAGAGAAGTGGAGAAGTTTCAGATGAATGGGGAAAAAAGACTACAGAAAACAGGAAGACAGCCAAGTAGATGCAAAGGGGAGAGTTCCTGCACTCAAGGGCGATTCCAAAGTAGATGAGAAAAGAGGAATTACGGTTGTACAGAGAGCCAAAGAAGAAAAGAGAAAGATGAGCCATTGATGAACGGAATGATTTGGAGTCTATGTCCATATGATTCACTACCTCTTAAATGTGCGAAAATAACCCTGTCTGTAAGTGCCATTATTCTGCACTAGGGTAGGAGGTTTTTGTATCTGCAGACTAACTTTCAACTCTGAGCATTTCTTTCTTTCAATAAAAAGCACCTCCCTTACACTTCCTGTAGCTGCTAGCAGCAATGTCGTATCTGTCTCTAGTCCTCTAGGGCGTCTATTTAGAATGTTATTCCTCTGGTCATCTTAATTTACTGACAGAGAAGTTGTCCCATTTTCTATGGGTCTGCAAATGCTCACAGGAGACTGAAGAGGCAACAGTGGTGATGTGCGAGTTTTTCCTTCTTTCTTCAGATATGAACTAGTATTGCCAATTTATGTCATAATGTTTTGTTTCTTATGGTTCCTGCACATTGCGAACAGGCTGGGCATTTCTTTTTCCAGTATTACATATCCAAGACCGTGGTACTTGCTTGCTTGTATAGTCTGTGTTTGCTGCCTCTTACGCAGTTTCTGATGCCCTTTATGTTCAGAGGCATTTCTTAGGAATTAAATCTGTTTCTTCTGTGGTTCAAAATTATGTGTTCATAGTTGATTCTAATTTAAGATTATTTTGTCTTCATTGTTACATTGCACGTACACAACAGAGTTCTCAGCCTTGCATGTGAGAGTACCTTTTTCTGCTTCCTGACTTTGAATGAAAATAAATATTCCTCAAAGTATCATTTTTCTTTTGTACTCATCAAACCCCTGTATCAACTGTTACTGTCTTTTGGTATTTAAACTTGGCAACAAAATCTCTTTATAATCTTTTTCTCCTCTTCTATTCATTGTGAAATGTAATGAATATGAAGACAAAAGGGTATAGGATTTTTTTTGTTTGATTGTCAGATTTGGGGGTTTTGTTTTGTTTTTTTTTTTTTTTTTTTTTTGATAAAGAAAATAATAGCATCAGGTTGTTTTTAACATCTGCCAGCAGTAGGTACTTACCGTTGCAGTAGAGGATCTTTATCCTGACATTTCATTTAAATGAGTGTATATATGTCCAAATTCCTTGATGATGCTACATACAGCGATATCAAATGGGAGAAGAAAGCTTAAATTTTGCAATATTAGTCATAAGTCATTAAAGGATTGAACCTCAAGAGAAAAACTTATGAGATGCTCTACATTTCTGTCATCAAAGGCAATGGACATTTAGCTTGGGTATTACAGATTTATCTGGAAATTACAGGTTTATTTCTTCCCTACGTGTGGCTTGCTGATTCCACTGCTGACCATCCCCAGCTCAGGCTTTAGAGAGTGGTGCAAGAGACTTGGAATCAAAGAAAGGCCTTGACATCAGAATTAGGTCTCATGTGCAAACTGGCCTCTAGTTTGTTTGGTGTAATCAGCTCTACCATTCTTTTAAAATTAATTGACCAAAGTTTCAGGAAGTGTATACAGAACATCATTATGAGACCTGTGTAAAACTGTTACATGGGTATCTGGGCTATTTCTCTGAGTAGTGGATAAAGTTTTAGAAATTTCTACAAATAGTAGAGCTGGAAGACTTTTTTTCAAAATGACTGTTTATATCCTGCAGAAACCCAAATAAATGGATTAGGATTTAATCTGCTTCTAAACCTCTGCCAACAGTAACCATGATAAAGGTTATTTGCCCTGTTTTGTGATATATGAAAATTTGATAGGTTATCAGCAATGATCTGTTGTGGAACATTACTCCAAATTATCTGTTTCACCCCCAGCCTTTCAGCATACATGTGATTGCACTTCAGGTAATGTTATTGCCAGTTAGATAGACAATCATTCACTGTAATTTTAGGTAATGATATAACTAAATTGCCCTTCTTTGTTTAGAAGCAAAAATGTGTTAACAGCTGGTCTAGACCTAGAAATGAGACTGTTGGTCAGATATTTTAGCTTTAAAATAAAATACTGGGTAATATTTCAACAATTAAACGGTGAAAACTATTAATTGAAAATTATTCTTGGCTATTCCTTCCTTTTTTTCTTCTGTACACAAGAGTAGAGAACTGGTTTCTGATAGCATTTTTTCCTAAAGGAAAAGATTTTGATGCAGAAGTTGTTACTTTTTTGTCCTTTCTTTTCCTCATTTGCTTTCTATTCCTTCTTATGCATAGACATACCTCATGGTTTCTAGCATCTTTTTTCCCAATGGGTAGTATGTGTTCCAGAAATTTGCAACTTCTGTCTAGTCCATTTTTCTGTTTTATTATATTTAAAAAAATTACTGCTTTTGAAGTGCCTTTTCCTTTTATTGTCTTAAGATGTTTGTAATCTACTGCTGTGTTTTGTGTTTTTTTGCCTTTTTTTTTTTTTAATTAGTACCCATACTATTAGAGGTCAATTGCATGAGTTTGTGTGTGTGCACGCACGGTTTTAGGTGCTTATTTTGCACTGTCAAAATCGATAGGTACAAACCTGATAGTTGGTAATGTTGGGCTACCGCATTAAGTGTCCTTTGCATGTTTTTTTTTGTTCCTGAAAGAGATTTACAAGCACACTCAATACAAGCACCTTAAACAATAAATAACTTTAGTGCTGCAACATTTGAAAATAAGAAGTCAAAGATTTTAAGTTCACTGGGGATGCATATGTATAATTTAACACTGTTCGGCAAGAGATGTAAATTTTGAGCTTATATGTGTGGGAAACATGGATTTCTGTCATTATATAGTCATAGGCATGTCTATAAAGCTATGCCAAATGATAATATTTGCATAAATATTTATATAAATATGCTATACTTGCTTAGCATTTGTAGGGGTTTTATATCTAACTTAATTTACCATTTCACAGTGAGGCTGAGTTGAACCAACAGCTAAGTGCTTCCAAAATGGAAAATATCATTCCTTTTCCTTGAGTTCCTCAAGTTGGGGTTTAGTGGTGCAAAGACTGTGGTGTTGCCTTTTATATAGAAATCAAGATGCATATGAAGTGAATATGGTATCTTTTAAGACTCAGCATAGCTTATATGTTTCTAAAGGAGATACTGTTCCATGAAATAGGGAAAAAGTTGATGATAGGGTGTTTCCTGATAGTTGGAAGGATTTTTCCTATATTTTTATTAAGAGATGCTGAGATACATACTCAGATTAGTATAGGTCTGGCTTTGTCTAATGTTCTGTATTTTTATGCAGTCCAGAATGGTATGACCACTTAAAAACATGGCTCTTTCATTTTCTTGGGTTGTGAGTGGTTTTTGTACTATTATTTTTTTTTTTTTAAATCATTGAACATGTAGCTCTTCATTTAAATTTGGTAGGAATTAGCAGGTGAATTAGAGAAATTTAATGTAAATTTCTGGTTTGTTGTGTACATTACTTTGAGCTAAAACCATAGTTATGGAATAACCTTGTAAAATGAAAGGTGCAATTTCATAGGGTGGGAGGACAGTTACAGAACAGGGAAAGAAATGTAATTGTTAATGTTTTTTCATATGGGGACATGCATGTGGAATTGCAACTCATGGTAATTTTTGGTCTTCTCTTAAGCACGGTATTTTAGCTGTGGTTTTTGAAAGGATCAATCACTTGCAGCAATTTATGTAATAACTCTCTGGTGGGTGATTCTACTGTTTTTATTTATGCTTTTTGCCTGGTTTGCCAGAATGCACTACCTTTGCTCCTTGGTACAGTAAATGCACTCTGTAATATCTATTATGGTATGGTCAAAGGATAATTTATTGTCAGATAGAAAAATAGGTCAACACTAATGTCACTTGATGATCAACCCCCCAAGTTTAATAAAACACCTCACGAGCACGCATTCTGCACAGTGCTTGATGTTTTATTAGGACTATAGTACCTTACAGTACCTGGCTATAGTGGGAGTGTAATTACTGAGCTGTCAGGGTGATAAGTGGGATTAATGGCAGCCTGGTGCACTTCAGTCTGCAGAGTGCTCAGAGAATTGAAAGATGGCATTATTATAAGAGAAATTCTGGACTGGCATATTCATGGCACCCTCCCCACCTGCCCAAAGCTCACATTCAAGTTTGCGTTACCCCCCCCCCCCCCCCCCCCCCCCCCATAGCTGACATTTTCAACAGCTGTTATTTTCAAACTGGCTCAAAAATCAAAAGAGAAATAATTTGGTAAATATGCTTGCTAGCCACAGTGGGTAATCTGTACACTGCTTATCCTGCTAGGTGCCATTCTGGTCAGTTTTGACATGAGATTGTTCTATATATAATCCACAGAAATGTATTTTATGTTAAGTGCAATTCTTTTGGTCTTGGATACAGGACGTGTATTTTAAAGGAAGCCACATTCAGGGAAGTGAAGAGCAAGAAGTCATAATGGAATTGTTGCCTTTTTTAAATGTGTGATTTTCCACTTCTATTATTTCTTTACTGCCTACACAGGCAAAATGATCATCTGAGCCCTCGTAGTGGTGTATTTTTGTCTAGTCTATCTCCTTTTTTTTCTGTCTTCTAGTACTAAAACTTTGCTGTCTTTCAGTCTACTTATAATGCTAAGAGCACCCTCTTGACTCAGTGATCTGGCCATGTCAACCTTTTGAGATCCCCACTAGCCTGCCTTTGCTTGTTAAGGTATTTATAACACATGCCTGTCAGTGGGTCGTGCTGGGCAGCAGTAATTTAACTGCCACAGGTAAACCTGCTGGTGCTCTTCTGCCAGAGCCCTCTGACATCCTGACTAGCTGAACTAGTAACCCACTATGGTGTTGAACTGGATTTGGCTTTATCAGACTTCCCAGCTTTTGCAGCCTGCGAGACCTGTTTTTCTCTAAATACTTCCTCTGGGACCTTTTCCCCATGACTAGTTCTATCAGAAAATCCTAACAGCCACTACCACATGTACCCTCACATTTTGCTGGCGCTCTGGTGTTTGTAATACCCAGCTAGATGATAATGAATAGGAAGAATGAAAGACTAATTAATCTTTTACTTAACTGGCTTTGCCTTCTCTCTTATTCCACCCTTAATTGAAAAAAACAAAAAAAAAAAGTAAAAGCAATGCTTGTGATGGACAAAGTCAGGCCAGTTTTTCACTGTAGGTATTTCAGGCATTTCATTCCTTTTAATGTTGCTTGCTCTTCATTTCTTTGTGCATGTAGTCCATGCAGCTTTTCTGTGTTTGAAAATGTTCTGTCCCAGCCAGTTCCACTGGTTACTGTCACTAAGGAACAATAATTAAGGTGGACTCATGGAACTTACATAAGTAGTTGTGCTCATCTATTACATAAAAAACAGATTTTATTTCATTTTCCATAGATTGTTAAATTCTGTATGTTAATAAAACAATATTGAAAGGGCATCTGGAATAACTTCATGAATTCTGACATAATTAGTAGTGTTGCATTTGACCTATGATATGTAAAACCAAAAGTGTGTACAAATACCTTTGTGTTTAATAGAGAACAGTTTAACTTCTTCAGCTGACTTTTACCGTTTTTTGTTAGGTTTGCTTACTGCGAATTGCGTAGACTGCCCTGAGGGCTGAATCCTTAGATGGGACTTGAGCCAGTAACCAGACTGGTACATCCTCATTGATGCCTATGCAGGAACAGACAATAAATCTTTGCTACTTAGTATTTAATATACAGTTAGATTTGTCATTAGGGATCACAAGAGAAGAGGGTCTTAGGGATTTCAGTTGGGAGTATGCATAAGACTACTGAATTGTTTTCAGAGGTCACAGAAATATCATAGGAAAGGTGCCTTGAAAATTTATCAACATTCTTCCTCTTTGGCACATGCAATACAAAGTAAGTATGTCTGATTTTCCAACATTCAGAATTTAATCCACAGTGACACTTCCAGAACTCTTAAAATAAATTCAGATTCACAGTGCAGATGTTTTTCAAATAGAAAAATGAAATTATAAGAAGCTTAACTATCTTGGATTCCAGGGAAAAAAATTACTTTTGTGTAATTAGACACTGTTTCCTAATACTTAGAGGTGTAGTCTATATGTTTATAACTGCACCCTACCGCCTTCCTTTCTAAAGTGGAGTCGACAGAATGTAATGCATCAGTGTTGAATGCAAGTCAATAATGATCATGCAGTGCTTTGAGGTTTTAAATAGACATTTTATGAAAACACTCTGTATTATTCCTCTGTGGCTTGTCTTCTACCATGCTAACTTGAAACTCTTATGCTATTGCCAGCATTTGTATTCCATGTCTCCTTGACGCATTTTCTTTTATTCCTGCAGATGTTTAAAGTGTGTGGACGCCCCCTGTCAGAAGAGTTGCCCAACTAATCTGGACATCAAGTCATTCATCACGAGTATTGCAAACAAGGTAAAATCAGGCTTGCAGTAGTACATGGAAGCATGAAACAGCAGTTACTTGCAGTTCTGTTAGTGAGATTGCTTTTCAAATCTATCTTTATAAATGTTAAAAAGGTAGAGTTTACAACAGATGCTTTAAAGCTCAACAGTCAGCTAATTTTTAATTATTTTGCTGCTGTTCTGTGCCCATATAGTGTATAGTGCAAATTTATTTCTTCATGTCACTTTTTCTATGGAGTTTTTGGTTTTGATGGGTTTCAAGTATGATGATATTCAAAATACTGAGTGTTACATGTAATTATTTAACTTTGTTGCTACCTAAGGTATTACAGTTATAAAACTTCTCTTTCATTAAATTTGGGGTTTTTTTTGTGAGTTTTTTTTTTAAGAAGTGATTATAGTTTAAATGTGCTTTGGGCAGATACTTGGTATGAATGTGGTCATCTCAATGTTTTGCAGTTTATAGTAAGAGGCTCTGGTTAATGCAAATGTAGTCAGTCACTTAGACTATAATAAAATACTACAGGAATAAATTGAATCCCCTCTTTGGAGGTACTGTACCTGTTCCTTAATAGGCTATTATACTATGATCATAATGAAATCTTAAAAACATTATTCTGATTTGTGGTTTACAAATGACTTTTAACAGTCAGAAATAAATAAAGATGACTGTAAAGTTGATATGACAAGATTAATTAGGCTGTCTGGGCTAGCCTAAAGATGACTGGATATTGATTGCCCCATACCTTTTAAAACTTGCTTCCCATCTGTGGAATCATTAGCTGCCATGTGATTTATTTGTCTGTATGAGCCCAACTATACTCATAATCTACTGGGGGTGCTACAGAGATTTTCTGGCCATGTTTTATGCTCTAACACGTCTCACTGTTAGGTGCAGCTGAAAGGGCCAACACAGGTAAAGCCGAAGTGGGCAAGAGCAGCGTTGCTGTGTGCAAGTTAACAGACACGTTGCTTTTACTACACTGTGTATTGTACAAAGAAGACACCGGTAAATTCTGCACCTTAACAAGAAACATTAGGATAAGAGGAGATATTAAGATACATGTATCAGTTATAACTATGTATTGATGTGATTTACAGTAATTGGCATTATGCCCAGCATCTGCATATAGACAATGTTCTTATATAATCTGTACTCTGTCACTGCAGCATTTATTTTCAGGAAGGTAGGCATCTGTTTGCAACCATAGTATAGTATGCGGCATATTGCTGCTTATTACCTCTTTCAGGCATTGTGAGGCAGGCAAACTGAACAGAGAAGGTAGAAGGCAGTAATGAAACTGCTAGTCTCCATCTCATCATTGTACTGTAGTATGTTTAGGAAACCTAAAGCAAATTTTATGAAATTATTTTAGCAGCATGGTCTTATTAAGATTAGTTATGCTTCTGTGTTGGGTAGGATAGGGTGATGTGTTGTTGAGGAAGGAAAAATGGTCTGATTATTGAAACATGAAAGCTGGGAAAAAGGAACCAGGAAAGATGGACTGAAGACAGCATCAGCAGATGTTGGAAGAACAACTAACAGCAGCAGCAGCCTGGAATGATATATTTGGTGGGTCTTTTAGATTCTGGTAGCCTGAGAAATACAAAGCTCCTTTGTGACTTGTAAGTCACTTTCACTCCTGATTCATTCTGAATTCTGTGAAAGGTGGTGTGACTGCAGAGCTTTGGGAGTTGCATTTTGGCAAAGGTATACTGGAATAATATTAGGAACTTGCCCTGAAGTTCTGAATTCTTTGCCCTGCTGAAGCCAATGGGTATGCTCTTACAGGTTTTAATAGGGCCAGATTTATCCTGTCAGATGGTCCATGAGCTGGATCAACCTTATAGAGTCTGGGCTGTTGGATGATAACTCTTTTAAATCATCTTGGAAGCTGCAGATGCTAGTTAAGATGCTGGTTTTGCCCTGGGCAGGTGACCTGATCGCTTGCTGTTTTATCAGGAAATCCTGCTTTAGAAAAAAATGTCAGTATACTACTATTCTCTCAGGGGAATTACCATTCTTTATGGAAAATCTAAGTATCTTAGATTCCTGAAACGTAGTTATAGGCGTTCTTTTTGGACCCTACCCCTATCTATCAATACCTTCTGTATCCACTCTGAAAGTGTTTTTTATAAAAAATATACAACAGTTCTGGTAACTGCTTTTACCTCATGTTGATGCCCAATAATTGCATAGACAGCAAGGAAACATTCACATAGAGGAATTTTTAAAAAGTCAGGTAGCTGGTTTCTGCTAGCCAAAATGTTAGGATAAGAAATTGCATGCCTAAAATCAGCGCTGCTTCTGTGAAATCCGGTTCCAAGAGTGAGTTTAGATGCAGTCTTACCCTTTGCTTTCTCTCCTTACCCTATTGGAAGAAATCTAATATAGCATAGTTGTGGGGGCATTTCTCTGCAACAGCTCTAATGCGAACTTCAAAACCAAGTAAACAGAAAACCAAACCAAACACACCCCCCCGCCGCCAAACCCAAAAAACTAGAAGTGAGAAAAACCCACAACCAGATATGCTTAGCAAATAGCTGAAGTCATGAGTTGAGAAACAAGTCTTGCATATTTGTGACCTCTGTGTCAATGGCTGTGCCTCTTGTAATTCATGTACCAAGCAACTTCTCAGGGAAATAAACAGTGCATAGAGGGAACCCAACCTTGACTTGATGGCTGCAGTCTGCTAGGCTGAATTTTCCTTTTGATGAATTAGTTTCTGGTGCCCTTGCTAGAAAATATTTCTGTTACAACAAATTCTGTTCTTTGGAAAAAAGCATCAGTAAATTCTTCTGGTTTCATTTATTAATAGGATTGTTTTGTAGGTATAGGTGTGTACTATTGTTTTTACACTACTGCATTTTGAAATGCCTTGCTTTCTGCCAAGCAAGCAATAGATGTAAGGTGGAAGCTGAGAGAGGGGTACCGGTTGTGGAAATGGTTCACCTGAAGTCATGGCCCTGGGAGAGTCGGTTTGAGAGCCCATTACCCTGGCTGCTCCCGCAGTGTCCTCTCCCCTCTTTCATTCTGTTGCTGCTGGTGGTTGGGGTACCTGTACCATGTGCTTTTAGAGCGCATAGAAAACAAGAATGGCATGCCTTTGAAAACCATGCTAAATCTTCTAACTTATCATTTTGAAAGTCTTTAATGGAACCAGTAAGTAATTTTTCACTTTTGTTACGCATTTTTCTAAACTTTCATTGAAGTAATCATTGAGATACCATTCAGCAATATGCTTGCTGAATATTTTTTGTCATTGTCATAAATGTATTTACTTCACATGATCAAGGATATTTTACATGTCATTGAAAATACTTTTCAAAATGATAAATCTTGTTTGCTGTTTTCACCTTGGATATAAACTTTATTTTTAATCCAGAAGCTTATATATGTATCTCATAATTTCTAGACAAAATAAATAGGTGACACATAGAACATTCAGGTATTTCAGGTCAATAAATCCAGGATGTTGGGGTGTGCTTTCTAGGCTTATTGAAGTCCCTGTTCTGAATCTTTCTTCATCTCTCACTTGAGAAACTCCCTACAGCAGATTACCCTTCTACTTGTTCAGAGGAGATTTAGTTCAATAAATTCTTTGTCCTCATCCTCGTATAAGCATGCAGGTATTTATTTAAACATGATTTATTATGAATATAGAGTATTTAGACAGCAGCGTACTGAAAATTAATTACTTTGTCAGGTACTTAAGAGCTCTATTGTATGTAGTTTGTTTTGTTGGAAAACTGCTATAGCAATCATAAAAGGTCAGGGATTCTTGTTCTCTTAGGCCTGAGGCTTTTTAGATATTTACAGGCCATGTACAATGTAGCTGCTCTGGCTGTTCCGCCATTACACCTGAGCTCAGGAGTAGAAGAGGGAACAGGGGAGGAGGGTTGTTTCTGGGTTGAGAGGGTAATTGAATTGCCAGACTCAATGAGCCTTGAACCTCTCTGAGAAAAAGGATGTCACTTACGCTGTACTGTGTTAGCTGCTGTGACTCAGTAGAGTGTAGGCCACAACTTCCATTCTCTTTTTTCCATACAAACTGGATTACAACTTCACTTTATAAAGGTACAATCTATTCTATTGTGTCTTCCCAGTCAGTGTTTCTTGGTTCATACAGACTGCTTGCAATTCTGTCTCTCTGACACTAGACTTCAGATTCACTATGCACACTTTACTACTTTTGTTTCTAAACATCAGAAGACGGCAAACCAAGTATTCTGACTTCCAGCTGTCATCTTTTTAAATACAGCCTTCACATTGCAAAGTGTATATTCTTTGTTTTATCACACAGGAGAGCAATCTTAGTTAAATCTTTCTTAAAAAAAATAATAGAAGAAGAAAACATTCAGCTGCTGCAGAAGGCTTTGCCCCCTTAGACCTGACTGAGTACCAGGAGTGATTTTAGGATTTTATGTTCTCGTTTCCCCATGTTGATATGTCAAAGCAAGAAGGACTTGGTAAAATGGAGCTCCAGCACCCATCATCCTTTAGGGCTGGCACAAGGAACTGTTGTACGGCAGCAGAAAATCCTGTAGCTTCCCAGAAGCAGCTCAGCCTGAACAACACTTGCAGCCTGTCCAGCTTTCCTCCTGTTAAGCAGAAGTGTGGGCCAGAGGAAGCTGCCGGTTGGAAAGCAACAGCTGCTTACACGCTCAACCTTTGTACTGTTCAGCGAGATGGTCTTGGATCTTTTTTTTTTTCATCAGATGCCTTTATGGTTGAGTTGTTGCATTGGAAAAAAACCTCTTGGTGTGGTTTAGGTATGGGGATATTAAGTTGTGTTAACTTGGCACAGGTGTAAGGAGTGACTCAGCCTTTATAGTCTGAGACTATAATGAAGAATTGGAGGTGCAGAAGTATCTTTGGTGTTACTTGTCCTCACAAAATCACACCTGGTTGCTGTAGCCCTCTGTTACTAGCTCTCACATTTTTCATCTCAAGTCTTGCAGTATTACAGGGATTCCTGACATTGAGTCAACGGTTTTCTCCTTTTTCAGAAAGACCATCTTTTCCCATAATCCCTTAATAATAAACTGGCCTGAGCTGACACATCAACCATTTTCTAACAGACTTTATAGGTGGATGTAAGCCTTCTGGTGGCCAGCATTTAAAAAAAACACCAAACAAAAACAAAACAAAAAAACAAACAAACAAACAAAAAACCCACCCACCACCTTAACCCCCAAACCCAGCAAAGCCTTGCTGCCCTCTGTATAAAAGGTTGTCCCTGGACTGTGTAGAATGCTGGTAGGAAAATAAGGAAGTGAGAAATGAATGCCAAGAACAGTACAGAGAAAGTTGTGGGACACAAGAGTAAGTTTTAGGATTTCAGAGGAATGCTTTGGTTTAAATGAAACCGAAGGAAATGTGTGGTGGTGGTTTTTTTTTTTTTTTCCAAGAGAGAAATTCAGTTTTTTCAAGGGAGAAATGGGAGATGGAAAAAAGTGGAAGATAGGGATAGATACCAAGGGATAAGGGTGAATCCGAAGTTTGTAGATTGAGGCAGTAAAGGAAAAAGTGTGGTAATGTACTGGAAATGAGTATGAAGGAGAAGTGGGTAGACAAAGGAAGGCAAGAGACAAAAAACTCTAGGATCATTAAGAGAAAATGAAATGAAGAAAAGATTGTAAGGGAGAAGGGGTGTTGAGAGACATAGGATTATGACAGGTGAGAGAAACAGAGTGATGTTTTTTCTGTGCCAGAGGAACTCTGAGTATATTAACAAAGGATGCCTATATGCCATTGCAAAGATTTTGGAAAATCATGAGTCACAGTTCATATGTGAAATACTGTAAGTGGGATACTGTTAATACAATGAAGGATTGTGGAAGTCAGAAAGCTGCTAGATGATTGGTAATAATTATATACAGATACACATCACAATTAATCTTTAAGTACTACTTTGAGTCCCCAGGTTTTTGAAAGTGCTGTTATATTCAGCTTTCTCTGTTAATCTTTGTGTATTTCAGGTCACTAAATATATAAAAAAACAACATTTAAAAGTAAAAGTAGTAATGGTGTTAAATTGATGCACTTGAAACAGTGACTTTTCTTGAGATGTCTGTTTGTACTTAGTGTAATGGAATGGCTGACAGCTGGTTTCAGTTGCCATAGTGTAATTATGTAGAATAGACTTTTGCGATGACACTATGTCAATTAAGGAATCTCTCACATTCTAGACTACAAAGGACAAAATGACAGTACAAGATATTTCTTCCGTTCTTTTTCATAAAAAGATAGTGACACTGTGTGAAATTACAGTCCTGTTATGATGACACAAGTCAAATGATGTGAAAGATTTCTGGATTGATTAAAAATCATCAGCATTATAATATAGAATATGTATGATTTGATAAGTTGCTGTTATGTTTTGTTCATTCTTCTTCAGAAGATATCGGGGGGGCTGACAGACTGGGGGTGTTTCTTGTTATATTTGAACTGGTGTGTGTCAATGTGAAAAATGCTACTTATATAACAATGTACTTTAAATAGTGGTTCTTCGGTATGTGAAAATATTTTAATCCAATACATCTTGAGTAAATTTTAAAGCCATCACAGAACATGAACTAGTATAGAAGGTGGTGATATTTTCCCATATTTTTTGTTATGTCTCCCTTTTTCTAAACTAAGCCCAGATGAAAAAGAAATTACCACTTTTTTCCTTCTTTTCTTTTTAAAGAATTCACTCTGTCCCAAAATCCTGATGAAATCAATGTATTCATTTTATTACACAAAACATAATAATGCATATTCTTCATTGTTTTTGAGAGAACTGCAGTATCAAAACACCCTTATGCATAATGAATTTATATAAAAAGCTCTTCAATTGAATTGAAAGAAAAGATGCTATAAGCATTTCCTGATAGTAAATGTAATTTCTTCTGGTCTCTCAGTATTGATCCTATGTGTTTTAATAGGTTTTTTTCAAGTAAAAAGCAGTCTCATTTGCATGCAAATTATATAATGCTTCCAAATGATACATGTGGAGATCCTCCTCTGCCTGGTTTCCACTGATTATTGATGTCTGTTTAAGGCTTGTTTTTGTTGCCTGTGTTAGCAATGTAGTATTTATTGACATTTTGATGTAGGAAACCACAAAACATCCTATCCAGTTAGATTAATTTATTTCTATGGAAGTGCACAGGAAAAAAGATTCTATGAACAAAGGCAGGAGCAGACATTTATCTCACTAGAAAATTCAGAAACATCCTAGTTTTAGACTTGCTTCCTCTGTGACGTCTGTAAGAAACTAGACAACTGAGTCATCATATTATTTCAGCATCTAAAAAAACTACTCCAAGCTGTTAAGGTAGCTTATATCATTCCATACCCTGGAATAAATTTTTTATTTTAATGAAGCCAACCTTCCTTTAATTCTGATCCTTTCTCATGTATAACATGTGATGTATAGTTACCAGCTTGCCAGGTCTGCATCTCACGTCTATGTTGTGTGCAACCTACTACACCCTGGTTTTGTGAAATAAAAGCAATCATTATGTTTTTAGAAAATGTGAATATTCTATGAATATTCTACTTTTAATGTCACTGATAAATGTAATTATCATTAATACATGTTTTGAGGTTAAAAAGTTGTGTAAGCACAAATTGTTCATGTAACTAAACATTTAAGATACTGTACATATACTACAAACTCTCATTTATTACTGTAGTAACACAGTGGTTTGCAGTTTTGTAACACAGTTTGTATAACACCATTTAGTGTAACTTACTATACTATACTGTATTTCCCTGCCAGTTTTTGTCAAGTATTGGAAGACGTTTTTCTAATAAAGTTTGAGACATTAGATAATAGATCAATGCAGTAAAGGCAGGATAAACGATTAAATAGAATAGAAGTATGAAGAGATGAAGCAACTCAGAGCTGAGCTCCTGAAGTCCTGCACAGCCCAGTCTCCGTGCTGGACTATGCCCTGGGTGTCAGGAAGGTTGCAGATGGGCTTGCTCTCAACTTACTGCATAGTCGGTGGTAGCAGCACACTGCTGTATCCTTTCACTGGTAGTGAACAAGTATCAGTGGCAATGGGAACAGTGGTTACGCTGGTGTTCTGGGAAGTGTAAGAGGAGAGTTAGGGAACTGCAGCTCTTCTGCAAGTTTAAGTTTACCAATGGCAAAATTGACACAGGTTGAATTTTTGTTGGCAGACAGGGAAACCAAGTCAGCAGTGAACTTGTTCTTCCCTTACATCTTTAGAGGTGTCACTTTAGCACAGCTGCAGCACACTGGTGAAGCAGTGTAGAATACTTGCCATCCTGCTCCCAAAAATAAGTGGAACACTTTGTACTTCAACTGTGACTGTCTTTTAATTTATCATTAAAACTTACCTCGTGTGTTAAGAATAGAAGATATATACCTTTTGATACTATTTATCTAATGATGTAATATTTAGCCTGGTAACATGTACTCTCTACTCTTATTCGAAGAGGATCCGATACCTCTTTTTCTCAGATACCACTAGTAGCGACAGCAGCAGCAATTCATGATCGTGACAGCAACATCTCAAAACTTCCCAAATCAGGACCCCACCTTTGTATACTCCGTCATGTTTCCCCGAAATTCAGGGGTCAGCAGCAGTTGGCCTTACCCCCATTAGGATTTCAGTTCCAGCCTCCTACTTACTGAACTCTGGCATGATGTTCTGAGATAGGTTTCCCTGGGTATCCCCTTGATATGCCATGATCTCAGTCCTATACTCACAATGACCCTGGTTCTCATCTCTTCTGCGTTCACTTGCTACTTAAACATACACTGTCTTTCTGTAGCATAGCTATGCTGAAAGTTTGGTTTGAGCTTGCAAAACAAGTAAAATATGCCAGCTGTGTTGACACTGCCTGTAGTGGCACAGCTCAAGTGTAAGAATATACTTTACAAATATGTAATGAAATTGATTTTAAAAAGGAATATTTAACAGCTTTGCATTCTAGGCATAATAACTAATTTGTGTATTGATTTTAAGTACAAAGCCTAAAAATGTAGAAGACCTTAATGAAGTTACTTAGATGGAAGTGTATGTTTTTGTATTTGTTTCCATTGAACCAGAGTTGAAGATAATAAAAATAATAATCCTGGACAACACAGGAAGGAAAAGTGTAACTCTTATATGTACTGAAATATCAAACTGAACAAAAATTCTTTGAAAACCATTTTGTCTTTGAGTTGGGGAGAAATATCCTCACTACTAGTTTGCAATTATTCCTTTAGAGTGAGAAAAGGGAATGGCTAGATCTAATTGCCTGGGAAACAGATATCTAGGGCCACTTAAGATGCTGTAGGGTGTCTAGACTGGTCGCTGAGTGCTGTTTCAGAAAGACACATGGGTGTCCTGCATTGACTGTGTCACCTCTGCTGTCTGCATGGTTATGTGTCAGGGACATCTCCAGCATAACTAGACTTCTTTTGCTGCTGGATTGAGCTTACAGTGTCTCTACTGGCTGTTTTTAGCAGCTCCAACAGTCTCTGGCGTATCGAAACAGTATAATTCATCTGCAAGAGTGAAAATATTTGCTAATATGTACAATTTCCATTTGACTAATACTCCTTTACGTTGGAATAAATGAGAATTGGGGACGATAAAGTGCCTTACCAGTCACCACTGGCAAAATGGTTGAAAGTTCTCCCAGAAGAGCTGCGTAAAGCGAATGCCTATTCAGCCAGGATGAGAATTTCAATAGATTTTAATAGTGGCTAAGAAAATTCTATGAGAGTGAACCCAGGTAGCTTGTTTTCATTTCCATGTGATGGACAGGGGGCTCATGCTGTGCAGTAGACCAGCATCTGTAAGCAACAGGTCCAGTTGCATCTACAAATACATTCAAGTACATTTCTTAAACATTGACGTTGTCTTGGGACTCTCTAGGTGTGTCTGTATCTGGTTTAATTTAGAGAATTTTATGCTCAGTCTTTTAATATGCCTTTAGTGAATTTGAACCTCCCAAACCAAAGTCTTGTTACCCATTGTTGGTGATATTGTCAGATCTCTACGCTGTTCTTCTTATTCATAACTGGATTCTTGCTCTGTGTGGCGTAGAGTTTGCTTTGAATAAACACTTCTGTGTACATCAGCATACTTGACAGACAATAAGTCACAGGCATCGCATAGGGTCTGCTGTGACAGGGTATTTCACATCATTTGAGTTAGCTGTCCTGCAACAGAGAGATAATGGTATTTGTTATAAAAACCAATTCCATGTTAGTGATGATTATTGAAGACTGCAATATGGAAGAGGTTGTGGAAGAGGAAGGAGACATTGTTTTTTTAATCTCTCAGTTATTGCTAGTTGGGAGAAAGCTGGAATGAGATCCTGGCATTAATTTCTCACTGAAGAAACTTCTGTGGAACCTCAGCCATGTGCTAATTGAAAGTGGTACTGTAGTGTCTTCTGGCCCTTAAAGGAAACTGTATCATTAACCCATTTTCATGGACTTTCCTTGGTGGCGCTTTTAGAGCGGGTGGGAAGAGGGGTAAAATAAAGAACTAGAGTCTGTGATTAAGTAAACTTCAATATTAAGTATACAGAAGAAAAAATAGGATGTAAATGGTTTGCTTTAATTACACCATAATTTTATTAATGCAAATGGAGAACTGCCATCAGTAGCTCTCCCCCTCTGAGTAAGACTTCAGTTCACTCCTGTCATTTCCTCTGATGTTCCCACTTAAGAGAATTATCTGGTCTGAAAAAACAACTAGGGGTTGTTTTCTTATGACATCAGGCACTGGGAACTTGCCAATGTCCATTCCTTAGATTGTTAATTATGGGAAGAAATCTTGTTAGCTCTCATTTATCAGGATATTTTTCCTTTTCTGAAGATACACACTGAATATTGGGAAGCTGTGAAGCTGTGAATTGTACGTAACTTCTTTAATCAGTTCCCTGGTTTGCTATTTAGAGCAACAGGAAAGTAAGTGATTGTCCTGATTGGTATCTAGTTGAGGGGAAAAAAAAAAAATCAATAGCGCAGTATCTACAGGTAACTACATATGAAGCCTTCTCTTCTCCTCACCGGTCTGGAACAATTGGCACTACTGATCTGGTGTGAAGGACAGGCACATCTGTAGAGATGGTGTGCACAGATGTGTAAAATAAGCTTTTCATTCCCTGTGTCATAAAGAACTGATAATCTAGCTGTCACTTTCTGGTCAGACCTTCAACAAGGGCTACGACTCAGCTACTGCCCAATTGACCTAGACATGGAGAAAGTATTTACAAGTACTTAATGCAGCACAGTAGTTTTCAAACATAAATTTGTTAAGCCACTGAAAGTTGTATGACCATCTCAGACTGAAGATCTTTTTAGCTATTTTGCAAGCTAAAAAAATAATTGTTTGCATAACAATTTTGCTGCCTTTCTTTCCAGTGTCTTTGACATAATGCTGTATAACATATTGGTACATTTAAATAATGTCAGTGTTGTTTAATTTTTTTTTCTCTTTTTCCTTCAGAACTACTATGGAGCTGCCAAAATGATTCTTTCTGACAATCCACTTGGCCTGACATGCGGAATGGTGTGTCCAACATCAGATCTCTGTGTTGGTGGGTGCAACTTGTATGCCACGGAGGAAGGACCAATTAATATTGGTGGATTGCAGCAGTTTGCTACTGAGGTAGGTAGGACTTGCAAATGTCTGAAATTCTTTGTATGCACCAATGTGTGTTGTCTAAGTGGTTGCCTTTGTTAATGATTTGTTTTTTAAAAAAAGTTGGTACTAGTAAAATAAGGGTGTGGGAAGTTAGAATAATTATTCTTTATCTTACAGCACATTCAGAAGCTTAGAAATGTTTTCATAATGCACTAATTTGTGGGAACATAAGGAACATTATTGTGAAAAAGATGACTCTTTAGAAACACTAGTAGTTGAGACAGTTTGTTTTATAATGAAAGATTTATCTAAGCCAGGTGAAATTGTAGGTGTTACTGAAGAAGGCTGCATAGGGAAAAAGGTCAAGTGCACCTGCATCTGTAACTGAAAGTTAAGGAGCTGTAGAACTGTTCTGGGCATTGAGTAGATCCTGTAGCAGAACTAGTGCGCATTTGTACTGGCTTTGGGCCAAAGGAAAAGTTTGAGATGATTTAGACTTTTTACTATCCAGTTTTGCCAAAACTAGGTAAATAAGTCCTTTCAGGTTGACGTGTAATAGATGTCTATGTGCATCTGTCTATTTAGATACCTAGTGTAGATGCTTACATATGTGTGTTTGTGTACATTTATTAGGTCATAAGGGTATGCGTATATTTTGGTTGCTGAAGCAAAATTTTTTACTTGCCACTTGATGTTAGGAAGTCTTCTCAAGGGTTTCTGTTGAAATGTACGTGCATTATTTGTGACTGTATAGTTTTAATGCTCTGCTTTCCATCTGAAGAAAGATGGAGGCTGCTGCTCATTTGTTGACTTCCTTTGAAGGGCATGGAGAATTTGTATCAAACTCATGGTCTCAGCTCGCAGCTCGTTTGATCTGTCTGAAGTATCTTTGGGTAACAACTGTGATTTTGGTCTCTGTAAAAGTAAGGATGTTGTGGCTGTATAAGAAAAGGCATATGCACATTTCTATATAGTCCTAACTAATGAGGTTGTACCTCTTCTATGTCTTGAGCCATTTGGCTGGTTATATTTACAAGCATACAGTGAAATCCCAGTCACCTTTACAAAGCTTGAGAAATAAAAAAAAAAATATCTTTGTAGGACAGACCAGAATAGAAATGCAAATTAATCTGGAAGTAACAGACAATATGTCTGTAAGGCCAATTTTTTTCTTCTGCTGTCATTCATAGACTTCACACACCCTTCTCAACGGCTGTTGGTCATGATTCAATAAGCAAACATTCCTACCTGCTCCAGTTCTTCCCTCTTCTACCTGTTTGTATCCCTACTTTTTTCTCTCCATGAGACTTGTAAAGCTTTTGGAGAACCTGCTAAATGTCTCTGCTAACTGTAGCTGAACCTTCTCTCCCCTCTGTCATTTAAGTAGCTATCCAGTTTGAATTTCTTGAGATTAGACCATACAACTATAAGTACAGTTTGGACCAAAGTTCTTATTTATAGGATGAGGCTAGAGACAGTGAATGTATTTGTTCTACATGTATATTCAATAGCTGGCTTTTATCAGTCAAGGGGCAATTTTATTACCTTTTCTTCTTTTTCTTTATTCCTTATATCTAAAAACTTAATATTTGTTGCAAAGGAGACTTATTTTTTCTTAAAAAAAAACAAAAAACCAACAAAACACAAACAACAACCAAAAAAAGAAAGAAAAAAGAAAGATTAAACAGTTGTCAAGTAGATGATAAATACAATGGTGAAATATTACTGTTTAGGAAGCAAATGCAAGTAATATCTGTTAAAACTTGATTTGTGTCTCCTTTTAGCCCTAATGCTATGATTAATAGAGAGGAATTATGGCTTGATAGATAATGCTAAATATCTGCTATTTTTCTTCAAAAATCTTTAGAAATCTATTAAAAAAGCTCAGTGCTAGCACAATGATTGATACGAAAACTGCAGCAAGGATGAATAGCTCAGAATGGCTTTGCTCCTAATGTTTCAGGTTTGTTTAAAGTGATATTAGTGTCAAGAGTTCTAACAAAATTGTTACACAGTTCTATTTAACACTCCAATAAAAATACCTTTTCATAAATTTTATTACCCTTAATATTTGTATAGTATCCTAAAATGTTAAAATTAGTTAATAAACTTTATTTGTATGTATTGTAGTACTCATAATTAGTAAAGTATGCAGTCACTTTCATAGTTAATACTTTGTTTAGCTTTCATTCAGGTCAATTTTACTGTGAAAGTATGTATAGTTGAAAAAAATGTAATGATATGAGTGCTTCCAAGTAACAATTGTTGTAAAAATATAAATTAAAATACTGAAGAAAATCATAAGGTACTACTGCCCATACAAAAATTGGCCCAGATACTGCAAGTGAAGTGTGTTCACAGCTTTACCTATATGAGTACCTTAGCAAATTGTGTAATTTAGGTGTGCAACATGTTACTCTTAATGAGAGCTGCATGGTAATTCTCGTGCGCTGTGTAACAGTTTGTCCCACAGGAGCTTATTTACTGAAAACTCCATTGTGCATAAAGCCAGCTTTAGACTTTTTTTTCCTTGGAATTAGTCTGAAGATCATACACTTGATGCATTACGAGAGCGAGCGATAGCGTAGATAAAAGATAAAATTGCAGTAAAGCAGGAATGTGGGCTTAAAATGGAAAATATATGGGTATGACGTATGCCCCTTTGTGCTTCTGAACAATGACTGATCATCTGTTCATACTGCAGATAAAACTCCCTAATTGTAAAATATTTGTCTTGCATACGATGCCAAAAAAATGACACCTCACACCTCACGCATTCTCCTTCTGCTCTTCCATATAGTTTTGTAACTATGCTCAGCTCATTCTTGAAGTAAATTGTAA
Source organism: Falco punctatus (assembly GCF_963210335.1). NCBI lineage: Eukaryota > Metazoa > Chordata > Aves > Falconiformes > Falconidae > Falco > Falco punctatus. Next base: position 20,908,434 of record NC_137591.1, on the reverse strand, counting down.
TCCAGTCTGAAAAAACATAGATTTTGACAATTAAGTGTTCAAGTGGAAAAAAGGAAATGTCTGTTTGTATTTGTGATGTAGAATGTGTATACTGGGATGCAGTTACCACGGTAACTGTTGCATCTAGAGAATAACATGGAGTAAAAGCTCACTATTATAAATGATGAGTGTCAAGCGCAGGTTACACCTGCTACTGCACAGGTCAAAATTATATTAATGTCTTTATCTCTCTCCTTTGCCCAAGTACTTTAGAATCAGGAAACATCTCTGATTTTGGAACACAAGTTCAGTGAAAATATACTGAGATTGCAGTGACAATACATACAGGCATGAGCTATATGACTGTCAGTCCGACAAAATAAACTAAAATTACTGGTTACTCAAGTACAAGTTTGTAAGCTTGTAGTAAAAAGAAAGCATGATCTATTACAATTTCTGTTGTAGTATTAGTAAAAAGCCCTCAAAATCTTACATTTCTGGATAGACATCACCGAATCTAAAGGTTCTCCTGTGTTCCTAGATAATCATTCTGTTTAGCAACACAACTTAAATAGAAAAATGTATTATTTTAATTGCTGTGTACTAGATTTAAATACTAGATCATTTAGTACTGTGGCTTCTGTGCCAGCTACAGTTCTGGTGATTTGTTGCTCTCTGGAGATATATTCTGGCTGCTGTTGCAGCAGAAAGAAATTGGAAAAGGAAACTTGATATGTTTTTTTCCTAAAAGATGTGTTGTATGAGCTTACCAGCTGCTAACCTAGGGGCATCTCAGCAGAGCGCCTGTTCTGGGAGGTGGGCTGTGGGTAAGGGTCCCCCTCTGCGTGCTGGACCTCCCTTCTCCAATCTACCACAGGCAACAGAGCAGTGGCTGCTCAGAGGGATTGCTGTAGAGGGGTGTGCTGCAGCCTCGGGCTCAGGGTCCCTCTTGTAGTTGCATATTGACAGCTCTGATCAGTCTTAACGTAGGTGTGGGGAGAAGGGCGTTCTTGTGGAGCTGCAGCTCCTGCAGTTGGGCAGCCTTGGAACGATTGTCTGGGCCCCTCACCTTTGCTGGCACGGTTGGGCATGCTGCATCAGCAAAGGAGGATTGTTCTGGGGAACTAAGATAACAGGACAAACAGAAAGGAAACTATTTGTTGGTATTAATTTTTATTTTAAGACATCTTTAGGTTATTTTCTCTTTTAAGTCATGTTGAAATGTATAATAATAAATTATAAAGTTTTAGGCTTGTCTGAAGGGGATGGTGTAGCCTTTTACAGTAGTTCAGGGGATGAATCTGATGACTTCTGATTTCTCAAGCCAATGCTGAAAGACTTGCTGATATTTGGACACGTTATGTAAACTTCTCTACAGCATGTTTACAGACATTAGGCATTCTTTGATTTTTTTTTTTTTTTTTTTTTTTTTAAGGCATTTACATGAATGTTGCGATGTCCTTTTAGTGGTAGGATTCATGAAGTGTGAAGGTATGGTCTCTGCAGTGTCCTAGATCCATGGGTTTTCTTGGGACTGGGATAGTATTAACATATAGTTATTACATAGGTTTGAAAGGTCTTCAATGAGATGCTTTAGGCCCTAGCTTTGTCAACACTCACCTGCTTGCATAGAAGTTTGCAGTATTACAACTTTAGCTTTTAACTTGTGGGAGGGGGATCAACAAGTTTTTGTAACTAGCTCACGTTTGTGGAAAAAACACTTCCTGTACATCCTGTGCTATCCACAGCAATTAAATGACATTAATAGTGTGATCATGTAATTTGACAACTTCAAGAAAGGTTGCTGAGCATGGAGTTTGCTTCATTTTTTATTAAAATCTGTGCAGGATATAATTTTCTTCTTTAAATATGCAACTGCCCCATATTAATGTAAACCAGCCTACAGATAAATATCCATGGAAACGAGTGGGAAAGTGTGAAACTAATACAATCGGTTTCTAAATGTTACTGATTTCATTGCCTGCGTTTTTCTTTCTGTGCACTAGCAACATCTGATAACAATTCAAAATATACTAACATCTTTCACACTAAAATAAATACCAGCTAGAAGCTACTGCCTACATCAATAGCTGTTTGGTATCTCATCACCTTAGTGAGGGATATTTAATGGCAAACCTAACTGATAAACTTATTTCTATAGCCTTTTAAGCACGGAAGCAAGCATTATGCCTCAACAATATAAAGGATTTAGTTATGAAGTCAAAACTTATGCTACTAAAAGATTAAATTTTCCTTTTTTAAAAAAAGAAAAATTTCCTAAACTCATCCTTCCGTTTTCCCCATTTTTTGATTTTCAGCCTCTTTATATTGGTGAAGCTATTGTGATTAAGATGACAGATTAAACAGATATACTTTTAACTTAAGAAACATGACCTTCTGTGTATGTCTTGGAAACTACCTAATATGCTTTTTAGCAACATATCTTGTTTCATAGCATTAGGCAAAGGCTTTTTTACATTTTAACACTGAGGTTAAACTTTCAATCTATTTGCTGTTTTATTTAACAAATTCTTTGTCGTAGTCCAAAGATAATTTTAAATCAAATTGAATTACGATAGAACTGTCTGACCATATTTGAATTCTGCAGATACGTGGAGAAGGGTATCTGCAGTATATTCCTCTTAGAAAAATTCTGATCAGAAAACTCAAAAGTGACTGAAGTGAGTTAATTTTTTCTAATTTATATTAAAATTCAAATAACAATTCTGAATATAACAGTTATAACCTGCTCTGATGGTTTTAAATATTTTAGATTAATTTAAATCATGCTTACTATGCCATAAAATGATTTTCATCAGGTTAGCCAAATGCATTTCTCCAAGTCACCTGTTACTCTGCCAAATGTCACATATTTTCATCAAAACATGCCAATACTAGAATTGCGTAGTGAAGAAAAGAACCAGAATGTTATTACACAAGGAGAACAATAAGCTTTTCCCTGTCTGCTTTCTGAAAAACAGCTAAAATAAGTTGGCTAAAACTTTCCAGGAAAATTAAACTTGAATCAGATGCTCAGATATCAAAACTTCTGAAGTTAGCTTAAGTGGGAAATATTGTCGAACCTTCATACAAACTTATGTTTGCATGCAGTGCCTGGAATTATGCTCTTTGTCAAGTATACTGAATTTTTTTTGGAACAAGAACTAACCCCACTTCAATGAAAGGATGTTTCATTTACAAGGGAGAAGACAACAAACCCGCAGATTTCACACTGGAGAGAACACCGAGCAAGTGCTCTCACACCTTTACACATTGAAGTAATGCACACAGGGAAATTGTAATATGTCATAAATGTCTGAATCAAGAGATAATTTTTTTCAGTTGTTGGAACTTTAGCAGAATAGATTGGCTGTTTGAGTTTGATCAGTTGTATCTCACTTGAGGACAAAGTCTCCATAATCTTTTTCGTAAACTGAAATATCCTTTCTATGGACCCTGATGGACATGAAGCGTAAGTAGTGGACAGAATCTGTGTGGGTTTAGTTTGAATAGGCCCTAGGTGTTGAAGTAATGATTGCATAGTATTTCATAAAAAAATAAAAAATAAATGTCCAGTGTTATTAATGTCTATTAATAATCTATCTTACTCTTTTGTTTGTGTATGAGAGGGAGTCAGAAGGAAAGGCAGACATGGGGATGATGGCTGAGTCTTTCCAGTGAGAGATTCAGCTTTAAAATTCATTATTTGGTCTCATTTTCCTCAATGGGTCTAGGTTAAAAAAGCACTGCAAAACAAAAGAAAAACTTGATCACAAAAAAAATGAAATAATCCTTTTGAAGGGAAGGTGGATGTGAAAGGCAACAGTATTAAACTTTACTTGCATCCTGACCCAGTCTGAGCAGATTAAAATGGGAGAGGACAATTGCGTGTAATGTCGCCTTGAACACTTACTTGCAAAGTAGTCATCTCTGCACACCAAAGGATTTGTACAGAAGATTTCAGTAATATTTAGTTAGGTGAATTACATTTAATTAGGTGAATTACAGTGTCAGGAACCTTCACCATGAGGTGAGTGAAAATCTTTTGAAATGCATTGAAGCAGTTTGCTATTTTCACAGTTACCCTGCCAGCCTTAATATGCAAACCTGCCGCTGACTTCCAGATGGCAAGATACTGCCACACAAGCTGGCTGTGCTGCATAAAGACAGTTTCACCCTATTTGCAAATAGGCAGAATTAAAGTTGACCATTCAGCCTGAACTGCTAGGATTTCCTGCATGAGTGCTTGGTTTCTGAAGCTTAACACTGCGCTACAGTAGTGCAGCACTGTAGTATAACATTTAGTTGATGGGTATGACTGTTCAGTAGTAAATATAAAAATAATTATGTTAACAATAAAGTAAATTTAGTGATAAATTTATTAAACATATGCATATTCAGTGTTTAATGTACACATAGAATATGCAAGTTATATAATTTGTATTACTGAGCAGACTTCTAAAACAACTGCATGACACTTTAATGGAAATTTGGTACCATTCAAGCCATTTCTGTGTGAATGTAACAAAGCAGACATTTTAGAAATACCCTATTGCATTTTGGTTATCACAGTCTAGTTTCACAGTACAATATGAGCTTTTCAGCCCGTGAAATCCATTAATAACCACATTAAACCTTCCCATATTGTATGAATTGTCAGGTTTAAATGATTCTTTTTTTAAAACAATTATCTGTCTCTTGCTTCTTGCAGTTTGTTAAAATGCTATGTCAATTTACAAAGACTGGGGGAATTTGACACAGAAATTTTAGAGGGGGAAGGAACTAATCATTGGTTTACCTAGCATGAGTGCTCAAGTGCGCATGAAGAAAATGAACATTGATTCAAAATATAAATGAAAAATTCTATTCATGAGTGGAATTGCCAAAGCTTAACGGGAGAAACCTTTGCTTCTTGAGGTCTAAGGAGAGTAAAAGCTGTTGGTAAACTTGTTAAATAGCTTAAATATGGTATTAAGACAAGCAACAATGTATGTATTTTAAAGGAGTAGTTAGTGCTTATGGAATGCAGTTCTGCATTGAAATGGATGGGAAATTATGTTGTCTTTTGGTGGTTTTTGAGGTGCAGACTTGAAGTGTTTGTGATATGACTGAAAATTTCAATGAAACGAACTCTCATATCCTTTTGGTATAGTATTGTGTTTCTGCTACAAAGATATACTCCTTGGGTTAAATATTTCGCCCCAATGTCTGAAATCAAATGAAGATGTAACTATGCTTTTCTGTGCTCCTCATCTTTAGTAGCCTGCAAGGGCTGTGAGTCATTCTTTCTCCTTTTGTAGGTTATACAAGATAGGGACTCCATTCCTTTCCCTATAATGTATGTAAGTGCAGAGGACAGTGAAGTCTCACTCCATGCATGTAGAATATTTCTGTGTTAGCCTCTTACCTGTACACTTGAGCAAAGAACTGATTTAATGCAAATCTGAAATGAACGGTGTGGCTTTTTAAGCAGGTTAGGAGCCCATTGTGCTGCGTTCTGTATAAATACATAATAGTTTTCAGAGACTGACCCAAAGTACTTTTAATGGTAAAGACAGAACGAAGCAGGTCATCACTATTTTACAGGTGAAGAACCGAGGCATGCAGAGAGCAGTCTAACTTTCAGCAATGTCTACAACTTTTGGACACTGGATTAAAAAGTAGAGAACATCTGAAATAGATGAGCAAGTAACATGAAATAAGTCCTATTCGAATTATCTGAGAGGAGGCATCTAAAGCAGGGCTTACTTTTGAAAATACAGCACTGAAGACTAGGGGCAGTTCCTAAAAGAGTTTCAAAACCACCTAAGAATGGTTACCTACTACCCCTGAAAAATCAAGCCATAAGTGATGTATCTAGTATCACACAAAGTGTGTCCTGAAGAAGCAAAGACTCTTCACTGGCATTACAAGTCTTTCTGTTATTTGCAGCAATTATTTTTTTTTTTTTTTTTGGTAGTAACAATAATCTGAACATTGCTTGGAAGGAAATTTTCGGTGTTACCAAGATTCTCTGCCATCAGGCTGACTTCGTATTACTACTCTCTTACTGGTAGTCTGGTTCCATCTTCTCTGTAAAATTTACAGTAGTGGAAGATCTGACTTCAGACATTTTTAAGACAAAAAGAACCATAGAAAGACCAAACCCTGCAACTACAACATGCCTTGCAAATGCATAGATCGTGTCATTTGGGAATTCCTATAACGTTATGAAGTGATCTGCAATAATACGTCAATGATATGTGACAGTACTAGCAGAAGCTTCCATCATGTTATTCATATTAAAATTTAAGGAGGGAATGTAAAGTATCTAACCTGTTGCATGTACTGCTTTTCAGGTGTTCAAAGCTATGAACATTCCTCAGATCAGAAACCCATCGTTACCTCCTCTAGAAGATATGCCTGAAGCCTATCATGTGAAGATAGCTCTTCTTGGTGCAGGACCTGCAAGCTTAAGTTGTGCTTCTTTTTTGGCTCAGTTGGGCTATTCGAACATCACCATATTTGAAAAGCAGGAGTATGCTGGTGGTTTAAGGTAAAACAATGACAACAAAGCACTGTTTCCACTTACTGTAGAAAGCATAGCAAAAGATACTGTGCAAACATAGTTTATACACAATCACTCTACCTTTACCAAAGGAAGAGAGTAGAAAATTTCAGATATGGAAAACTTGTGTTTTATTTAAATAATTTATCATTGAAGTTAAATAGGTACAGTTACAGGCAAGCTTTAACTGAGAATCTGGGGGCTATCTCCTATATTCTCTTCATATGACCTCTAAAATTCCAGAGTGCAATTATTACCAAATTAACACTTTAGAAAATTGTCAGGAACCATTTTCCCTTATCCAAAACTTTTAAAACAAAATGAGATACCTGTAGCCAGCCCTGCATAGTAAAAGTATTAGTAGATGTTTAAAATGCTTTAGACAGATACTGATTTTATGGAGAACTTTAAACTTAGAATGCTTTTGTGAGCTACCTTATGCAAATAAAGGTGACAGTGAATAAATTCATGTATGCCTGGTCTTTCAGCTTTAGTAAACAATACCATATGAGTGAAATAAACCCCCTACGATTCTTAACCTTCAACAAATTGCAGATACATAAAAGAAAGTACCTTTGCAGTTTTCCTATGTGGTAAACACTTGGCTGATATTTGCATGGTGTCATGTCCTCTACACTAAAAGCTGAATTTTTACCACTTTAACAATGGTGTAGATTGTATCTTGTAAGTATGTTGGAATACCTAACTATAGCATAAAATATTTCAGAAACTGACGGGTGAATACCAACCCATTCAAAATGAAAATTAAATTTTACATGTTGAAGATGTACTCACACTGAAGTGTTTATAAGTGAAAAGAAACACAGAGAGAAAGAAGGGTGATGTGCTCCCATTTCTCACTGCGGCATCACGGAAATCAATAGCGTTGACACCATTAATGAATTTGATCCATAATGTCATAATGTCAAATACTTATTCAGTGCTCTGGAAGATAGAGAATCAATGCTGGAGAAGTTGAACTGTTTACTTGCATTTTTCCCAGTGAGATTCAGAAGTATTCTACCTAATTATCAAGATTTTAATATATAGGCATTTAACTGTGGAGCTGTTTTACTTGAACTGCTAGCCATAGAAGATTGCAAATTCAGTATATGAACTATCTATTCACCTGTTGAGTAGCACATGTTTTCATAAATATCAGGTTTAAAATGTAAAGTAGTAAGAAATAATGAGATATTTCCAACAATGAAGCTTTACTCGGTGACAGATTAGACCAGGGGTCCTCAAGCTTTTTAACCAGGGGGCCGGCGTGCGGATGAAGTGGCAGGCAGTCATCTGCGGCTGCTTGGTTTGCCCCAACCCCCAGTGGGGGGGTGGGCGGGGGGCGGTCTGTAAATACCGGGGGCCGGACTGAGGACCCTGGGGGGCTGTATCCGGCCCGCGGGCCGTAGTTTGAGGACCCCTGGATTAGATTTAGGTTGGATTCAGCAATATGATACAGTACTTTCTGCGGTTGCTTAAAGTGCAATGCTGCAGTTAGTTACTGTGTGCTTGCATATTTGAAGCAACGTGATCTTAAGTTGCATCTGTTCTTGACGTTATGAGTTGAACTTAAAGTAAAGCTTAGTCTGTTGTTTGTTCTACTGCAAAAAGCCTTACATGAAGTTTTGCCTTTTCTGTTACTGTCCTTAATGGTCAAGCAGTGTGTTTTAAAATCTGTTTCTTTTGAGTCTTGAAGAACACATAGCAATCAAGGTCAATTTTACTTCAATTCATTGTACAAAGTTTCACATCTGGTTTAAGGACATCAATTCCTTTTGTCCTTATTTTAATCTTGGACAGAAGGGAGGCTGGCCTGTGGCAGCAATCATCCATTATTGCATTTGTAAGTCTTTGCAGTACATCTTCTAACAAGTTTAGGTTATTGATGGGTGTGTTCTCAAGGCTTCATAAACTATTACAAATGGTTAACAAGACCAAATTAATTTTATATTTGGAATCAGCTTTTGGAAGGGCAGTACTTGTGCCCTTTTTTTAGTTTGCTCTGCCTTTTTTTAAAGTGTTTTTAACTAGGATATTCTTTCACATACATGTTACATTGTATCTGACTTTAATAATATTGTGAGAATAGAAAGGAGTCTAGTGACTGCAGTTCCTGTGGTGTGATACTTAAGTGTAGCATAAGTCTGTGGCTGTCTGAACATGTGTCTCTGAATTTTTTGCATTCATGAGCAGGTTTTCTTACAGTTCGCCAGTTGTCTAACATTTATGCTTTTTATTAGGGTAGGCACGAACAGGTCACACTCTTTCTTAGAGACTGAACAAGCTTCACTGCTTGTGCTCTTAGCTATGCGACTGGTTTGCAACATACCAAAATATTTCTCTCGTTAGGCCCAATGGGTGTCCCTTGAGTAAAAGTAATTTGGGGTCATGGAGAAACACATAGCACCTGGCCAAGCACCTCTAACTTGGATCAGATTTGAGGAAGTAGTGAATTTGTGGGGCACTGGTCCCATCCAGTACATCCGTCCTGCACCTCTTGCCCTGTTCCTTCTCCCCCCTGTTGTGCCATTGCAGAGTCAGTGACTCTGTTCTGCTGCTGAAAGAAATTGTATCAGAATTATTGATGTTCCAGTTGACTTTTCATAAAATGCTTATTTTCATAGTAAATGTGCATGCATGAGTCCCCACAGCACTGTATGTATTTGCATATGAACATATATGTACATATATGTGGGTGTGCTCCACAGCACAAAACTAGGTAAATGTTTAATAAGAGCAAAACATTGTTTACAAATTCCAACAATGCATAACACAGCCAGTGCTGTTCTGGGAGCATGTTGTGGAAATGACAGGCCTTCAACAAATATATAGGTGGCTTGGAAAAGAGACCTTTCCTTTTGCTATTAGATTTATTTATTAGATCTCTGTTGCAGAATCATATTGATACATTAGTTTCTGCCTTAGACAGCTTTTTACTTAGCATGACCTATGAAAATTGTATTGTCATGACACGTTCATTTTATCTGATATTTAGAACACTCTTCATTGCACACAGGTCAGGAAAGGTGAAAAAAGGGCAGTATTTGAAATGATAAGAACACCAGTTTCCTTTCAGTATAATTAAAGTTGATGCAACTTAAAATAAATAAAATCCTTCTGGACTGTCAAAGTTAGAGGTTAAAGATGATGTGGTCACTAACAATATCTAAATTAAAGCCACAGTGAATCTCTTTTGCCAGTGCTTTTTTATGGAAGTTATAGATCTATTAATCTGAAAACATACTAGACTGAAGCTTAGAAATATCTGGGGAGGGGCTTTAAAATCTTTTCTGCATATTCAGGGGGTTTTATCTTCATTAAACAAAATTGTCAAAAATAGAACTTCACTGTGCGTGTCTGTAACATGTTACAGCAGATATTTTGAACTGGCACGAGTAGATGGCGTTTCTTTGGAAATAAAGATCTATACCAGTAGATATAAACTGAGATTCTATGCTGGCACTGCAGTTCTCCCATACAGGCTATCTGTGATTCTGGGAACTTGAAGATGTCATTCCTAATGTTCCCTAGGAGGAAGAAATGCCAGCTAATAAACGTCATCAAAAAGCAGACTTGAGACCAAGCGCTGATAGAAAATTACTGACTTTGTCCATCCTGAAAGAGCATAAAAAATTTATGAAGTATAAGTGGAGGGTACAGTTTTGAATACCATTGCTCAAAATAGTATGTGCAACAGTTTTTAAAAAATAAGTATCAGAAATTTGATTCTTTCGTATTGGACAGCTTAATGAATGAGTGCTAGATCACTTTACTTTTAGTAGCCATGAGATCTTAAATGGATGTCTTAAGTTTGTTTAGTGTTACATATTTGGGTGAACAAAAGGAATGGAGCTGAAGCTCTTTTGGAGCCATGTTTAATGTATGTTAGAATGGTTACCTAAAAGTGTGGGCAGGATTGGCCTCAAGGTACTGCCTTCCTGGCTTGTATTTTTAGCATTGGGTGAACAATGCTGTTTTGTCACTCTAAAAAGCCAACGGTCAAGCTTCAGCATATTCTATTCACATATGTCAAAATTAACTAAGGTGTGTTACAAGTATTGAATTTTTAACAAATAAAAAAAATCCTTTCTTCCTAAGAGCCAGAAGTATTTTACAGGCATTTTTATTTATTTTAGTACATCTGAAATCCCCCAGTTCCGATTGCCGTATGATGTAGTCAATTTTGAAGCTGAGCTTGTGAAGGATCTTGGAGTGAAGGTAAGAAAAATATACCCTACTGATGTATAGCTCAAAGAAAAAAGAACAAGAACTCTGCCAAAGATTAACAGCAAAATGTCATGCACATTAGTAAAGAACGATTAAAAGCTATGCTAGACAGAGGCAGGAAGATGCTTCCTCTTGCTCAGGGCATTTGTCTGTCTCCTGTCTGAATGCCACTAGTTTGGAAAAGGGCAATCAATAGTTCTCATCTGGCATGCCTGCATGTGATTAATTGTCTGTAAGAAACAAATTCCTAAATTGCTTTAGGGGTTCAATGTAGCTATTGGAATGATTTGATTTTTTTTAATCGAGTTTTTTCATGGAAGTTTGGCACTACTTAAAACGTTCATATTTGATACTTCTCCTTTCGTTCCCTGTCCCTGAGTTTTTTTTTTAATGGTTTATCATACAGTCTTGCATCCAAGTTAATTTTATAATAGAATGCATCAAATTAAACAAAGTGTTAACATCATCATCTATTATAAACAATAACAGGCATTCAATTTCTTGGAAAGTAATAGTTAAGCATTATTCTGTTAAATATATGTTGTTTATAGATAATGAGAACATTGCTTTATTATTAATTTAGGGCTTGAGCTGAAGATTTAGATAGTATTTACAACTGCTGCCCATTTTAATAGAAATTACAAATGTAAAATGCATCACTGGATCAAATTTTTGAGTACTGGGGAGATAATTTATTTTTAACATGATACTAAATCATTCAGTGAAGCAAGAAATTCTTCTTGGAATCTTTCATGTTGGTTTGTATCATAAAAGCAGTAGACTGTTGTCACAAGACTCAACTGAGAACCTCGTCCTTCCCAGGTTTTATAAAAATGCTGGTAGGTAAGATAAGGCTTTAAATGTTACGGGTCTATTTTTCTACTCTTAAAAATCTCTTTGCACCTCTTGAAAAGACTGACAGAATGGAGGTTGAGGTAGGGATGGGGCTAAAAACAGAGCATTGAGACAATTTTAGACAAAATTGCTGGTTATAGGCCCCTGGAGAACCCCCTGCAAAACAGTTCCCCAGGGCTCCATGTTATGACAAGACCTCCAGAACAGACTGATAGAACCACAGATGCCATCTTGACCTGCAAGTCCTCTGCAGTTTTGAAGTGCAACAGAGAATCTCAATGTAAATTTGCTTCCAAGCTCTGCCATTGGTTTGCAGTTGACCCTTTGGCAAACTGGTTAACTAAGTACCTTAGTTTTATACCTCTATAAGCCAGAAATATTTTCTGGTGTTTACTTAGAGCATTTCAAATCTGTGGTGGAAGGTGCTGTATTGTGTAAATGCACAGTGGTGCTGTTTATTCAAGTAATTCTACTGAAATTAGTAAGAATTAGTCAGCTGAATAAGGATTAGAGAGCTAGGCCCTAGGAGTATTATGAATCCTCACATAAAATAGTATTGCCATTTAAATTCCTTCATTAGGTTTTCATAACATATGTACACAATAGGATAAAAAGAATGTAATGACAATTTATGGAATGCATTTTATTGCCAGTGAGGATGTAGTCTGTATTCTTGAAAGGATTACTACTGTACATGTTTTTTGCACCTCTGATAAAATTTATACTAAATCTCCAAAGACAAAAAAAAAGTTGGTGTTTTAAGTATTGTACGCTGTATTTTACACCTACCTTTTTTTTTCCACCAATAGGAAAAGCATGTTAAATGGAATATAGTCAGATTCAATAAAAACCAAGATATACAGTGACATGAAAACTAAACTGTTTTCCCAAAGTATAGTGGTTACACAGTAGAACACGGCATTTTATAAAGCGAATACACAAGTGATATAACAAAAACTGGGGGAAAACATTGAAGTTCAGAGAGTCTAAAGTACAGAGATAAAAACACACATACCAATGTCAAGAAGTACAAAATATCACAAGAGGAATCACACACACTTTATGCACTCAAAAGCCTTGGGGTTAGGAGAGATGAGCAAAAGGTGTGTATATCTTCAATTGCATGACCTCTACACAAGAGACTGATATAGTTGGTTTGCTGAACACGCAGCAAAGACTCTTCCCCATCTCACTCTTATTACAGCTGTAGTTGCTCAGCCTGGGCAGTGGTTGCTCAAAGCAGGATTGCTGGTGGAACATTACAAAAATTTTTCAGCTTTTGCTTCTGGAAGTGAAGAGTAATTGAACTGAAGCAAGTATAGATTGCAGGTGCATTTTTATTACTGTGACTTATTTATTTCAATAAGCGAATGCCAGTTACTGCACCCTGGGCATTGTTGCTTGTGGAAATTATAATTAACTATTGAAAGTTTAAATCAAAACTGATCTCATTCATTATTTTGAAAACCTTTGTTAGTTTACCACTGTTGTGGTTTAACCCCAGCTGGCAATTGAGTACCTTGCAGCCGATCGCTCACTGCCCCCCAACCCTGCCCCAGTGGGATGAGGAGGAGAATTAGAAAAAGGTAAAACCAGTGGGTTGAGATATAAACAGTTTAATCATATATGATAATTTAATAATAATAATAGTAACGAAAAGGAAAAAGAGAGAGATGAATAAAACCCAAGAAAAACAAGTGATGCACAGTACAATTGCTCACCACCCGCTGACCGATGCCCAACCAGTCCCCAAGCAGTGATTGGTAGCTCCTGGCCAACTCCCCAGTTTATATGCTGAGCATGACATTCTATGATACGGAATATCTCTGTGGCTAGTTCAGGTCAGCTGTCCTGGCTGTGCTCCCTCCTGGCTTCTGGTGCACCTGCTCGCTGGCAGAGCATGGGGAACTGAAGAGTCCTTGACTTAGGCTAAGCACTACTCAGCAACAACTAAAACATCAATGTGTTATCAGTTATTCTCATACTAAATCCAAAACACAGCACTGTACAAGCTACTAGGAAGGAAATTAACTCCATCCCAGCCAAAACCATGACAACCACTCAGAACAGTCTGCTTCATTACAAGCGAGTAGGGGCACGCTGTAATTTGCACAGAATGTTCTTCAGACTTATTGCTAGCTCTGGCCCAGTCTTTTTTCTGAATCCACAAAACCAGCGTTGGCTTCACTGAGGGTTTTTGGCATAAAGGTGTTCTAGCTAGTGGTCTTGATGCAAAATTCAGGCTGTGAGGTTTTGAGAGCATGGCACAAAGCAATCCCATCCTCCCTTTGGGACTGGCATCGCCTTCTGCGCGGTTGGAGGCCTACCAAGGGCCTGATACTGTGCAGGAAAACATTACTTGGTTTTCTGCTTAGAAACCCTCTTAATACAGAATTGTGTCATGTCTTTTCTTTATTTCTCTGTGAAAGGCTCATACTTTCACTGGTGTTTCTGCAATAACCTAAACCTGTAAAACTGCTTGGTTTGTAGTTGGTGCTCTGGATGATCTGTTTAGCTCGTATTCCCTGAAGGAGTTTCTTGCTTCCACATCATGTTTCTTAAATTCCAACTTTCCCATGGGAGTATGACCTTCTGTAGTCAGCACTGAATACAGTGATTTACTTGCAGTAGAAAAGTGCCATTTTCAGCTTTACTTCAGTACTGTGTTCCATAGACAGGCTTTGTTTGTTTGTTTAGCTTGCTTCAACTCTTTCAGCTTACAGCAGAAACCAAGCCAGCGTGTGGTGGCCCCAACTTGAGGATGATCTGAAGGTACCTTTTACCTGTAGCTGCTTTGGGCCACTTGCTTAAATCAGAGCCAGTCTGGCCTTTTAAGCCTTGTTTGGGGGGAAAAAAGGTTGATATACTTTGTTTGTTCACTAGAAGATCCTGTGAGATGTCAGTATGCAGGATATGATAAAAATTATTTTCACATTATCACATAAACAGCAAGCAATTTTAATTCTTTCAGATAATGTTTAGTAAAGGCCTTGCAATGGGTGGAATGACACTCCGTACCTTGAAAGAAGATGGCTATGAAGTGATCTTTATTGGAATAGGTAAGAAGAGCTCACTGTCCTGTGTTTTGTCATGTTGAAATTGAATGACTGTCTAAGAATCAACTGGGACTTGTGTCTGTGTTAACAGCATGCTGTGAGACAGCTTCAATTTGGTGTGTTACGGAAGTATGGAGTAAACAGGAAGCTAAAGTTAGCTGTCTTAAAAGAGTTATTTGATAAGATTTTCACATCTATATGATAGATTTTTTAAATAAGAAAAGAAAGTAGCGGAATGGGTTGATTTATTGTTTGGTTAAATAGTTAAAAAATGGATGAACCAGAAACTTACTTGTAAGTAATTGTCATATTGGCCTAGAGCAATAGACAAGTTCAGTTTTCATATACCCACGTAATTACTATGTCTATATGTAAGCCAGCGATACCATGCTTGGTTGCTTTTTTCTTTCCTCAATATAAAACACGTAGTATCATTCCAATAGGCTGTAGTGAAATGTTATTATGGGATGGGTTAACAAAATAAGCTGACTTCGACTTAAATTAAAACTGGCATCATAGGTCTGTCTTCTCTCATATGCTAAAGAAGTCCTGCACCTGTCAGCTATTTGAATCATTGCTTCTTTTTAATGTTAGATTAGAATTGTTATCCATTTACAAGTGTTTTGAAGTACAGCTGGACCCATTGCTACCATATGATAGGCATGTTGAGCAGGCATCGTCTACAGTTGGTATGAGGCTTAATGCTCTTTATTGATCTAGACGTTGCCTAAGTGAACATAATAGGAAACAAGTTGTCCAACTGTTCCTCCTTCCTATTATTGATTACAGAGATGTAATTCTTAGTACAGCGACAACTGTTGTTTACCATCTGGTTATGCAGTATAATAAGCTTTGCAGGTCTATTCTGTCATGTGATTATAGTACAGAGCATTATGATTTATATAATCCTAAATCCTCGCATTGTTAGAGACCTTCCATGTATAGGAATTCTGATGTGTCGTATTTTGATGTAATCATATACGAGGCAATGGTCCAACTTACCTTCTTTATTGTTTTTATCTATGGCTTTCAAACTGCTTTGTGATGGGGATTAATTCATAAATAAACATTTATTTTCTGAGAGTCTAGCATTTAGGAAAAAATTACCAGTCATTTGTGGAATATCAGCATGATTCCCCTGCATTTCTGACTCGAATTTAAAGTAACCGTTCACTTAAAGGTTAGCAAAACTGACCACTGCCCACTAAACATGGAATTGGAATGTTTGTTTTATGTATGTGGGTTTGTTTTCTGACCTTAATAAAGTTATCCTAAAATAAAATATTTTTGGTTAGAAATACATATAGGCAACATTGTGCCATACAGATGCTCTATAAAGGGACACAGCCAGAATTTTAATAATCAGGAGCAGGTATCCGAAGCATAATTCTCTTGTAAACCATGTGTTCACTGGTTGTATTAGGAAACAGAAGGTATAAATGCTAACGAAGGATTATGTGCACCTACAAAGTTCTGTTATTAGAAGCTACCTTAGATTCATGATGAAGTTGGTCCCTCTCTCTACCCCCATGCCTGCTTGTCATCTCTCTTTTACAATATTGTGTAAGACACTGGACTGTTACATGATCTCGCATACTGATAGTGAAAGATGGGAGACCAAGATGTAACCAAGGGGTCACAGATTTCTAGAGTTAGCTATATTCATGCAATAGAGCATTTATAAATTCTGAAAAACTGCAGTTTTTCTCTAATGAGACTGTACTGTATTTCTTTCTATGTTCTTTGCTTACTGACCAAACATATGCAATGATATGTCACGTTTGAACATTACCCTGAATCATGGGAGTAAAATAATTAGAGAACACAACTTGCATAAAATAGATTTATTTTATTTTATTTTATTTTATTTTAAAGGTTGTTGTAATTTGCTTCTTGAATGAATCTGTACCTTGGTGGAAAATAAGCAATGGTAGTTTTCAATGTTCCCTATTGGTGGAAGAAAGAAAAGTGAATGGGTGTGTAAAAGAAGTCGTCGTCCATAATGGGATGAGGGAGTACACTGTGAGAGGATATTTTTCATAGCAATTTGGTTTTTGAAGCGCACACCTTTAGTCTTGTAAATGAGATGGAACTCAAGAACTTATCAGTCAGGATTGTACAAGAGTCTGTGTGTAATTCATGAAATGGAAGAGCACTTGTAAATAGCTGGCTATGTGAGGGCAAGTGGAGATGCAAAGAGAGCTTTGCAAGCTATTTTCCACACAATTATGAATCAGGAAAAATCTATTGCTCTATGGGAATGTTGTGTGAGGTAGGGAAAGTACACTCTTCAGCTGGGTCTGTGGAAGGTAAAGCATAGGTGACTCGAGGTTGGATCACTTCTAGCAAGTGACCATACTGAAGAAAAATTAATAGCAAAGGCTTTTGTGAGAGCTATTTGAAAAGGTATTGGAAGTGTGCTCTAGCCAATGTATTTGCTCAGACCTGAAGGATGAAGAATTCCTAAGTTCACGTAGGATAGAGGTTAACAGCTTTACTCTAAAATAAATAATAGTAACAAAAAACGCTTGGCTTGAAGTCTTTGCTTACTGAGGTACTGATAGTTTTTCTTAAGGTGAAAGACCCTCTCCAGTCAGTAGGTCTGGTGCATTTAAGTCACTGTTTAAAGCTCAAAACCCCACCTTCTACTAGACCTGAAAATGAACAGGTGGCCAGTATGTGTCACCAGCCCTTGGCAACTTCTGGGGTCTCAGTTAGAGTCATACCTTACCACCATAAGATTTCATGTTGCACCATCTTATCTTTCCCAATTAGGCTGTGGCTGTGAGTATAACATTGTAGAGACTCATGTGGAATTTGTGGTTACAAAGACATATGTCAAACTAGCAAAGACTAGATCTGAGGAAAAGCTTTCATAGTTACCCAAATAAGAAGTAATGAGATTAATCTGGGCAATGGCATACTGGAAACCAACACTGCCCTCTGACAGCAGAACTTCAGAACAAATGGTAGGTGAATCTCAGTAACAAGATTGCCTGATACCTTTTTTGCTTTTGGTACTTCTTTCCTTCAAACTCCTGTTTTTTGCCTTACCTGAACTGTGTTTCATCCAACTAGTTCTTATTGCTGTACTCCTGTTTATTTCCAGATGATCAGTACACAGACGGCCTCTTCCCTGTCCATCACTTATTCTTATGTCCTCTCAGTTTCCTCTCTACAAAGGTGCATATTTTACAACATTTGGCAGCAGACATATCTTGCGTTTTGCATACAAGGACCTAAGAGATACACTGTTCTTCTGTTTTTCTCCAGCACTCCTGATTTCACATTACAACTAACGTAAGTTTTAAAGGATAGTCTGTGAATCTCAGTTTCTTACATGAAAAGTAATGGTAGACAATAGAACACACGAGATCTTTTTCACGGGACTAAAAGGCAGCAGGCATATAAAGGGAGGAACAACTTGTTAAATATATTCTGGGAGTCTGCTATATTTTTTTAGTTCTCTTTTCATTGTCATTTGGTGCAATTTCTAAACTTATTCAGTCTTATTTCTATGAGCAATTAAAAATTCTGATTAGGAATTAGAGATGTAGAATTAAAGAGTCCTTAAAATTTTCATTTAAAAATTCCATTTATCTTCCAGTTACACATCTTTCAGTTTTATTTTGTTATTCACAAACATTAATGAATAGCGATTAAATCTCCCAAAACTAACCTCTAAAACTAAACAGAAAAAAAATCCTTTCCAGATTTGATAGATTGCACTCAACATACTCTACCTAGAATCTTCTCTGCTTTTTGATGACAAATGTTCATGAAGAATTTGTGACTGAGCTGACAAATCAGTTTGAAAATTTTGCTATTAAAAAAAAAAAAAGTCTTGCATCGGTTGCTGTCTTCTGTAAACACCGTAGAGACTCAGAGCAATAGAGAATCGGCATGCTGAGAGCAAAAGGAGAAATCAAGATGGGGTGAGGGGCTAGAGGAGAGAGCACGTGGTCCTCAGAGACAGTAAAGTACGGCAGCAAAGGGTATCTTATGGAGAACAGAGTAGTCTGAATGCTTTGTGTTACTGTGTCTGTTGGTTGGTTTTCAGGGTAGAATACTTAGGATTTTTACAAAACCTGTCTGTGTATGTCTCACTTGGCTATCAGAGCAAATGCAGAAATACTAGGCTTCTATTACTCATCCTTCTTGAAGTTCAGCTACATTCTTTGGAAAGCAGGATTCTGTGGTTCTGTCTTTTAAGACTCCACAAAGCATTGTGTATTCTTTTTGAAAGAGAAGATAGAAAACAATTTTTTTTATACAACTGTTTAATTGAATAGAAATGAACGACCTAAATATTTAAAGTATTAAAGGATATGTTTTGTGTCACATTCAAATACATAGAAAGGCTATCACCATAAACATATTTTCTGCAGAATTTTAGATGAACCTCTATCCTTATTCTGTAATATTTTTCATAGCGTAGGGGTTTTATATAACATTTACATTCCCTTTACATAAAGGTCAGGTAAAAACATAACTTCAAAGATTGTTTTGTTTAGTAAAATATTTAAAAACATCTTAATCTGTATTCCCAGAAATTGCTTAGGCACTTTACTGTCTGTAGGCTTAAACTTGCAGCACTAACTTTCTATTTAGCTTTTTATTATGGAACAAATGCAGTTATTAATGAAGCTTTCTCGTTTCTTCCTCCATCTTGTGATGCTGAGTTGCTATGAAGTTAGTTTTATTGTATTAGGGTGCTCAGAGGTTCTATTAAATTCTGTAATATGGTAGGTTAGATGAGCATACAGAGTAAATCTAAGAAGATTTTTGCTTGGATGTATGCTAGAGAGTATATCCTGCTTGCAAGGGTTAAAACTGTACATACAAAAGAAAAAAATGAAATCCCTGGTGGAAAGAACCTTTGTGTTAATTGCAGTCATTCATAGTTAATTAACATAGCATTCAAACAATAATATAATCAGATGATTCCATTGATTGGAATGAAATTACACACCAAAAAAAGAAATTAAAAGTCCAAGCATTGATGTACCTTGTTTAAAAAAAAAAACAAACCAAAAAAAAAAAACCCAAAAACAAACAACCCTGTAAGACTGATTTACTGTCTCTTCCCCAAAAAGTAGGTAATCTCCTCATGCCTGTTATTATCTTCTGATTAACTATGCAGTGCCACCTGGTGTGCAGATGGGAAGAATATTACACATCAAGAGCTCTGTTCACACCCACCCACACAGATATAAACCTACGTGGCAAAAAGTGAACAGATGTTCATTTTGCTTGTGCTATAGGAAAAAAATGTGCATCGTACTCCTGATTCATAAACTAAATTTGGAGGACATGAAATCTGCATATGGGGCCCATAGGCCCATGGCCAGCACAGACATTTATGGAGGAAATATGTCATATTCAAAATAGTTCTCATTTCAGGTTGTGAACAGACTTTTATTTGTTTGCTTCTCTGGTTTTGTTTTACCTTGTATTTCTGAGTTTTTTTCTTTTTCTCTTCATTTGCTATTTCACTTCTCACCTCCAAAGGGAAAAGGTTAGAGGCAGAGGCATTTGAAAACCTATCTAGGATTTCTCTGTTGATGAGTTGTTTTTCAGAATTGTTTTCTGTTTCTTGGCATTTAAGATATTCTCTAAAATTACGCTTTTAGGTCTCTTTGTGAAGACCTGTTTGGCTCAGCAGTAATGTAGCAAGTCATGGAAAATATAATGCATCTTGATTAAAGATGGAACTGTAGTACAAGCATTGCATGGCTGTAAGCTCTTAGGATATTCAGCTCTATTTTTTGAGTTTATTTGGTGGTGTTTTGTATTATTTATAATTGCATAAGTAGCTTGACACTTCATAGATGATACAGGTTTTGCTGCAAGGAAGCTGAAGCCTGAAGACTGGGTAAAACACAACAAGCAGCAGAGAAAAATTGTATGTTGGAAAGTAGTGCAGGAAAGAATGATGTCATTGGAAACATGATCTGCTAGATACTCAAAATAAATGTGTGCCTAGCTTGGTTTCTGTGTTGGTTTTATTGATGCTTGTAGACAAGGGTTGTCACTGCCTCATAATCTTGCAAAGATGGTGTTTTTCACCCAGGATTTTAAATGGTGACAACAGTGGCCTTTGAGGCATCAGTATCCTTATGTAATAAAAGAATACATGCTGCAAAGCCAGGGAAAACACTTGGAATTACCTTTTACTGTGACAAAAAATATTTGAATCCGTTTAGCAAAGAAAAGCTGTGAGACTTTGGTATTAGATACAAAGAGAATGAAGTCATCAAGATGAGTCATGAAGTCAGAGTACTCAGTTTCAAGAGCAACAGTGACAAAGAGCAGTGGCAGGATTTGGACAAAGCCAATTCAAAATATTTCACAGTTGCCTTATAGTAACCTGAATAATTTTAAAAGTAAATTTTAAAAGATTTTTTTTTTTTACATGAAGATCCATGAGAAGGCCAGTGATAGATG
The DNA here is from genome assembly GCF_963210335.1 of Falco punctatus. NCBI lineage: Eukaryota > Metazoa > Chordata > Aves > Falconiformes > Falconidae > Falco > Falco punctatus. The sequence goes on along the minus strand of NC_137591.1, from coordinate 20,887,320 downwards.
CATTTGCAATTTAGTACAGAACAGCTTCAAAACTGCACATTGAACTGCAGCTGCATGAAATGAAGTCCCAGGGAAGAAGGTTTACACAAGTATGTGCAGTCAAGTATTAAGACTTCTTTATAGTCTGCTTTCTGGACAGCCTTAGCTCCTGGCTCATAGCTTGGAGAATGAATGCACCCTTCTATAACACCACATTTCTTATTTTTTTTGTCTTGTGAAGAATATCATAAACAAATTACACCATAAATTGGTTCTAATACAAAACCCATTAGTCCTCAATATTAATTTTATTCTCATCTTCTGCTACTCTTTAATCTAAAAAGTTTTTTTTATTAAAACTCAAAAAGAATATATTTATTGTAAAAAAGAAAGTCTGTGACAGAACCTGTTCTTGCATGCTTACACCAGATGTTTCAACTTCCTTTTATTCCCAGTGCAGCATCTTTCCTGGAGACCAACAATGTACATACATCCAAGAATTTTTATGCTTGAGGCATTTTTTCCTACTACTGGCATTTATAGTAAGCTGCTATTTCAGTTTTGTAGTGCTCACTATTGCTCTGGAAATTGGTGGAACATTCCTAATACACATTGGAAGCAGTAAGCAGCTGAAAGCTTTTAGGGCTCAGATGCACAAACCAGCTTATTTATTATTAATAGTCTTAGGACATTTTAAAAAATGTATAATCTGCCCTTGGGCATCCTTAAGTTACTCACGTGCAAATTACACAGATTTTCATGCTCTTATTTACTTATCTTTTCTATCAAAAAAACTACTTAGCATAACAATCTCTATTGCACCTGTTTATGAAACCCTCTCCTGTCTCTTTCCAAGGTGCTGGACAGCTTCACTGAAGAAATGCTTATCTAAATATAAGAACAAAATCAATTTGCTTCATATTGTTTTAAGATTAGTTAATTTTTTTAATATCTTAGCAGATTAAGTAATCTAACATTATTTAGCACTTTTTGGGTGTTTTTTCAAGCATTTATTTTTAAGCATTTTGATGTTTGAGAAGTACATGAGAAAAGAAAATACTGAACAAAGTGGTGACGTTAGATACTGCATTTTCATGTTCTGATGTTACACACTTTCAGTGCTTTTCACCTAAAGAAAAGAACTTTGGCTGCTGATCTGTTATTTCTGAAAGCTCATGAGTGAGTTACTTTTATCTTTTAAATAGACAACTATTAATTATGCTGCCATCTTTTTACTTCCGCGTTAATATTCAGACACAGAATGAACAGTCATCTGAAATACAGCTGGTAAGTTAGTGGGTATCCATTTACTTAAGTTGAGCCCCCTTTTCTTGTAAGGAGGATGCATGTGATCCAATACGTATTTATTGTAATCAGACACTTCTTGAAACATTCTACATAATACTATAGGAAGACTGACACAATACAAAATTAAAACAAAAGGTTTAGCAATTCCTTGCTTTCCTTCATCTTGCTTACAAAAGATAAAAGGCTGGTTAAAAACCTAGGCTTGTTGCATTTTATTTTTTTTTATTTTTAAAGATTGTACAGAAGTAGGAAATGTATCAAAATCTCACTTGTTTAGTGCCGGTTATTGGTGAGAAGATGGCAAGCACTCTTTTTTTGTATTAATAAAGCTTTAAGCAGCCTTTCCTGTTCACATTTATGTCTCATAAAGTTTCTGAATTCATATTCCTTTCACTGCCCGCTCAGCAAAGGGTGTATCTTGCTAGTTGAATTGAATTGACAAGTTAAGACAAAACCTGGATTTGTGCAGTGGTTGTGTGGTACTTGTTGAAGGATTTTGAGAGGTTGCTTTAGGAAACCTTCCTGCTTTGCCACCTCTCTGCTTTGGGAGAGTGGTCCCTAGGAAGCCACCTCTGGGCACGGGCAGGGCTCAAGGCTTCCATCTGACCTTGTGTTTGTCTTGTGCTTCTTGGTCATCTGCTTCCCTTTCTGTCATTGCATGGTAGTCAGGCCTTTGTTGATCTAGGCACAGTTTGATATAATGAAGGGCAGTTACCTCATTTTGGGGGGAAATCCTGACACCTGGATGTGCTTGAGGCCAGTTTTGGTCCTTCCTATAACTTGGGGCACACTCACTAGTGATTCTGTTTGTCTGGGTGAGATTCACAGCCTGAGGGCCTTCTGAGACCTGCAGCTGGCTTTGCCTGTGTTCTGTGCCCGAGGGAATCCCTCAGTCCTTCCTTCAGGCTCAATGTATTAATTGAAAAGCTTTCCTGTTCCAGAAGTATTTGTGATTTTCTTATCCAATACAGTAGCTGCCTTCCAGATCTCTAGTTTTAATGTGATGGTAGTTTTTAAAGGCAACAAATACCTGAGAAGAAAATTTTACGTGTTCACTATAGTAAGTAATCTTTAACTAACCTATTTAATTATTTTTGCTGCTTTGTCTCAAATTTTGAGTGAATAGAGATGATCCAGGCTTTTGAACCACTTGTCATGGTCATCACACTTGAAAATTGTTCTTCACTATTCTAATCTATACTTTCTGGAGATGCCAGTCATATGGTTGCTTTTACTATGAAATTAAAAGACACTCTGTAAATACAGATGTTAAAGATTACTAAGACTGTTTATATAATTAGGACAGAGCATATAAATACTGTAATACGTATCCCATGGTAAGCCTTCTGAAAGAAGGGTTAACAGGTAGGCAAGTACTTCTCTGAATATGTGTGGCGTAGTGGTGAGTCTTATAGGCTTGAGATCAAGTTTGACATTCCTTGTGCATAAAGTCACGTAGATAGTCTTCTGTGTACATTTTATAGTATCAAACTGTATTCAAAATTTGGCACTTCCTTGGTGATGTTACAGGGTGTGGGGTGTATACAGTAATTAAGACCCACTGTTTGTTCTGTTACTGCTTTCAGCCTATTAATGCTAAAATTAATGTAAATTGTTTTTATAAAGCAATGTTTAAAGATTAAAAGACAGAAATAAGCATACTGAGTACTCCGAGTGCTTGGATAATGCTAATACAAATTACATGTTTGTTTAACAAAGCAAAATATTTTCCAAACACTGTCCTTGACAGTGTTTTCTTTCACAGGAAATCCTTTGGCTATTGTTCATTCATTTGTGCTAAAAATGTAGTAAGCTGAACATGAACTGTTAGAGAAAGTGCAAATGCATTCAGGAGCTAGTATGATGACTCAGCATTCCCTTTAATGATCTTTGGTGATTAGTTTCATAAGAAGAAAAGCATGAATAATGACAATTTAAAGATCAACAGGTTTTAGCCAATTCCCCTGTAATGTTAATACTGCCATTGTGTTGAAATTACTAGACACTTAACCAAGTAGAAACTTGTGATGTATTACTGAGTTTGTAAGAATTGTCAAGGTTCTGCTTGTTATTGTTTCACTTATGTAATAGAAAATGGTATAACTCGCTGCAGATTCCTTAGGGGTTTTTTTCTTAGAAATGATTTATTTTTGGTTTGTGACTAATGATAATATATGGTGGTTTATTTGGGTGTATGCAGTTTTAATAGATTCTAATAGTTTAGTAGACAGTGAAATTTCAGTACCTGGTTGTTACTTAAATTGAGATGACATCATTAACCATTATCAAAGACCATTTCTCAGCAGTGCAATATTTATAGCTTTTTCTCTAATACACTGGGTTTTTAAAATGGGGACAGAACATATCTTCTAAAAGAAACAGTTATTCTAATTTTATCGTTAGAATATTGTTTAGTAGTTAGACATCAAAAATACCACAATTCGTTCCTTCAATATGTGATTGCTTTTCTATTCACTGCAAAACACAGGCTTGATGCCGCTGTTATGGCCCAGAACAAATGTTCTGTAGATGAAAGATGATGGCTGAATTTCTATCTGGGAGATTTCTCAGCCTTTAGATAACGGTCACTTCAAAAACGAAAAAATGTTCCCAAGAAGATTTTACATACTTGGGTGACCGAATAGTAGCTGTTTACATTTTTATGTTGCTTGTGGCTCTTGAGTTTGATATTCTGCAAGTGTGCCGTAGAAGAAACACTCTTGGTGGCTAAGGAAAAAGAGAAGTCTAAAATGTGAAGTATGGTGCCTATTCTGAGTAGATTTTAGGCAGTTTTAATTATTTGATGCATGCCCAGGTGAGGTGGCATATCCCTCTGCACCCCATGCAAAGCTTGGGAAGGCCCTGGGGGTCTTAGCAGAGCTCTTCCATGCTGGAGCCTGGAGGAACAGCTGAGCCCAGTTCCTGCAGCCTCCCCTGCAGCTTCAGCACCTGAGCTGGGGGCATGGCATGCTATGCCAGGGGTTTGTGTGGCTAGCTTGAATTCGAGATTACCATGGATCCTGAAATCGTCCCAGATTGTGGATTTTGAAATTGCCGGTTTTTCTCCTTACACTCAGGGTTTAGAGATCTTGCCTGTTCCTAGCAGAAAGGAATTTGCAGAGCTGAGGGAGATAGACACACTGACCTTTCTGTGCAGTAAGCATATGGTACTGGGTTTTGGTGGCTGTACTAATCACTGAGATAAAGTTGCTGCCCATTTTGTTGCTGTAGTAGCTGCTTGATAAAGCTTGGAGTTGATTTGCATTAAAAAACCTGATTGCCTTCCCCCAGTAGATTAGAATCTAAAGAAATCACCCCTAATTGTTACCATCCATGCCACCTTTGTGCACAGCTTTTTCTGGAAAGCCCAATAAAATTAAGCAAAGAAAGTTCTGAGGTCTTAGCACTTTTTAAATCATAGGGACATAAGAGTCTTGATGCACCCATTACATTGGCAAGTTGGTTCCTTATTTTTCAAATGCAAATATGGGCCTTTGCATGTGCTGAATGTGCCCTTTATTGTATTGAAGCATAGAAAATGCACATTGTAGCTCAGTCACTTCTGTAGACCTGCCATGCTTGCAAGAATGGAATGTGTTTAATCAGCCTTGCAGAGTGAATAATCATAGATACAAGTGTGGTGTTCAGTATTCATTCAGAAAGCTATAGAATATGCAAACAAAACGTTCAGTTACAGGAGAGTTGGGTGAACTGCAGCTGTGGCAGGAGATGGTGGTGGTTTTTAACTGGAAGCCATGTTCATTGCCTTTAATTTTTCACTTGGTTTATAACAAAAATGTAAATCACGCACCACAGTAGATCACTGGAGGGTAGCAGCAGTGTTGTGCTTGCCTGAGAGTGAGACTTGGGCTCTGGCTATTGGCCTCCTGGCTGACTTCATTCTTTTGTACTATCATATGGTAACAGTGAAACTTAGCACGAAAAGGGCTATGAAAGTACTCAGTGCTGTAGAAGTGCTGTGGAGAAGCTAAGCTTAGTTACTGCTGTGAAACATTCAGGCTGTTTCTTGGAGCTACAGAAATCTTCATTCCTAACCACCTGCAATTTGTGCTGCTTCCCCAAATTTCATTTCTATTCCAATATTTTGAAAAGATGTCTAATGACCAAAATAGCAAATTAAATAATGCAATATAAATTATTGGCATGAATCCAGCAGTTTCTCCAGGATCACAAGGAAGCTAAAATTTTTTATCAGATAACTTCTTACTCACATTGTACCATTCCATTCAAATTTTCCCCAGTAGGATTATGCTGTTAAAGATGTATTGTATCCTACATACTGTTTTCTGAAATGAAATTTTAATAATTTATCAAAAACGCAACACATCTTGCATAGTGCCTAATATATATTTATTTCAACACTTCAGATATGGAAAGATCTAGACCAGAAATAGTTTGCTTACGTGGTTACATTTTACTTCCATGTTGGAAAAGGAAGACAATGTGATTGCATTTGTGTTGCCAATTTAAAGAGCAGCTTGACTTTGTTTCCTTTGGTTCTCAAAGAAAAATATGCCTCTGCTTGTATAACACTCCTTCTAAAACTCCTTGTAATAAGATCTGCCATGCAGTACAGGTTTCCGTATTTCTAATAAGCATGTGGCAGTATAAGGGTCAGGGACTAACCAGTGAATAAAAGTCAAAACTCAAAATGAGGTGCCTTTCCTGTTTAGTACTAGGCAGTGATAGATACTGATAATGTTTGATTAATGAGCAGTAGCCTTGCAGTGGGTGAAAACATCTGTAAGAAATGATTTATTATTTCAAAGGTATTGGAAGCTTACCATATCTTGTAGATTTAACTGTGTGTGCCTGAATAAAATAAATGAGATGCAACATGTGAAAAATGAAAACACATTACTTGTAAAGGATGTGTCACAAGTAGGGTATTTTTGTTCAAGTACACTTTGTCATGGGGATTTTTAATGTTGCTCTGAATACAAATCATTTAACTGGTTCATAAAATCAACCTAGTTGGAATTCTTACATCTATCATTGAGACAGAAATGAGGGTTAAACTTACTATGCTGGAACTTCCCTTAAATATTTGCATTTGGCAGTATATACAGCTGTTCAGATTGCACATATGAAAGGAAAGGATTCTCTCTTAGAAATATAATAGAAGTGAAAAAATGTATTGATGCAATTTTAACACTGAAATCAGGAAAATAAATTCTTTTGTAGTGTCGTTAAAGCTAGTGTCATCAAAGTTTGTTAAATTTGCTGTAAACGTCTTTATGAACAAAAGTCTAATTCTCTTCTCCGTATATAAGCTGCATGTATTAAAATGAATAGTGACTTGTAGATGGAGGTTTTACTTTTGCACAATTGTAGGCTAGTCTTGTAGTTGCTGGGTAGTCTTCTAGACTGCTCTTGGTTTATGAAGTTGACCTTATTCTTTCTGCGATACGTGTCTGTGTGTGTTGATCTGATGTCAGGTCCCTTGGTTCTATTCAGGGCTGCCACAGAGTTTGGATCACATAGAGCTAATGATGGTACAGGCTCAACTCCATGAAACTGTATGTATTCAGGCAAGCTGGAGTGCCCTGACTCTTGTGTTAGAGAAAACTGCCTTTTCTGTAGTTTTGGAAGTAGGTAAGGCGGGACAGTGGAAAGATACAGCCTGCTATCCCATTTTCTCATCTTACGCCAGGTCAGTAACTGTGGAGCACTTCTCCGCAATGGGGAATATTTGGAAATCTTGGTCTATTTATTCCATAAATCTACACCTATTATTTGTGTATACCTTATCCACTTTCTTATTTTTCTGCTCTGTCAAATTCAGAAGGCATCTAAAATATTTTTCCTGTTGGTATTCAGCACCGAGTACTTAAGTGCATATAAATTCCAGCCAGAAAGAAGGCATGTTTTCCTGTCATGTAAAGAAAGTATAACCTGGTAAAGTTTTTAATAAGGTGTGCCAGTTGTTAGTGAAATTGGGTGATGTACTGCCGTGTCCCTTGAACCTCTTTTCACACCCTGATTTGTCTGTGAGGTTTAGTGCTGAAGGGCTACAGCGTAGTAGTTACATTGTATTTACTTACTTCAGGTCACCATTGTTAATTGAAACTTTTGTTTAAGATCCCATTAGATTCTGTTCATAGCATTTGCTTTCTTCACTTTCAGCCTTTTCTGCTTAGTTCTTCATCTTGTTTTGATCTTACAGGCTGCTCTGTAGTGGGAGTTAGAGAGTAGAAAAAAGCCTCTTTGTCTTCAATTCTCTTTTCATAGTATCTCTGAAATAAAAAGAGGAGGAAATTAATTTTGTTTCTGGACCATGCCTTCAGCCAGTTCTTCAGGGTCCTTGAGTAATGTCATAGCTTTGAGTTAGAAGGTTCTCTTGTTCGTGGAGAGGTTGGCTCGTCTTCTTGTCAGGCCCTAGAAGTTATTTCTCTAAGATGTACTAGACAGTTAAAGCAATTATGAAAGTGGAGGGCATCTGGTTTTACTGTCACTGGATTTCATAAAATAGAGCTCCAGCAGTGATAGCAACTCCCTCTCTTTAATGTGGAAGCCACAAACTGACTACATTAAAGGAGTGACCTTTCAACCTACAAGCTGAGTGGAATTAGAGCAGCTTGCCAACCATGAGGTCTTGGTAGTATCTCTGCAGCAGGTGTTGGCCTAGAGAACATATGGAAGAACAGCTGGACACTAAGTCCTCTGAGCTCTCACAGGATCCTGACCCATGTATATTTATAGGGAGAGGGGGAAAAATAACCCCAAACCAAACAAACCTGAAGAAATAGATAATCAGAATGTATAGTAATGCTACATGGATGTTGCAATAGTTTAATCTAGCAGCCAAATTGAAACTTCAGAAGCAAAAGCTGTCAGAAGCATTGTAAATCTGATAGTTTCTGCACTGAATGATCTGGATCCAAATTCCTTGGTCAGGCAGCTGAGTCTGTAAGCTGTCAGGCATGGAAGAGGAGAGGCCTGCTGCGAGCCCATTTGAAGGCTTCTATTGCAAATAAGTTATGTAGAAAGCCAAGCAGAATTTTCCCCCCTTCCCTTGTTGTGCACCAAATACAGAAGAAAATGATAGTACACCTTTAATTGATAGATCTTTTAATGCCCTTTGTCGTTGTTGTGTTTAGTGATTACTTTCAGCTTCTGAATTAAGCTGGCTAAGTGTTGTAGAAGACCTCTTAAAATGCCACTGAATTAAGATTAAGGTTAAGGACAGAACCATTTAGTGCTGTGGTCCTATGAGAACAGTCTTGCTTTTATCAGTGTTCTCATGAGATTTTCATGTGCAATGTGTATTTTTTTCTTGCCTACTTTTTCCTTTTTCTTTATTATCTTTGTAAAAAATACCCAAAGGTACAGGCTAACGGTGTATAACTTTTAAGAATACAAATTCTGATCTTGTTTCCATTGAAGTTACTACTAAAGCATTTGATGAAAGCCGTGTGTTTCGCATCTGATGTTTGCCTTAAATGAAGTCTGTGTAAGTTTTGTAAGCTATGTTATTACACACTATTAACAGCAAGTTTGATGCCTGGCCTTTTGTATATATGCAGAAATAGAAAAAGTAAAAGAAAGCCTTATCATGGTTTTTCCTCTCAGTCCTGAGCAGGTACTGCACAAAAGACACTCTCACTGCTCTCAGGAGTGTCAGAACTGTGCAACTACTACTGCTTCCTGACATCTCACCTTTTCTAAGCACTAAATGCAACTAATTGAGCGTTACCATTTCATAGCAGAGACTTTTCCTTAAAGGCACGAGAGAACTTAAAGGCTGTGGAATAGGTAAGCAAAAAGCAAGACAACTCAAAGTTGAAAGGACAAGTTCATTCTCCATATTATCTGGGAATCTGGTCATTGTTGCTAAGACTCCACAGACAATCAAATTTGTCCCAAGTCTGACTTCTAGTTAAGTGGCTTAGAAGATGAAGCAACAGGACAGGGAAAGGAGAGCCTGGTTTAAGCAAGGAATAAGCATAGTAAGCCTTCTTCAGACTAAAGAATCATTTAACAGCCTCTCTTCCCAGTCTGTCAGAACTTCAGTTAGAAGAATGAATTGCCTTTTCTTATGTACGTATGCCTCAGTGAACATGTGGGAGAAGGACAGGGACTCTGCATACTGCACTGTTATGGCCAAGCAGGACACGCACTCTGAAAACGGCATCTTCACCCATACCTTGTCAAGAAGGGCACCATCCAAACACCATGCAGTTTTTATTCTTTACGTGTTGAAAAGTGTTTCCAGCTTCTCTTAACTTACTGTAATGTGGGGAGCATTCTTTGGTATGGAACTTTTTCTTTACATCTTTATTAGTAACAGAAGGATGCTGGCTTGTGATTTTTCTCCCTTGCCAAATGTACTTATGTCAAGGGTTGGTGCAGCTAGGGTTTTATTTAGATAACGCATGATGGGAGGGAACAGTCTCAGATGTAGGTAAGGACTTGAATCCATGGTTTAAATTCAATGCGTTTTGCGTGGAACAAGCCCAGCTTGCTAGTTAAGACAGGTTACCTGCCGCATAGTTAAAATCACGTGGAAAATTTGTGGCTGAACATATTGGAGCCATTTCTTATATTTTAGTTAAGGAATAGTAGAGCCCGACTGCATAACAAATGTAGTGTTTATAAATGATTTTTTTTAGACAAGGACAAAAATAATATTCTTAAATTTCTAGATGTTTTTTCGTTATCTTAAAATAATTTTAAGTGGCTAAACTGATTCACATATAAAAAAATGTGTTATTAAGCTTTGCTTTAAGGTGCCTCTTGAAGCTTCTGCCACTTTAGAATCTCGATGTATTTTATTGGCATTTTAAAATTTGAAAACAGATTCAGGCCTTAGTGCTCCAAGCGTGCGTGGAAATGAATGACTACTTGTAAGTATCTGTACTTAAGTCAGGAGTTATTCCCAAAGCAAGTAGTATTCACAGCTGTTGAAATGTATTTTACAGTCATCTTAGTGGTGATATTGCATCCCAAGGGTATGCAGAAGGTCCCATATTCAAGCCAGTGTTATTCTGAAAAGACATTGATTTGGGGTCCTTCAACTGTCGTCATTGTTTTCCAGCGCAGTGAAACTTGGGTAATAAACTACAATATGCAGGAATTATGAACTAATGCTTCAAGATAAAGTTCATTATGTCATTGCGTGCTTTTAAAATCCTGTGCTATTTTTGCTCATGTTCTTCAGCTGGGATGGAAGTGTATCTATAACAGTATGACTAATTATCTTTACATGCATTTATCACTAAATAAACTTCACACAAGACAGCAAGATTGTTTACTTAAGCAGTATAATACTGGGAAGGGAAGATAGCTCTAGAACACAGGATTACATTGCCAGAATGGCACTATTTATTAAGCTATGATAACACTAATGTTCCTCTTTGATGTATAGCATGTGCGACTTCAGCTGAACTTGTAGAGAGCCTTAAGGATGTTTCATTGAACATTTAGTATGGCAGCAAGCCAGAATACATTTAGCCTAAACCCAGATGACAGGTTGGTAATGAGGTAGTGATTGATGACCACTGCTTCCGTATGAAAACCTGCTTGATATGCTGGGGGGGAAATGCATTGCTAGCTCTTTTCATTTCACTCCCTCCATATTAGTTATTCTTACTGTAGAGTAGCAGCATTGGCTGCTGGTTATTCAATCCTGGTTTCACTTTTAGATGAGAATCGAGTGCTCGGCTGAGATTTTAGAAGCACAGCCCTATGGCTACATTTATGTGTAATTCAAATCCTAATTTCAATGGATTTTTATTATCAAATATAACTGCAATTATATCATCTATGAAAAACCCTATAATATTGTTATTACCTGCCTCTGTAATTTTACAAGTCCTGTGGTTTACCTTCTGTGCCATCTAAATGGCATTGCTTTCCCTTCTGATATAAAAAGAGAAACTTGGCCCAAAGGTTGTAAAGCATTGCTGAGGCAAACAAGCCTGAACAAAAGGCTGCTGTTTATTTTGCCTAGTCCTCTTGAATGCTTTATTGTAAAGGCACTTTGCAGTGCTTATTCAGATGATGGACAAACTGTCGTTCTGTGCACCAGGAAGGATATTTAAGCCCTGCCTTTCAGCCAGGTTCCACCCTGATGTCTGAATTAGCAGTAAGAAGCGTTAGGAGGAGGTAGCAGAGGACTGCAGGGGTTATATCCATAGCTGCACGCACTCAGACAGGCTGTATATTAGATGTCCCCAAAGCTGCAGGATAACTAATGGGTTCACATTAAGGCCTGGTTAGAAATCACCCAGAGATGCAGCAAAGGGCACTAGGGCAGCATAAATATCCAGCGTCAAAAGAGGTTCATTATTAGTGTTTTCCCAGGCAGAAGTGTCTCCTGGTCAGGAATGGGTGAGGAAGCTTGTCACCCTAACCAGAGTGACATTACACTCCCTCAGAGCAAATATACAAGCAAGAAAAATTTGGATTAGTGGTGGAATCAAGAGCTAGAATAAGGAGGTGATGAAGCAGGGCTGGGGCAGTTCCCATTCCCCTCCTGCAGCTCCTGGGGATGCAAGGGAAGGTGTCATGCTCTGTGGAGGTGGAGAGACTGGCTTTTTGACAAGGAACTGATGCGATACCAAACAGGCAGATTTGTGGTGTGTTTGAGAACTTGCATTGGACCTGAATAAGGGAGCCTCTGTTGCTGGGGTTTGCTGGTAGACCTTAATGGCAGGACTGGTTTTGATTTGATCAAGGTGCGTGTCTCTGAGGCCAATTGAGGCCTGTCTGATACGACTGGGCAGCCAGGAAATGGCCATCTGTAATAATTATTGTATGTTTGAGTTAGTAATGATCACTTTGGGCAAATCTAGGAGCGCTTCTGGCATGACTCCGAGACGGTACAGAGGAGAGGGCAAGGTGTGAAAGCGCTGGCCTTCAACTGATGCGTGAACTGGTGGTCACTACATTTACAAGCAATTTGTTTGGTACCACGGTTCATCACGAAACGGATGCACCTTCCCTTTTTGGGTTGATGCTGGGGAGAACATTTTTATCTGCTTGGGAACCTGTCCAGGAGTGTACAAAATAAGGGCTGAGGTAATCAGTAATGCCTCTTGGTGGCAGAGAGGGTCCCTGTGGAATTACAGTAGTCTTCAGAGGAGACCCAAAGGAAATGGATAGTCAGTCCCATCGTCAGGCATGGGGAGAGGAGATGGCCACAACCTGGGCTGCGTTCAGATATGCATTGCTGAAGTTCATCTCTATATGCACAAACCAAAAATGATTAGGGCAGGAATCATGATAGTCATGGGACATGCAACTCCCACAGAAGCAAAATTAATGCTGTTATGTTTTTACTAAACCATACCCCTCTGATGTTTTCTTTCTTCATGTGGCTTTCACCTTTCATCTCACTCACAACCTTTTTGTGAACCTCTGCTTACTAAATAGTAAGATCCTTAGGGAGCACTGGTCTCCTTTTTGTTTGGAAGGTACCGACATCACACATGTTCAATACCAAAATTGTACTTTAGAAATCATAATATTTTAATTTAGGTATGTAATTCATTTGATGGGAACTTACATTCCATAATTTCCTGTGTATGGCCGTAGCATCCCTGGGGCAGGTGTTCTGTCCTGAGAGCTGCAGCATTTGTCAGCTCAAGTTTGATTTAAACATTGCTTTCTTGTGAATGCTTTGATGGAGTCTGTCAAATTTTCATGCTTATAAACTGTCCCTAATTGAGACGACCGCATTTTGTTGCTCACTGACCAGTGACAGGATAGAGAAGGTCCATTGATTTTTACTTTATTCCTGGAAAGACCTTAATTTTAACAAGTAGCGGCAAGTGAGGACATAGTCTTTGGGTGGAGATTAATGGCCATATGGTGTTGTTGCTTATACACTGGAAAGCTTAGTTATTTACTGTAAAATCTGACTCAAAATTCTATACGCAAACCAGAGACTCCTGCTTGGTTTGTTTCCATAACAACATACAAAACAACATCAATCACTTATAGTAGATCTCCACACTCCATAATTAGGGATGCAGTTTTAAGAAGTGTGGGAGGAGTTGTATAAAATGTTTTTGTGTTAAAAACAACGTTAGGCCTTGTTCTCACAAAAGCTTATGCAGAGACTTCACTTTACACAATGAAAGTAATTCCATTGGCATTTATGGCTATGTCTGCACATCTCTGATGCACTGTCTGGAGTGACTACGCACGCCATGCTGTGTCCTGTCTGAATGACTGATGTATGAGTGCCTTCTGTGTAGGCAGCAAACTTGGTCTTGACTCAGGGTGTACGTCCATAAGACGGTGTAAGCAGACCACTTTAGCTACAGTGCGCAGACTTCAGTGTAAGTGTAAAAGCTTGTAGTGCAACAACCTATGCTATCGTAGAGAAGCGATAGCAAGAAAAACTGCTCAAAGCACTTGCTTTATGCAGAAAAAAAAAATTATAAAATTAGCTGCACACTTTTTAATGTAGAATTTTAAGGCAATGGAACACTGTCAAAAGCATATATGATATTTTTCAGTGGTACCACGTGTGTTCATGCCATCCCCATGCTTTCTAGAACATAGCAGTTGATGACAGATACTGCCATATACAGCTGTTACATAGTAATTTCTGCAGTGACCCAGTTCCACAGTCCCATTAATCCCTTGTGGTGATCTACAGATTGAAAAAATTCAGAATCATCAAATGCAAGGTATTACTTCTCCAACAGACTTACTACTTTGCTGGAAAAAGTGGGGGTTTTTTTGTTGTTTTTGTGCTGTTTGGATAGTGTTGTTTGTTTTTTTTTTTTTTTTTAAGAATACACCTTATCTATATATTAAAGTAACAAGCTGAAATGCTTTAAGTTCTCCTGGCATTTTTAAAGGCAATGATATAACTAAGTTATAAGAAAACATTTTCTCCAAAGCATCTTTTAGCTGAAAAATCCCTGGGCCCCTGGGCAAGTGGTGTTGGAGTCTTGTTACTTTTAGCTGCTCCAGGGACAGTGCAGGTGGAGTGAGCCTGGGAAGGAAAGGCTGAAGGGGAAAACTCTGAATAAAGTGAGGGAGAGTTGGGGAAAAAAAATATAGATAAATGGGAGGCAAACAAGAAAAATATATCTACAAGGAAATGGAATTGAAAAGGAAATGTAAAGGAAGAAAAATTAGATGTAATAGAACACATAAACTGGAAAAAAAACCCAACATCTGAAGAAATAAAAGCTGAGACATGAGTAATATCCATAAAGATGATAAAAATGGAAAGGATTAAAAGAAAGTGAAAAGCTCATATAGCTATTTTAGCCACATTTTCAATAGTTTCCTTCATTTGATAACATAGATGTAGATTTTTTCTTTAAAGAAAAAGAACAAATGGATGGAATAGATGTGTTTTGATGAATTTGGATCCTTCCTGTTCTTTGTGAAACACTTGTCACATAGACCGCATAAGTAAGATCTAAAGTTTTTTTTTAAAAAAAGGTATTTATATAAATACCTCTCCCGACTAGTCAGCTGTAGTATGTTAAAAGGGGGAAGTGTGTTAATTTAGAGGATTTTTACATTGTTTTTTATTACATATTTGACTGAAAGAATAAACATATTGTTATGCCCTCCAGTATATTGTGGATTTTTTCCTGTTTTTTTTTCAAAACATAATAAAGTCACAGCTAAGGTTGCTAGGTGACAGGTAAGAGAAGTTACATAATTAGACATGTCCAAAAAAACTCCAATAGTGGAAACTAGTAATCCTGAAGGAAGGTTACCATTGTCTTTGCTGACATCCAATGACCAACTCGTTCAAATGTACAGTTCATTAAATAGTCACCTCCTGCTCTGCATCTGCAGCTGAGCTCTTACTGCTCTGTGTGGAATTGGTGGAAATAGAGGGACTTTTAATTAGGTGCTGATTTTGATTTGGGCTCTGTATAACCCTTTGGCAACGTTGTTTGTCCTAGGTTTTTAATATTAGCATTCACATGTGTTTCTGAAAGACAGAGAGTGTAGCTGCCCACTGGTAGGTGTGAGTCTTTCCACCCGTGTCCACCCTGTACAGTCTACTGGCAAAACAACTGTAGCGAGACATCGTCTGTAGATATAAGCCATCTTCTTAAAACAGGGAATGGAAAATAGTTGCAAAAATAAGCATTTTACAATAAAAAATACATGTTGGAGTCTTGATTCCTGTCTCTAGTCGCCATGGAGCTCCTCCAGTCTCCACAGACTTTCTAAGACCACAGTGCCTTTCAAGGGCATTGCCCACTTCTCTCACACCTTGATTCCTGTGTAGGGCACAGGTGGTCTGGGAGCCTCCAGAGCTCCAACTGGAAGGACATAACTGTTCGATGCTTGCACTAGCACTGTCATAGGCAGGAAATAGTCTGCGTGCTTCCCGGACCGTAAAGATTCTGGTTATGAAAGATCCACTGTTCCAGCATTTTAGAATCCTATTGTGTGAATGCCCAGGAGGCATCACAACCTTGCTTCTAATGTATGGTCCTCAGCAAATCACTTAAATTTCTTTGCACATATGTAAAGTGCAGGCATAGATGTTTATCTCTTATCTGGATACTGGATATTTTGAGGATTGTCTGTGCAGCACCTTGGAAATAGAAAGCACTACAAACAGTAAGTGGTATTTGTTACTATTGGTATCGAAATAACTCATGTAGCCAAGCGCAGACTATAGCTTGCTGTCTGCCTAACTGATTTACATTTCTACATGCAATGGAAATGGGAAGGTGTTGCTGTAATATCACTACCTTAATTTTCTAAATTTTACGACTCTTGCAGTAAAGCCGGAAGTTCTGCATGCTGCATTTGTTATGCATTTAATTACAAGGCTTTGGAAATTTTAAATATTCTGTTTTCTGCCCTTCTTTTTCAGTGTCATGCCTTTATGGCATCATTCTGATGGCTCCATTTGCTGTGTACATATTTCTGTTTATCTCTTCCCAGGTTTTTAAGTAATCTTAGTTGGATGTATGGTTTACCTTTTATTAATTTATATTCTTGTATTGTGTAAAATCTATGTAATTAGGAATTTTGGTTTCAGTAGAGTGTTCTAAACTATCTATGTAAATGATTGAATGAATAAATAAATAAATACCGAAGTCCCTCAAACCTCCCCTATGGTGCCTTAATAGTAATCCTTTTATCTTGCAAAGAGTGCATTTAGAAACAGTTTTGTTTCTTGCCCCTTCAACAGTTTCTTCATTCAAATATTCTAAGATGTTGCTTAATTCATGACTTTGTTCCTGAGCTATGAGCCTTTGAAAATGGCTTTTTCCTTTCTGTTAAGTTGGTGATGGAAATGAACATGAAAAAAAGCAGTTGTCTGATATATAAATATGTATCTGCTCAGCATTAGATTGCAAACTCAGGGGAATTTATAATCCTAATCCCTCCCTCCAAAAATTTGAGGGCATGAGCTTTTGGAAAGACTTTTACTTACAGGTATGGAGCTGTGTCTGTGCATATGCTTGGCAGTGTGATTGTCAGTGCAGGGTTATCAAGCTGATAGTTTTCATTGCACGTGCTATACCTTTAACATACAGATCTGATTTTGCATTTGAATGCGTAAGTGAATACTTGTTTTCTACTCACATGTGTACTATAATCAGGAATAAAGTGGTGTTTACAGAATGCAGAAGTCAGAGTTAGATTTTTTTTTTTTAGCAAAAAATTCTGTTTATCTGAGTCCTCACACAACTGTTGTTGTTGCTAAGGTTAATTAAAGGCATTCTGTGTCAAGTGTTTAAGCAGGCACAGTATAATTTTATATGTGAAGCAAAACTAATTTATCATTTAAAATACTGGTGTGAAAGGCTTAGTTTGGTATAACTGATTCGGTGATGCTGAACTTCTGAAAGATAATTTTGTCAATAGGGCAGTGGATGTACAAGTCCAGATTTCCCATCTGCATGGTGGGATTTTCACATGCACTTTTAAGGAAGCTGCAGTGTCGGTTAGAACTTGTCAGAAAATGACATCAGAGGTGGTATTGTTACATGTTGCAAACATCTGTGAACTGCAGGTAGTGATATCTAAGAAGCTGTTTTTAAAAACTAATAACTTAAATCATCTGAGAATGGAGGAAAATTGTATTCAGTTTTTGATTTAAAGTCCTTGTCCTGAACTCCGATTTTACAAGATGAATATTTTTGTTGAATAAGACAAGCCCAACTCTGTCACTTACCAAGAGAAGGACTGTTAGTGGCAAGATGTGGTTTCTGCAAACCAAGTGTGTACGGTGCTAAATGGAAGCAAGGTTTTGGAGTGAAGAAGTTTCAAAACCTGACTTTACAGCCTTGTGTGAGAGCTGTGTTTTCTAGTTCTACATCCTTGAGCTTTGCTTTTTGTAGTGAGGGTAGATGAAGAAAAGGTCTGGTTCCTGGTAGACTGCCACTGGCTGGGGGAGCTCTGTAACAGACAGAAACATACGGGGCCTGCGGAAAATGCTTGTAGGTGCCTGCAAATTTCTCTTCATTTTCTGTGGATGTCTGGAACCTGTGCCCTAATAGGGAATACTTTTATTTTGCCTAACTGTATTATTAGTGGATTTTTCAAATCCCAGATAAAAGATTCTGAAATCTTTCCATGGCTTAGGACATCAACTGAGGGGTATTTCATAGAGTCATAAAATAGTTGGAAAGGACCTTTGGAGATGATCTAGCCTAGCGCCCCAGCTCAGAGCAGGATCAGCTGGAGCAGGTTGCCTGGGACTGTATCCAGTCGGGTTTTGAACATATTTGAATACGTAAGAAGGCTTGTTCTGGAAATCTCCTGGGACTCCTGAGGTTCTTTGCCTCAAAGACAGTCTCTGTGCTAAATAGCACATCAATAATGCACAGCCATACAGATCTCTTGGAAGACAAGGTGTGGATCCTGAAGATACTTAGGCCCAAATCAACCAAAGTAGTCAGCTGCACACCCAGGAAGGTGGTTTTTTTTTTGTTAGTTTGTTTTGGGTTTTTTGGATGGCTTTTTGTGTTTGTTTTTTTTTGTTTTGTTTTGTTTTTTCTCAAGTACTGTATTTAGTTTGGTCCATAACACGTTTAACAGTGTTACAGTTAGTGTTAGATTGCTGCAGGGAAACTTTTCAAAACTTGATTTTGTTGGAAGTGCTTTTACAAATGTACCTGACTTTCACTATCCAACTGGCGTGCAAAGCCCAGCTGGGTTTTAATTCTGGCACACAGGTAGTACTGAAAGACTGCCAAGTAGGTTTCTAAACAGATACCCATGTTCAAAAGTATTTTTCCTAATCGTGCAAGTAAGCATGTTTATTATCTTTTGATCTTCAGTGTATTTTTGTTTCAACTCTAAACAACATGTCATCAATGTTGTCTTTTATAATTATATAACATCAATTGCTGACCACTGGTAAAGCTTAAAAAAATATAGTGTGTTTGGTTTTTTTTTTTTAAGTTTTAAAATTATAATATTACACTGAATAATTGTTTCTCCTCAGTCTGTCTTCATGATTTGCATGGACAATATTTCTGCTAAAGACGACATAGATTGCATGTAGCAGGTTTTTAGCATAAAGTAATTGAAGATAATCTCTGTGCTTTCCTGATTCATTGGTTAGCCCAAAAACATCTGATAGCTAACCGAGGGTTTCCAAACAGTGTCAAAATATTCAGTGGCAAGTTGATGTTGACATAATTTAAGTCAAATGTATTAATTTTGTCTTAGTGATACAGAAATCAAGGCATTTTAATACTGACTTTGGTCTGAGTTTGATCCCAGTACAATGAAGGGCCTAATGCTGTGAGCAACTAAACTTTTTCTTTAATTGTGTAGCACTCAGCCTTTGTCAGATAGTGGCCAGCATGTCAAGCAGAAAGGTCTAATACCGGAAAGACAGCAAAAAGTGCCTTGACAGTATGCAGAGATTACTTTGAATAAAAAAGGATGGAATATTTAAAATTAGTTCAGTATGTGCTTGTTGGCATTGTAGCATATCCTCAAAGCCCTTGACATTTTGAACAAGTTATCTTTTAGCTCAAAATAGACAGTGAAATAATAAAATACAGTAGACCCCCAAATATTCTTTATTTCTATGAGCCTGATTTTGGGACCCCCACAGAAACCTATCTTCAGTTTACCTCCTGAGGATTAATGGAAAAGCTGCATTTACTAGAACTGCCAACTTCTACGTCTGACAAAAATTAAATCTGTTTTAAAAAGAATAGCACAAACTGCATCTTAAATTTATGCTAGTGGCATTGAATTTAGGCACTTGAAAGCAATTTCAAGAGCAGATTTGCATACAACAGAAACCTGTAAGCAAATTGAAAGTGCTGCTTAGGATTCATAGAGGAACAAAATGCATACTCCATCTCTGACATAATTTGTCTTGAGGTTTATGAAATAATTTTTCATTGGATTATAATATTTAAAGTAATTAAAGATACAATTTGCTGTTTAATAAACAGTGTGTTTTGTAACTTCATTAAAGATGCTGCCTTTCTTAATTGTAATGGTCCAAAAGGTTGTCAGTGAACTGTACATTAACTGCAGAGATAATAATGATTTTATATGCTAATAATTTTTAAATGAATAACTCATGTAGGTTTTCAGCCACATGGGGAAAACAATTTACATTCCTAAAGCTTACTTTGGTATTAACCCCTTTACTTGGGGAGATTGGATATCCTTGCATAAAATGTTCATTTGTTTTACATTAGCACTAATGCAAGCATGTAGGACCCACTGGTGTGAAAGGAATAAAAGCAGCAGCATTAGACAAGCATGAACATTTCAGAGAGAAATCCTTGTTAGAGGGACCTATTGGGACCGTGTAACTTGATTTTCTATTTATTGATCAGATGCTTCTTGGTTTTGTTACCATTTGAAACTCCACTGGGAGAGAATCTTCCTTATGTAGTACTGCAAATGCAAAAATATGCACCAGGAAGACACTAAGGACTCATGCTTTCTCCTTGGTATGTTTGTGTGGCTGGACTAACATTACTATGGGTTGGATGCCATGTTGGGGAACCATACGCTCTCTTGGGAGTATTTGCACCATTGGCTGCAAGCAGTTTTAGGCATCTAGTTACAACTTTCTGAAACAGTCGTGTCTCTGGACATGGCCATCTCTTCATGGACTGAAAAGGGACATAGGTTCCTACTTCTTTGACACTTTAAGTATCACAAAATGTAATTGCTTAACATAAGAAGTATAAACTTCCCATTTTGAATTTTTTGTTAGCCAGCGAAAGAATAAGCTTAAGAAGAGGAAGGAGCTTGTGTCAGTGCCTGTGCAGATTTCTGCACCTGTAAGGCAAGTTACCTGACCAGTGATCTTCAGTGACAGTTTCACTTCATGTTCTTGACTGCTGCGTGTTGGTTGAGGAGGCATTTTGGAGATCTTCAGCATAATTTCTCTGTCTGTTTTCTAGATAGTAGCCTTACAGCATCTGAGGTTCTACTGCTGCATTGTATTTCTGACCAAGAGTACCAGATTTAGCTCCCTGTCATAGTATGTGAAACACCCAAGGAAAACTCGGGCAGTTGAAGAAAATGGTGTAACTAATTAATAAAGACACTCTGAATAGTTTCATATAAAATACAATGTATGCTGATGTTGGGAAGGAATTCAGATTTAATTAATTAATTTAAAAAAACTTAGACAATTTATAACTTTTTTCTGTCATTCACCCATACTCACAATAGGGTCTGGTCAAAGTATGACCTTGCTTAGTTATTTCCAGTATGTGAAAGTATGCAGGGCTAGCTGTATAGTTGGTTTAGTGTTTCTCAGCTGAACTAGTTGTGCAGGAGAGTATACTTTAGCAGGATATTTACATAAAACTCCTTGCTACAGCTGCTTTTAAAAGGAAAGGCAGATAAATATGTGCTTAATGATAAGGACATTGATGTGAAGTGGGTAAATGACCCGAGTGAGAATGCTCATTGACCCTCCAGCATGTTACAAGAGTGTCGTATTTGTTGCAGCGTGCTCTATGCTGACACACAGCATGTGACAATCTGAGAAGATAAAGCCTCTGACGATGCATACTTATTATTCACCTGCAATTATAAAACTGTGTGCTGTTTTTCTTAATTAATAGTGAACACTAGAGCATAGTCATGTGGAAAGTGTCTCTTCAGAATGCTGCTTTAAAGAAATGAGTAAGTCTTCTCAAATGTTTGATAGATGATTCATGGCATTGGAGCTGCTGCTGACGAGCCAATATAGCCAAGCCTATAAATATGCAGTTACAAGAACTCTGGAAACATGCGTTCTGGTAGCGTGACAGATTCAAAAAGCACTTCTGCCGGAGTAGGTTTCTAAAGTTGCTTTCTTCCTGTTCAACATTCAGATACTGCTGTCTAATTAGACTAATTGGCTGGCAAATTTGTCCTCTTTTAAATAAAATTAGTTTGGAGGTGAGAGAACAAATATCATCAGAAACCTGAATTACTCTTTTTTTTTCCATGATTGTTTCTTTTTAACAGAGCAGAACTAGGATTTATTATTTCTAGGGAATTTCTGTTTAATTTACTATATATGACGCATTTTCAGAAGGAATGAAAATTGGCAGTCTATTTATAAACCTTTAAACAAAGTAATCATAACAGAATGACCGATCTCCACCTTGCCTACAGTGGCAGTAATGGATACAGCTCTAACAAATAACTGTGTCCTGATGGTATTTTAACAAAACGAGCTGGCTTTAAGTCAGTACATGTGCATTTTCCTGTATTGTCTTTTGAAGATCCAAAATACACTGCGGATAATGAGAATGAATGATAGCTTAGATGTGTTCTTTCCTTGAACTGCTGGTTGTATTAAATCCACAGCTCCTGTGCAGACGACCTACAAATCTATAACATCCGTTTCAGATGAATTTGGAAACAAGGGGCTGCATTCTTTTATTCTTGGTCCAGAGATTAAAATTGATCACGGGAGACACAAGGGAGCAGATTTTAGTATCACAGCTCAATGTGGTTAACTGGGATAGTGCACAGCTTCTGTTCTGCTTAACTGTGCGCATGCAGGTTACAAATATTATTGATTGCGAGGGTCAGTGAAGGCTGGAGGGAGGTTACATTGCTTGATGTTATTTGGTAATTTTTAAGGGGCAAGAGCTATGAACCCTCATAGCAGCTGGGACAGGTACAGTTTAAATCTGACAAATGGAGATTTATGTTTGTGTGAGCTGGCAAAGCCCTTCAGGTAGAAATAATAAATGGAAATTTGATAGGTTGTTTTATCATAGGTCAAATAATGTGCTGTAGAAGAAGGGGAAAAAAAGATTTAATTATTACCTTTTCATCAGAATGCACTGATGATAGGTTTTCAGTTGTAGATCTGCGCTGCAGCGAAATTAATAATGTTTAGATGTCTTTTTTTTGAGGCATCCTTTTAAAATCTATGTAGAGATGGTTTACCTGAAGTGATTAAAAAATGCAGTGTAGGCGGAATGATACAGGAGTAATTACTGAATAAGTTTTATAGCATCTTTTTGTTCTTCTATGTGGACAAAAACAGTGTATTAATACTCTTAAGATAAAACGATATCATATGTTGAACAAGAACTGGGAAACAATATTTGTTTCCTATATTGAAATTTCAGATAGAGTGGTAATTATTCAGTAGCTTTTGGAAGACATTGCTGGTTTACACTGAAGACTTTTACATTTAAAAAGAAAAAAGTTTTAGGTGGACCCTTGTTACATTTTAAAAACAGAAATAAACAGAAAATGCTATATTTTGCAATTATTATTTAGTGGGTTGGATTTTCTTCCTGGATAAGTAAGATTTTAGAAGTATTTAATATAGAAAGTTATATAGGGTGCAAAGCTGTAACTGATCCAGCCTACTGTTTTATAGTCACTATATTCAAATAGAATGGAAACTTTGGAAGTAGCATGCAACAGAATAATAGTGGGCTTTAAGAGAAACCCACTACTATTATAGTTAAATATTTCTGTGAGGCTGAACTGTTGTATTTTATCAAATTTAGTAAACAATGTTATAAAAAATCGGAGTTTATATGTGTAACATTTTGATACCACCTATCAGCTATTTTATCACTATCATATCAAAAGTACAGGACAATTTTAGCTACTGTAAGTTGATGTTGTTTCAGTACACCTCACTGCAGCTTCATTGCTGTAGAGTGCCTGAGATCTGACTGAAATTATTACTCCAGAATATGAATTACTTAATTATTCCTCATATATTTCCACAGGATGAATTTGCTGCCTTAGATGGATTTTTTTTTTTTCTTTTTTTCAATCATTGCTTTGCAAGAGTGTGGAGGCCTAGTATTTATTTTTCTTTGTGATGCCAACCAGCCATTTATGTTTTTTTCTATGGAAATGTTTTATGCCAGTTTTCTTCTCATTTTATGCGTTTCCTGCATATTTACCATATGTAGCTTCTATTAATTCAGCTTTTCAAATTTTTTTCCATTTTTTTTTAAATAAAAAAATTAATATGAAGAGATGTTTCCTATGCTAACATTTGATTTTCCCTTTGTAAATTTTAATTGACTTTGATTATTCCAATATGCCAGTGTGACTGTTTACAAACTGGACATAGTAGACAAGTAAGTTATAATGAATCTACTTGGAGAAAGATATTGTATCTATTGCAAACAGCTATTGTAATATTTTCTGCTTTCTTTTCAGGAGACTTGCGCCCAGTCTCTCCATCAGTTTGTTTTGCTTTCACTTTTACATACTCAGATTTTCTATACTGTATAAAAATCACTTTACTGTGACATATGGTTTCTGAGATGATGTATTTTGGTGTTCTTCAAGTTACTGCTAGACAGTCCTCAAGGAGATGATCTTGCTTTTGTGACCACTTCAGCACTGTTTACTGAACAACAGGAAGCATGGGGGCCAGTTTTCTTCTCTAACGTGGTGCAGCGTATCACACTGACAAATAGTATCTGGCTGGTGTCTGGAGCAAACACAGCCCCCCTGTGTCTTTCCTTTGGCATGTTAGTGCTAGGAACAGACTTGTAGAATGAAGAGGGAAAGGAACTGACAACGCTAGCATGTCAGATCTTAAACTTCAGCATCCCTGCTATGCTGGTTCAGGGATGCTACTGAATAATGACAGCGTGTGCCAGTGGTGAGAAGTAACCAAATTGCAGTCAGAACTAAAAATCCAGTTCAGCAATATTGTAAGCAAACTGGAGAAAGCTCTTTTCCTGGATGGAACGGTGCTTTCTTATATCAGAGATGGATTTGACTGAGACTACTAAATGCATTTTTGCTAGTGACCTTTTCAGGTTTGTCGCCAGTATAACAAATGTTACCGAGATGACATAAGAAAGGTTTGCAGCAATATTCCAGTTTATTTTTTACAGGAGATGTTTCTTCAGTTACTCTGTATTACAATTTACAGAACTCTTATGTTCTACAAATCAAGATTCATAGCAAACTGTTTCAGTGCTTTAAGTCCTGCAATAAACAATAGCAGGCAGAACAGAACCAGGGGGAATGTAAGCAGGCGTCTGCATTCATCCTTCTCTATGATGAGGTTTACTTCATAGTAATCTTCACATTTCAGCCAGTCCTTTCACCAAGACTACCATCTAACTTCCTAGCATCCTCAATTTGATTATTAATTCATATATGGACAACATTGTCAGTTTCCAGCCTGAGAAGAAAGGCTAGAATTCCCATCTGTTCCTTAGTTTAGGAAGCTGTATTTCTTTGTCCAACCTAGTGTCGCTTCTTCTGGTGTGTCCTTTAAAGAATTAGGTTTTTAAAACACTTTGTGATACTATATGCTTCAGTAATGCTTCTGTATATGATACTATATGCATTCAGTATATGTTTCTGAGGTAAGCATTTTAGAAGTGTTTTTAGAATGTAAGTGCTCAAGTCAGACTGGGAGTTGAAAATATTTATGGTGCTTAATTGAATAGCCAGATACTGAGAATTGCAAAATCATCACATAATTTCTCCAGATCTTCGTTTAATCATCTTGAAACACTGACGGTTTTCACTAAAATACATTACCTTAGTCATATTTGAGTGTTACTCTGATAATATTCCAAGTGTGGGTCCCATATATTGACCGTAGTAAAATTAAGAAGAGCAGTTGTGACTGAGCATAGGCTGTGGAGTGCAGGCTGAAGCCTTGAGAAAAGCTGGACTGATTAAAATATAACCAGATTGGGGGTGGACTCTGTACTTGATGATGCTAATGAGTTATGGTTCCCCTGTAGGCATTTTGGTCAATGTTAGATGTCAATCTGATCTGAACATGGGATCATTAAATATGGTGAGGACAGACCACAAGGCTGCAGAGTTTTGTAACCCAAGATCAGACATACAACACCGATTGTGTGGTCATAATCCTAATTTCCATCACTCACATGGGAATCACAGGCAGAGTTTAGAATCAATCCATCTGCAGTTTCCGATACCTATTTATGAAATATTGGCTGCTTCTAAACTGGGATTGGACAATGGGCTTCAAAGAGAAGCTGGATTATAAGAACAATAGTTCTGGCTGATCTGACTACTTCATTCCTGTTATTTCAGCATCGTTTGCAAGAGCTCAGATCTTTGTCTCTGTGTCTAATTTGGCAGCAAAGTAAGGTGTAAGACCTATAGACTGCATTACTACCAGGTTCAGCTACTTATTCAGATGTATTTAAAAGATACTACGGTATGGACATATAGCTGTTAGAAGTTAAAATGAACTGCGGCATTTGTGCATGGATCTTGTTGATAGGTGTGAAGGGTGTTCTTTCACGTATGCTGTACAGTGTTCATTCTAACTTGGAGGTAAGAAAAGGATAACCCAAGTGTCTTGTAGTTCTTTTTTCCCCTTTTCAATGAACAAGGCTTTTAGCCATCATTAGGGAATTACTCCTACAAACCTTGCAAGTATACCTATTCCAAAATAAAGAAATCATTAATAAAAAACAGTAAAAAGGAGCAGTTATATTACAAAATAAATCTACCAGGCTTACAAAGAAAACAAATTTGAAAGAGCCACCTGCTGTGGAGATGAGGCAGTAATCTCAACAGCAGGAAATAAAAGGGAAGAGGAAGAAAATACAAAAGCATAGACATTAAAAAAGTAATTAAAACACTTATCTCCATCGACATACATAGCAAACAAAAAAAAATCAACCACCTAGAAAACATACTCTATTGAACCTCACAACAGGAAGTAACAAAGCTGCCACCATAAAAACAATCTCCAGCAAAACGAGAGAGATCCTTTAAAAATTCAAGCCTCAGAAGTATTTACTAATGTGTTAATCACTAATGGACTGACCTTGAGAGAAGCTGAGCACCTGCAGAGCATTTGCAACTTTACTGGGCATTTAGTCTTTCAGAATCAAACCTTTAAAAGTGTAGAAAGAGTAACTCTTTAGATACCAATGGCTTTCTGTTCCATTTCTGATGAGTGTCATAGCACTGATGGTAATGGTGCATTTTGTATGATCAGCTATGTGGCACAGCTTAGGTACCATATTTGGATAATGTATTTCAGTATGGCTCATATCTAAATTGTTGTGTAATATGTAACGTTGATCCATGGACAGCAATATTATCAATATTTATATGAATGACTGTGACTTCTTACAAACAAATAGGTTGAGCATATGCCGCTGCATACAAATAGGTTCTATCGTGTCTAGGGAAAACTGTAAATTTGACAGTTAAGAGAATTCACTGTTTCAATGTTATCTTTCAAGAAAATACTTTAATGTACTTAAAACTCATAATCCAATTCCTACAATTCAGGGATTGTGTGACATAAAGCTGCTTTAAATACATAGATTTTGATCTCAATTTCCCCAGACCACAAACTAGACTTGTTGAAGAACAGGGCATTCAAAAATATTAAAGGATGCTTATGCACTTGGAATTTACAGTATGTTCTTTCTTCTCTGTCGTGCACCTTTGTAGTCACACTGACCATCTGCTACCTGTAGTTGCAAGTCTCTGGGCAAGTGTGAAACGCCATCAAAACTGTCATATCTGAAGTATTTTCATATGGTTGCAAAAGGAGCAAGTTGGAGCACTAGGTGGATGAAAGCTCAGGCAGATGGGACAAAATGAGTACTTTTCTGTTAATTCAAAAGGACCCTTTTGGAAGGGAAATGGTGGGTTTAGAAATTTACCTTCAGAGAGCAATTATTTTAGCTTTGTATCTACTTTAGCACATCTTTTTGAGTAAATAAGAAATCCGTATAAACAGACATTGTTAACAAAAACAACTTATCAGGCCATGTCAGTTCCTCTCTTAAAATTCGTATCAGTCTGTCCATCAGCATTCCATGGCTCCTTTGCCCAGGGCACATGAGTGGGCACAACTTGTTATTCCTATTCCTCAAGCTTGCCAAAGGTGAGGAATTGCTGGTATAAAACCTCTGCTGCCTCATTTCTGGGCAGCGTTCAAGTTTCTTACACCGATTAGCAGGCTCGGCTGGCTTAGCCTCTCAGGTATTATTTCAGGAGACTTGCGTTGCTACCAGAGCAGACATGCAGCTAATCGTATGTTTCTTCTGCCCACATCCAGTTTCTTACAAGATTCTGCATTTTCATAATGCAGTAGATTCTGACAGTTCAAGGCTTTCCACCTGGTCTTGGGATCTCTTGGGCCTCCTCCCTTGGCAGATCCCTGTCAGGGCAGCTGGGAAGGGCAGAAGAAGCGTTCTCCTTGCAAATGTGATTTTTCAAAATCTTGTTTGACTCCAAAACATAAGCAGGCTTTCATGGATATGGCAAAAGGTGGAAAGACCTTCCTACCCTCTGAATTTCTGCGTGATGCTCCATATTTGTATGGCATGAGAACATTTTAAAAAAAAAGAAAAGAAAAGAAAAAGTCTGGTGAGTTGGTGAATGGAGTTTGATTTTGGTTTCCTAGTGTAAAAGGTAGAAAAATGCATGTGCATAGACAGTGGATCCAATTTTTGTTGTTTTCTTTTGAATTCAATTTGGATAAATTTATAAATGTCATCTTGAAACAAAGTTGAAAGATTAATTATAAAATAAACCTGTCAAAATAGTGTCTTAGCTTTTAAAAAAAATAGTTCTTGGTATATTCAAACACAGATTGCATTCACATGCCTGAATTTACTTTTTTTACCTGTAGGTAAGGGGTTGGTAAAAACAATTCAGCCAGTTTTGATCTTGTCAGGATAGCAACAGCTAAGAATGCAAAGAGAGGGAATATTATTGAAGGATCCTAGTTCTTCAGTTGTTTATCTGGTCAAGCTTAAGTTTTTCCAAAATGTGGTATTGTCATAATTAAAAATTAAGCAAACCAAGCTTTTCAGTGTTTGATGTGAGAAAAATCAGAAGACCTCACAATGCTCTACTAAGTTTTGTCCCTGTAGGCTACTATGTACTTACACTCATCTTCAGCTCCATGTTTTTTGTCTGGACATTGTTTTCAGTCAGCTGCCAAGGAAAACTACATTTGATCCTTACCAAGGACAAGGGCTTATTTTGTATGTCAGTTACTAAGACTGGCTGAGAAGTTCATTTGAAACTTCAGATCTGCCCAAACACGTCACATTTAGGTAATCCAAATGAGTTCGGGTTCGAAGGCATTCCTGTTTCTGGGGAGAGGGGATTTGATCAAAGTAGGAGAGAGGGAGATTTGTATTTCTGTGTTTCTATTCCCAGTTTAGTTTAACTTTCCAGACCAGGCTAATAGTTACAGAGATAGCAGCAGTTCTTATTTCCTTTCCAGGTTTAGCTGACTGATGTATTGATGCCTTGATTTATTTGGTGCAGCAACCAAGTGCACTAGGTGCGTTGTTCTGCATGCCAGTCCCTTACGTTGTATACGTGTCATTCTGGTGCATTGCCTTGTATATCTGACAAATTGACCCTAATCATGTAGTGATAAATATTTCAACTGGACTAGGGAATTGTGAGAGGATTCTGTCTCCTTAAATGGAGACGATGGACTTCACGCTGCCAGTTGAGAAAATTAACATGCATCAGTGTTGTGAGAACAAAGAGTACGAGAGTTTGATAGGAAGAAAATGTTGTTTTTTGTAAAAAATATATATATGTATGCATGTGTATTTTTGTATAAATATATACAAGATAGAAAAATGGGAGGTTAAAGCCCATGTTTTCCAAAGCCACTGTTACAGTGAATGTCAGACAGGGCAGAGACGCTGATGCTGTGGTGTGGCCCACTGGAGAAGGGGCTGTGGGGATCAAGTGAAGGGAAGAAGGCCTTGTACTAAAGGAATAGTGATGCTTACGGAGAGATAGCTGGAGCATCTGAAGACAAAAGGCTGGGCCTAGCAAACCAGAGGGTCAGGAACAGAGATGAATTGCTTTCTGCGCTGTACCTGACCCAGACTGGGGCTGTCTTGATTAGCTTTTGCAAAGCTGAACTAGATCTGTCATGCAAGCTGTTACTTTCGTGATGTTTCTACTTTCTCTGTTCTTAGTAAATGCTGTTTTCCACAGCCCATGAGGCTTCATTGTGTGGTTTGGGTATCAGTCGTTTCAGAAGCTCGTTCCCTGGCATCAGCAGGTAAAGGAACCAAGGCTTCAGGAAGCCCAGGGCTTTGGCTGCAGAAGGCAGGGGCCAGGCATTGCCCTTTGCTTCTCCGTGGATGTGCTAAGGCCATCAGAACACCACCAGTGGAACTGTCTTTCTAGGCTACCTCCTCTTGGTTACCCTTCAGAAGAGTTTTTCTTCAGTGCAGGTGAAGGAAATAATTGTTATCACTAGATTTTGGTATAGGTTATTTTAAGACTGCAGACCTAGAATAGTGAAAGATTGTTTCAGAACAAGAAATACCAAGTAATAAATATAAAAGCCTTTTAGATAGCTTGCAGGTAGGTTCAGAGAGCACAGAACTGACTGCCATTGGCTTCAGCCTAAAACCTAGGGGAAAGACCTCATGTTTGTCTAAGCACTTTTTCTTGGGTGGCTCCTGGCTATTTTGTGCTATTGTGTGATTTCCCTTTTGCTAAAGGATCTCTGATTTATCTTCAAAAGATATTTCTCTTAGTTCATTATTTTGACCTAAATTGTGTGTTTCATAGATGACTGGGATTTTTTACATCTTATTTTTTCTTTAAAACCATTTGCTCAAAACTACATTTTTCCTCTACAGCTGTTTTTTTTTCATCAAATGTTCTCTCCCAAGAGGCTGTTGGCTATTTATCAATATTTGATCTGTCTGTAAAGCGTACTTCTGTGGGGTGGCTGTTTATTATGAAATGGTGTCTCTCTAAAGTGGATCTTATCATTTCTTGATCTTTTTCTCTGTTTGTCTGCCTCTGCCTCTTTCTTAGCTAGCCTAGTGGCTTTAGGAAGTACTCAATCTCTATTTTAATAAAATTAAATGCAATCACTATAATGGCAAATACTAAACAGCGAAAGGAGATACATCAGAATCCAGCGCATCCAGTATAACTTCTGGCCGATGCTTAGCAATGAGCTGGAAACTGTGCCAGGTGTTTATAAGAGAATAATCCCTTGAATTTCCTTCAAATATAAAAATTGCAAAATTGTTTTTCATGGAGTTTTCACAAAATGGAAATAGAAAAAATAAATAGCAGAAAATACTATGTATGCTGACTACCTCTTAGGGTTTTGGGTTTTTTTTTGTCATATCAGCCAGGCTAAACATTATTGAATCCAATGTCGTCTTAATCGAGCTCCTTTGATTTCAGTGACACTGAACTAGCGATGAACCTGAACCGTGGACATTGCAACATTCCCTTAATTCTTTTCTTTCTTCAGCCTATGGGAACCAAATTACTGATGCTGCTGAAGACAAATTCGTTTTCATTAGGAGATGATAAAAGCAGCAAACATAAGTGGGGAAAAAATATTTGTGAGGGTTTCTCCTTGTTTTGAATGGGGATAGATGTTAAGTAGAAAGGAAATGATCTTTAACACGGGCTGCATGTCTCACTAGTGACATGAGTGTTTCTTCCAAGAGTAAACTGAGGCTTCTGAGCTGGTTTACAGATGCCTCAGTAGAAGTAGTTGCATTACTCTGTCCTCTGCCTGTAGGCAGTCATTGGGAACTTTTTCCGAGGTACTCTTGTTGCCTTAGGTGATTATGCAATATATACATAGAGGAAAACCCATGCAGTTCTAAAAATAATTTCTTTAATGTATTTTACATATTGTACTTTCAATAGTACTAAGTATTTCTGGCAGCCTCTTAAGATATCCATTATTCATTCTTCATTAGCTGATATTCCAGTCTGCCCGGGAAGTACAGCGTTCAAAGGTCTTGAAGTTCAGTATGTGCCAGTACTTTCTAACCTTACTTTTCTTAGTACCCAATTATAGATCAGTGGCGTTTTGAAATTCAGATATTTAGCAACTGAGTCATGATATTTTTTTAATAGAGATCATGAAAGTGCTCAACGATGTGAGATTTGTGAAATGCAAAAATGTTGGTTTTTTTTTCTTTGCTTTTTAGCTTGTAAGCCACAGAGAGTATGTTTTCATTTTCTTCACTAAGACTTAGAACTAAAAATATACTTTTTTTTCTTCTTGTATTACAGTAACTTAATTCAGGAATTTAGAGGTTTAAGAAACTCCCTCATATGAGGTTACTCACAGAAAATCCTAAGCTTTCTTATGACTGAATCCTGATCTTACGCTGCACTGAGACAGATTTTTGCTTCTTCAGTAGTATAAAAAGGCCCTAAACCTTCCCTACTTGGAACAGCACGCCTCAAAGTGCAATCCTGCTTTATTGTTGACACTAACATGGTGTTGTTGGGGTTTTCCAGACCAATATGTCTCAAAGCAGAGGAAGATTAGTCTGCTGCCATCCATGACTGGGAATGGAGGCAACACAGATTGCTTTGCATGCTCCAGTTCTGCCTGCTTGCTCTGAGAACTGCTCGGTTCTCATGTGTTTTCTTAAAAAATTGTTGACGTTTACTCCGTTTCAGTATGTAATTATTAATTAGCATCCTTTGACAATATTAAGGATTTTTAAATGTAAATATGGAAGTCAAGGCTCTGTTGAAAATACTCTGATAGATCATTGCATTTGCATGAAAAAAAAGTTTCAACTTCTGTGTCAGCTAGGCTGTTTTTTTGTGCTGTCCAAATGTTCACACAGCAACAAGAAGATATTCTTTGATAATTGGAAGATTGTTTTTGTTGCTTTCTTTTAATTGAAAGATATTTGTTGCTATTATTGGTTCTGAAGTGTATCCCTGTCTGTTTCCTGTGGCTTGTTTATAAATGTGTGCTATTAATAACTATAAATAAATGTCAGCCAGTAAGGACTTTGGGATTTTGAGAAAACAATCAAGGATGGCCAAAAAAGGTGGCATACAAATACAGGTAAGACAGATGTAGAGCATTGCCATCTGTCCTCCTCTCCTCATTGGTTAGGCTGTGTATTATTGCCTCGTTTGTATTATTCGCAGAAAAATGCTTCAAAACCAAGGGAATAAAAGCATTTCACAGCACTAAGAGTAACACACGCGTGCAGGTAAATCAATACAAGAAAAGCTTACAAGAGTCTTCTCTCCCCCAGTAGCTTCCCTGCTTTTGGCACCCTGTATATCCTGTTCTCTCTAACCCTTTCCTCTGCATTTGTTTTTGTATGAGTTATATGAGTACACAGGTTACTCAACAACCTTATTTTCAAGTGCTGGTATTATTAAAAAATCACCAGTTATGTAAGCTACAGACTACAAACATGAAACTACAGTCATTTGTGGAGGCTTTGTAGAAGTGCTTGTATTGAGGACATTTTTGAGAATGACCAATACATATTTCACATTATAAACACATTGAAATTTCCTTTGTCGTTCTGATATGCCTTAAAATATCTATTTTAGGTTTGCCAGAACCAAACAGAGACAGTATTTTCCAGGGGCTGAGAATGGATCAAGGATTCTACACATCTAAAGACTTCTTACCTTTGGTCGCAATGGCAAGTAAACCAGGTGTGTGATGCTGTGTTTTCATTGTAATCATGTTTGGTAAGTCATGAGGGGTTACTGATATTCCAAAAACAGATGGCTGGTTACACAGCAGTACAGCCAGTTATGGAGCGCCTCCCGGTGAATAGGTCTGGGGCAGGGTTTTCTCTTGGTGAGTTGCAACCTCAGGAGTGTGGTCAGGAAGGTCAGTCTTAGAGACTGTAAAGCAAATAGTCATATATAAAAAATCTAGGCACATGGCAAATCATTACCCTTAAGAAATTACATTTGCTACTATGAATTATATTAAAAAAATACCATAAGCTTCTAATTTGTTCTCATTTGTATATATTATCTTGATATAAATAGTATATATAAGATGGTCTTGAAAAAATCTGATGTTAAAGGAGGTGTTGCTGACCCATACAGGCAGCTGCTTGGTATGTTGTTGATAAATGAGCCCAAGTCATTTGTTGCATGTTTTACAAGACAGTTAAGGGAGCACTAGTCCCTTACCCAGAGAACTTACAGTCTAAGACTCAGGACAACAGTAGTATGCCAGGAGTTAGTAAGACAGCGCTCAGTTCATAGGCACCAAATGCAGTCTTCTATGCTTTCACATCATTGAGTACAGATATGGCTGTGTTTACTCCCCAAGGATTATGGCTGCTTTCAGTGGCCCTGAATGTAAATCATAAGCCCCAGATGGATGTATGACATCGGGCTTGTGATTTCTATGCCACGTTCCCTCGTGGTCTAGATTTCCTCAGCGTGTTGATAAAAAAGAAATTCCATGGACAATTTTCTGGGCATATACTTAGTGCAGTATGTAGTATTGTACATATGACCACATATTTAACTGCACATATACTTTTCGTATCTACAGATAAGATTTTCTTCTGAGCATTCAGAAACTTCTTTTGACATCATATAGGGTTGTGCGCTTATTTAGTAGACTTTCCATAACCATTGTGTTGAAGAATGTGTCTTCTGCGGCAAAGTATTCTGCATATAAAAGTAAAGTTTATTACCCCATTTAATGCAAAATATTTAGGAAGGGAGATTCTGCATCCCATCTGTCCCATCTCTCTGCTGTTTTGATCAAATGCTTATTTCTGTCTGTTTTCTTCAGCTCAAATGGGTTGGGAGAAAAGGGTGGGTTGTGGGGTTTTTTTCTAAGAAAGAGATGTTTAAAAATGAAACAGATTGAGAATCTGCACAGCAAAACATTTGTAGACTAACAAAGGAAAAAATAAATCCTGCAAAACAATCCCCTCTTGTAATATTTTTGACTAAGATACTTTATAGAATTCCATGTGGACACGTAGCACTCATGTACTGTAAATTGCCTGCCTGTATGAGGATCTATATACTGTGATCTGCATCTTTTAAAATGTTGCAAAGTAGCACTCCCGATTTGACAGGATACATAGTGGTATTATTTTATAATATTAAGTCTACAATTAAAAAAAGGATGAACTTTGAAGAACTAACCTTTTCTGATTGACAGTAATAAATAGCTCTGTGGTGTTGTCTGTTAATTAACATGGTCTCTTATACTTATTTTCCTAGTGTCTGTAGCTGTAGCCACCTCTTGCTCTCTAAAGCATGGAATTTTAAGTGAAATATACTTGTCCTATATCCTGCTCTATCCTCTTTCTTTTACTAAGACAGTTCTCTAAATAACAGACATAATAGACTTAGTCACAGTAAAATACATATTCTGCCTGCTTATTAAGTTCTGAATACCATTTGTTAATATACTTTCCTCCAAAAGAGGTTCCCCTTGCAAATATGTAGATGGGAATTTACCTTGGGAGTGGCCTTGTCACCAACAGCAAATTGGGCTGCTGAGACTGATCTGTTCTAGACTAGTCCCATGGCAGTGCTCAGAGCTGCCATTCCCCTTCTGCACCTGTGCTTTTTCCACTGCTCCATGTACAATTTCTGTGCAGGATTAATTGTGTTAAAAATAAATCAGAAAAGTTTAGAGAGATTTTTAGAATAAGATGACTATTAAGTAAATACTAAATGCAATGCCATGTGCATAGGGAGGGAAGGTGATAGCATTTGCTATATAGTAAGCATTTTACAAATGGAGAATGTGTGTATTGGAGTGTTGTTTCCCACTTTGTTTTTATGTCTAAATTAGAAGCATCATTTCCTTGAGTGATACTTATGTTTCTTTACAATTGCATGTGAAAATCTGCTGCTCCTATAGCAGGATACTCAAGTTAGAGTGCAATGATTAAATGGCTAGCTTAGCAACTCCTGACTGAAAATATCATGGGCTCATTGAGAATATAGCTTGATATTGTTTATGGCATTATTTTTAAAGTTGCAATAATTTTCTTAATCAACAGTTAGTTGTATTTAAACCTGTGATAAAGTGCAGTCTCATACAAGGAACACACAGAGTTCAGTTTTACTTAATTTCTTGTATAATTGAATCGTCAAATACAAGCTGTAGATGACAAACACATAATGTTGTCATTCTCTCCATGTAACATTTTTCAAATCATTTGTAGAAAGCCACTGTAGATTAAACTTTTTCTCCCAGTGGAAGATCTAGGGATTAATGTAATAACAATGTTCTTTCTACCTCATGTTCAGCTGCCATAGAGAATAGCCTCTGAAAACCATGTCATAGCCAGAACAGTGTCAGTGCCTTGTAGAAAACTGATTGAGGGGACTAACGTTTAGGAACTATTACACAAAAGTATCAACAAGTGGTCATCTTTTGAAAAATACCAAGTATTATTCTTTATGATCTGTTAAAAGGTGGGTGTTTTTAACTGGGAGGGCAATGAATCCGATAAGAGAGAAACTTATTTTGAATAAAAATATCTCAATGCTAATTTCAACCTGACTGAACCCACAATCCTACAAATGTGTTGTCATTTGAATTCTTTCCAGATAGAAAGGTGCAGCTGCTTAGAGTACTGACTATGAAATTATGTATATGAGCATATCTTAAAA
Organism: Falco punctatus; assembly: GCF_963210335.1. NCBI lineage: Eukaryota > Metazoa > Chordata > Aves > Falconiformes > Falconidae > Falco > Falco punctatus. The sequence goes on along the minus strand of NC_137591.1, from coordinate 20,851,215 downwards.
ATGGGAATAAAACTGTCTTTCAGCGAAGCAGAATAATTTGATAGTGACACTCCATGCTTGGAAACTGTAAGATGCAATTTTACACTGCTTTGAGTACAAGTACCTTTTGAGCTGTCATGCAGAAATGGTTTCTCTACTTGAAAATGGGGTTTTCCTTTCATCTTTCAGGGATGTGTGCCTGTCACTCTCCATTGCCATCAATACGTGGAACTGTGATTGTACTTGGGGCAGGAGACACTGCTTTTGACTGTGCAACATCTGCTTTACGCTGTGGAGCTCGTCGTGTGTTTGTGGTCTTCAGGAAGGGATTCACTAATATCAGGGCTGTCCCAGAAGAGGTAAAATTTAATAATGGCAATTTTGAGAAGGAATTTTGTTTATCTCTACAGGGCCTGAAAGTGTGCTATAGGTACTTGAAAGATATCTACTAAAGGTTTTGTTTATAAAAATGCTCTTAATATGTATAAATGTTTATTAAAGGCCTGAGGCTGGCTTTATATAGTCTCTATAAATATTTTTTTTTGTTATACCTATTTCCTGTAAGGTCAGAGAGATACATTTGCATACAGGGTGTAGAATTTCTTGTGCGTTAGAAAATACGGTAGAATTTTTAATCTTGGAAGCATCCCACAGATCAAACAGCCATTTGAGTATTGTAGGTGACTCTTCAGGTCATGGTTAGATCCTAGAATGATACACCTTCTGGCTGCTGTCTAATGAATCTCAGTGATTCTGACGTTGCCTTGGGAGCCTATAAAATCTTGTAAGAAAATTACTTACAGTGATTTTGGCTTTGAATCACTGCCAATGGCAGTAAAGCAATGTCATTCATCACAGAATTTCAGAGTTCAATTTGATTTTTGGTTTGGCTTTGCACTTTGGCATTTATCAGGACATCTGCGCATGTTGAAACTGACTGTTCTTCCTCAATGTGTCTGTACTAAAGGAGGGTTTTTTCAGATTAGATTTTCTTATTTTGATGGTCTTTTCCCATTGCCATTTATTTGGTACATGCTTTACACTTCTGCATGCTTGAGGATATCACAACATCTAATGTATCTTTATCATGACATTTGTGGTAGTTCGATCATCTGTTTCAAGGTGGGCATCTTAGATATCTTACAGAAGGGGAATGGAGGTGCAAAAAAAATAATAGAGGGTCTCTTGATGCATAATTTACTTCTGTTACATTTCATTTAAGAATTCTAGACACAATTAAATTACAGAAGCCATTGCACAGACTGACTCACGTGCTATCCAGCTTCTTACTGATCAAGAATCAGCTGTCACTTTGAACCAATATCTTGGTTAGCAGTCTGGGTAAATTCCTAAAAGTTGTCAAAGTTTGTATTCATCCAGTCATGCAGTGGCCTTGAAAAAAAGTGAAATAAAAGTAGCTGCAGCTAGTAACAGCTATGCTTGAATGATGTCAGGTTGGATATTACATGTTCAAAAAAGTTGTTGTGTAAATATAGACAACCCAATCCTGAAGACTTTGCTACAACAAAATGCTGTTTGACTTCAACAGTTTTACCACAGCAGAGATTCGGATCTTCAGTCTGGATTGTCACTCAGAAGACTGCTGTTTGCACATGATAGCCAGCATTTAATAACATCCTAAAATCATAGTAAACAGAAATCAGGGCATGTACTTAATTAATACTAAGCCTCTTCTTAAAAGACACAGATAGTTACATAAGGTAGCTCTTTTGCCCTCAAAGGAGTTGCACATATTCAAAATAACAGGGAATAATAAGAATATATTGGAGAAATATTTGCATTGCAGATTTACTTAGTGCCACTGTCTAGAACTGCTTGGTTTAATAGAGTGGGAGGCTCTGAATGTGGTATTATGTTGACTGTCTGTATACCGTACATAGGTGACTTCTACCACAGAAGAATGCATTGTGGCATCTTGAGTCAAAACTTGTTTTGTGGGTTTTTTTTATAAAAACACAATATTAAAGTTACATATTGCTTCTACTGTACAGATGGAACTTGCAAAAGAGGAGAAGTGTGAATTTCTGCCTTTCCTCTCCCCTTGGAAAGTTGTACTTAGAGGTGGACAAATTGTTGCTATAGAGTTTGTTCGAACTGAACAAGACAGTGATGGAAACTGGAAAGAAGATGAGGATCAGGTTGTCCGTCTGAAAGCTGATGTGGTGATCAGTGCCTTTGGCTCCATGTTAAACGACAATAAAGGTAACCCTGATTAATGTATTCTGTAAATGCTGTTATTTTAGCTGCGGCCATTTCCTGTTCTTTGACAGTTTTGTGAAACGAGTCATCTGGAGGTTACACAGGTTGTGACTGCTGGTCCCCTTCACAAGAGTTTCTTTGTCCTTTAGGTATACCTCTTGGAACAAAACTTGAGGGTCTGCTAAACAAGCAGTTTTCTGTGCATCACTGTATAGAGCAGGAGCTCAGATTAGATGTACGGTTGTCAGCATGTATCTTGCTTTCCTCTCAATGCAAATGGGATCTCAAAGAATACTCGAGGGGATTTCTTCTGGTCTCAGTAATTAACTTTAGAGAAACTCATTATGCTACAACTTTAAACTGAACCGATCTGATCTCTGAAACCTTTCTTTTGCCTATTAAATTAAGCAAGAATTAGGACAGGTTCATTATTCTGGTTCAGCTGGTCTGGGTATCACTTGTTTCTTGTGCATATGCAGGAAAACTGTGGCTCCTCCTCATATATACAATATTTGTTAAATTCAGCTGTGCTTGTCTCAGCTTGTCTCATTATTTAGTTGTACTTTACAAGCTTTGGCCTTAAAGATTACCAATTAAGCAGTCCCATGTTGAAGATGTAGAAATAGGCACATAGATGGCATTTTCAAGATTGAATGAATTGTCTGAATAGCAGAAAGAGAGCTGAAGAATATGAGTACAACTAAGAACATGGAAATTGAGCAGAGCTGACTGTTCTTTGACACTAGGTAGGATTTAAAGAGTTCAGGTACATACATCAAATATGCCTCGAAAGTAAAAAACACTGACTCAGCAGAAAACAGATGGGTAAAATGAGTAGATCTTCAGCCTGGAGATGCTCCTCAAGATTAGCAGGTTCTTGAAAGCCTTAGTGATCAATGTACATCTCCAGGGCACAGTCACACCAGCCAGTTAACCCATGAGGTGTTGTCATGGTCCTTTGGGTATGAATGCTCTGACAGAGGACTTGGCAAGTGTCTCAGAGCGCGCATCACCAGAAAATTTGGTAACCACATTCTGGTTCTGTCAGTGCAAAGGGAATTTCAAAATTTCATAGAATAATGTGCTTGTGTGAATCTTTCCAATCAAGGAAGATCATAAATCTAAAATAATCTAAGCAGAGTCTGAACCAGAATGAGCTACTCAGTGCTTCCTGTTTACCAGTTCAATTTTATATAAAGTTACACCATCATACCACCATGAGAAGAGACTAAACTCCTACAGTAAAATAGAAGGATCAATCTGGTTCCTTGACGAACATGTATAATTCCAGGAGCATTCCTATCTTGTGTGTGTTACTATTGCTTTGGGACAGGTTAATGCGGCCTAGGCTGTTACCTAGACAGCAACGGCACCCAGTTACCTGCAGTGCTAATTACTCAGGGCTGACTCCTACCCTGCTTGGAGATGTATCGCTGTATAAACACGACACCTGTGTTGGTCATGTTTTAGGGTTCAGTCTAACCTCCAGGAAGGAGTTTTAATTTTTTATTTTCTTAAGAGATTAATGATCTACTCCATTGGTGGAGTTGACTGAGAATTTTGGAAAGTTTTGTTGTTTTTAAAATCCCGTTTCGATTTTTTGAAAGGTTTTTTAGAGCTTCATGTGGTAAATCAAGCGTTAGCCTATGCAGTCAGTATGTTTTGTTGTGATTCATAGACCCTATGATAAAGAATGATTCTGTTTTCTCCCACATGAAAAACTGCTTCAGCTGAAAGGTTGAACTTACTGTGTTGCTTAGCCATAATACTGCACCAATCTTGTATCTCCTAGTACACGTTCACTGTCTAAATTAATTGCTGTAAGGTTTTTAAGTAGGAGCATAAAATGGGAGGGGAACAAAGTCATGCCATGAGCTGATCACGAAAGAAGAGAGTCATTTACCTTTGGGGTGTGCAATACATATCAGTTTCACACTGTATTTTTTGTGAAACTGCTATTAGAATAGCAGGCAAATTATAAGGAAAAATGCAAGGCATTTGTTTTGCATGTGAAAATGAAAAGAAACTAAGACTTGAGGGAATAAAGTGTTTATTTTGAGTATACCATTTCAGCTGCTTTTAAATCTTTATTTTTTGACTAAGTTGTCTTAATGAAAGTCAAAATTGCTTTTCACCATTGAGCTGGTTTACAACCAAATCTCCAGGCTACCTCAGCATACATAATAAAAGAAAATGAGGGAAAAAAAAACAAAAAAAACCCAACCAAAGCCAACACCAAAAGCATCTTCTATTCTTAGTGTTTCTTTTTAAAAAAGAAAGTGCAATTTGTTGTATGCAAGAGATGGGGATACTCATATATTCTCCATCAAAAGATGGATATGAAAATATTGGAGGTCCTAAAAACTGGACAATGCCAGGGACAAATAGATCTGACTTGAACCTTGATCTAACTTTGGAGGAGGGGATGGACTAGATGACCTCCAGAGGGCCCTTCTAGTCTGAATTATTCTATGACCGGATTATTCAGATGCAGGCTGTGTTAATTGTTGCTCATAGAAAAGGCTTTATCAATTGACCTAATTCCTAAGGGACCTTGGGGAACTGCAAATGCAGTATTGGTATGGGCTAAGCTAGCAGGATATGTCCTATTTGTTATTAATATTGTTAAATGCTGGTGCTGCTGATACAAGAAAAAGAAAATACTACGAAAACCAGAGGGATTTAAATCAGACTTAGCCCCAGTTCAGGGAAGTGTTCAGGGCACCTTGATGCTCATGTTTTAAAGTTTTGTTTAACAAGACATAAGCATGTGACTGACTGCTGTCTGAGTAGAAACAACTCATAGGTTAGAAAGCTTTTTCTGCTCTATTGTCTTCAACAGGTTATTTCTTATTTTTGCACAGTAACTATTAAATTTAGAACTGAGATTGTGTGCTCACAATAGGGTTTTAGTATTTTTGTTTTGTTTAAATAAAATGCTGATTGTGTTTTTAAGCAACAGTTCTAGTAGGTATTCATCCTCCCATTGGGAATCATATAAATGCATCATTAATTTAAAAAAAATGGACTCCAAAGTCCATTTTATGCTCGGGAAGTTGCTAACAGACAAAACAGGAGAGATGCCTTCTAGACTATTTTAAGAACATTACCACTTTACTGAAACCAGTAAAAAAAAACCCCAACAAATTGTTCAAATCAAACTACTGCAGATGGAGTAAGAAAAATGTTTTGCTTCTTGTTGAAAGAAAAAAAAAAGATTTTGCAACCACAAGCTGCTTTTTATTTTACTGCATAGCTTACCAAAGCTTTCGAGCTATCATAACTGACCCACATAAACAAAGAGCTGTGAAAATAATTTTTTACCTTTCCTCATGTTCCTGCTTTCTGCTTCATTTGTTATTTTGGAGGCATACAATGTATTAGGGAATTACTGAAATATCTTCTGTCACCATTCCAAATTGCAGCTACTCAATATATACAAATGCAATTCTGTGTACTCCCTGGCACTGCATAGAGCCTCAACATCCTACTTAACAGCAGTCCATTTGGTTTTAAAGTCTAAACTTCCAATAGCCATTTCCTTATCTATTTTGTCCTGATAAGCAAAAGGGAACAATATTTTTGGACTGCAAAATTTTGCACTGGAACAAACGTCCTTGTTCTGATTTATTTTCTTGAATTTCTGAGGAGAACCATGGAGGAAATTATGGAGAACAGTACACTTGTTCAAAACGCACTACAAAATGCAGTGCCGGACAGGGGACTGAGGCAGGATAGGGAACTGGCAACATAAGTTTAGTTCAACACTGTTTAGCAGGCAGCAGTAAAGAGGAAGTATTCCGATTTATGAGAACACGGAATCTTGGCATGATAATGTCTACTTTATTTTCCTGGAGAGGCAAAAGGAGAATGCAAAAATACCCAAGCAAACTCCAAATACTGCCTTTGCAAAAAAAAAAAAAAAAAAAAAAAAACAACCTAGAAATAGTAGGCTATTTGTGAGCAAAAATACATTTTATTAAATTTTTGGTAGCAGCTAGCTATTGCATGGTAACTGAAGGGCAAAATTTTATTTCACATTTCTGGGAATCAGTCACAACTTTTAGGTATGTTGCTTTTACTTCTAGTATGACTGTCATCTTGCTTAGAAACTGTGGCAGCAAACCCCAGAAGGCTTACTGGAGTGTAACTACTGCCCCCCAGTATAGTTTGACACACAGCAAAGATAAATTTACCCAAGTAGTTTACAAGTTAATTTGTTAACCCACTCATATTTAATATTTATTTCTGTAGATTGAGGAGCATTTGCTAGGGAAAAATGTTGCAGAGCTCGTAAACGAAAAAGATTTTAGTTTACCTTTGTACAAATACAGAAGTTCAAATGCTCCAGAAACCAGTGAACCTGCATGAGTGTTGAGTTTCTTCATACAGCCTGCTCAGACAACTAGGGAACTTCAGCCTCCAAGGATCGGAGCCTTGACTATCTGATGAAAGACTAGGAGGGAGGAAGAGAGGTGGCTGTGATGCCCCAGCTGGGAATGCCCACGGGGGTGACCTGGTGTCTCCCTGGTAGCACAGCATCTGCCTCACACCCACAGAATAGACTTTTAGTCACCAGATTTCTTGAAAAATTGCTATATAAAACTGAAATTTATATAGATTCAAAAGTTTCTTACTGAAATAGGTAGGAGTTCTCCTGCTGAGTCATTTGGAATAGGATTTTACTCCACAAATAGGTTTACTGAATGAGTTTGAGTGCAGCCGTTCCACACTCTGAAATGATTACCAATTCCTGGTATCCAAAAATGGCTTCATGATGACTTCTAAAGCCCTGTTAACTTAGAGCAGGAATTCTGCTCTTTCACCTGACAGGCATCAGTACACATTTGCTTGCTGGTGGCAGGCAGAAAATAGTCAGTACAAGCCTGCAGCGGGAGCCTCTCCTGGCACACCTGGACCCAGCTTTATCCAGTCAAACCACTTTTTACTCCTCGTTCAGTACACTAGTGGGGCAGAGGCTGTGGGAAGCATGAGTGTGCCTGCCTTTGTTTGCTGGGTGTATAGATTGGGCAGCGGCAGCAGTTGATCAGTCTGTTGGTGCATGTGACAGCTGTACTTTTTTACATTTGAGATTAAGAAAGTTACAGTATATTTGTATTTTTCTGAAGTAATGCTACTGTTCACTGTAAAGGAATTCTGTAAGATGGATATCAAAAATAACATTAATGAGCTACTAAAGCTAAAATTACAGGAACTTATGAAATTGGTTAAACATAAAAACCATTAAACTGTTTATTGAAGCTTCACAGATATACTGCAGCTAATGAGCATTTCTGCTATTTAAATAAGCCCAAATTGAACACACATTACATGGATACATAATTAGTCATGGCAGTCAAACACACAGACTCACTTTTAAAGCTTTATTTGAGGAATCTTTTCCATTTGATTTGGTTTGTTAATTAAAATATTTTTTCTGTATTCACTTATATTTTAATATTGTTTCTGCAAGTGCTATAATTTGCTGCTGCTTTTCCATTTGTGTTTGTTCGCTTTGTGAATATAGCAAATTTGGAATATACATTCAGAACTGTCCTTTTGTTCGGTGTTATTTGTGTTAGCATCACTTGATAGCAGCAGAATAATTCAATTGTATGTTGTCTTTCATCCAGAAGGATCTTTTCAAATTATGTATAATATCTCACCAGGATATGGAGGAGAAGGCAGTACAGCCACAGGACTGTACTTTGAATTTTCAAGAGAAAAGCTATATTACTTTTAAACTTTAAAGGGTGTGAGGGAACAGGGCTTTAAAAGACGCTCTTTTCTTTACCTTTGCCCAAATCATACATCAAGAAAAACATTAGGGATCTAGTTTGCTTATTGGTCAGTGTCAAACAGCAATTCGCATAGTTGGCGTCACCTCCTTTCTAGCTCAGGTTTGGCTCTTAAGACTCTCCCTCTCGCTCCTTGCAGAGGCAGAGAAGGGACTTCCCTTGGTGAAAGCCAGTTCTCCCTTTCTTTCTGCAGGTGGTCTAGGAGTTGATCCCTTCAGCCTCACAGTTGCCCCAGGTATCAGATCCAAACTGTGAGGTTGTCAGGAACTCTTCTGTAAGGTGCTTTCAAATCATGCCCTTATTTTTACTTAAAATCTTTACTTAAAAATTTTTACTTATTTTTATTCTGAATCTTGGCAATTATAAAAAAGACAGAAAGAAATGGCTGCTGGATGCCGTGTCAACCTTGCCACCAGGGAAATGTTCTTTCCCAATTTTGAAAATACTGATCAGGCAGACGAATCCCCAGGCCCTGGGGGAGATGTTTCAGGTGAAGGTATGTTGGGCATTCTTTGCACTCAAAAAGCTTTTGGTATAATTATGTCCAGACAGCTATTTTAGCACAAAACAATCCAAAGATAGATTTGAGAAATGTAATAGATACAGGATAACAGAGGTAATACTCTATTTTCCCACAAGATGAAAGAAGTAGCCAGAACTTCCAGTTTTACATCATTTCTTCTGAAAAACTACATCTCCGATAGCGTGTTGCCCTCTAACACCTTTACTGTGGTTCAGTCCTGTCTCAGAGAAATAAAAGGGGTTTGTTAAATCCCCAGTCCCAGATCCTGCAGCACCGTTTTCCTCTGGGTTTTTTCCAAACGTGTTTTTACAAGCCTCTATGTATTTAGCTTGCAAGAACTGTCTGGACCACATGCTGAGATGGTACCACTGCATGCAATAAGTTATCCTATATATGACAAATATAAGATGATCAAAAGCTTTCTTGAAGTACAGACAGTCTGAGACACAAAGAGAAAGTTAATATATTGATTTATAAATATTACTGAAGTATTCTTAATAAATTTTCTATCAGCCATTATCAGCACTTTTTAAGAAGAAAAAAAAAACACAACAAACCCAAAAAACCAAAACCAACCCAAACAAACAAACCAAAACCCTCATTTTCCAGACTGAAAAATGTCTCAGTCTGAAGGTTGTGTTTGGTGTGCTTTTTCTTTAATTTAAATATTTTTAAAGAAAACCATTTCATAAGTTTTTGATTCTGTTACTACACAAATATTTTTGCCACAAGTCTATGTGTGGGGTGGGAGGAATTGTGCAAGCAATAGGTCTTGAAGATAGATGAAATACTTGTATGAAAACCTGCTACAGTCTTCTAGCTTAAAACTGTCTTCTGTGATTCTGGCTTCTGAACCAGTTGCAAAAAAATACTTGGGATTTGAGTCCTCTGTGTACATGTTTGTGTATGCCAGGGGTGAGGAGGAGAGCGTAGGTGGGACAAGTAGACGACGATGTTTGTGCCTTGCTTCCTCTTTTATTATTTTGCCCCTGATTATACAGAGCCCCCACTTTGAAATACACTTCTACTACACGATTTGGAGGTGAAGGGAGATAGAGAAGAAATTCCATCATGATGATGTGCAGGAAAGATGCATTTGAAGCTTGCTGTATACTCGGGCGTGCACGGGGGCAATACCACGACTTTGCCCTTGTATTGGAGAAATATTCTTGTCTTAAACTGGCAGGTTTCTCTTTTACATATATGACAGCATGGCTACATCAGTTTAATTGACCTTGGCAATCTGCATCTGCTAGTGGTATGTCCCTGAGGGACGTTGCAGTTTTAAGCTGCATTTTATTGCAGAATCTTCAGTTCCCGTAGAGAAAGCCATATAAAAACTCCCTCATTTTGATATATGCCATCAACATTTGCTGAAAATATTTTTGAAAACATGATTCTCTTCATGAAGCTACTTTGAAGTGTCTTTGCAATTACAATTGAGTAATTTAAAAATGCATAATAAAAACCATTTTAATATAGAGCAAGATTTTTTTTCTGAGCATTTACATGTATTTAATGCTATTTGTATAATGCTATGCAGTATGAAAAAATTATTTTCACATCTACATTATTTTTAAGGACAATAATAGTTAATGTGCAGAATGCCTATATGTGTTGTTTATTAGCATGAAAAAGAAGAAAAAAGATATCTTAATTCATGCCCTAAAAAAATACAGAAATTGCAGTGAAAAAGATAAAAAAATATATTGCCTTCATGTAAGCATTTAATTTTGATTCTGGATTTATGGTTTTATTCTTAATATATGTAACAGTTTTCAAAGTGTGTCTTACTTTCAGGATGTTCTGAGTTTAAACATTAAATGGGGATGGTTTTGACTTTATTGGAATATATCTTTTTCAAAATTAAACTTCTTTAATACCAACACACTTTGTTAAAGCCAAAGCTTTGATAGCATAACATTTTCTGGTGGGAAAATGTTCCATCTGAAAATTTTCTGTCAGGTTTAATAATGACCTGTCAAAAAATAACAGAGTATAATTTCTGTTGTGAGGGTCAATAAATGTGGGAAGTAAATTCTGGAGATCTAAATTAATTTCTAGAAATTGTATCAGAAACATTCTTTTTTGGGGTTTAAATGTCAAAAATAGTGCTGCGTATTAAGTTGCACAAGAGTGTATATGGTAGGTTATTCAGGAGAAAAGCATGTCGATATGGTAAGTGCAGGACAAAGCTATAGGTGGAGAGAAAGGGAGAAAATTTATTTTTCCTTTGTTAATGTTGTTCATTAATAGGATTTTCAGAAATGCAGGATTTTTCCCTTGGGAGATGAGTGATGCCAGTGAGAATGGCACTGTGAATCCCAGCTTCTGGGATATGCACTGTGTACTCAGGGAGTGACCAGAAGAACATTAGCACCAATTATTTGTTGAGCTTGCATCAAGTCACTTCTTGTGACACTTGTGTACTTTTATTTTGTACGCGAGTCTGGCTTTGCAGGCACACAGGAACTCATTACTTTTCTGATACTACCAAACTGCTGTTCCGTATGATGTGTCGCTGGTTTTCTGTCTGAGTCCTGTTAGTAATTGCATACCTCCGCTAGCTCAACAAAACCATTTCTGTACATAAAAGGACTTCTCATTTCTACTTCAATTTACATTTAAGTAAGTGAAAGAACTTGGAACTGCTCTGCTAATTGTTATCAGTGTGTATTTGAAAGATTTTAGCAACAGTTTTTTCTTTCTTCTATTAACATATTTGTTGTTCACTTTAATTACAGTCAGAGAGGCCATGGCACCTATCAAGTTTAACAGATGGGGTCTTCCTGAAGTAGATCCAGAAACTATGCAAACAAGTGAACCCTGGGTTTTTGCAGGGGGTGACATTGGTGGTCTTGCTAACACTACAGTGGAATCAGTAAATGATGGAAAACAAGCTTCCTGGTACATGCACAGATACATACAGGTGATTTTTTTTAAAAAATATTTTCCTCTTTCCCGTCTCTATCTGCTTTTAGAAGCTTTAAGAATAATTTCATTGTGGTTTAGATTAAATACACAAATTTTGAGAAACTAATACCCAGATTATCTGGTGATTTGAACATTACAGATTCATTCAAATTGGATCACAAACTTAAGTTTGCGTAGTTCAGCCCAGTCTAAGCAACATTTTCTTGGCCCCAAGTCTAAATTCCACTCAAGGGTGGCAAGCTTCTCTGCGCAATACACAGTGCAAGTGGAAGTCCTAATTGGGTAATTGGGGGAAAGAAGCAAGCCCATCAGTACTAAAAAGTAAAATCTCCAAATGGTGTATAAAGTAAAAATTAAATATTGCTAATATTGTTACCTGAGGAAGACATTTACAGAGGACTTGGTTTATCTACTCTGGAGCCAAATTTTGCTCTGATGAGGCTGATAAACTGGACAAAAGACCTGCCAAAAGTAAACACTGAATGCACAGAGGAAAATAATGCAAAAGAGAATTTACCTGAGAAATATGAGTTAAGGGGTGCAGACTTGAGAGACCTGGTAACTGCATGTTCCCTTTTTGGTGCTCCTTGCGTGTTGCTGACTTGGCACCTCTGCCCTAATTTTTCTAGTAAAAGAGCAAGCACAAAGTCTATAGGAGCGGCAGAGGAACCTTCAGAGACAGGAGAGACAGCTTGTGTGCAGAGAGCCAGCTGACAAAGAGTGTGTTCATAGTGCAAGGAACTTTTTAGAAACACGATACATGATTCATTCTCCCACAAAAAGAGATTTGAACAACTGAAGTTGGGACTGTAACAGCTCGATGTCTTTCTCCCCCATCCATCTGCTCAAAGCCTCTCTGATTGCATGTTTGTGCAATTTCATGCTGTTGGGGTCTGATTTCGCTTCCTAAAAATACTTCAACTGAAAGCTTGTTGTTAGTATCTGTGCATATTTTTTCTCACTTGTTCTAAAGCACTGTTTGTGTCCTGCCTTCTTAGACCCTATGAAAATGCTGAGTGTGAAACATCTTTAATCCCTGACCTGCTTGGGTTAATTTTTCAGTGCACAGTGAATTTGGAGGAGAAAAGGGGTATCTCCTCCTTTTTGTCTCCTTCCTCTTTAACCTCTAGAAATACATACATCACTTAAAAATCCTACTTTATCTTGTTGCTTCTTCCTCAAGGCTTGCTCCCCACCCCCCACCCCGAATGCATTTAATACTTTGGAAAAAATCTGAATAGTCATGGCTTGAGAATTAGAATTTTAAATCAAACAGGCTTGTGATATTAGAGCATTTCCGTTACCCTTTGCAGGTTTCAAGGCAGCTTATTCAACCTTACAGTCACACCAGGAAGCTAATGGGAAAGCCTTACAGCAATCTTCACAGGAAAGTTTCCAAATGTCAAGTGTCACCTTTCCAGCTGTTAGATGAATGGGTTGCCCAGGGGCATTTATTTGGATGTGCAGCCCTTTTAAAATCTGGTTGGTGTGGTGCAGAGTGCTGCAGTTTGGCAATTTGCTTCACCAGTGTTTGGACCTGGTAGAAATTTTAGTGACTGGAGGAGAGTTTCTTTTTAAAGAAGTTGTTTAGAGAAAGATTGTATTACCCTAATGTTTATAGAGGTAGGTATGTGCGAGTGTGCACGCCTTTGTGCACGTGTGTGTGTGCGTTCAGTTCACAGTCCTATATTCTGGAAACTTCCAACATCAAATGAAAAAACATCCTTACACACTACCTTATTTTTTCTCTACTGTAAAGTTCTAAGGCAACCAGCCTTCCTGTGGTCCGAGTGTCTGACTAGAGTACATGTTAAATTTTAAATAAATCTATTGATACCATCTATCCGTTTGAATTTTGGTTACAGGAATAGGTAGCCATTTCCAAAATCACCAACTATCTCAGCACCATGATCTATAAATAATGCAGTCAGCCTTTAGCAAAATAAAACTGTTCCATAGGAGTTCTCAGCCAATCCAAGACCATGTCAAAGACTGAAACTCAAAAACACCATCCCGACTATTTGCAGAATGCACTGTTTGAACGGCACGCTGCTTGTATCCCAACCTACTCCAGGCAAAAGGCTAAGCAAACAGATGGGCCTGATATGTGCCCTGAAACTAAAGTCATTGCAAGCTCTGGCACATGGTCAAGTGAAGCATGAGATCCAGACTCCAGGACTCTCCAGCAGAAATGCCTTATGTTCAAAACTGGGAGTTATTTACAGAAGCTTCTTGGCTGCTCTTATGCTGGAAGCTTTCCATCATTAGTTGCCGAAGTAGCTCTTGCCTCTTAACATATTCCTCCCACTATATGAAGCATAGGTTCATCTCAGAAATTGTTGCCTGCAGCTCTCTCAGGTTAGTTTCTATAAACATGACCAGTCAAAGCCTAGCTAAGGGTAGCTGTAGTAAAACCTGTTAGAAAATACAGTCAGTCTTCCTAGAACTATTCTTTGCACGTCAGTAGAGATTCAAACAGAACCAGCCCAATTCATGCAACTATGTGCTATTCACAACATTTCAGAATTGAACTTTTTTTGTTATTCCATGAATGATGTACAAATTTCTGTAACGTAATCTGGGTGATCTGTTTAGTCTGGGGATTGTAACGGCCCTCGCTTTTGTCCCAACAGTGACTTCATGATCTTGTGCAGAAGCAATATAGGCTGCTGTTCTCTTGTATGCCTCAGTTACCATTCATTTCTTTTTGATCAGTGAATGGGATTTAGTAATGTAATAGTTACATTCAGGGTAACTCACAGTTATTGCAGAACTAACTTCTAGTTTTCTATACCTGCCTTGAGAGCAAAGAGAGTTCTTGCATCATGATTCTTTCAGTATTTTCTTCCTGGACCACTGCACCAGCCTTAACACTTCGCTTCTGCTCTATTTATATACTTACCTGTGAACCATTTTCCCATACATGGCGATCAAGCTGCCATCTTCTTTTTCTCACTAAAATGCCTCTTACAAAGTTACTTTTCCTCTCTGATTCACAATAAGTTTTCTTTTATTTAAATCTCTTTGTTCTTTACTGTAAACTCCCCAGTGTTCTTTTCTTTTATATTTTGACTAGACTGAAATGTGCATGATACACTTTAAAAATAGAGGGCTCGATCCCAACTGATATAAATTGCACTTCACTAAGACATGGTTCAGTATGAATTTTGAACACATCACTGTGTTATGTTGAACCAGTATTGTATATTTCCTATTTTTACTTTATCTGTGCTGTCAAAAAATATATGGGCTTTGTATCTGAAGAGTATAGCTGTTGATTCTTTTATGAAGGTTGACCATTCTCATACATTCCTAGAGCATGCATGAATGTACATTATTTCATAATCAATAGTAGAGATAGGTGGTTCCCAGGAAGCTTGTCTTTGAAGCTGTTAGTGATGTTTCCTGCTTTTCAGCATAATCAAAGGAAAAATTGAATATCCCTTTGTTTAGCTAGAACAACATATGAAACACTAGCATGGAGAGGAGTAACAAAGCACCATTTGCAAAAAGGTGGTGCAGGAAACCTGGTATTTTAGTTGCTTACCATGGAGTAAGCAATGTCTGTTCCAGAAACGGAAAGCCAGGAAAGACCTTAGAAAATCCAGCTGGACGGAGCTCTGAGCAACCTGCTGGAGTTGACCCTGCTTTGAGCAAGGGTGTTGGACTAGATGGTCCCCAGGGATCCCTTCCAACCACAGCCATTCTGAGATTGTATGAAAAAACATAAACATGTTTAACAAAGTTTAAACGTATTTAACAAAGTTAAGTAATGGCAATCATGGAGAGGATAGAAGCAGCACGTGCAAGAGAGAAAAGATGTGTTTAAGATCAGACTTAAAAACTGAGAAAGCAGGAGTGAGATGAGAGTATTCAGAAGGACTTTTGCAGGCAGGATTTGTAGAGAAGGCTCTCTGTGAAAAATAACAGTAATACAACTACTCACTTTCACAGTCTATCTTTGTTAAAGGCCCAAAAATGCAGTTAGACCATATCGCTGTGGTTAAGAATTTTATCCATCTAAAGAAAATCAGTGTCACAAATTGTATCAGGTCCAAAGCTGAGTTCCTGCCTGTCGGCCCTGCACTGTGGACTGTGTGGCTTTTGCCTCTGGCCGTACCCTGGTTAGAGCAAGGCAGGGTCGCTGCATGCAGCGTGCTGGGGATTTTTCACTGCTCCAGTATCCACAAAATCACCGTGAATAGAACAATAAGTACCTGCAATATTGTTAGCTCAGCTGGTTGGCATCGAATGAGAGGAAGAATGGGCCACACTTTTTGTTTTCTATTTTTAAAAATCAAGAGAAGGTTATTATAAATAAACCCTTGCCTGCAGGCTTTCTTTTCCTATTTGTTTGTGCAATGTCAGGGAAATCCTTCATTATGAAGATGATTTTACTTTCAGAAAGCTATAAAACATTTTAGTTTGTCAAAAGTTTCACTTTGTAGAAAATGCATCCGGGCTTAGTAAATTTATTTCTTTTATAAGCATTGTGCTGAAAGGAAAAAACAGCAAAAAATAAATAGAGCAAAAAGGGAGGTGATAGGAAGGAGGGAGATAAATCTGTGACGATGTACAGCATTGGCTATTGAACCTTCAGCTACATCCTGCCCCTGTGTGTTTTTATAGACTTGTTTTATTCCATTGAAACCTTTTTTAATCCTCCCCCTGCCATCTCCACCTGGGCCACCTCATCATTAACAAACCATCTTGCCATGCCTGAGTGCATCTCGATGGAATTGTTTGTGGTTTTGCTCCTTGTGAAGAAAGTTTGGCAGGAAGAAGATGGTTTGGGAAGTGGCTTATGACCAGTTTGCACGATGGCATGCAGGAAGCAAGGCTTGGTTTTGCCTGGGTGTATTCAACCACCTGGTTCAAAAGTCTTTCACTGCTTTGGTGGATTTTAATTTTTTTGGTCTTGTATAGGATTTAATTTCTGTTTTATCACAGAAAGCTTATTTGGGGTCTTTAGTAAAGAATCACTTTCAAGCAATGCTCATTTTAGGTGAGAATAATTTTTAGATATTAAATTATCCTGCTTCGAAAAAGAAACAGAACAATGTGATTTAAGCACTATGATTATATTAAGCACTTAATCTGTCTGTCTATAGCAATCAATATTTACAGTTACACAAGCAATGAATACTTTGTGAGCAATACACAGGCTGACATGTATTCACAGAGAATATTTGAACAATTCTGGATAGCAAATGAACTAAAAAATAACTGCTTTCAAAATGGAAAATCAGATTTATTTGTCACATGTGCATATAAAGTGGAATGGGCCAAAAACCTTTCCATGTCTTTCTTTGCTGTTGTTCTTACAGAATCAAAATCAAGGAGTTCAACACAAGAGTTCAGTATATCAGTGTTGATTTCAGCTGATTTCCCCACTTCCAAATATGTAGGAGATAGAAAGTGCTAATTAAAAGTGCTAATTTAAAAATGCTTTAATTTCAGTTGTGTGATCCAGGAAGTTCTGTTTTGGCATTGCAAACAACATTGTGCAGTTGAAATTTTAGTTAAGAAAGACTAAAAAAAAAAAGTTAAAAAGATGAAATCAAACCCAAAATAATCAGAAGACAATACTTCTTTTTTTTTTCCTTCTTTTTCTTTGATTTGTCAGTTAACATAAGCTTTTGAAATTTAGAGTGCCGGGCTGTCTGGTTTTCTAGGGACTCGGATTCTCCTGGTGTAGGGAAACAGCCCTGTGGCATATGACCTGGCGGCAGCAGTGAACACTCTGGAGGGAGCAAGTGGGGGGATGTCTGGCTTTTTCAAAAGTGTGGCTGCATTGCCTGTAGCTGGGAGAGGTTGTGATGCTGAAGGGAGTTTGGTCCCAAGTGTTAGGGATCTTTAAAAATTAACTTTTCTCAAAATGTCCGCCATTAGGGACGTATTCAGGTTCACATCATTCAGGCTAGGACAATTCTACTGCTTTCAGTGCTTTTAAGCCATCAGAAAATTTGGACCCCAGATGTATCCTGTCTGTCCAAGGAATCAAAGATCTGGGATCAGAATCTGAGATGTGAATCCAGGCAGGCCCAAAACAAAGCAGACATGAACTGGTAGGTTTTGAACCAGCTTAGGAAACAAAAGGCACTAAAACAAACAGGAAAACACTCATCCCATTCATGCATATTAGTTTTCACAGGCAAAAATAGGGTAAATAAGTTCCTTAAAAAAAAAAAAAAAAAAAAGCCCAACCTGAAAGGCAGCAATTTGTAAGTGGCTGTGGTTTTTACTCTGTTACAGAAAATCTTCCCCACACCTCCAGTAGCAGGTTGGTTTTTTTTCCTGCTGAAGAAAACTTTTTAAGGATAGAAGAAACTGCTGTGATCTTTTGCTGGTACTTACTGGGAACACAAGGAACAAAAACTGTGTAGGGCTTCTCTATATTAGAAATTACCGCTTCATCTCTTTGTGATTTTATTGAGTCAACCATCTGAGCAAGTAAAGATTTTAATTCTACCAACCACAGCCTGATTAGGGTGCTGTTCAGTATCCATACGTGGGAAAAGATTTTCTCTCTACAACTTTTACAATATTAGATGCAACATTTACATTGAAAGCTTTTCACCGACTCTCAAGAGAAAAGACTGTCTTTAAAATGAAAACAAAAGTGACTGTGGTGTCACAGCCATAATAAATGTGTTGTTCTTTGATTCCAAATCAGTCTAATTTTTATCCCCCTTAAAGTATTTATATTAATACAATTAAATATCAAACCAATAATTTTGCATATATTGAGAAATATCCCATTGCATAGGCTAGATAAGATCTTTAAAAACGGGGGAAAAAGGTGCAGGAGTCCAAAATACATTGAGCTAGGGCTGGGTGATCCTGCACATGGATCCCTTCCTTCATTTTTAATATTAATATATTAATCACTTTTTATTTTAAATAAATATTTTATTTATTTAATATTAATATATTAATCACTTTTTATTGATTAGTACCTGCGGGAAAAAATCAACCTAGAAAGGGTCTGTCTGTGCATAACCTGTGGGTTTTTGTTTTTCAATCTCACTACTGCTGGCTGCTGCAGGGAACAGAATGGTTGTTCAGAGTGCCTGAACAAACCTTTGGACTGAACCAGGCTAGCAGTACAGGTTGTAAAATAATAATAATTATTACTCAGTTACTTCCAGCATGGCATAATATTTCAATATGAATGCTATTTGGACAGAAGATGTTACATATGCAAGTGTTTGCATGTTCTGCTGATTTGCAAGGCTGAACACATAGTACAATACTTACACTTTGCATTGTTATGTATCAATTATTCCCTTACCAGGGTTAATAATAAATTATACAAAAAAGAATTAAAAAAATCATGATTTTTGTTTGTTTTTTACAGTCCTTACATGGTGTTGCAGTTTCTACTGTTCCAGAACTACCACTCTTCTATACTCCTATTGATTTAGTAGACATCAGTGTAGAAATGGCTGGACTGAAGTTTCCAAATCCTTTTGGCCTTGCCAGTGCAACCCCTACTACTAGTTCTTCAATGATTCGAAGAGCTTTTGAAGCTGGATGGGGCTTTGCTGTCACTAAAACGTTCTCCCTGGACAAGGTAAGGAAACATTTTAAGGTATATTTAGCATGTAACCATTTCTTTGAATGTTTGAAAAATCTGAATCTTTTGGGAATGGCATTATTAAATCTAGTTAGCATAAAGGTAGCGGGGAAGGATATAGTACATTGTGTAGGTCAACTAATCTGGGAGTTTCCAACAGTGCAGTGTAAAGGTGACACAGTTTCTGGGTTTGTTTACTGTTACATTCTTCCCTTTTATTGCCCAACCTTTTAATATTAGCCAGCTAATAAAGGTAATAGTCCTTTTTTAAAATACTGCAGTGGAAATGTTTTCTGTGAGGGATAAGAATGCAAAGGGGATGAGTAACAGCTTTATCACACAACTCATGAAAGGCAGCTTCTGTGCCAAGGACTGCCAAGATAAGCCATTGAAATTGAGTTGCAGTTGCAATGTGATAATGTGGGTGTAAGCTTGAGGCTGGGTGCGTAGTGGAAGAGAAAGATGGAAGCAACATAAAACAAGCCTATGGAGGGAAGAGTGGTCCTGCAGAACGTTTGTAGTACAGTGACGTAAATCTTCAATAACATGTAGTGGAAGAGGAAGGAGTTGGAGTTAAGTCTTGAAGGCTGTAGCTCAGTGTGGCACCTAAAATAAAGCATTTTGTGTAGACTTAAAGTGTCTTAATTGCTTGTTTGACCTGAGAATTGCATTCAGGGTGGGTTCCCTGTTACTACTCCCAAAATGGCAAAATGAGACTGAGCAAGAGGTTTAGACAGTGAAAGAAAACAGTTTTGATAAATGTATTGCGAAGAAAAGAAGCAGGATTTTGGCTGGGATGTAGATATAGTTTGACTTGCAGAGAGAGGAAGAGGATCAAAGGTAAATCCTCTGCCTAGGCCTGAGTAACAGTGTGAATAAATGGTAATGTGTTGTCGACCAGTGACACAGAGTAGCGTGGGCTTGAAGAGAGCTTTTGAGATGAATTTGGAAACGGGGGGTTTATTCTTGGTTCGGAGATGGGATGTAGAAGTGTACTGGTAAATGGAGACCTTAGCAGAAGATTAAAGGCGGATTTGCTACTCTGCCCCCTCTACATGGGTGTGCGCTGTAAATGAATTAACCATAGAGGGTGGCCCTCTAGTATGAGGAAGGTCTGAGGGCAAAGTGCTGTATTACTATGGCATACTGCAAAATATGTCAGGCTGGTTTTTGCTGTCTTCTACACCTGAAGTAGCCCTAAGGAAACAAGCGTTCCTCTGCATTGCAATGGAGATTCTAATCCACTTCACAGGGTTTCTGATTAAAACACTTTTTAGGACATAAATGTCATTCAAGTATGTTTACAACTGACTTATGTGTATAACATACCATCAGCTGTAATTATTCAGTGCCTAGGCTAAAGGCAACTTATAGCAAGAACTGAGATTTATTTATTTATCAGTTTTATTGCTGGTATGCTTGCAGTCCTGCCAGACTGCACGTTGATTACTGTGCATCTAAGAGCTAAACAGACGCTGGCTGAGTTCCAGCTTGGGTGGGAGTTCAGGAGGAAAGACATACATGTTGTAGGAAGCGATGTTGGTACTCCACTAAGCAGCAGACTCTGAGTCATTTCCCAAATGGCGACTGCAAAGTGTTCCAGTGATGCTGTGCTCTGGAGGTGTGACTCGGATGGAGGTCTTTCAAGTGAGAGGATTGCTAAAAGCAAGTATCTTAAGTGGTTATAAAATCCATTTTTTTATTATTTGTTGCAGTAAGATGGAAAATATTGCAGGTGGCATTTATTTTCAAGAGTTCAGCAAAGTCCTTTGGATGAATTCTAGTCCAGTGATCATTATTGCTAAGCTTTCTTCTAAGGTTCAGTAGGAGGCAGTAGTTTTTCTGTGGTGCCTAAACTCTTGAATTGTGTGTCAATGTGTGCAATAGGACTGTGTCCTACCCAAGTACTAGCTAGTTTCTACTGTTGTATTCTTCCCAGTAGTGCACTTCCCACAGGTGTTAAGTCTTAGTATTTGTGATGTGATTTGAGATGTTTGGCTGTGAGGTGCAGCAAAAATAAAATTGCTTTTATATATAATAGTAGCATGGTAATTAATGCTACAAAAATAAATATTTCAAATGTGAAGAAAACCTTGATGAGGTACAGCAGTTCTTCTGTGAACAATGAGTACTACACAAAGGCTGCTGTTGTTGACTTCATGCTGTAACAAGGAGTTGGTAGAGAGTTTGGAATAATACAGGTTGGCATAATGTGCTAACTTACGGGTGTTTTTAGACTTAGCTTCTGACTATGTAGACATAAATTTTGTGCAGTGTTCTGCAGGGAGCAGAACGGTCTCTTGGGCTGTGGTACCTGTGGAAGTAGAGATTTCAGACTGAGCTGTCCTGCCTAGCTAGTCACAGCGAACTGCATAGCAGGACCAGGAGCAAAGATTTCCTGATTGAAGCCTGCAGAGTCAGTGGGAGGAGGCAGAGCTGCCTCCCAGACAGTACAGCTCCCAAGAGCGGAACAGCTTCTGGGAGGAAGGGAGCTTGCTAGACACAGTTTTTTGCAGCTGAAGCTCCTCCACTTCAGCCTTGTTATCAATACAAGCAGGACTCTGTGTTCATCCCTTTCCTCTCCTCATTTCATCTTTCCTGGTTAGGTTTAACTTGTGGGCTTCCTTCTTATTTGCAGTAACTAAAGGCCAAGCAGAAACCACCTGTGTGGCAGTGGGGAGATTAGCAGCAGGAGAAATGTTCCCTTTTCCAGAGCTGATCACTAAATTGACCACTGCATTCAGTAACCAACAGGGAAACCAGTGGCTTCCCGATTGACCATGGGCATCCTTTGGGACTTCAGCAAGAGTGACTGATGCAGGCTAAATTTGAGTGACATATAGCAGGTGAAAAGCATATACAGCCTAGCCACAGCTGTGCATGCGTTAACTACTGTGTGATAGAATAGGAGCAGAGAAAAGAGCAGGATAAGTCTTGGAAGAGGAGATCCAAGGACTCTGGCTGTAGAGCTGTGATTCTCGTAAGACAGAGGATTCATTTCATGTGAACTTCTCCTTTTCCCTCTTTCACTACCTAGCACAGAAAACTCTTCTAAAATGTTAGGCTAGGGATCTCTGCAGCCCATGAGAGGCCATACTTTCTTGTATAGGGAAAAATGTTGGATAGGAATGTTGCAGATCTAGCCCCTGAACCCTGATTTACTCCCCCAGTCTTTCCAACCCTCATCTGTCTTGGCCTCACCTTGAAAGCATCACATGTTGCCACAGAGGGAGTTAGCGTAGTACTGTTTCGTTCTGTGCTCACTCCTTTTGAAACACCCACATACTTTGCTGCATAGTTGCCTTTGTGACAACCTCTGTAGCATTTTCTGTTTGTAGGGTAAGGATTTCAGCTCTGTTTGATTCAGCAAAAGTTTGTTCTTGCATACTGCTGTACTACTGTTGAAACATAGAGAAAGCTAACCTGAGAAATAGCTGAAATTCCTTCAGAGTATTTATACCTTTAAGTATATACTGCACTCGAAATATTTTAGAAAGTACTGGATGTTATAGTGTAATGCAAATATTAATTTTAGGGTACTGTACCTGTATGTGTAGGTGTCTGTGAGGGGGATCGTGACTTGTAGAATTTTGTTTACTAAATTCAATCTCTTTGCACAGCAGCTATAATATCACATAGTTTTGATTTCTTCCAGAAGTGCGAATAGCTGCCTTTAAAACAGACTATCACTAGGAAAGACAAATGGTAGCAGAACAAAAACGTCCCTTCACACACCTTTTCCTACATTCCTGTCTTCCCTTTTTGACTGCAGGATCAATAGCTCGTTGCTCTTTTGGTTCAAATAGTATTTCTGTCTTACTCAGATAACTCTGTGCTGCGACACATTATTTGTAAATTCTGTTGGCAAGCTATTGAAGGGAAATGGGGGAGCCACATATCGCAGCGAAATGGGGGAGCTGCATATCATAGAATTCACAATAAATGAATACCAATTATTACCTCTTTTAGAGCTTAGATGAACAGCAAACTACCTGCAGAATGGGAGATACTGCATTAATTAAATAACTACAGGTGGGAGCTTTTTAGTAGAAGTGTTATGCTGAGCTGCTTTATTTACTTAGAATTTATTAGTGAGTATTGTTTAGTACACAAAATTTGCATTAAAACCTGTAATCAGAAAGTTTATATAAACATACTATCAAAATAAGTCAGATGAAGTGTGCACACCTCTATACCATATACGCTACCACAGTGAGAAGTTTATAGCAGAAATTGGGGTTTTATCAACTGACTTCAGGCTTTGTTGTTCTCTCACTGCATTGTATGGGCTGCTCAGAAAAGGGGGAAAAAAACAACTGGGATAGCAGAAATGTTTGCTTTGATTTTCAGATGCTTCCTTCACTTCTAAAATTTAATTCTGATTAATCAGATACATCTGTCTTTATTCTGTTGTGACATGCATTGATTTGTGATGCTGTCGCTTTCAATAATGTGGAAACAGTTGCCTTTATTATGAGAACTGGCAGAAATCAACATGCAGACTAACTTAATTTTTAATCTTTAATATTTTTTCATTATATATGGAGCAAGTTGCATGGATGATTTTAGAAACAAAGCTACAATTAAAACTGAATTAAATTTGAACTAAACCATGGTGGAGAAAACTTTCTAGTCATAATATATGTTTATACAGTTCACTGATGTAGATTTTACAATATATTTTCAGAAACATTTCTAAATTAAAACCATTGCTGGTAGAGAATTAATTGATTTACCCAGGATGTATTGCATTTCTATGTGCTGTTATTACAATATACATATTCAGGCTCCAACTAGTTTTCTCTCTGTACATTTGCACTGTGTGCACCTTGTATCATAATTGAAGGTGGTAAAAAAATCATGGTACAATGACACATTGTTTTCCATAACATTAGTATTTCACAGAAGTAAATCTGTATTACAAAATGTATATTTTTGTATGATATTACAGCATAGTAATTTAGATTAAACTAGTTATAATTTATGGTGCCAAGCCAAAAAGCTATTTAAGATGCATTAAAATGCAGAACCATGACATTTGAAATTCTGATGTTCTTAATATGACAAAGGTTATTCTATGGAGTTTTGCTATAATATGAAATATTAATATTTCACAATACAGTTTTGATGAAGTACAATTTGCCTAGCTTGCATATGATAAAGAAATTAAATGCTTACCAAGGGAGTTCAGTGAGAATTAGAGCCCTGCCTGAACATCTGCTTGAAATGTTATTATCCTGTCCTACTGACAGCATCGCTCCCTCATTGTTTTTCAAGATTGACAGCTGAATATTGTACTGATTTCTGCAGCAAATATGTTTAGGTGAACTTTGTTTGTTTTTTAGGAATTTAGAACATGCTTTTGATTTCCATCCTATAATTTTTTTTTATACTCTTGACATTTGTAGATGCCAGATTGAGGTCTAGTATGCTGTAGCAAAGATAGACCATTGACTTGCAACGAAATGCCAGTTGATATCTCAGTAAACAGAAATATTACTATTCTTTATTGTGTGGTCTGTATGAAAGCTGTATGGGCTTTCTTTGGGGAGACAAATGATCAGATTGTTAATGTCAAATCTAAAAAGGACTGTTTGCCTTTCTGCTAAATAACATCAGACAACTTTTATTAACTACATTTTTGAACAGAAAAATGGGCATTTTACAGGAGTCTTTAGCATACAAAACTCTGTGAGTTAATTTTTTTTTTTTTTGTTTTACAATTGTTAAAATTATTATTATTGGTCAATATTCTTAGGAGTTCTTTACATACCTTATTTTGTTCCATATTTCAGAAAGAATTTTAATAAGAAATACCAGCTTTATTGTTCCTCAGTTTTTACATTTTTAGATCACTGCATAAAATCAGCAAAGTTTAAAAGGAGAGGTAAAAGGCTATTCCAGGAAAATGCAATAGAATGTAATTATTATTATTATTATTTTAAATTCTGTAGCAATGACATTGTATATTACTTGAATATTTTAATGCAGAAAATGTGATATTTGGCTACAAAAAAGGTACAAATCATTCTATGAATCTGAGTAAGTGGCAGGAAAACAGATTTGCCTCCTTTTTCCTCAAGAAAAAGAATTTCTCTGACATGTTCAACTTAAGAGCCAGATCTCATCTCTGCGTAGTTTTACCCTATCCCTGACCCAGTACAAAGAAGCCTGGAGGCTCTCTTTAAATGCTAATAACTTTAATAGCTTCGAAATTGCTGTCTAAGGAATTGGAGAGAACTTTGTTCGACCATTCCTTCTCCTCAGTCTGTACATCTGTGGTTGTAGGGGCTTGGTGCATCCTCACCCTGGAGGAATCCCAGTCTGGGGAGAAGTAGCACAGCTTGAACACAGTGAAAGCAGAGAGGCCAAGGAGTCCAGACTGAGAGTTTTAACCAAGTCATTGCTGATAAGCCACATCCCTTCCTACCGCAGCTGAAGTCTGCACCAAGTAGATGTGTGCCTTAAGTTGTTACAGGCTGATTCTTGATACCAATGAATTTGCAAGTGAGGTAGTGTCCTGGTTTAACCCCAGATGGCGACTAGGTGTCCCTCAGCCTGCAACCACTCACTCCCTGCCCTCCCCCTGCAGTGGGAAGGGAAGGAGAATTGGAGGAGGGGCCGGGGGGAAGTAAAACTTAAGGGTTGCAGCAAGAACAATTTAATAATTAAAAGAAAATAAAACTATAATAATAATTATAGAAACAACAAGTATCATATGTAAAAGGAGAGGAAAGGGAAGAGGAAATCCTAAGAAAAAGAAAAAAAACAAGTGATGCACAACACAACTGCTCACCGCCTGCTGACCGGTGCCCAGCCAGACCCCAGCAGCCATCGGGCAGGCCCTGGCCAGCTCCCCCAGCTGTATATACCCAGTGTGATGTTCTATGGTATGGAATGTCCCTTTGGCTAGTTCGGGTCAGCTGTCCTGGCTGTGTCCCCTCCCAGCTTCCCGTGCCCCTCCAGCCCTCTCGCTGGCAGGGCCTGAGAAACTGAGAAGTCCTTGACTTAGTGTAAACATCACCCAGCAGCAACTGAGACCATCAGTGTGTTATCAACATTGTTCTCATACCAAATACAAACACAGCTCTGCACCAGCTACTGAGAAGAAACCTACATCTATCCCAGCTGAAACCAGCTGAACCATGTAGTTTGTATCATTTTAATAATCTATTTTTTGCCATTAGTAAGTCGAGTTATTTTGAATGATTAATACTTTGAATGCTAAAGATAATAAACTGCACTTTTAAAGCAAGAGTTAAACAACTGACTGTAAAAAGTCTCTCTCTCTCTCTCTCTCTCTTTGTGATTGTATTTATTACTTTAGCAATGAAAAACTTTTTACAAGTTCATGATAAGGATTAAAACTCTGGGCACATGTTTAGTCCCACCCTTCCTGTAGCAAAAGATATCACAGAAATGCTGCATTTCTTCTGCAACGAGAGCCACAGCAGAGTCTCTCATGGAGAGGTCTGTTACCTCACAGCATGGAGCACAATGTGACAACTCATCAGTGGAAGGCCAAGAGGGATCTGTCATGCAGTGGGTGTGAGCATTGAGTCAGTAAACCTCATCCATGCTAAAGGACAGCCGACATGGCTTCACTGAGGGCAAATTATGCCTGACAGATTTCATGACCTTCTACGATGGGCTTAGAGCTTTGACGGATGAGGGAAGAGCAACTGATGTCATGTACCTGAACTTCTGCAAAGCTTTCAATGCTGTCCTGCACATCCTTCTCTCTAAACTGGAGAGACATGGATTTGGTGAGTAGACCACTTGGTGGATAAGGAGTTGGCTGGGTGGTTGCACTCAAAGAGTTGCGGTCAACAGCTCAATGTCCAAGTAGAGATTGGTGACAAGTGGCATTCATCAGGGATCCGTACTGGGCCTGCTGCTGTTCATCTTTGTTGATGACATGGGCGGTAGGATCCTGCACACCCTGTGCAAATCTGCCAGTGACACCAAGCTGAGTGGTGCGGTCGACACGCTGGAGGGCAGGGATGCCACCCAGAGGGACCCTGGCAGCCTCGAGAGGTGGGTCTGTGCAAACCTCCTGATGTTCAACAAGGCCAAGCGCAGGGTCCTGCACCTGGGTCGGGACAACCCCCGGTGTCCATACAGGCTGGGCAGGGAATGGGCTGAGAGCAGCCCTGAGGAGAAGGGCTTGGAGGTGCCGGTGGACAAAAAGCTCAACGTGGCCCAACAACGTGTGCTTGCAGCCCAGAAAGCCACCCGTGTCCTGGGCTGCACGGAAAGCAGCGCGGCCGGCAGGTCGGAGGAGGCGACTGTCCCCCTGCCCGGCCCTTGTGAGCCCCCCGCAGCGCCGCGTCCAGCCCTGGGACCCAGCACGAGAAGGACACAGGCCTGTGGGGGCGAGTCCAGAGGAGGCCACAAAGGTGGTCGAGGGGCTGGAGCTCCGCTGCGGTGAGGACAAGGCTGAGAGAGCTGGGGTGGGTCAGCCTGGAGAAGAGAGGGCTCAGGGGAGACCTTGCAGCTGCCCCCCGGTACCTAACGGGGGCCTGTGAGAAAGGTGGGGACAGACTTTTTAGTAGGTCCCCTATTTAGATTAGGTTATTAGGTTTACAATTTAGATTAGATATTAGGAAAACATTCTTCACTACGAGGGTGGTGAGGCACTGGCACAGGCTGCCCGGAGAAGCTGTGATGCCCCATCCCTGGCAGTGCTCAAGGCCAGGCTGGATGGGTTTGAGCAACCTGGTCTAGGGGAAGGTGTCCCTGTCCATGGCAGGGGGGATGGACCTAGAAGATCTTTAAGGTCCCTTCCAACCGTTCTATGATTCTGTGACAGATTTTTCCAAACAGGATGAGCAAGTTGCTTTCCGTACTTTCTTTCTTCCTTCCATCCACCTTCATGGAGCAGAGTAAGCTTTGCAGTAACTTCTATGTTTTATAGAGCTTCTTGTACTCATGTCGTAATTCCCATAGAGTCTTTAAGCCAGCAGTGACATCTCTTTCTCAAAGCTGCACATGAACTGGTCATCAAAGGTAAAACTAGATATATGTGCAGAACTGTTTCTTGGTTGACTACAGTTTTGTCAATGGTGTAGTTGCCTAAGGATTTGTTTTCCATTCATCTGTTTGTTTTTTACTCAGTGTTTAGAAATGGTTTTGGTTTTATGTCTTTTTTTTTTTTTGGGGGGGGGGGGGTTCTAGAGCCAATGGATAAGAACAGTCTGGTAACAGTGCACTAACATATACAAAGTGTATATTTGACCATTACCCTTGAGCTTGAATATTTTAGGCAGTTTGTACATAAAAGACTTGTAAACCAGATTTTAAGTAGGTTTTAATCTGAAAACTGTTGCATATTTTACTGAAACTCATTGTGCACTTCGAGTGGCATAACAGAGCAGTTCTGGTGAAATCCGGAAGAGCATAAAGATTGCAGTACTGTGCATTTTGCTACATGAGCCTTTCTATAAATGATAGCTGCCAAAAGTAGAAGTGTTCATTCCTGCTTAGCGTATTATGTGGTGCTCTGGAAGTGACCAATACTTAGGAGAAGATGTGATTTCTATTCATAGTGCAACTATTTGCCAATCAGTAAAACAAAATGGATGTAAATTTTATAGTTGGCTAAAATCCTGAACAGTATTTCTTTTTATGTTAAAGAAGCTGCTTTGCTCTTTACTACTTTTGCTTTATTTACCTCATTCTTCTGAAAGTATCTGCAAATATTTAACAAAAGAGAGACAAAGAGAGCACACATGCATGATTTTCTAAAGCTGCTGAGATCTACAGCTCCTGATGGGCTGTATTTGATACTGTATTTGATAAAAAAAGTACTCAACTTTTTTTAATATCACATCCTGACTAAACAGGCTTCTAAAAAGCAAATATGTAACACACTAGTGTAAAATCTCATTCAGATATCATTTTCTGTAGTTGTTTTGTATGCCCTTGGAAGGTTATTGGTAATCTTGGCAATACGTCAAATAATTTTGTGTCAAAAAGGAATTCAGCTAAAAAGGCAGTTTAAATGTAAACTAGACGTTGCCAAGTGTAATTCTGAAATTTAGAATTTTCACACCGAAGTTTCACTCTCAACTCAGATTTGTTGCAAACTCTTTTAGTATTTTGCTTCAAAACAACCAGCTGCATATGAATTTCTTAAGTGGCATTAACGTATTTAATAATGTATTAGAGAAAATTGTAGTTATATTTTAAAAATACCTATCCAAGATAATCACAGCATAAGGCTATATGTAACATTTTGGACTTTCCTTAGCATAAATGACATGAAGTTTCCTATTTTTAGGAATTGTCATGATGCACTTTAATAGATAATCACAGACATTCAGGAAAAAAATGAAATACTTATTTGCTATTATAGAATTCAGAAGTTTTCCTCCTGTCAAGTTATTGACTTTACCCCTCCCCATTTGGTTAAGTGTGTGTGTCAGTATTTCATTATTTTCCTCATTTCCATTTTAGTTATAAGAAAATTCCAAATGTAATCCAGACTTCTGTAGGTTTACTGAGATACTGAAGTGGAATAAAGGAGACATGGTCTCTATGCTTCAGTTGTTCTGATTTACAGTTCAACATCTTTGCTGAGGCCCACATTCATTGCTGTGATCAAATGTTGGCTTCTGCAAGAGCGTAGGTGGCACTTGGGGACCTCACTAACTAAACAGGCTGCAAATGTATTGGAGAAGACATGCTTCCAGCACCATGCCTTCTCCCCTGGGCATCAGCTAGTTGTTTCTTGCTTCAGCTGTGCATGTTGAATGGCAGCCCTGCTGCTGGATGACCATTTTTCCCCATCTCCACCAAGAAAACCATGAGAAAGCTGAAGCATCTCCTGCAACTGTTGCCCAAAGATTCCTGGTTGGACCACGCAACCTTGCAACGTGTTTGCAGAAGTGTGGTCCCAAATTGTCTCTATGTGGACACTCTTAAATCGATGTCAAGCTTGTGTGTGGTAGTGTATAACTTGTTAAAAAGTTTGCAGACATTAGCTGAAGTTATATAAGTAGCTCTAAACCAGTGTGTTTCCACACAGTGGTTTACAGGGGTTTACTGTAATCATTTTTCAAGGGATTTTGGGGTATACCACTGTCAAGTAAAGGCAACATGCTTCTAAATGCTTTAGTTATCTTAGGTCTTGAGTTCCCACTTGGTAAATAAACAGGTTTGGCTGTGTTTAACATCTGATTTGCCCACACAAGAAGTTAAGAAAGAAAAGAGCTGATTTTTTAATCTCTTAGTGATATAATTACATTTACTCCTGATTGACGTTGTTGCAAAAGCAGAATGAAGTCCCATATGTTTAAAAAACCTGATAGATTCTTATGCTAAAATACCTATTACTAATGCAAATATGTGAGTGTATTCTAAATAACATTTCTTATTGTTATTTGAGATTTTTAATTATCTAAATATTTTACTTTAATAGAGATTGTGCCTTTATGAGACTCCATCCTTCACTCAAACTGTAGGATTTTTATGAATAAATCTTATAGAGTTAATTGCAGCAGGAGGCCAGTGTGTCCATCCTATGAACTTTAGAATTGCTACTTTAAGAATTATCCAAAATAGTCTTGTCACAGTTAATTTCAAAATCCAATTTTTGGTCCATAGAAATAGGAAATAGGAAGACACATTTTTAATATTCCCTTAATATGCATATTATGATAATCTTTAATTGTGCATTCTCGTATCAGGCAGTGCAAGGGCAGACAACTTTATATTTGTGGGGAGGATTTCATACTACTTCAAAGAATTATTTCTACTGAATTACACTGATGTTGTTATTATCACGTATTGACTTTTTATACTTGGAACTAATCTACTTTGAATTTCCTGGTGCGTTTTGGATTGTGAAGCAGTTACAGTGCTAGCTGTAGGTTTCAAAAGCAGCTTTCAGCACCTTTTCACTGTTCTTGCCCATATACTTAAAGCTAAAATATGTAAGTAAGTTTACAACTTGTTTTTTTCCTTAACTTCTGCTTGCCTGATAATTCAGTGGAATATGAGAGTTTAAAAAATACATCCTAAAACATATTACAAATGAAAAAGACATAAGCTAATGTTATAGCTGGATGGTTTTTCATTAGCAGCTGACCTATTGCTAGAAAAAAGAAAGTCTTGGCTAGAAGACAGTTCAATAAATGAACAGGCTATATATTGATTTTTCTTCCTCTTCCCTTGTTATGTAATATGATTTCCCTTCCCTTGCAAGGGTTGCTGTCGTACAGGATGGGGCTGGGATCATGGTCGTGGAAGCGTATGGGAATGTGTAGACTAAGGAAGGCTGTCACAGCAGTCAATAAGATCTGAGAGGTGTTGACTAATTGCCTGCTAATTACACAGTAAATTGTCTAATTAAGCTGATGGTTAATTAGGGTACGCTCGCACAGCAGTCTTGTGGAATTTTTGTCTGATGTCTGGGAAGCAGCTTGTGTAATTGGCAAACTGGTAAGGACTGGCAGAGAACATGACTGGGAAACACGCCGCCAGTAGATGACAGAATAAGGATGCGTTTGCACAAAGGTTGTCATGTGAACACTGAGGGGTTTGTTAGCCTTCTCCAGTTACGTGGCAGCTGAAAGCTACTGGAAGCTGTAAATAAAACAAGGTTTACGCATGTAATATTAGAAAAGCAGTGACATGAGCTCTTCTCATATTTTAGGCAGAATTTGGACTTTAGATAAACACAGGGTATCAAAATTCTGTTGTAAAGAACTTCACCAAACTGCAATTTGACCACGGCATTAATTACTGTTTTGTGATCTGTTTAGTGGAGTCACGAAATGATACTGTTTCTCAGGATAGTCTGTCTGTGTGTTGACGCTGAAAAAGTATAGTTGTTAATAAGGATGCTTGCCAGCCATCAGAACCATCATACATGGTATTCTGAATCCTCATTAGGCATTGTGTCCATCCCTAGATGTGACAGGGTATGAACAGGGCATAATGATGCTCTGAATTAAATGTGTATGCACAATGCATAACTATAATATGATTAACGGAAGTATCTGGATTCCAGATTCTGACCCAAAGCTGATGAGAAGTGTTGGGAGTATTAAACAGTGAGAACCTGTACAGTACGGGAGTCCAGACACCAGTTCAGCAAAGCATCAGTTTGCTGTGATTTAAATTTGTAATTCACTAAAACATCACAGTATGTGCATTTTCTTAAAGTTAATTGCAAATGTAAGCTTCCCACAGAATCAGCATAGCACGATACAGGATTGGGTCTTCACATGATGCCAAGGTTTAATCTTGAGCTATGTGTCAGCAAAATCTAAGAAACAAATAGCTCTATGGTATATCATGTACTATACTGAAGAAAGCATTTGTATATGTATTTATTTGTTAAGAATGTTTTGATGTCACTTGAACAAAGTAAAGCTTAAAATCCACTTTCACTTGGAAATTACATACTGTTTCAGAGCTCCCCATCTTCCTTTTCGCATTTGCAGTATGTGGTTCAGGCACGGTGTCCTCCTGGAACAAAAAAGAAAATGGAGGGAATTCCAGATCTGGATGTTGCTGAAACTGTTGATTTTATTTTATTTTTTTCCTTTTTTATTTAAATCACAAATGTGTCTTTTCTTCTATAGAAGCATTTTTTGAAAAAAAGTCAAAACTTGAGAGAGTAGAATTATACTTTCTTTTAATTAATGAAACCATTTTTATCTTGTGATTTGCTGCTTCTACCTTCCTGCACCTGCACAGTTAATAATGCCTTTATGTAGCACCCTCTATGCTGTGAATTTTTGTTTATGATTTTTCCATCAAAAATAATTGAGCAAAATCATGGTACACTAGGAGCATTCTCACTGTGCCAGTCATCAGACACGGGACTCCAAACACTAACAGGCTGATCTACAAGGCCTTAAACCTTCTCTGAGGGGATTATAGCAATACTTGTAATGTTGCTCCTCTGAGTATATTTACACAAAATAAAATGCTACGATTCCCCTCCATCCAGTTCTGTGAATTGTTGCATAAAATGAAAAAGGTATAATTTATTGATTCAAGTCAAAACCATACAGGGAGGCCCTACATACCTGATTTTCTTTCAAATGAAATATATTTTACATTTACACTTGATATTTACATGTATGTTTTTCCACATTTATGTGCACATATGCAAAATCAAACCTCTTCAATTAATTTTTCCATATTGTTGTTTAAGGATTATTCCTTAAAAGTATTGGAGAAACTATTCTTTTTGTCTCTGACAGCAGAGTCAGGAACAAAGCTCACTTCACCAGCCAACTGCAGGAACCGAAAACATACGGTGCAGCCATTACACTTGCTTTCATTTTCTATCATGGGGCAGCAAATGGGTATGTTTTTAATGCATTTTATTCTCTGAAGACAGAGAAAGGAGTTCAGAGGATAATTGTTACCTTATTACGTCTTTCAAAAGGAATTTCTGGTACATGCTATTATGATTTATGATTTAATAAATCACATAAATATAGAAAAGGATGTTTCTGGCAATTCATATGGTGTAGTAAATGTATGTATCTAAAGCCATATTGCAACATCAAAATCTGTAATAACAAAAAATTGTGTGGCAATAAAGCTGCTGTTAAACAGCATCAATTACAGAGTTCTTTGAGAAATTACATTTTCTTAAAATGTATTATTTTTTTTCAAATGCAGTTGTAGCCGTATCTTATGTCTTTGCTTTATTGTGGAATAGATCAAAAATGGAAACATTTCCTAACTTGTCCATAATGCGCTTTCCCAAAGCATCTTCGCTGTCAGTTTTCAAACCTCATGCTTAAACAATGGAGCCAGGAGCCTGTTGTCGGTGCGTTGTTGGTGTTATGTGCAGGTTTATTGCCTGCAATGGTTCTCTCCCTGTGCAGTTCAGGAGGGTTCCTGTTTGCCACCCTTTTATTTAATGTGTATATCAAGCCATAGAGAAGGTTTAGTAAAGTGACATTGATTGAAGTGTTTTCAATATGTCGAAACTCAGCTTTATAACT
The DNA here is from genome assembly GCF_963210335.1 of Falco punctatus. Taxonomy (NCBI): domain Eukaryota; kingdom Metazoa; phylum Chordata; class Aves; order Falconiformes; family Falconidae; genus Falco; species Falco punctatus. The sequence goes on along the minus strand of NC_137591.1, from coordinate 20,817,207 downwards.
CTCGGCTGATTTAGCTTGAGCAGTTGATTGCATTATTCAGTGTTTGTGGGAGACTGGGGCATGGTTGAGAGCATGCTGAGCAAAAGTCAATCCAGACAAGATAGGAGTAATGCTGGGATCATTAGAGGAAACATCCAGAGGCTACAGCAAGAAAATTATCAGTCCTTCCGGCTGAGGGATGTAGTTCCATTGCAGGCTGTAGCTGCAACAGCAGATAAGAGCCAGAAGCCTACACCCCTTGTATTTTCTGAACGCAGGCCTTGCTAAGAGTATCCATGCTTTGTATTTCAAGATTAACCTACTGCCAGTGTGCGCTATATGGGACTGGGTCTTAAATCTATCCAAATATTGTCAGCAGTGACAAACTTCATGGCTTGAATGCTGCAAAGTGCCTCATTGGGGAACTAACAATGCATCCAGACGGTACCAGCTGGTTTGGGTACACTGGGATGGGGGGAAGGAGATGCTGGCAGTCATCTGAATGCTGCTGTTGCGTGTGCTTGGAGCTCTTGCCCGGGGGTGATCTGTAACAGCCTGAGTCTCTTAACTCCAGCACAAACTTGAAGAGTTTGTTTTTCCTCCTTAACTTTGCAAGAATTGAGGAAAATGTGAATATTGGGTTTCTAGTTGCTGCTGGTTTTTTTATTATTCTGTTTAAGTTTATGTTGCTGCCAACAGCAGTGTTCTCGGAAGGTCAGTTGATTGCTGCTATCGTGTAGGAGGTCTGTTTTAAAGACTGCCAGGAGTACCTGGAATAGGTGGCTTCACATGAAGGTAATGCAGATCTCAAACACATAAATAAACAAAATCTTATTTTCCTATATTCTAGGTATATTTAAACTCAGGTGAATTTCTCCACTTACATTTATGGACTTCCTTGTTTGATATCCAGAACAGTTTTGTGCCTTTAGGGAGAGCAAAATATTGGAGTCCATGTCCGAATTTTTGGAGTATGCATTTTCTAGTATTGCTTTTTTTTTAATGGTTATACTTTTCTCATTTCTTATTCCAGGCTAAAAATCTGCATTTATCTTGGGTTGAAATTGAACAAATCTATCAGCCAGAAAATTCGTAAGAGGTTTTATGGGTTTGGATTTGTGGGGTTTTTTTTCTAGAAACAGAAAGTTTAACCTGGAAATGCAAACTTAGTCTTCACTTTACAGTAAAACTGTATGTATCCAAATACATACTTTTCTTTACTTAAGCAACTTTACTCTCATAATATCATTTATGTTTTCCATTCTAACACTGTTGTTGGAGAAGATTCTAAATGTGTATGGGAGAGAGAGTGAGAATGTATTTGAGAGTGAAGTATTAAAATTATAAACCAAAGACCATCAACCTTACAACTTCTTTCTTATGCCCCTATATTCACTACTAAAATTGATGCTTTGCTACTGTAATAAAAATTGTTCTTCATGTGTGTTGCGAGTTGCATACCTGTAGATACATAAGCTCTGTCTTGTGCTGCGTATTTCATTGCTTTTGGGGTTTTTGTTTCTTTCTTTCATTCCTCCTTTAACAAGATATAAAAAATTAGTGCCAGAAAGTGCAAGGATTTAATGAGGTTTAAGTTACTGAAAGATAAGTTTCCACAGAAAGAGACTGACAGATTTCAAGCTCTGCTAAGAATCTGTCTGACAGTCAAATTCATGCAGAGGAGAGATTTGCTTCTGTGTCAGACATCCTCCATGTGCAGCTTGCTTCAATTACATTCAAGAGTTCACATTCCCACCATGTCTCTTCCTTATGTGTTTTCCTTATCCTTTAAGAAGTCTTTTGTCAGCCAGCCATTTCTGCTCTTAAATGAGCTTTTATCACAAGCAGTGGACCACCTGTACTCGTTTGTTTTTTTGCAGGGTGCGCTGGACTGCTTCCCATTTCTGATATAGATGTTGGAACACAACATCACCTATATTCCTGCTTTTCTGTCTATAAAACAAGAGTTCCCAGTGTGCTAGCTGGTATTCAAAAGCACGACATTAGTGCCTGCTTCAAAATAATGTGGCTTAATAGCATAATTGAGGATGTGGTATTTGCATTCAGCACGCATGTTTACAGTGAAGTGTCTTGATACAGCTAAGCTCTCATGGACAGAAACATTAAGTGCAACAAAGAAAAACATTTTTTTCAACGTGATGAAAATGATAGTTGTTTATTTTAAGAGATCTTATGTAAACGTAACTGGGGGAGGGAAAGCAAACCAGCAGTTTGAACCAATCCATGCCTGCACACATGTATCTCTTTTGGCTGGAGCTTTCCCCTTTGGTGCCATTAGCATTTTCATTTCAAAAAATGACAGTCTGCAGTGGAAGCAGTAAAAATGTTCAACCTGTGGTTTAAATTATTGATTTTTTTGAATATTGAAGCTGTATTTCAAATGGGTTTTGTTCGAGTTACTTCTGGGTAGAGGGTTCCAGAGGTAATTTGATATCTAAAAGCGTGTGTATTTCAAAGCCATTTCAGTCTTTTGAGTTCCTTCAGCTGATCAGCTGATTGGGTAAAATATTTTATTGTCTTCTGAATTGCAGGCAATAGATAAACTACGGCTCAAGGTTAGCACGTAGACTAGCATACAATGCTCTTAGTGATTTATTATGTGTACTCAGTGTCCAATCAACTGACAAAAATAACTCATTTATTTTTAATGCGGTAACTTATCTTCACTTAAAAAAGGAAAAATCTTCTGAGATGCTAGTATTCACAATTTAGATGGAGAGAGCTCTCTTATCTGTATCACTAGGTAATGATGCATAATTAAAATTAGGCGAGTTCATGGTATAGAATCCAATGTATAAATAGAAAGTAGATGCATGTATTTTCACAAATAAATTGTGTTATATTACTACAGAACAGCATGGCTGCAGTGAGAGAGAAGACACTTTCAAAGAACTGCAGTACAAGCAGTACTCATGTTTATATATGAATACTTTCCTAAAGGGCTGGATTGTTGATGGTTGTACATGTACAATGTGTAGAAAGTTAGCCATTTTCAGCATCCTTCTAAAAATAAAAGTAGAAAAGGTATTACTGTAATGAGGCTCCGATCTGGTAATGCAGCCGTATTGGAATGCCTACTGGAGTTCATGGGAACTGTGAAAATGAAATTGATTGCAGGAATGGGCCCAGTTAAGAAGTGTTATTATCACTGACGACAGTAAGTATCATAGAATAATGGCATGATCTAGATTTAAAACAGACAGGTTTTTTCTCTTAAGGAGGCTGTGGGTTAAAGAGTACCAAAATAAAAGAATGTTTCACTGAAGTATGAATTATGCAAATTCAAAATTATGCAACTTATTTTGCAAATATGCATATATAGTGCATGTATGTTTATATAAAATTCAAATATATGAAGAGAAGTCGTGAAGAGATGTGTGGCATAAAGAGTTTATATAATGCCCGATTGGTTTCCCTCCTACAATACCTCTAGTTTCTGTGATTGTAGTTTAAGAATTTGTCAAAAAGTTAGTAGATATTCTCGGGATGCTGCACATAAGTGTTTTGCATTGTAGCTTACAAAATACTGTTTAAACACCATGAGGATTGAAGTTTCTTCTGTATCACTGTGTGCACAAAATAGTCTTATCTTTGCTTTCCCTAATGTGCAGGAAAGAAGCCTGCCCTGCTCTATCCTGCCTGCACAAACCAATGTTAACTGGGGGAAGGTTGTCTAAGATAAGCAGAGGTGTAAAAACCCAGATTCCTACTACTGCCTCCAAAAGTAGTAACATGCAATCCATAACTGCCTATACGCTTCCTTGTTTTGCACATTAAGATAAGTGAGCATTGACTATGCCGTATAGATTAGTCTCCATACCTGAGGATGCAACTTTGGGCTGAGAAGAGAATATCGATAATTTACGGCTGTAGGGCGAATGCTGGATGTGCACGCTGTGGAGCTCTCCTTGGGCCTGCTGCAAACCTGGCTGCTTTGCTCTTGGAGTGAGACTGCTCGTGTGATCTGGCACGTGTCAGTAGCAGGTATATCCTACTCCTCAGTGAGGTTTTGCAGTGAGCTGTGCTTTAAACACCTCGGTTCTGTGGTAGGAAAAAGGATAGGAAGGCATTGCCTATGTCCTGTTTATCAGTAACATAATTATCCCCAATCAAGGATTTCTCATTTGGAAAAGTCCTTGTTTCTCTTTATGCAATTTTGTGCGTGACTTTTTAAGTTTAACATCAGAAGGCTTTTGAATCCTTGCCTCAGTTTTAAATCAATATTCTATTGAAATAAACAGAGAGCCTGCAGGTCAGGCTGCCCTCTCAAGCTGAGGACAGATTTATTATTAGGTTTCCAGTTTTGAGCATGCACAAGTCTTTTGTAGCACGTCTCAGCTGGCTCTGCCATTAATAGTGCCAGAGATCTAGCCACAGCAGTCATATACTTTCTTACGCCCCTGTGGCAGTAGTAGTGGGAACATTTGCCACACATTTCCCAAATGAAACCCGAACTCAACTGTAGTCTCTAACAACCACCTTCCTATAGATTCCAAAAGGAACGGACTTCATGCCTACCCTACCCATGTGTGCCTGCCACATCCTCTGATGAGCATATTTACTTAACTGACAGAGGTGAGCAATGACCCCAAAGAGTGCTGGGCTTTGGGACACGTTACACATTTAATGAGAAAGAACATGGCCAGCTCAGAATAATTTTTATCTTGCTGGTAAACAGGAGAATCATTTTGCTAGTAATTTCCATGTATCATGGCTACTTTCAGTTCCTACAAGAATATTTTGATGAACTTTGCTTTATTTTGCTTTATTAAATCCGTGTTTGATCTCCCACTGGGCAGATTTTTAAAATGTCTATGAAAATAAGAGTTTTTACGTCATGCTCTTGTGTGTCCCCCCGTTCTGGTAGCCAATATAAAGAGGAAAATACTAGTTTGATATAATGGATTTTAAAGCAGGTGAGACCTCTAGCAAAAATCAAAATCCATTTTAAAGATCCTGTCTAAAATTTAGTGTTGAATTAAAATTGATTTGAATCCCTTACAAGACATTAAAGTGCTGAGTTGAAAGTTCACAGAGGCTGATATTTTCATCGTTTATTTTTCCCCACAATTATGTTATTCAGGTCTATGTACAATCAGTCTTTGAGAGTGGCGTGAGGCTCAGCCTTGCAATCCTTGCTCATGCAATAGGATTTTTGCATAGGAAAAGATAAAAGGAGTGTGTTCAAAACAAAGTTAACGTTTAAGAGCTCAGGTTAATCAAGTAGAAGTGTTATGGATAAATTATCATTGGAATGAAAAGCAAAATGTTCCCCTAAATACTGAAATCCTTCCACCTTCCCTGTACCACTTTATCTGACTTTGAAATTGTCTAGTGCCACCTGGAGAACTGATACTTTGAAAATTATAGTATTAGCTGTTTAAATACCTTCCCAAATACAATTGGTATAATTTCCTTGATTTTCTCACCCCATACACAAATGCTAATCAATGCTTATAGTATTTAAGCATTCTTAATCCTAATGGAGAAAGAAAATGCTGCAGGTAGGTACAAGACATACCTCAGTATTTGCAATTCATCCCCAGCAGAAAATTTAAATACATGCTTCAAGGGAGTAATGTAATTCTCCTAATTACTTAATCCAGCAATAAAAATATTTTGGATTATACATAAATTTAAATACAACTTTAGTGATCTGTAACTCCCCGATGTTGATTCTTTGTGCAAGAATTTTAACAGCTCTTTAAATAGGATTCTAGTTAAAAGATTTTTCTTCTTGATCATTGAAGAAAGCGTTATTTTCTTCTCTTAAAGGGAAGCATCTATTCTTCCATTCTCCTAGGAGAATATAATAGTCTTGATTTACTTACAGCAGTCTGGAGGAAAATATTTTAGTGATGGTTCACAGTTTACTAATGGAGTTTTACAAAACAGCCTCTAGGAACAGCTAGAAATACATTGATTATATGGCTTCCCTATGAGAAAACAGTAATTAAAATTATACAACAGATTCTATCAGGACATGTTAATATTTAATTAGGCAATAAGGGAGCTTTGTACAGGTGTCCGGAGCTGTTGACAGGAGGTTTGCTAATCCATGTAGTATTGTCTTTTAAATAAATAGTTACCTCCTTGCTTTTTTCAAGTGTGAAGTTACATGCTTAATTAGCAGACATTAGAATTCCTGTGTTAGGTTTTGGTTTATTTCTTTGTCTATACATTGAGTGCAAAATCTTAGATGTTGTGGGCTTTAAAGAACCCATTTTCTCATTGTTTGCTTTTTCTGTCAGGGATTTTGTTAGAATTATGAGACTACCTGCAATTCTCTCCCAGCTTTTATCTAGTGGTGCTCATTCTGGGGCATTATGTGTCTTGGCTTTTAGTTCATCCCTTTAGGAACCTGCCACTATTGATGTTGCCCTACTGCCTTCTTGCAGTATTTTGTTTAGCAATTAGAAAACAGTATTAGAGAAAAAAAGATTGTATTGTCTCTAACAGTGATGTTTGAAAAAACGTGTTAATCAGGCCTCCTCTTAAAGTACAAGAGAATCCATTTGTAATCTTCTTGTAAGTGTAACTCCTTTAGTGACTCTCCCAAACTTGCAGCTGCAAATGTGTCATGTAATTCTTCCTTCTCTTTCCTGAGTCTTACCTTTTTTTTAAAAAAAAAATAAATAAAATGGGTCTTACCTATGTTGGTTTCTGCCTGGTTTTCCTAGACTCATACTTCTTAAACTGCTTTTTCCTTCCTGTTTCATGGGAGCATTCAGTAGTAATTGTCTGGAATGAAGCCTTAAGAATTGCTGCTCATTTATTTGGTCAGTTAAATACATTTCACAACAAGTTTTGATCACTGATTTGATTATGATATTCCCTGACAGCTGCAAAAGGACTAATATTTTTAGATGTCTGTAAAAGAATTAATCTCTTAAGGCAGTCGGAGTTGTTATGATCTAAATCCACTGGACTCTCAAGGGTAAGCATTATAAATTGGACTAGTATATTTTAATCATTATGCATTAATTTTCCACCTTTGTGAATGTACACAGATCCTTAGAAGCTATGCCACAGAAATTTCACTTTAGGATACCAATCAAAGCTGCAGTCCACGTAGATATTTTATTTAACCATGTACCTATTGTATTCCATTCTGTTACCCTCAAATCATTAGCATTGCAACATTTTGCCTGCAGTGGAGTAATAGAATCTAGTCTTGTCATGTTGATCGCTTGTGAGCATCTGCTCTGGGTTATTTTGCAGAAATGCTTTGTTAATATTTTAAAGAACGTGAGTTACAGATACAGTTTAGATTTTTTGATAAAGCTCATCAGGTACTTCACCCAAGCTACACAAATAATGATTTGCTGATGTGAAAATACAACTCAGAGGAGAGTAAAACTGAGTTTTTACACAGTAGCAAGACATTCTGTCCTAGTACCTCATTAGATTGTCTGTTCTGTTATGATATAGCATTTTGTTTCATTGTAGATATTCTCAAACATCTCACTTCATATAGTCTGGAGCAGTGATTTCTGAACGATCTGGTTTCTCAGTAGATCCCAGTACAGTCCATATAGTACAATGAGTAGCTTCAGGTGTATTCCTGGAACTGAGGTTACTTAAAGCTCTGAAGATGGCACTTTTTTTTTTATTATTTTGAATTCTGTCTTTCAATTAAAATGCCTTGGTTGACCATCCATTGCTGACTTCTTCATCAATGACTGTTTTTCATGGGATTGTCTCCCGGGATATGCCGAGCACAGTCCAGGAAAAAATGCTACATTGTGAAAGCTCTGGTTGTTTAATTAAATGGAAAACTAAAAACCTTCAGACAGACCGACACTTGTGCTAAGGAAAAATTAGATTTACTTTTTTTTTGTTTGTTTGAAATTGTATCACTTCTCAAAAAGTTGTAGATAGAAAATTTCTAGAGAGCTTACTACTAGATGTTCTTAATTTGTGTTTTCTGCTATACTACATTCTTTTTTCTAATTTTCTTTGTTAGCTGAAGAATGTATTTTCCTTTTATTTTTTTTATTCTGCTACAGCTTGTATGCTGTTTCCAAATGTTGGGAAAACTTGCTCTTGAAGTAGAGATATTACATTTGTTTCTAAAAGAACCCCCCCCCCCCAAAAAAAAAAAAAAAAAAAAAAAACCAAAAAAACACAAACAAACAAAAAAAAACCAACAAAAAAAACAACAAAAAGGTACAACCAAAGCATGAGAAATCTGCTGATCAGCTTCAGATTTCTTTTTTACAGAAGTCTGGGGTGTTATAACATGATTTTCAGTTCTTGTTGCATCTCACTAAAAATGGATTAATGCTTTGAGACAATTACCAAATATTTTTCTCAGTCAGATAAAGCAGCTATTCATCAATTAGGTAGCTTGCTTATATCAAAACGCTAAGGTCTAACAAACATATACACTGCAAAAACAGATGCAAAAGTGAATGTCTGAGTATGGATACAACTTTTTGTCAAGAACTGTAAGTCTGCTTCTCTCTTCTTTGATGGGTATAGTTTTTGACCACAGTGCAGTTTGACAGCAGAAATTTAATCATGTCCTACTGCTTACACCTTTATCAGAAAACTAATAAAATGTGTGCTTACAGAGAACATTAGCAAGAAATTTTTGAAATGTCCTTCAGGGTTTGTTTTTTCCCCTTTCTCTTCCGTCCATCCCTTGCTTCCCTGTCTGTCCCAGAGAAACTGATATAAAGCTGATGAGAATTTGCATTGGCTTTGAAAGCATCTTTTGTTCAAAGACTAATTTTAACCTTGTGATAAAGATTGCTTTTTGTATTCTATTGAATGTGGTATCTAGTAATTGTTTGTCAAGGGAAAGTGCTGTAGGGCATAATACATTTTTAAAATGATCTTTTGTAATTACACTACAAATGCCTTTACATTCTAATGCCTAGGAAACAAGAAAATATGTCAAAAAAGAAAAAATACTAAATGTTTTAATTTTAAAGCATTATGGCTTTGTATTATGAAAAGTTTTTTTTTTTTTTTACAAAAAAGCTATTCAAGCAAATGTAATTGTAAACAAAGATCAAAAGTTCATTTTCTGTAAAATACATAATTAAAATATATGTATTTGTACATTTGGCATAAGCATTATAGTTACTCTTCTAGTTTTTTGTACTTCTACTCAGAATTTGTATTGCTTTTTTTAGTCTTCTGATCTATTACTTTAGGAAGCTTTAGTTTGTAAAATTAGGACTTCTAGTCGAACCGTCATGTATGAATTAACAAGGACTGGGGAACGGCTGTTGTTTTAAGCAAGGGCAGCAGACCAGTTTTACTTGACTTGCAATGGGGATGGGATTGTCCTGAGATTCATCTAAGGTAGAGAGTAAACAATTTTTGTTTTATACTCTAATCTAGTAAGATTATCTAAAAAGCTTAGGATTTTGCTGTCTTAATCATAAATTACTGGTAGTGATGGCCTACTATCTGAAAACTGCATTAGTTAAGAAAGGTGGTGTGCTGAGCAAGCAGCAGTGATAAAAGCTTAAGTAAAAATTAAGTTTGATGTCTGTAAATTTTGAAGTTTCTCATGGCTAAATCTTAAAGCACTAAAAGAGATTATATTTACCATGAAATACATGGTAACTAAACCTTTAACTTGTCATTTGTCTTTCACACAATATGAGTGCTTCAGCAGTTTTTCTACAAAATCCTGACACATTGCTTTTTCCCTTATGGGGCTGCAGTCTTCCGTGCTAGCTTACTGATTTGGAAAGCTAGCTTGCTTGCTTGCTGGAGCTATAGTGTTAGATTGGTTTAATAAACACAAATGGGATAGTTTAATGTTGTAAAAACATTTATGAGGTAACGGTCTGGTTTTCTTTTTTTAAAAAATAGTTGGCATAACTCAGCTTATTCAGCTTAGAAATAGAGAATATTAAGGAAGGTTTACAAGCACTGTTTGTACTCCAGACTTTCAAGATACATGACATGTACAGATTTAGGTATTTTCATCTTTCCAAACACAGGACAAACAGCCATCAAAAGACAGATAAGGATATTTTTTTAAAGTATCGACTCCCCCTCTATAGCATACTAGATCTTGTACATAAAAGCTGAAGATGTGTAATTTATAAGTAACAGCAAGAATCTTTTTCAAGATCTGCTCTGTATTCGTGGAGAGATCAGAATACTTAGTCTTTAAACTGCCAATCTGAACGATCTTGCAAGGCTTAGGAAATAAGAGATTTTTAAATTCTGTTCTGATTTTGGTGAGAGAACTTGAAAAATAATTATTTTACATCATTTTATCATTATATGCTATCTGTCTTCAAGAGAAGGAAATCAATGAAGAGGAAAGAGAGGGCTAGATGTAGACTTCGTTCCCAAAAACAATGAAAAAGAGGAGGTGTCTTTATGGTACTAAATTTCTCATACCTGGTGGTGGAGAGATTAGAGCAGTTTCTGCACGGTGGGATGTTCTGAGATAAAGTTTTTCTGTCAAGGTGGTTTCAGCTTTTTAAAAATGCTCCCTAATTCACCGAGGGAAAGAGAAGGAGAGAGCAAGGAAGTGACTTTGCTGAGGTTTTGTACTCGTATGGGGAGAATGAAGTCTGGCCTATCCCCTCACTAAAATAAAATGCTAAATACAAGTGTTACAAATCTGACAGGCGGCATTGTGCACAACGTAGCAGTGGTTTGTGCCCTGGAAGGTGCCAGCAGCTACATCAAACCTCCTTGGGCAGAAATCATTAGCAAATTTACTTGCCTTGCTCCATGAGCCATTAAGTCTTGCTATGTGTTGTAAAAATCCTACTCTATCAGATAAGGTCTTTACAGAAATTAATTGTTAATCTGCATGGTGGTACCTGATGGAATGGTTTTGTGTTTGTAGGGGTCCTTCCTTGCTGTGGATTTAGCTTTCTGCTAAAAGGAACCTGACAAACTTAGCTGGAAAAAATTCTGAGCTTGGGGAAATTCAGGAGAGCAAGTCAGTGCTTTGGGCCTCAGCAAAGGAACCCTACGGAGATGTCACACGTCTCAGCTCTACAGAGGAACAACTCGGGAAGGATGTATAGGAACAGTGCTGTGTGAAGTGGTATTGTTGCTTCAGGTTTCACTTGCCTTTTGTGGATGGTTGAAACTCCAGAAGGGGTGATACTAGACACAGTCTGGCTAGACAGCTGAGTCACAGAAGAGGCAAATCATCACAAGACCTTGAGTGAGAGTTGGCAGGGAATTATGAGGACATAAGTCTGTGATGCCATTTGTATCTATGAGGGTGTGCAAACAGCAGTGAGCCAGATTTCCAGAATGCTTTAACTACTGCGGTATTAGGCAGAAAAGGGCGATGTCTTCTCCTCCACATTTTTACATAGGTGAAATTGTACGTCACATTCTGCTTCAATTAGTGGAAACTGTAGGGAAAACTGAATCTTGATGTTGGGGGGTTGATTAAAGCATTTAGAAAATAAGCTGTAAAAACACTTCACACATACTGGGTTTTCAAATCTTTACAGCCTTTTTGATACATCTTTGAGAATCTGGTGGAAAGGAGTACAACATTATTTACTTAGTACAAGCAATAATTTGCGTGAAAACCTGCATTTTTTCAGCTACTGTATTTTGTTGTTCAAGTAAAAAAAGATGATCTGTCGAATTTAATAAAGTAGAAACTTAGATTTGGGCTTTTTTTTACATTGCAGTTTACTGTCTACTAACTTGTAGTGTATGCTGCTTTAAGATACTTGACTAAAATTACCTTAATAAGGTATTTATTTAGAACTCTTTTTCACAATGAGGCCTGTTTGACTGCCTTGGTGTTCGTACTGACATTTAGTCAGTAGTAACCCCCTGATTGTACAGACGCATACTCCACTTGGCAAGTATAATGCCATCCCTCCCTAGAAGAAAGAAAGGTCAAATAAATTAACGTTGTTAGAAGTAGTAATCTGCTCATTGTGTTAAACCTTTTTCTCTTAATAATGAAAAAAACCCAACAATGGTCACTAATTCCTATCTGCTTTCCTAAGTTAAAGGCGAGAAAAGCTGAATTTGAAGTGTGTAGTGACTTTCATTGACTTTGGGGGCCAACGCTGCAAGGCAAGTTCTCTGTGTCTCATAGAACCCTCTGAGTGAAGAAAACACATGTTAACACTTGGTGTAGTGTGATTAAATGTATTTTTAGAATCCAAAAGTCTTACTCAAAACCTTAATTGTGCTGCAGATACATCACAGAAAACACCTGTAGTTCAGGAGTGAATACCTGTAAAAGTGGTTAAGGTATTAATTACAGGTACAATTAATCAATTCTCTTTCCATATCCAAAATATAAATGTCTGTGTGTTCTCTTAAGCAACCTTATTATTTCAGGTGTTCATTAAAATTATGTTAGCTGAAGTACTTTGGGAAAAATGGGCAGAAAAAGAATGTTTCTGGCTCTGCAAATCAATAGAAACACATCAGAGCTTTGATATGAAAAATCATACAGATTAATCCTTTTGATTCTTCTTATTATATTTGCCTAATGTAACTACATTAATTGAATAGGCATGAGGTTGTGGTATAGCTCTTGGGGGACTATTTTTATATATTCCTGCAACTGACCTCTTTACACGTTTTTCTGCAAACTTATTTTTTTTTAGTGAGACATGATTATGAAACAAGAAGTGAACTCAGTTAATGAAGAGCTGTCTTCTTGATTCCCTTAAAACAATAACTCTGAGATAGAGGTGAATGGCTTGATTCATTTCAACGGGTCATTAACTTCCACACCTACAGATGACAACATTAATATTCACAATGTGAATTATTTCTCTGCTGATTAGTTTAGAAGAAACACACAATGAATGTACTTGTCATATGATCTAATGCTCTGCTGGACACCCCTTTGGATCCCTTAAAACTCAAAATGTCCTGCTGCCCAAACTTAAAAGAGTCTCGCAGTTTAAACAGCCTGGTTGTGTTTTTATAATACAAAAATCTGTAGCAATTATTAACTGCAAGTGTGGACAGTGTTAAACAAAACAGTTCTGGGTGACTAGTAAGGCATGTGCTGATGTATTGATTTGCACCTTTATTTAAATTTAACTGACTAAAAACTGCTGAGTGTTTGGGCTTTATCTTTAAGATGTCTCAACCCTCCCAGCCCATTAGACTGAAGTAGTTTAGAGTTCAATGATCTGATTGCAGAGTTCAGAGATTATTAGAGCAAATGGGGACTGATCAATGCCTTGGGTCTTTTTTTTTTTTTAGTGTTAATTAATTAATCAACGAGAACAGAAGTATATGTGTAATGCAAATTAACTCAGTCTCAAGTTACTAGAATACCAGAATTGTTCATAAGCAGAGAAGAGGAATCCAAAAGCAGCAGGATATAGGTGCTTTTATCTGTGTAACATCACTTTCTTAGGTGATGTCCTGAGCTAGGTATCTTTGAGGGATTGAAATGATTGTTTCTGGTGTGCTCTCTTGGGGAAAAGAATTGGCTTTTGAAGCAAAAGAAGAAATTTAGTAACTGAAATATTCATGATTCATGTTTGGCCCTTGATTCCATTTGTTGTCACTGTTTCTCTTCATTTGCATTAACCCCCCCAAACCAGGTTGTTTTGCTGTAATCTAGTACTGAATACAGTATCCCTTAATCCCCAAGTCTGCATTCATTTGCAAGATTTCCCCATGAAACAAATTGATTTCCTGTGGATTATTCTGTTTACCTTTGGCAGTAATTTTTTAGCCTTTTTTTCCATGGCTTTGTCTTTTGGTGTTCTCCCCTAGTTGCTCTTTATTAAAAGTCTTCTATCCTTGGTCTTCAGAGTACATGAAAGCTTTGTTCAGTTTTTCCCAAGGACTGTTTATTGCTTCCACTGCGTGCGGAGGTAAGAGACTTGATTTGTTTTGGAGTTTGGGGACATTCTCCTGTTCCTCTGTATGTGGACCTCTGCTTTCAACTGCAGGCAGGGACCAGACTAACTCATCAGTCAGGTCATCTCTCTGTAGCAGTCAGATTGTTTTAGAATCCAGGAGGTTTTTAGGTTCAAGCTTTGAAGTGGTTCCTTCTTGCTCCAGTTCCATTGTGGCTTTTTATGCACACACAGTCTTTATGAATCAGAAAAGGGCTGTGCACATAGCCAGGATACAAGGAAAAGCTGGGATTTCAGAAGAGATAAGGAGTGATCAGTGCCAGCATTTGGCTGCCCATTTCTACAAATAGCAAAAATCAGTATTCCATTAAAACACCAGAAGATGGTCTGTGACAAACCCCGTGGGGTGGAGGGCTATGGCTACTTCAGCTGCTCTGGCCTTCACTGTTTTGGAGACGGCAATAACATTTGGCCAGCCACCAGAATTTCCTCTCTCAGTGAAAAGAACCTGTGATCCCATGTGAAATGTGCTCCAAGGGCCATGGCACGTGAAGTTGTCAGGGCTCAGCCAAGTGGTCCTTTGCCCAGCTATCTCTCTGCTCAGCTTTCCCAGCCACGGTGGGAGGCAGAGGAGGAAGGTGATAGTAAGGCATGTTCTGTGTAGGTATTTCACACTCATCTCAGAGAGACAATTTTCTTTTCTGTCACTTGTGTGATTTTGTTCTGTGTGTTCGGAGACAGATTCCCTGAATCATCACATAAGTTATAAATTCCATTTTGTTTCCATGAACTGTGAGTCTCCTTGTGTCTGGGGCTGTCATGTGCTAACAAGAGACAGGGAGGTGCCAGCGTGTCAGTCATTACAGACTCTCTCCATCGAGCTTACTCGGAGCTAGGAGAGGCAAATCAGGAATGGGATCCTAAATAAGAACAGCATATCCCTCTCAGGGGGCATCAGGACAAAGCAGCCAGGTGGTAATGTTTGGATTCCAAAGCCAGGAAGGATTTTTGGAAGCAGAAGCAGCATGGTCAGGAAAGACTAAGTGATGCACAGACACGGCTGAGGGGCCCTGTGGCGCAGAGGCAGTAGGGAGGCCGTGGGAGCCGCCATTTGTGGGAGCCGCCATTTGCAGGAGCAGCAGTCTGCTGGGGGGCAGGGAGGGCAAGGTCCCCGAGCTCCAAAGGGGGCTCGCAGAACTTCAAGGGAGACTCACGTGTGAGGAAACCTAGGCAGAGATGTACGTCTGTTTACCATTTCATGTGGCTCTGTGTAGCTCTTGTGGACATGAAAGTGAAAAGTAGCTGCTTTGGGGACTTTTCCAAGGTCTGTGCGTTTACCTGATTCAGCTTTGCAGGATC
Source organism: Falco punctatus (assembly GCF_963210335.1). Classification (NCBI taxonomy): domain Eukaryota; kingdom Metazoa; phylum Chordata; class Aves; order Falconiformes; family Falconidae; genus Falco; species Falco punctatus. The sequence goes on along the minus strand of NC_137591.1, from coordinate 20,802,049 downwards.
CTGGAGAGGTAGATTGTCACTCAGGTACTGACTGTGACTGAGCTCCAGGAAAGAGTGAGGCAAGGCTGTGGGGATTTGGCAGCAGTCACAGGGCCTGAACAGGGGTCTCTGCTCTTCAAAGAGAGAAGGGATAGCCTGGAGACCCATGGCAGACAGAAAAACTTCAGAGTGCTTTTGCATGGAAGCAGACTGAGGCTTTGTGGGTGTCCCACGAGAGGCATTAATTTAGGCTGTAATATCTCAGTCTTTGAATTCTTACCTGTAGTAAAATGAGAGAGGCTGGAAGAAGAACAAAACATGCACGTAGCGAGATGACAAACAGTACCATAGGTGGCTCCAAGCATTGTCTGGCATGCACACGTACACAAGCCAGCCACAGAATGGGAATCATGCCACATGCGTCCTACCATCATTTGCACTGAACCCAAGAATAATAATTCCCACCAAGAGGCAGGCTGTTAGCGTAGGCTTAGTGCCATGCTGCTGTAGCTACATAGCTTCTCGCTGCTGTGGAGCACTGGAAAAGGAAGCTCGTGGTCGCTTGCAGCACGGTCAGAGTAACTCCTAGCTGCTGGCCGGTGGCCGTGTGCTCCCTCTGCTTGCAGGGGCAAGGCCAGGTCACCAGCACTAACGCCGTTGACTTTGCACGTTGTACCAGGCTGGATGATGTGGTGGCAGGGGCCTGTAGGTACGAATAGCTTTCTGGGATGAAGTCAGAGCACAAGCTCCTCCGAGGCAATTTAAAAAGGAGTGAAATGCTCAAGAGGATAATGCAGAGCAAACTGATGTAAATGATTCTTCTGCATAAACTGCAATTTTTGTAATTTGTTTTGGGAGTGAGGGGAGTGTACTTTGCTGTTTGGTTTTGGTTTGCATAAATTCAGAAAATGTTGTGAATTATTTTTTTTCTGAAAATACGATTTAACTGTTGAAAGGGAGCTGAAGCTTTTGTGATGAAGGGGAAATACTATGATAGGAAAATTCGGGATTATTGTGATGTCCATGTTCCAGACTTATTAGACCTGAAAATAGATGAACTGGGGAGATTACTTTGTATGATTTCTACATATGTAAATGGGCATATAATTATCCATCAGTTTAAAATATTAGTGCATATTTACTGTATAATAATTAATTCAACTTTATAAGCAAATGAAGATTGCCTCAAATTTACATACAATGTGAAGAAAAGTCCCTTTATCCTTTGTAACTGCAGCATTTGGCAGGTTCAGGAATAAATAATCTTTTGTGGCAAGGGTATGCCTTATCAAACATATGCAGATCAGTGCTAATTAATGCTAATTAAGGTTTCCTGTCTATCTAGTTGGAAAAACGTCCAAATGTTATGAAATCCAGTTAGTATGCCTATTACCCTAATTGTTTTATATGGGATGGTTCTTAATTAAAATATGTAAATTGACCTTAATTGCTATATACTAATGGAGGTTCATGTTATCTCACTAAAAATGACAAGATGGTGGGAGGGGTACTTAAACAAATAGTTCTGATACATTTGTAAATAAATGACCCTTACTCAAAATTATTTTTAATTGGAAATTGGCAAAAGGAACATTTTGCCATCTATGTTTCTCTTTAGTTTTAAATAATTGCAGAATTTACAGTTCTTTGTTAATGTAGATACGGTGACATTGCAGCTTAATTAAGACTACTAAACAAGTCAACATTTTGTGTGTTTACTGTACATTTCAAAATTGTTTGCTAACCTCATGATGACCTTCAGAAATATCGTGCTTTACAGTATTGTTCTTAATTTTCACTAATTTTGGTTTTGTTTTTTTATTTTGATCTCTTCTATTCATATAATTGCATTTGTGAAGCTTGACACACCACTGTACTTTTACTGGTGACAGGACCTGTGACCCTGACTTTTCAGCAGAGAGGCTGATGGGGCGGCACCTCTTTGCACTTCACCCGTTAGTGCTGGATATGGACTTTGATCATCTTTGGGGAGGATGGGTCACATGTATGCTGTTACGTTACAGGCCAACGCAGTTTTTTACACAGTCTTGTATGCCCTCTATCCAACACAAGAGCATTACTTGAATGATCTTTTGTATAGCAGTTTATAGGTGCCCCACACTGGCGTTTGATAGCTACCATACCGTTTCACACACAACAGCAAACTTTTTTTTCCTCTGATGTAGAGAATCTAATTCGAGAATCTGCTAATTCAGAGAACTGGCCTAGAATTGTAGTTTTTACTCACGATAACAGTGTATTTTTGAAACAACTGATACATTTAAGTTTATGTTGTGTCATAGACATCTCTTATGTATGCCTCCCCTTGCAAAATCGATCTGAAATGTTTCACTGTTTTGCAGGATATCGTGACCAACGTTTCTCCAAGGATTGTACGTGGAATTACTTCAGGTCCTTTGTATGGCCCAGGCCAAGGCTCTTTCCTAAACATTGAACTGATCAGTGAGAAAACAGCAGCATATTGGTGTAAAAGTATTGCTGAACTGAAGGCTGACTTTCCAAACCGTGTAAGTACCGCTTAGTCATAAAGATGCAACATGCTTATTTAGAATCTCCAGTTTACAGATCTGTGAAAACTCAGCTATTTAATATTTATTAAATAGAATGCCAATTGCTTTATTGACATAAGAGTATGTTATTAAAAACCAGAAAAGCCCATTCAAATAATCCTTATGACAGAAAATTCTGTGAAATGACTGTTACACAAATAGAGAACAGTCATGATTTTTTAGTTAGGCTGATGTTTAGATTCAAATAGATAGTATCAAGGGAAAGACTTGATCCCAGTGTGGATGCTTCTCAGTTCTGTTGTGAATAATTTTGTGTTTAAGATCATATTTAAAGATGTAACTTATAATAATCTTTGTTGTTGTGAATAGAATTTGATCATAAAAGGGATCTTTGTTCTTTTCATTGTTAATCCAAATATGAAAGATACTTCTAATGTTTTTATAAGCAATTGGCTGCTTTAGGAGAAAAAAACCCAATACTGACTTAAGGTTAAATTCACTACAAGGGTAGATTTTTAAGAGTATTCTTGGCAATGGGAAATGTCTATCTAGAAGGTAATAATCGAAGTTGGGAGCAATGACACTGCCAGCTGGTGTAAATGGTTTTCAGCTACTGTTCTTGTGAATAAGAACAATGAGGTGGACAGTAAAATTCTCCTCAATCATTATCTCAAATGAGTAGAGCTAGAAATCCTAGAACCTACATAACTTCTGTCTTGAAGTTATTACCTCCATGGCTCAACTATGGACAAAAGAAGTGAATGTTCCTTAATGTATTAAGATATGAAGACAATCAGTTGGTTTTTTTTCTTATTCCTGGATTTTAAATGTATACATCAGCAAGTATAAAAATGTTTAAACATGTTGTATTGATAGTAAAAGTTAAGTGCTGTGTGTTTAATAACCTACTTCACAACGGATGGACGGTGTGTTTCTCTGCTGAGGTTCATGTTGCTTTATTTACTGTGACTGAGCTTCGTAATACTGAATGTGTGAATTGAAAGAAAATATTGTAATTTTCTGATTTTTGTTTTAATGTCCTTTTGTCAAAGTCCTGGGTATTTTATGCAGGCAGACTGTCAGCCGCTTCTGCTGTGGGAATGGTCTCCTATTGCAGTCTTCACCAAAAATCTATTACATCACTTTGTGCTTCAGGCCAAACTGTTCTTTCTGTGAGGAAAAGCACTAGCAACATTTAAAAAACAAATAATTTGAATTTTCTGAGACCTAGCCTCTTGTGTGGGATGAAGAAGTCCCACTCTTCCACAGTTCCCGGGGTGAGCATCTTCTGATTATCCCTCCCTATGTGAGTTATTACTGTGAGAATGTTAATTCAGCTCCTGCATGTTGGCTGTGGCTTCTGCTGTGGCATCTTTGAGGTTCGTAACACCTGTGTGGGCATGGGAGAAGCAGCACCCAGCAGCAGACCTTGGCTTTGCTTACGGGGATTTTTAAAACATGCCCGTGAACTTATCTAGGAACTGTCATAATTATAATGGTAAATTTATTGCTAACTGAAAACAAGTATTTGTTCCCTGAGTAGAAATGTGATTATTTAGAAATATTCTGTATAATTAGAGCTTACAGATATTCCCCCCACCCCCAGTTCCTGTACACTCCACTAGAAAGGCTTTTTAAACTTGATGTGTTTTCTTACAAGCAAAATCAATTTCTGAGAACTGTTTGGGTGAGCTTAATTAGCAAACTAAGAATGACATTTTCTTCTCAAATGAAGGCCAGAGTTGAGGACACAGGTGATCATGGTAAAAAAAAAAACTTACCTTGCTACAGTAAATATTAAAAACAAAGCAAAATTTATACATAGTTACTTTTGCTATGTAATACAAGTAATTTAAGGTAAGATTTATCTTACAGATGAGGATATGAGCAAAACAGCTACCTTACTAGAAGGTTATTCCACAACAGCATCCTGTCTGGTGCCATTAGCCAGAAATGAACCATAACATGCAAAAAGCAGCTAAGTTCCCCCAAGAGAGGCTAGTATTTAAACTAATTTTTGCAAGGGGTTGTGCAAAAAAGGACCAGTCACAGCTCAGTGAATAATGTCACTTAATAGTGACATGTTGCCTCTGTAGATCAGGAACTAGCATCTCCCTTGTGCTGTCATCACCCCTGTAGTGGGTGGCCTCATTCTTTGACTGTTCTGACTCCTAATTCTTGCTTATAGCTTGCAGTTATCTCTGACTGGCAGTCTTTCCTGGTCTTCTCTTCCATTAGCTTCTCCCTTTGAACCTGAACCTACTTCGAGTGGACTAGTGCAAAAGCTGCCACCAGCAGAAACTTGCTTGAGTGCCACGAGTAGTGAATTAAATATTTGTAAGGGTCCAAGCAGAGGAAAAAGCAGAAAGAGAAAGTGTCTGGATTTTATATGTTTGCTTGTGGAGTATCATCAAAAAGTTTTGCTGTTTCAATTTGGGATCTTTTTTAATTGAGTTAATTTAATATCACTCTTACTGGTTGGTTGGTTTTGTTTTGTTTTGTTTTCTTTCAGAAGACACGCACACAAAGAAATCAGGTGATATGCATAGTAAAGGCCCAAGATTACTTTTTTTGTTACTTACTTTTTTTTTTTTTTTCTCTGTTAAAATGATTTGCAATTACAAATGGGATTGTATTCTTTCTGGTACTTCAATCATCTCAGTAAGGTATTACTTCAGCAACTTGGCTGAGACCATTTAAGATATATGGTATTATTCAGCATTCATTCTTAAATTTTCAAAGGATGCAGTTTTAAAAATGTTGTGTCCACTGCTTCCCTGTATACCAAGAAAATATATAAGCTATCAGTCAGAGAGCTGTGAAAGTGAGAAGAAAATTGGTGTGTTTGTATTTGCTGTCGTCTTTTTACTTTTCCAGATATTGTGGTTTTACTTCTTTGGAGCCTGTCTTTGTGATAGCCAAACATCTTACATGGTTAACTAAGGTGGTTTTTTTTATGAGATTCTGTTAAGTATTTATGCTTTTCTGTCTTCTGGCCACACATAGCATTTGATGCCACAGGATTTATCATTCTGTGCAATTATTAATCAGGAGAAAATGGGGTGGTGTTGTTCTTTATTAGTAGAGACTGAAAACTTGACAGTGAGAAAAGATTGAACAGTTATTAATTTCATACTCTTAAATGTAATATTCAAATATCCCTTCTTCATTAGTATAAAGCTGCCAGCTTATTGGCAAATTTTGCAGGCCCACTCTCCCAAAAAAAGGTTGTTTGTGAAGTGTTGTATTAATCTAAAACTCAAGAAAAAGTGAAAGAAAAATATCAATAATCAAAATTTTAAGATTTAAATTTAATTACTGCTGTTTGAGGGGAGTGACTGCTGAAACCACAATCATAGTTCGGTAGTCTGTTCTCTTTACTCCCTAAAATAGAGGGACATTTTGAGCCAAGGAAGGCAACTAAAAGCTGTTCCTGTGTAATACAAATATTACCTCAACAGCATAATGAGAAATGGGAAGAGTCTCCCTTTCCAAGGCCTGCTCAGATGGGTTTGAAATGGCAGAGGGGAGATTTGGAGGTGGTGAGCAAGTGGCTGGGAGGGGGGGGGGGGCTTAGCTGCTGAATGGGAGCAACCCATCATGGGTGGGAAATGCATGAAGTTGTCAGTTTGTGTTAAAAGGCCTAGACCGTAAGTTGGACATGCAATATTTGAAGTGTTTTAGGTAGCAGGGCAAAAGAACTAATGCTAATGCCCCAACATGTCCTGTTTTCATATTTTATTTGCCAAAGAGGTACTTGATTATACAGTGTATTGATGTGCTTTCCAGCCAGTATATGGCTGAAAAAAATGGTGTTTTATGGTATATTCAATAAATTAGTTTACTTAAAAAATATTAATTTGGCCAAGAAGAGCTCACCTAATGATATGATCAGGAATGACAATCAGAAATGAGAATCATTTTTGGTGATTGGGAGGGAGTGGGATATATCGGTGGTAGCACTTTTTTCATCAGAAAAAGCATACAAACTGCTGCCATTCCTCATCAAAACCTTTTGCTCACCATAACTCAGCCTTCTCATTTGAGTTGGTAAGCCACCTACTTACACAGATGTCTATTCTTCTAGTCCCAAAGGCATGTCTATATATTTACACTACCTAGTAGCTGGGCAAATATTTTAAGGTTGCATACTACACTGAGACCTCTTTAGCATTTGCACTGGGGAGAACAAGCATGAGAACAGCAGGGTTTGAAAAGGGTAAAACACTTCTTTATGGAAAAATGTGAGCTGGGGTTTCAGTAGGAAGGCAATGGACACAGTTGCCAGGTAGTCTTTCTCTACTCTCCCAAAACTGTAACTGATGCCCTGTAGATGATAAAAAAGTAAGCAAATTAATGAAAAATCTCAATATGCAACTTAATTTGGGTCTGAGCATGTTCAGTAGCTCAAAGCAGTACAGATAAAGTGCTTTGAAAGGACATTGAATGAAATAAAATAGATTGCAGAGGAAATGTCATTCCCTACAGGGCTAACAGAGGTCCATCACAAACAAGCAAATGTCTCAGAAATTTGTACTGCAAGGAAGAGCTGGGGTCTTGGAAGAAGATGCCAAATAGAGTCTTTTTCAATGTTGCTCTATTATTATACTGGAAGTCTTAAAAGTAACTTTTTGGCCTCCTGACTGAGCACAAATGAGTTTGTGCTACTGCATGGCTCTAAGGAACATACACAGGATGCCAGATTGTGAGCTGTGACACTGACTGTGTGATTCAGATATCAGTGTCGTGACATGTTAATTGAGAAACTTCTTCTACTAGAAACATCAAGTACTTTTGGACCCCAAAACTAAGATCAAAACTCTTTGTCATCTTAATGTTTGTTCTGCTGCTTTCAGAATGTTGCTGACAGTCTCTCTGACAGTTACTCAGCAGAGAGCAGCTTTTCAAGGCTGAAACTGTTAAAGACATATTTTCGTTCAACATTTTGTTCAGAATGTCCCAGGAACACCTGTCAGGAGTAGCCGTGCTAGGGAGCGTGTGGGAACAGATCGCTGGATCCTGGGCTGATAACCAACTTCTTTGTAGCATTGGGGGTTTTGGTTTGCTTTTTTTTTTTTTTTAAAAAAAATCTCCTGAAATGGTGTAATTAGTTTTTTATATTGTGCAAATTTTTTGCTGCTATAGAGGTATGAAATAAGGCAGTGAGGTTTAGTTTGGTTCTGGTGTTTGGAGTTCTTTTGGCTTGTTTGTTTGTTTGTTTTTTAATAAATTTAGGCAACAAAACCAAATTTGTTTTTATTTTACTGTGAGGGTAGGAGGAAATGAGGGGTTACAGAGCAAGAAAAATACAGTTGAAGAAGCATAAGGGAGTACCTTGCTCCTGTAAGTAACTTTTGCTGCAGGAAAATGCAATGTTCAAAAAGATTTCCTGAAGTTATAAGGTGACCAAAATATCTAAAATTACTGTGGAACTCCTATGAGACTTAAAATTAAGAGACATTAGGTGGAAAAGTCTTTAAAATACAGAGGAATCATAGGCTTCACAGCTTTGCTGTGAGGAGAAGGTCAAAGTTGGATTTCTCACTAGATGTATTAGGAATAATTTGTGTATTTTTGCAGGCGTTATTATAGCTTTCACTTCTGATGAGTGTTCAGAGATCTGTGGGATGTTGTGTGGAGAACATAGTATTTACATTTTGAGATATCAGTGACTGACTTGATTCAGGTTATAAAAGTTATAGTTTGTTTTACCATTTGGGTTTCAAATTTGAAATACTTGGGAATTTGGAATAACATTTTTAATACAGATAATTAGGTGAGGTAGAACCTTCATCTTTGTCTTTGTAGGAGTCATGTTCAGAAGTGAAGATCAGATTGTCAGCCAGCTGCTCTCCTTAGGGCTAGTACAGATAGCTTTGCCTTTCCATCATGAAGAAATGATACTTTGTACTCCAAATACCCTGTGGATGCATGCCTCGGTAGGTACCTTGCAGACATTTTGACAAGCCACACCACCTGCAAACCTGGAATAAAACATTTCTGAACATCCAGGCAGGGCTGCGGCCATGTGGACCTCACTGGTAGCCCAGTGCAGCGTGGGCCTGGGGCAGGGGCTGCGTGTGCTCTCAGGCCTGCCGGAGGACCCTTGCTGGAAGCCCAGATGCTTGTCCACAGGAACTGGAACGGACAGAGCACAAGGGGAGGGACCCACAAGCCAGGCTGCCTAGAAGCTTACACACTCCCTATCACGGACGTGCCCAGCAGTGCGGAACAGGTACCTGGGTTCCTTTCTTTGAATTTCAGATCCACAACTCACACTAAAAAACTCCAGAAGTTGTTATTGCTGCAGCTTAAACTTCCCAAAACCAGCCGTCATGGATGCTTGGTAGGAGGTGAAAAAACCCCCACAGCAGTTGTTAAATTCACCATATGGAAAAGATCCCTTTCACTACAGAAACCTGGCAGTAGGCCTAGTCCCTTAACATCAGAGGAAATCCTAGATGAGGAGGGAGGGCAGGTTGGAATAAGGTGCTCATGCTGGTTACCTCACCCAGGAACTAAACGTCTTGGCCCTAGCTCGTGTGGAGTGCAGGAATGGCCAGGAATTTCCAATAACTGCTGTGGTGGGTAAAAGGGAAGAGGCCCTGGAGCATGGAGCATTTGACTGCCTTCCTTCTTTTGATTCGTTCTTTACCACAGGAAGAGGGAGGATGAAAAGCTGTACAGAAAGATGTTCCTAGAGGAGAGAGAGGAGGGAGCTGATGGGAGGAAGAGCAGGCATGTTCACAAAGGAGTTCTGCATCATTCAGGGGAGCTTCCACTCCCCCTGTCCAGAGGGCATCCTCCTTGCTGCTGGTGCTGGTCCAGCTCTTCCTGAGCAATCAGGGCACGTTTTCCTCCATGCAGTCTAAGGAGGAATTCAACAAAACCTCTGATTTACACAGTGGATTTGCACCAGAAATGCCTGTCCATTTCTGTAGGCACAGCAGTTTCTATTTGCAAGTGTAAGTGAACAAAAACAGAGGCTAGTAACAGGAATGTTGATGTATTGGGTCTTTGAGATTGCATTTTCTTATAAGGAAGGAAGTTTTCTGAGAAAGGCTTTTCCACAAGGCATAAAAAATGCTGAAGCCTCATATGACCTGAATATTAATAGAGATGGACTGAGCTACAAAGTATGGTGCTGTAAATTTTCAGTTCTTGAGGCTTAGGTGTTAGTGGGGGGGGGGGGGGGGGGGGGGGAAGGAAAATACAGGAAAATTCTCATCGATCATCAGCATTTTTCAATAGTAGTGTTGGCTATAGCAGATCTCCTTGAGGCTTGAAAAGTAGCAAGAGCTGGCACGGGGTCAATGTAACACCTTTTTTCTGGGAGAGATCAGGTGAACTACAGTCCTGAAAACTTCAATCCTTGTATGCAAATTGGTAGAATCTGTTCTAAGAAATAGAATTAATAAAAAGAAAAAAAAAGAAGGAAAAAAAAAAAAAAGTAAAGAAACTCCATTTGTAGTAAGCCATGCCTTAAAAAATTACTTTGAGGACATCAAGAAACTCAGCTGATAAAGTGAGCTTGGGTTTCCAAAAGTGTTTGGTAGGGTTCCTCATTGAAGGATTTGAAAGACCTTAAGTTACTATAAAATTAGAAGGAAGAAACCCACATGAATAAATAACTAGTTAAACATAGGAAACAATGTTAAGGAGTAAATACTCAATTTTCACAGCGGATAGAGAGCTCCAGTAAAATTCCCTAGGGATCTGTGCTGTGTTCTGTGCTGTTTATTATGTTTATTAACAATCTGGAAAAGCGAGAATTTCAAGAATGTAAAATTTGCTGGTAATAGTAAGTCTTGTAGGGAGATACAGATGAGAGCTGACTATAAAGGGTTGTGAAGGATTTTGCATTACTGAGTGACTGGCCAATGAACTGCCAGATAAAGTTAAATGAAGATAAATGTAGTATGCACATAGGATAAAACAGTACTAAATTTGTATATACAGTGATTGATTGTAAGCTAACTATGCTAGGGTTACAGTAGAGAGCACTATGAAAATCTCAGCTTAATGCTGAATAACATTGAAATAAAGTATATCAAACACAGATTTTCTGGGAGAGGAAGAGAGAACAAAGCAAAAGCCAACACTATGCCAGCGTATTGATTCTTCTTTTTTTTTCACATTTTGAATACACTGTGCAGTTCACGTTTTTCTGTCTCGGCGAGGGTGCAGCTGGATTGGGACCGGGAGGGTGATAGGTAGGAATGAGCAGTAGGAGACACTTCACCATGTGCCAGCGTGGCTGTGGAGCTCATTCTTACAGGGCATTGCCAGTGCCAAAGGTACATATGGGTTGAGAAAGAACCAGCTGGAAAAATTATTTAGAGAAGGCTATGCAGTGCATCACCTCTGGCTCAGGGAATTCCCTCTTAAAAGCTCAGAGAGGTTTCTCAGGAAATAACTGCCGTAAGCTTGCCCTAGAGAGCTGCTGCTGCTGCGTGTCAGGGAAGGGGTACTGAGCTCCGTAACCCATTCCTGTGGGTTTACCTTGCTGATGCACAAAGAAGAGCTGTTAGATTTGTACCCAGGATGAGAAGCCCTCTGCTGCCTCTCAGTCCTGTCTCAACCTTTGGACCATTGTGCCTGTATTACATTTTGACAACCTGATTAGCATGTAACTACATCACTTGAACTCAAGCTGAGATGAAGATATATTTTTTACTAGTTCGAAATGATGTGCTAAGGGTTTTGTAATTCAAGTGCTGTCTTCAATTTATGAAGTTTTAGAAGGCTGCATTTCCAGAGGGTCACCACAGATGATCCTACATCTAGAAACGCAAGAGAGTCTGCTAAAAATATACCAATATACCCAGAGACAGTGTTCATATATGTTCATGCATGTTGAAATGATCATGCAGTACATGTCATATTGATTGGTCCCAACTGCCACAATATTAATTTCAGAATTTTTTGTCGTTGTTTTAATAATATGGTTATTCATCTGGCAAAGAGGTGGAAACACACACTCTGGCCATCCATCTGAGGGAATTTTATTTTAGGAAAGCACCTATCTTTTGCTGGAAGCTGCAATTTGTAACTGAAAATAGAATTGCATGGTAAATTCAGTGAGAATTTTACAATCAATCTCTGATTCAGATGTACATGTTTGTGGTGACAAATTAGGACCTTGAGGAGAAATGTGAGAGGATCTTTTATGTTTTGCGCTTGGAAACTACTGCTTTGTTGAGAAACCTGTCAAACTAGTTCAGTGCAGAACTGTACTTTCATCCTATGCATGTTATAAAACTGTGACTTATTTTGTTTTACTTTCACAGCTAAGGTTTGACAAATAGTAAGTAGTTCAGTAAGGCAGAGGACTATTTGTACATACGCTAAGAATATACTTTTGATTTGAAGAGTGAGTTATCGATCCCTACAAGAAAAGAACAGTTTTCACAGTTTTGTAAGGACTATGAACGCATCTTTAAAACTTAGCCTTAGGGTAAGAACTAGGAGAAAATTAAAGCAGTTTCTGAAATACTTCACCAACCATCTCCTAGAAAATGACCCAATCTGCCTGATTATCGGAAAAGACAAACTCCTTAATGGCTAGCATCAGCTGATGCTGGTTCAGGATGTGCTTTGACTGTTGCTGCTAAAAATTCCCTTTTTTGAAGAGATATGTGAATGGTCATTAAGCAGGAGTATTGACAAAGGAAATGCACTAAACATAAAGACAGTGTGATTAAAAAGATATTTCTAGAATGTAATTCTGCTGACAGTGACATGAAGAGTTGCATATTTTTGTTCATCTTACTGAGATTCAAATTTCCTTTTATTTTTCTATGCAGACCATTATTTAGAGAGAAAAGACAAGCTCTTAAAATCCCCAACTGTTTTCTCAGTTTGGTAAGTTACTGTGTGCACAATAGAGTCCTGCGAAATGATCTGTGAAATCCGGCTGGGTATCAGGCAGAGCATTCATTCTTTCTAGAAATGTCCTCCGTAAACTGCCAACAAAGGAAATGGCATCATGTGTTAAAAAAATCTGTACACTAAGAAGTCCATTTCACACACACTCCCACCCCCAATCTGTGCTTAAAATAGCAATAACAACCTTGGTGCAGGGCGTTTCCTGGCAATTAATAACTGGCCAGGGTTAATGGCCCTCAGCAGTGCCTCGGGCCATCAACTCCTCCCAGCCAGTCATTACTCCCTGGGAAATGCCCTTTTCTGGGTAGTTACTGTTTTAATATTAGGATGTACAAGTTGCCGTTGGATGGGGAGAAAATGACCTTGTGGCAATGTTAAAAAATAACCCCCCAAATGGCAAAATTTAAAAAGTATTAACAGCCAGTGATCCATCAAAACTAAAGTCTAAATTCTGTAAGAATGGCAAAATTCTGCTAGCCTTATTAGCTGTGCAACATAGTTATCCCCCAAATACTTCTCCCCAATTTCCATTTGTTTGTCATAGGCAATTGATTAAATTACAACATTTGACCTTTTAAAAGGCACAGTAGCTTTGACATTCATTTATATTGGCTGTGATACGATTTTAGTCTTGTGTGAGGCACTGAGTGTATGTGATTTAGGTAATTTTGCTTTTTCTCTTTTATGTAATGTATATGACAATAATAATAATAAAGCAAATTTATACCTGATAAAAGTAGTAAGTGTGAGCTGTTCCTCTAGCCCGTGTTCTGCACTTAATTTCTGTGATGTGTTTTACATTTTGGGCATTCTGCTACAGCTCTAATGAAGAAAAATATGAAGGCTAGGTCTATATTTAAGAGTCTTGCTCACATACTTATGTAGGCTAGGAATACTAAAAATAAAATTGCATCTAACTGCTGTCCTGGCAGAACCCTAGTGTAGATGCAGTTATACCATCAAACTGTTTATTTTTGTTCAGGAGCAAGTAAAGAGTTTACTTTACTGATAGGAACTGTGTCGATAGTAGGAGAGCTGGCTCTGTGCAGACATGTTCTAGCTTAGACAAGAAAAGCAGAGGCACATGCTTGAATCTATCACAATTGGAGCCAGATTTTCATTCTGATTGACAGCAGCTGGACTATATCCCAGCCTCCTGTGCTTTCTGGGGAGGGGGGCTATGAAAAGATCTCAAATTCAGAGCGAAGTGTGGGAATAAAGTGTTCCAAGATGGTGTTTTTTTTTTTTCTTACCCACTGAGAGGAACATGTAGATTAGCAGAATTCTTAGTGGGCTCTGAACTGATCTTAATCTACACCCTCAACACTGCTGGTAGCTTCTGAACTTTTTATGCACATCGGGTTTAAGAACTATGATCATGAACTTTTACACAGTTTTCTTCATCAAACTTCTCGTATCTGTCACATTTCCATGTTCTAGATCTCGGTTCACCCTGCTTTTTATATTTTTATTCCTTTTTTTTATGGTCTGGTTGAAACTAATGAACTGTAGTTGCTATTAAGGTTAAAGTAGCAGCTGCTAAACATCCCTATCAGGTGGCCAGCAGGACCCAAAAAGCAAAACTCTTTCTCTCTTCATACAGTGTTAGTCTCATATACTGTTACATGAACACAGACATGCCAACAGATACCACGGGACAGCAAATTCCCGAGTGTCAGTATTGTGACTACCAGTGTGCATAGTTGTAACTCGCAGCAAATACAAGCTAATTCAAGTTAATATGAATTTCTTTAATTTTGGACATAGCAAACTGGACAAACCTTGGGGTTTGAAAGAGCACTGAAGCACCTGATTGCTGCAGGTGTGCTGATGTATGGTGACTCAAAGCAGCAGGAACTTGTTTGTGCATCTAAACCTTGTGTGCATATCTAGTCGAGGTGGTATATTCTTTTAGTTGTTGAAGGAAAAATGTGACAGTAAGTACATATTTACTGAACACTTAAACCCAAATAAATATTTTAAAGGCTTCAAGGAGACCTAAATACATCCTTTGTTATGAGCACATAAGTTAAATGTAAACTCTGAGAAACCAACAAGAGTCCTTTTCTATCCTATTTCCTGCCGCTGCACCTCTGTCTCACAACTCCCAGGAAGAATGCTTTTTTGCTGCTTTATTTTTACATCTTTCTCATATTTTTTTAAGTGCAGGGTTCCTAATCTATTTCAAGTTTCATTTTCTTTTAGTTCTTTTTATGTTTAGCATTTTTGTTATAAAACTGTAGTTACATTGATGGTTTCTGTCTGTACATAACAGCGAGTTAAGGTCTTATGTTGGGGAAAAAAATTATACTGAAGCTTTATTCCTAAATTTCAGAGTACTAAATTTCAGAATACTAAAATTCAGTATTTCTAAAAATCTGCGGTGCTTTTCTTGGAGTACAAGAACTTGATAGACTTATTCTTAGCCACACCATTCTTGGCCACCTAGCCATTTATGCGAGATATACCTCCATATTACAATCTGAATATACTTGAAGAGTGTTTCATTTAAGTTAACTGCAGTTCAGGTGAGAGTATCTAGAGGGTGTGTGAACTTTATAGGTATCCCACATTTTTACCTGTGAGCTGTATGTGTATCACAAGATAAAGGATGGGCATTAAAAATAGATGTAAGTCACATTTGCATTCGCTTAACGTTGTACTGTCAGCATCCCTCTGGTTCCTAGGGCGTCTGCCTTTGATTCTGACAGAGGCGTCCACATTTCATGTGATTTATTTATTTTCAGTTTATATTTTTTGGACCACACAGTCTCACTGCCGTATCATTGATAAAATCTCTCCAACGTTAGATGGCAGTTGGTCTTTTGGTGCTTTCATTTGAAAGAGACTATAATCCTATAGACTATTCAATGCCTTTTCATTTTGGAATGTCCAATCACATAGCAATATGTTGAACAAGTTAGGTAACATTTTTATTAAACATCCAAATATTTAGTGAAAATAGTAAGGCCTCTTTCAGTTTCTCAGCACCTTCAAATAAGCTTCCCTAAAAGATGGAGTGGGTGGAACCGGCAGTTGAGGAGGAAAGATTAGTCAGAAGGTAGCTGCCGACTTCCAGCCCTTAATTTTGTATCTTCTTTGCTGCTGGAGCGTAGCCAAAAAACTACTTGGGTCATGAGACATAACAGCTAGCTACTTAAGTGAATTGTAATGTCTGTATATAAAAAACATATCTACACACTCATGAGATTTTTCTGATCATATCTCAGATGGGAGCACTGAAGACCTGCCATCATGGGGTTTGGTGCATAGTGGTGCAGTTGTCTGCTGAATTTCTGGCCCTGCTGGGAGGTATCAGGGGCTCATAGGAAGGATAAATGAAGAGAGGCTGTTCAACAGAAAACATGGATTTTCATCATTACTTCTTGAAAAATTCTGTGCCTGACAGAAAGCAGAGTTTCCTTCTTTGCAAAGGGACTTTTAATATCATTTCCACTATGGAAATATTTATATATATGATTTTTTTTTCCAAATTAAAATATTTATTTATTTTTAAAAGTTTTTGAAAAGAAGCATGTTTCTTGCTTGCCTCACCTTCTTATCTTCTGTCTTTTACCTTTTGAAAATTATGAATACATGTTACTGGCCAGAAGCTATTGAATCCTAATTTGTTGCTAATTATTTGAAAAGCACAGGAATTAATTTTGTATAAGAAATGCTACTGTTGTTACAGCTTTGTCATTAAATGAGCCTAGGGCTGCCATTAACATGAGACTAACAAGAAACAGTAGTCTTCCACAATGTCAGGAGGGCTCTTACTGATTTGTAGAGGTAAAAGCTGGGTAGGAATCGATGAATGCACGTGAGTGCATCTGGTATTTAGCTTTGCTGCAGTCTGAGGTTTGTGCACTGTGTGTGAGGTGGATGGCATGTTGTGGTTCTGGAGGTGGCCTTGCTGCTGGGCTGTGGGTCTGATCTGTCTCTCATTATCAACTGAATCTTATGAAAAAGCAGAGCTGTGTGACCTTGGATAGTGGCAGAAAAAGTAGAACAGGTGACTGTGTTTGCTTTAGTACTCAATGAAGGGCGAGAACAAAATCTGAAGGTAGGTAGCAAGGAAGAAGAATAAACACAGTGGCCCTGCGAGATCACAGGAAGAGACAGTGGAGACAGCAATGAACCAGATCTCAAAAGAGAGCAAAGATGGTAGCTTGAAAACTGCATGAGAGAACAGAAGGCAAAATACGGAGATAAAAGACAGGTTTGAGCAAATACCAGACTGCAGCAGGTTCCAGTGCCTGGGGAAGGCTTGATAAGCTTAATGTCAGCTTGATAGGCTTAAATTTAGCTGGCTCCCTGGTGCAAGGATATGAAGTGATCGTGAAGAGAATGAGGCAAGAATACTTGTTGATCATGTGTGTTTTTGCAGGGAGGGTTCATAAGAAAATTCAGTTTGGCAGGGCCCTCAGGAGGTGAGGTGAGGTAGTCCAACCTTCTGCTGAAAGTAAATTGGTTATGAAATCAGACCATTCAGAGAAAATTATACCAATTTGGAGAGGATGCCCAGAGAAGTAGAAACCTAAGTGCTCTTCAAAAGAATCATTTTAGTGTCTGGAGGAGGAAGGCAAAGGTATCACAAAAAAATGCAGATCAATAGATAGAGCAGTTATTATGATGTTACTCTGTGCATTGTAGCTTTCTTCCATCCTTTCCATCCATGCTTTCCAACAGGAAAATAACCCAGAAGGACTTTCTGTAAGTGATCCTCAGTGAAGTTCTGGTGGGGATGGATCCCACTGGTCCTGCCCTGGCCATTGAAAAGATGTCATGTTTCCAGCCTTGTGAACATTTGCACATTGTCTCCTGTCATGAGGTGAACCTGTCCCATTAATCAGGCAGGTTTTAGACTCTCCTCTTTGTCAAGTCCGATACCTAGGCCTGACGGGAGAGAATAGCATTAAGGGACTGATATGTCTCCCCCGTACAGCTGGGGTGTAAAGCCCGCAGATAATTTCCTGAAGGAAGGGCAAGCCTTATAGCCTGTTCCCACATGCCTTCTTAATGACCGTACCCTCGTCTGTCAGAACAACCTAACCTAAGAGCTGTTCCTGCAAAATCAGGTAAATTATCAGTGCTTTTCAGTGTATCACTATGAGGATAATGGTGCACAGAGAAAGAGTGGGTGAGTTGTGGAGGATGGAACCAGGCTGACAAAATCACTTACTCCTCCCAAGCATTGCTTTGGCACCAGCAATGTCACATGATGAAATAGATCACAGGGCTCTAAAGTGTAAAAGAGAGAGTTTTTTCTCCCTCCTTTCTGAGCTACATTTTTCTCCTCTACCAGCACCAATACTGCTAGTTTTTTTTAGCCTTTGAATCCAAGGAAGTGAATTAAAAGAAGCCCTGGGGGTGACAGAACCAGGGAAGAGATTGGATGGACTTCTTGGGGATGCAGAGACAGATTTGACCTGAGGAATTGCTAGCTGACTGAATGCAGGAGTTGGGGAACTCTGACAAAGTTATTCAGTGTGCATTTTGTCTCTTTATTTTCTACTGAATTTTTTTTTTCTAATAAGTTAAGCAGCTTTGCTGCTAAGTAATAGGGGAATTATATCTGCGTGCATCTAGAAGCAGTCAGGGACTGGAAGGGATCTTAGGGTTCCTTTCAGTTATCAGCTGAACATTGTCTCCATGGGAGCAGCCTGCATCCCTTGAACATACTTGTCTCCAGTTGGCTTCCCCTCTCAGCGGGGCACCCCGCAGAGAGTTGCTTGTGCTACTGTGAGAATAAACAGTAACAATTAGCGAGGTGCTCAAAGAGCTGTGTTAAAAAGGACTGTGTGTATATCTGAGCAGATAATTTGATGAGAGAAAAATTTCTAAAGGCAGAGGAAAAATCCACAAACTTGTGGTTCCTTTTGCCAGCTTTGTTTTCCATATGTGGTTGTAAGAATCAATAATGTGTCAGCACCCTGGTGTAAAGCCTTTGCTACAGGTCATAGTGTGTGTCTGAAAATCATAGAATTAGATATATCCTTTTTCTGCTAGCTTCTCCGATATTGTATTGGCCTCCTCTGCTTTCTCTTTATATTAAGTCAGTGTGGAAAATACGGAAATACAGCAGGGGCATGGCAGATTCACAAGGGCTTGCAGGTATTGTTTGCAAGGAGTATGGCTGAAAACTAGTATCTGTCTCCACTTTTCTCTTGGATTCAGCCTTTGTTAATTTGCGTCTTTTTCTTTCAGTAGTGCTAATTTCCATTCACCCATGTATTTGTTTTTGCTCATTACCAAAGAGATTGAACTAAGATAGGTTTCCTATGCAAAATAAAATCCCAAGGACTCCACCAAATTTCCAGGGAAGTCTTCAGTCACATGGGTATTTTCAATGGAATTCGAAGGGTTTACCTGAAGCACTGAAATTTCTACAGTCTGTCATAAAATGGACATGCTTTTTCTAATCATGTAAAATGTTTGAATTTCCCTGAAGTGTTTTGTACAGGTGCTATATTTTCTTTCATTAAACATCTGTTTTGGGGAACTCATATTATAGTCTCTTCTTCACTCTTCAAGAACTACCGCATCTTAATTAAAGAGTGCCCTGAGGCATGGTAGATACGGGTGCATCAGAAGATCTCTTTTTTTTCTGTCCATTCATTCTGCTTTCAGTCATATTCCAAGTTGGTAGGACTCTCATTAAGTGTTTTAACGGAAGGTTAGCTTTTCATTTATCCACACTTTCCATGTGCGTGATCTGTGCCTACACATTCATGTGTATAAGCAGGGCCAAGGGCACGGTAGCTCAGCTCCTGCCATGACAGTGGCTGATATGATGCTCAGTCTCAGGTGGCAGAGGAGCAGTTACACCACCAAGTTGCTCCCTTGTTTTTCTATAGGTGCAGGCAGTCCTAAAGAGCAATCTGCTTAGCTTCATGCTCCCATCAATGCTACAGCATTCTGTTATTTTACAAAAAAATGGGTTTGTTCATAACCCTTGGGTTTTATTTGTCTGAGGACATTAGGTTGTAACAACTCTAGGCCTTAATTTGAAGCTATAGCACAGTGCAGTCACTGGCATCCATCAAATATCTCATTAAATAGATGGAATCTCATTGACAGAAGTAGAGTCATCATATGAAAATAACTGTCTTTGAAAATAAGTGTCTCTGTTTAGCCTGAGAAGGGAATCTTTGTTGTTTTCTGCTTGTGCTGCTTTTCCGTGTGTGGTAGGGTAAGCAAATGGTAATATTTTCAAACTCTTATCATCAGCTTCTCCAGACTTATTTGCGTGCTGATAATGTTTGGCCTGGGTTTATGTCGATCTGTTGTATCTCACTTCTACTTCGCTTTGAAAAACAAACTGGAGATCTCAAAGTAACAAGGTAAAG
This sequence comes from Falco punctatus, assembly GCF_963210335.1. Lineage (NCBI taxonomy): Eukaryota > Metazoa > Chordata > Aves > Falconiformes > Falconidae > Falco > Falco punctatus. The sequence continues at coordinate 20,782,299 of NC_137591.1, read as the reverse complement.
ATAGGGCTTTATTTGAAAGGTTTGCTACAGAGAGACAGCTAAATAATAAACATACTTATATCCCCTGCTTGTCCTATTGTCATTTACACAAATTATCTTAAATGTATTTTAAGTGCAAGTTAAAAGGGAAAACAATGGATGGTTAGAGATTGTTAAATTATTTACTCTCCACTCCCTGAAAAAAAGAAGAGAGAAGAGAAACAGAATTACAGGTCAGCAGTGTCAAGACATTCTGCATTGCTTGTCTTTATCATCATGCAGAATCTTTTTATTAAGGCAGCATAGAAAGAATAGATTTATGGACTGAAGGTACAATGTTTAATATGTCCATATCCATCTAGATTGACAGTTCCTACCCACATGAATTTCCCAGGAGAGACAGTGTTACTGGTGTCAGTGGATGGCATCATTTACTTCAATGTTCCATTATTAAATTGATAACAAGATAATTCCTCTGCTTCTCAGAGACATGACAGGGTTTACAGTTGTTAACTTTCTTATTGCATGAGATTTGATGTTCTAGGTAGTTTTTAATAAGAAGCTTATTTTTATTTCAGTTCTGCAACATATCAAAAATTACGACAAGAAAGTACAGAAAAAGAGAAACCTGGTTGGGTCTACAAGGCATCTAAATCAGGCTGGTTTCTAGAAGGGTTATTTTTACAACAGTAAATCTTTGTGCTCCTGTTGTTTTTCAATACTGCACGTTTAAGCATGTTTGTGAAATACAAAATATTTGCTGCAGTCATACTCTTATCTTGTGAAGTGGGTGTTAGAAATGTTCTGTGCATTGGTAATTCCAGCTGGATGATTTTGAGGTTGAACATTTCATCAGCCAGTGGCCATTTGGAAAAGCAGAGCACTGCCACAGCTGGCACTGAGTGGCAGTAAGCCTCCAAGAATCTTTCTGCTGGCAAGATGTGGCAGAGCTGTGACTTGTCCTGAACCTGATGTTGCACGAGAGGCAGGATAACAGAGGAAGGCTAGTGGTGCGGTTCTCAATAAGGTGGAAAATCTGTACAAACCCAAAAAGTCCTGTGGTGCTGCTTTCATTCCCTTGCTGCCTGCTCTTTGCTACAGGGACTGCATCTAAGAACTATTGGGTAGGGCAGAATCTGCCCTATGGTCTGTTTGTTTCTTTCTCTGTGTGTGAAAAAACTATGAGAAGTCTATATGCTGCACGTATGTTTTTCAGTTGAGATATTTACAAGATTGCTTATCATGTCATTGAAATAGCTGAGAAGTGCACAGTTAACTTTTCTTTGTAACAGTTCTTCGTTAACTCTTCAAGCAGCTGGTGGGCCACATGCTGGTGTAGCTACATGTGTGCAGGACCTTCAGGAAATGCTCTGGTTGTGTCAGCTCATTACGGCACACGGGTGAGAGATGGCGTGGGTCAGAACTGAGGGCACGTACCCCTTGTTCAGACAGATGGATTTTGATGCTGTGAAATAATGATTCAGCTGCCAAGAAGTTCTCCTGTCCTAACGTGCTTGTATAGATGTGCGTGTCTTTTCCATGGGCAAATGATGAATTAAATATGTTATTTTTCCCATTGTTTTATAAAGACCGTATCTTCAGTGCCAAGTTTCTTCCTAGTAAATGCTTCCTGAGGAATTTTGGTTAAAGATGCTTGAGTTTGTTCAGACTAAGCAGGTCCTGTTGCAAGGCTATACTGTGTTGTCTGGGAAGAAGAAACATGTCTTGAAAGGAAGATTGAGGTCTTTCTGTCTGACCCAAACACAAATACCTTCTGAGGTTTAGGTTGATCAAGAATAATTTTGGGGGCATTTGAAATCTAGTTCTTAATGTAGTCTTCAATCTCTGCACTCCCTCTATCTGTAGCAATGATCCTGTTCCATGCCTCTGCTTCCCAAACAGGTAGCTGTTATAAAACCAGTCCTTCAGCCTTCTTGAAAGCTCCTCTTGATTTTTTAGCTTTCAGAACAGTCCCTTAAAGATGATGTGAAGGATCTCTCTCTATTTCTGCAAGGGCTGTGCACATAAAAAATAAAATCTTGGGGGTTTTGCAAGTGTTTGAGGAAGCAGAAGGTGGTGCAGGTTGAGGCCAGCAGCAGTGTCTAAATGGAACATCTTTGGACAGCTGGCGCAGAACTGTCCTCAAGCATGGTGCAGCAAGGAGGTGGGACAGGCAGGGAAGAGAAAGCAGAAGTTATATTGGTGGCTGGATTTTTTGAAGTGCAGGGAGATTATGCACAGACCCTGGAAGAATAGGCTAGGCACAGATGCAGGCTGTGGCCTGTGTTAGGTGACCAAAATAAATATGGTTATTGCAGGCATGAGGGTAGAGGATTGTGATTCCTTTGTGTCTGCTGGGAAGTTTTCTTATATTTGCAGGAATTGACAGTGTTCACATTTAAATCCAGCCCCCTAAGATTTTCTTCAGATTCTTTCAGCGTACTGAAACTCCCTTATTCCCTGCAGAGCAGTACAGGACAAGTGGTAATTGTCTACCTAGAGTTTTACTGCTGTTTGGCTTTAAATAGATGTTCTCAGGATTGTCTGACCCAAAGTAGGCCCAGTTACTTTTTTTCTCCTTCCTTTTGTTTTGCAACCTTATGCAGTGAATTCCATGTGTTAGGGAAGAAAGATCACTTGAAAACATACACAGTGGCAAACCTCATCCTTTTTATTTCTTTTAATGCTATTGCATTCATGAGACATCCACATAGAGGTAATGGAAGAGAAAAAAACCACAACATTCACAAGGGAAATAGATTCTAGTTTAAACTTCCAGGGGATTATTATAAACAGGGAGAAAAAATATTTTAAGGATTATGAGAAGTACCTTGTCAGTGGCCTTTTAAGTAGAACAACTACTAATGCATTAGTTACAGAGTTGTATGAAATGTAGCTTTTTAGTAGGTGCTTTAGCTACAGTATATTAATCTTATAATCGTGTCCTAAATGGTACCTTATATACCCTCATTCTTGCATCTCCTTTTCCTCCAACAAATTATGTAGACTTACTTCTTCCATGAATGTTCAAGGAAATCCTGTACACGGAACAGTGTCTGATGTTACAAACATGCATTTGTCCCTTTATAGGCATTTGCAGAAATTGTCTATGACCTTGTGTAATGTCAGGGCATAAAGACCTTGACTCGTGACATCCGTCACAGTGATCATTGGAGAGGGGAGCGGTGGCTGCAGGGCCACCGTGCTCCTCGACACAGGGTGGAGTAGGTAGGATCTCTCAGCAATAGGCAAAACAATCAGTCTGGATGAAGAAGAAGAGGGAACAGCATATACCAGCTGTGCTTGTGATCTGGAATAAGGAGTGGGGCAGGGATCCCACTGGGCTTCAGTCATGCGTGGTTTTGCAGGCAACTCTCACTCAAGCCATGACAAAGCTGCAATTTAGTCAGTCTTCATTTACCACTTACTACGCCTTAGCAGCAGCTTCACTGTAAGATCTGTCTGTAGTCTACCTCTGTGGACTTTTGTAAGCCAGGCAAGTGTGGTGCGGCCTCCTGCTTGAGACTCAAGCAGCTGCAATTAAACTCATGTCAGGTTGCCACTGCAAATTTCAGGAGTCAAGAGAAGGACGTGCTCTCTGGGGATGCTCCTGGACTGTGCCATGTGCTGGACTTTTATGAGATACCATCCATTTGGGGTGGTAATATGGTACGTGGCATTGTAGGCGCCAAAGATGTTAAAAAAAAAAAAAATAGTAGTGAGAAGAGGCTGAGAAGCTGAAATGTGATACAATTTGTGTTTACTACTTTCCAATAAAAGCTGTGATTTTTATCATTTGCTATTCTTCTTTCTTGCTATTCTCTTTCTAAGTAATAGGAGATAATATTCTGTTTTCTTTATGAATTCCTGTGTGTAATTTTAGGAGTAGATTCAAGCCTCAAACATCACAGATAGTGCCCCTAAATGTCCGCATACTATAATTACTGTTTTTTTTCATGGGTACTGATTCCAGATGAAAAGACCATAGAAGCATTTTGGAGAACAACAGTCACTTGAGGAAGGACAGGTTTGTTAACATGGAGTGCTGGAGGATCTGTTTCTACCTAGGCATTACATTTAATTTAAGAGAACACTGAGGGGAAAAAAGGAGTATAAAATCCCTACTATTTTTAAATTTTCATTATTACCTTTGGGATCATGGTTTTCATGTGAACAGTCGCAGCAGAAATGTAATTTTTGCTTTCAGATATTTTTATTATTGTAAACCACTGCTTCTGTCAAAAGCATGTACTTAATTTTAAATGTGAATGCTAAAACTAATCGATATTAAATAAACATGTTGTCTTAATTAACGGCTCCTTGAAACATCACAGATCTTGTTCCTCCTCTTTTGTATACTCCCAGCAGAATTTTCAAATTTCATTAATAACACTTGACATAACCTAACTCAGTTACTTGTGAATATAGTCAGCTACCCTTGTTGTCTTACAACTTTCCCTGCTGAAAAATTTGGTTTGTTTTAAACCTGAATTGTGTAGATTTCTGATACACTTTGGATTGTGACTACAACTGTGAAAATCCTTATCGTGTTGTCAGTGTCTGAGTTGGGTTTGGGTTTTTTTGCTTTAGTTAGTCTGTAAAACGTGTGAATTTGTCAAGATACGTTTTCTAGCTAACTTCCAGTTAGTGCATATTTTAACTAGTTTCTTACTATAAATTTTTCTTCTATATACTTTCTTAAACTGATTTTCATGATTTGTGTTTTTTTAAAAAATATTAGAATCTTTTAATAGAGATTTGTATTTAGTTCTGGAGTACAGAAATTATCTTGAATATTCAAATAGTACGTAGAGCAAATTTTGTTTCCTAAACATTTGATCTATAGACCTATATAAGGTTTTTCATAATAGAAAAAACTATGATATAGGAGAGATTTTTCTTCTGTCAAGAGGGTAATAAAAGCATGGCCAGCAATGATTGTCTGCATTTAATGAAAAGCTTGGTCTTACATTTATGCCAGAAGTGCACACAAATGGGCACCTGCAGGCAAGGCAGCCACTTCATCAAATGCTTTCCTTCTCAAAAGACTCCCATCTTGCAAACATCAGTTAGAAGGGTGGATGGGTAGGTAGTCTGCAGGTAGGTGGGTGGTAGATTGATAGGTAGAGATTCATCAGAGCAAAACAATGGAAATAATGGAAATAATGATAAGTGATATTGTCCTTTTAAATGAATAGATTGTACCTCACCATGTCTAATTTTCTCCATAGCTGCCTTCCTTTTGAAAGTGTATTGCCCTCCCTTCTAATGATACTAAAGATCTCATTCTTCTTGGGGGAGATAATTTGGGAGTTTACGTTTTCCAACTATTGTGTCTATTGGACAAATTTTCTACGCCATTCTTTTCAATATTTTGCCTTATATGAATGAGTCATTATCCCTCACATTATGGGAAAGTTCAGGTGTTATACTGACTGGGAGTGACAGATAAAGCTCATCCCAGATACTAAATCCAACAATAAACCTTGTTTGGAAAGCAAAAAAGATTACATCCAAATTTCATCCTACCTGCGAATCACACTTACACATGAAACTTTCATATGTTTCACATAAGAGGGCCAAATAAACAAGTGTGAGGCCAGATGTTTTTGTGTTCTCTCCTGGTGTTTCCTTTGGACACAGACTGAGCTGGTCATTTGCTTGTAATTTCTGTGATTTCTTTTTCTGGTATAAGCTTTTAGCTGCTGCTGTATAGGTCTCTTGCTTTTCTTCTTGCAAACCTCATCCTTCTTAGAAGTCCTTCATGCAGGAGTTCCTGGGCTGAATTCTCTGCAGATCTCACCATGAATGTATCAGCTTCAGTGTTTCACTGTCTGATGATCTTTGATGGGTCCAGAACAAGCAATTTTGTTTTAGTCTTAAATAGAAATTAGCATTGCTACTTGAACACAACATTGACCAGAGGAGTAGTTGACATTCGGTTAACAGTAAATAGCAGTGTGTGCAACTGTAATTGCCCTCCCAGAAAAATCCTATTAGAACTTAATTTACCTAAAAACTTGAACCTCAATAAAGGTATTAGAGTCAGAAGCAGCTACAGTGAGAACCGGGACGTAAACGCTCAGTGCAGTGAGGACGGAAAAGCAAGGCACAGAAAACAGCTCTTGGGGAGCTGGGGCCACAGCCAGAAAATAGGAAATAAAATGTGTATTGTGGGGAAAAAAACCACTGGAAATTCCCTGTGCCACTCTCCCGGTCCTCCCAGATTTCCCCCACATCCTATGAGTCTCCTCCCAGTTGCCTCTACACTATAAACAGTCCCGGCTGCCTGTCACTGTCCTTAACTTGCATACTGTGGGATTCCAGGGGGCTGCTTTTGGTGTATTCTGGCTTTCTGAAATCAGCTGGACTGTTGTGTTTGTATGCTGCCACATTAGACCGTAAACGCTTGCACTTCTGCCTTACCTGCCTCTGAAGAGCCCCAGGTAGTTCTGGCATTGTATAAAGAGTAAATAACTTAATTCCTCTGACCTCAGAAACAGGTATGTTTGGCAGTTTTCCTGGTGGGCTCTGTGCCTAGGACGGCCTTTGTTCTTACTTTCTCAGATGGTGAAGAGACTGCAAAGTCCTCTAGGTGTTTGACTAGACCTGCTTTAAGTAATTTCCTTAATGACTTAAAAAACAGGGATAAAATAGATGACTTTGTATACAATTTCTCATCCCCAGTGAAACATACAGCTATATTTCACTGGGCATGCCAGCAGTATACAGCTGGTAGTTCCCATATGCAGGGTAGTGGTAGTTAATGTCTGGAGTCACAGTAAAGTATGACATTACAAACTCTGGTAACATGGCTTAAGGTGATTGCATATATATTCTTTTCAGGTTCTGATTGCCAGTATCATGTGCAGCTATAGCAAGGAGGACTGGATTGAACTTTCGAAAATGGCTGAGGTAATGGTTTTCTAAATGTGTTTCTGCATCTTTTTTTATTCTCCTTAAAAACAAGAACAGCAGTAAGGAATTTCTTGAAAGAAACAGATTCAAAGTGAAAAATGAGAATTTAAAGCATGTCCATTATAATTTGTTTATTCTGTGTTTTCATTAAAATGATGGAAATGTAAATTTAAAGGAAATCTGTTCCATAAAAATGGTCCCTTGGATTTTTAAGCAGTACCTGGAAAGCCTTTAGCTTTTGAATCTATATACTTTTTATTTGCATTTTAAGCAAACTGTATATTATGACGGATGCCCTGATAAAATTTAATTCTACCTTTGAGAGCCTAACTTGATCTTACCTTGCCTACAGGCACACTAGTTTGACAGCACCAGAAGAAATTTTGAATATAAAACTCTTGAATATTTAAAGTATAAAAGGCTCATTTAATACTGTTCTAGTTTTAATACAGACTTTCAAAAATGATAGCAAAGAAAGCCAGCATATATAATAGCAGTCAGCAGGCTTCCTGTAATATAAATCCAATCTTACACAAATGCAAACAGACTATGCACCTAAAATTTCAATTCAATTTGAAGGAAAAAAAAATATTTAAAAACATGTACGTACATCTATAGGGAATCGTATAAAAAATACTTGATTAAGACTGCAATAATTTCATTCAGAAAGGTGTCTGTAGCTGAACAAAGTTGTTATTTTTAAATAAAACTGGGTTTTTTTCCATGTAAAATATCTAAAGGAAATAAAAATCATAGTTTCAGATCAATAAAGGAAGGTTTTAACAAATTTAAACAAAGAAAAAAACCCCACTCTTATCAGTATTGCTAGCATTAGCTCAGATTTAAATGTCTCATAAGTTGTTGGGGTTTTTATATATATAAGTCTTTATATGTGTGTAGATATGAGTGTGGATATATTGAATTTGTGTTTTCATATGGCTGAACGTGTTCGTTTGGACTTTGTTGTTTCTTTATTCGCGGTGACCTGAGCCCTCCTATGCTGATATGGGAAGACACCTCTATTTTCTTTAAACCTATGAGGAAAAAAATCACTTTGGTGTCTTAGGGAGGTGAAATTAAACACTATCAGTAATTAGCTTGGTGATCTAGTGGACGTTAGTTCATTTTATACCTGTATTTACTTAATTGACCATGAAATCTTCTGTGGAATTCGTGCTTGACAGGAGCAGTACCGCTTTTAAACTGACTAAGATGAATGGCTTTATTGTGCCATTTGCTCCTCTTTCTGAATCTAGTGGTACTGCTATCCAATTTTAAGACAAGTATTTCAATCTAAGTTTGTATTTTGTGTTGCCCCTTTAGAAAAAAGTAGTTATTTAAATGCACTTAATAACATGTAACCTATGTGATACAAATATCTTCCGCATAGTGGGTAATCTCTACTCTTGTGGAGAGCAGCACACATGTCTGGGTGCTCTGGAATCCACAGCTGAAGAGCGGTGATATTTAATTGCATGCATAGGATCCTACCTAGGAGGTAATAGATGAGATGTGGCTTTCCAAAGAGCAGAAGCCCCAAAAGGTACCACAGTGCCTCTCAGCAGGAGGACGACCTATTCATACAAAAGGTCAGCTTGTCACGGAAGCCAGCAGCACGGCATGGCCAGGCTTGCAGAGAGCTGGCTGGGATGTGGAGGACTCCTGAAAGTGATGGATGGCTTCTCCCCTGCTCACGTGCTTGGGGAGCTGCTGAACCATGGCCACACAGCAGGCAAAGTTACTCCAGTTCAATAAGCAAAAACAAAATGCAAATGCAAAACAAAATACTAGTTACAGCCATGTGGAAGGCAGCGGGAGGGATCCTCATCTCAGGCCAGAGCAGTTCAGCAGGGAGGAAGAGGACCGTGTTTGTGTGCTGCCCTTGTACACCTCGGCTCCTTTGCCTTTCTCATTGTAAATAATAGAGGCTACTGAAGAGAAATTAGCACGAGTAATATGTTTGTGTAGACTTTTTTTTATAGGCTTTTGTTTGTCTGAGAAACAAAAATATTTAATGACACAAGCTATGACAGGCACCTGCAGAAAATTTAGAGACTAAACTCATTAAAGCAGAAAGGATAAATTTACTACTGAGTCACAGTTTTTCAGAGCATAGAAGCACCTGCACAACAGTGACTACAAACCAATGCTGCCCTAAGGCCCTGTAATTGCATTTCATTTTTTAACATTTTCCAGAACCAGCCCCTTATTGTGCTTGTCTCTTTTTAATTTATTTTTTACTTTAATTTCCTTTGCACTTTTGGGAAGCCACATCAGGTTTTGAACTTTTTCTCTGTAATTATCAACACATTTCTTTTTCAGGCTATCATAACCATAGCTTTGTCTTTTTTAAAAAAAAAAAAAGTAATTGAATGTTTAAGGAAATCTAACATGAACAGTCAATGCTACAGGAAAGAGTACTTGAAGTTTTTTGCATTTTTCTTCCTTTTGCATGTTTCATAGGTTGCTGGTGCAGATGCGCTGGAGTTAAATTTATCATGTCCTCATGGTATGGGGGAGAGAGGCATGGGACTGGCCTGCGGGCAGGTAGGTCTGTTAACCACAGCCTCTGCAGCAATCCTGCACTACCACGTTGATAGTTACACCTCAGGGGGAAGATACAAGCAGCAGATTACTAGTTTGAGATTTTTAGGTTGAATGTGTTTAAATATTTAGTGCTGAAAGAAAAAAAAAAAGACAGAAGCTGAGAACATACAAAATGCTTAGTTTTGCTGAGAACAAAAATGCATTATGTATTTGACAAGGAACAAGATGAAAACAAATAATTTCCAAAAAACGCTTGGACAGAACTTGTTGTTTCCATTTCAGTGCCCTGTAGATATCTTTTAGATCACAACCCGGTAACTACTGCATGTATCAATAACAACTTTGAAGGACATGAGATATACAGACATTTCATTTCACAATTTTTAACATAGGAACATAACTTTATTTTAGAATCATAGAATTAGGGCATACATTCTGGTAGTGCCACCTCCAGTTAACATCTTGTCTTATAAGAGCCTGCATTCTGTAACCCATAGATTTGATGGTTTATACAGTTTAGGTTGGAATTACCTGTGCTTGATGTCTTTGCCTTGTAGAAATCCGATGCAGAGTTTATCAATACATCCCATTACTTCAGTTAGGAGGATGTGTGTTATTTTGCCCATGTAAAGAAAATAAACATGCACAAAAGCCAATTCTCATACTAATACACTTTTTGAAGTTTTCAGATTTTTGCATGTTTTGGTCATAGTTTGAGATTTGTTTTAGCTCTGAAATACACCCAAATCTGGTGAACTTGGAAGTATCTGAAAAATCTTGGTTAATAGGGAGAGGTTTTCTAGAGGCTGACCATCAAAGTTAAAGAAGTCTGAAGCCTGTTTGATTTCCCATCTTACTATGTTTTGAAAGAGGCGGAAAAGAAGGGAGGTGCAGAGTGGGAATCATGATTACATGCCATAAAATTGACACATACTATTCAGTTGATCGCCTTAGAGAGGGCTAGTAGACATCTTAATTCATCCTCAGTTCCTCAATTAAACACAAAACTTTTAAGAACTGAGGTGTGGTTGAATAACTAAACCATTAAATTTCTAAAATTTTAGTAGGGAGGCAATAGGAGCTGTAGTCATTTCAGTGCAACTGTGGACAGGCTTCAGGTATAGCTTTATCATAGCAATACTGTCAGGCACAGTGCACAGGACATTTTTTTTTTATTTTCTGTGAAAAAAAATGATGTCAATCTGCTCCATGCTATAGATTTATTATTTTTTAATGAAAGTAATCTGGATGCTTTTCATAGCCAGTGGTCATTTACCAAAGTTATGATTAAAAATTGGATAAAATTATTAAAACCATCCCAACAGGACCACACTAGCAAAATGGTAATAGTTATCATTAATTTTTTCCCCTGAATTGCATTCGACAACAAAGAACTGTAGTAGCCATTTTTATAAGTTTATGAAGCAATTCCTACCCTTCACTCTGCAGAGTATAACTCAGTAGTTTTATTTTGTCCCCAGATGAGATGGCAGCGTGCTGTAGAAGGGTGCAGTTTGGTCAGGGAGAGCCCTGAAGGTTTCACACAGAAGCTGAAACAGGCTTCTTTCAAGCATGCTTTTCTTTTTTTTTTTTTCCTCCCCTTTTTTTTTCTAAGGCATATGTTATTTCCGGCTTTCACTGGGTGGAATAATGTATGCATGTGAAGTTGCTTAGATGTGTAGTCAGTAGGGAGCTGTCTGGCTACATGAGTTTTTACATATCTTTCAGCTATTGTAAAATCAGAGAACCAAATGCAAAATGTGAGCACTCAGGGCTATCATGTGGATTTGTGACTCTCCTTGGAGGAGACCAGATCCATAAAGCAAGAAGAAGATTACATTATATATACATATATGTTTGTATAATAATAAAATTTCTCTCTTCCCCATACAATACGGATATTCTTTTGAATGTTTAATATCTACTACTCTGGCTAAAATATATTCTTGTGTTTTCTTAACTGTTTCGGCAAAATGAGAGCTCAGAAAATAATCTACTACTTTAGACAAATTAATAAAACAAACCATTTTTAGAGGGCCAGATCCTGAGGTTCTTCTCACAGTTGGCTAAAATTAAATTACAGTGGCTTTAAATGTAGTTTATTGAAGCAAAGGGTGAGGACAAACTGGATAAAATAATGACACATGCGATGAGATTCATCAGTAGCTCTTTGGGGGCTTTCACATGTGGTGGCCCCTGGAGCTCCCCATCGTTAGACAGAAAAGCGCTAGGAAGTATTTTGGCTCTACTCCTAATTTTTTTATATCCTGCCCCCCCCCCCCCTCCCCCCCCGCCCCCCCCGAGCTGAAGTCGAATAGGTCATGCATAGGTGATGTGGGGGAAGAAAAGGCTCAGATATGCCCTGGAAAAAAAAAAAAAAAAAAAAAAAAAAAAGAAAACAAACCCACTACTCAATATCTAGAAGTTAGGGCATGAGGTTTTGAGACAGAGCGGCTTTCCTGGTTGTACAGTGAAGCAGGTTTTCTTAAATCTGTTTGATAACATAATCCACATCTTCATAGGAAATTTTTTTAGGGATTAGGTCCCTTTTCATGCTTAAGCACATTAAATCCTCAGGAAACTACAGAAATTGCTGAGATGAAAAATAATGGCAGAAAAACATGTATATGTATTTTTACTATTTATAATGTCTATAATGTTCTGCCTTTGTGTTGTCATTGTTTAAAAAAAGAGGGAAAGGAAAGGTTAATTACACTGTCTACTTTTTCTCCTCATTTCAATTCCTATGGTGTGCCTAAGGGTAAGTGTAGAAATCTGGGAACATCAGATTTAGGTTTTTTCTCTATCCTATTTTGTTATCTAGTCTCAAACACTTCCACTGTTTTATACCCACCGTAAATTTAAAAAATTCCAGATATATCCAAATTATAAATAAATATAAAAAAAGGAATTGGTATTAAGCATGGCTGTTTATACTGAATTACAGTTCTCGGCTTTTATTTGATTTTAATTCCAAGTCATTAGTGCAGACACTGTGGTGCCCAAACAGCATAGCTAGCCAGAGGGTAATATTAAGAGGCATCTGTATTGCTGCCAATAAGTTACTTAAAGCTGGTTCTGTATAAAATGTCAATTATATTTACTAATGCTGATTAATGACAATAAAGTTAAGGTTTGTATTCTTTTGTAACAGTCTGCAACTGTATAAAAGTTGGATATCACTAAAAATCGTAATAGTGTTTCCAGCATTAGGTTTAACAGCACTAATGTGTGGATTTTCATTGAATCAGGTAACACAAGCTTACAAAACATTTAATAGTAAACATTAAGACAACACCGTGAACAACAGATTATTAAAAAATGATAGTATTGCTTTCCCACTATAGTTCATTACTGTAGTAATTATAGCATATTATTATGAAAATAATAAATCAACAACTGAGATAATAGCACTCAGATTTCAGCATCTAAGTTGTGGTGGTGTATTTGTGGTGCACTTCTTGTCTCTTCACTGGAAACTATGCAAAAATGTTCTGATTTTTTTCCCACTTAGCTTCTAAAAAGTGGCATTAAATATTCAGAACCGTTACTGCGATGCAAAATCAACAAATTTAAGCATTTGGCTTTGTGGTTTTGGTCAAAAAGTCAACAAGTCTCTCCAGCTGCGCTGGTAAGAATGAAAAAATAGTTGGATTTAGTCAGTAATCCGGGTTTTACTTTGCTTTCCTGCTAAATGTTGTGTCATCCTTTATTGTTATGAAACCTAGGTCTAGTAAATGTAGTGTGCATATACCTAGAATCTCTAGAATAAGACCGAGTAGGACAAGTGATGTCCAAAGTCTTCCAAAGTATCAGTAGGTCTCCTTGGCCTACTGGGAGTGAAAAACAACAGAGGGAAGAGAAGAGCACCTTACGGATGCTTCAAAAGTAGTAACAAAGATGCTGGAAGAGTAGCTACAAAGAAGGAAAGATGATTCTCTGCAGTGTCAGATGATACAGCAAGGGACAACAGCCACAAATTGCAGGCTGAACATTTCAGGTTGGGCATCAGGAAAAAAATTCACTAGGAAAGTGATGCAGTACAGGAATGTGTTGTCTAGTAGGGCTGTGTACTCAACATTTCTGGAGTTTTCAGGGCTCAGGCAGGCATAGTTTCATGGCCAGCTTCAATTGATTGTGGTGCTAGTCCCACTCAGAGCGGCAGCTTAGACTAGCTGCCCTCCAGAAGTCCACTGAGACAAACATTTCTGTGATTTTGTGGATTCACCCTGCTTAATTCCTATCCAAAGGTACTGCATTCTTTGTACCAGCAATAGGAAGTGAGTAGAATCATAGAATTCTTTAGGCTGGAAAAGATCTTTGAGATCATCAAGTCCAACTGTTCACCCAGGACTGCCAAGTCTATCACTAAACCATGTTCCCTAAGCACTGCATCTGCACGTTTTTTTAATACATTCCTCCAGGAATAGTGATTCCACCACCTCCCTGGGCAGCCTGTTCCAATGCCTGACCACCCTTTCAGTGAAGAACTTTTTCCTAATATCCAGTCTAAACCTGCCCTGGCACAACCTGAGGCAGTTTCCTCTTGTCCTGTCGCTGGCTACTTGAGAGAAGAGACTGACACCCACCTCCTTTCAGGTACTTGTAGAGAGCGGTAAGGTCTTCCCTGAGCCTCCTTTTCTCCAGGCTGAACAACCCCAGTTCCCTCAGCAGCTCTTCATAAGACTTCTTCTCTAGACCCTTCACCAGCCTCGCTGCTTTTCTTTGGACGCTCTCCAGCACCTCAACGTCTTTCTTGCAATCAGGGGCCCAAAACCGAACACAGTATTCAAGGTGCAGCCTCACCAGTGCCGAGTACAGGGGGACGATCACTTCCCTAGTCCCCCTGGCCACACTGTTTCTGGTACAAGCCAGGATCCTACTGGCCGCCTTGGCCACCTGGGCACACTGCTGGCTCATATTCAGCTGGCTTTCAGCCAGCACCCCCAGGTCCTTTTCCTCCAGACAGCTTTGCAGCCAGTCTTCCACAAGCCTGGAGCATTGTGTGGGGTTGTTGTGACCCAAGTGCAGGACCTGGCAGTTCTTTTTGTTGAACCCCATGCAACTGGCCTCGGCCCATGGGTTCAGCCTGTCCAGATCTCCCTGCAGAGCCTTCCTATCCTCAAGCAGATCAACACTTCCACCCAACTTGGTGTCGTCAGCAAACTTTCTGAGGGTGCGCTTGATCCTCTTGTCCAGATCATCAATAAAGACACTAAACAGGAGTGGCCCCAGTACTGGGCCCTGGGTAACACCACTTGTGACTGGTCACCAGCTGGATGTGACTCTATTTAGTACCACTTCTTTGGCTTGGCCATCCAGCCAGCTTTTAACCCAGCATAGTTATAATTTTAATCCACCCGTCCAAGCCATGATCAGCCAGTTTCTCCAGGAGAATGTTGTGGGACACGGTGTCAAAAGCTTTACTAAGGTCTGGGTAGACAGCATGCACAGCCTTTCCCTCATCCATTCAGCACGCTATCTTGTGGTAGAAGATCAGGATTATCAAGCAGGACCTGCCTTTCATAAACCCACGCTGGCTGGGCCTGATCCCCTGGTTGTCCTGCACATGCTGCGTGGTGACAGTTAGAATAATCTGCTCCATAACCTTCCCCACCACTGAGGTCAGGCTGATAAGCCTGTTGCTTCTCAAATCCTCCTTCCTGCCCTTCTTGTAGATGGACATCACACTGGCAAACCTCCAGTCTTCTGGGACCTCCCCAGTTTCCCAGGACTGTTGATAAATTATGGAGAGTGGCTTGGCAAACTCCTCTGCCAGCTCCCTCAGTACCCTCGGGTGGATCCCGTCCAGCCCCATAGACTTGTGCACATCTAACTGGAGCAGCAGGTCGCTAACCATTTCCTCCTGGTCTGCGGGACTCCATTCTGCTCCTCCTCATCCCTGTCTTCCAGCTCGGGGGTCCGAGTACCCAGAGGGAAGCTGGTCTGGCTGTTAAAAACCAAGGCAAAGAAAGCATTGGGTACCTCAGCTTTCCTCATCCTTTGTGGCAATGTTCCCCCCACAGCCAATAAAGGGTGCAGATTATCCTTGCCCCTCCTGTTTGGAATGTATTTCTGAAAACATTTTTGTTATCTTTTACTGCAGTGGCCAGCCTGGGTTCTAGCTGGGCTTTTGCCTCTAATCACCCTGTGTAACCTCGTGACATCCTTGTAGTCCTCCAGAGCTGCCTGCCCCTTCTTCCGAAGGTGGTAAACTCTCCTCCTTTCCCTGAGGTCCAGCCGGGCCAGTCTTCTCCCCTGCTGGCTCATCTTCTGGCACATGGGGACAGCCTGCTCCTGTGCCTTTAAGACTGCCTTCCTGAAGAATGTCCAGCTTTCCTGGACCCCTTGGCCCTTCAGAACTCTCTCCCAAGGGGCTCTGTGTCCACCAGGCTCTTAAATAGGCCAAAGTTGGCCCTCCGGAGGTCCCATGCAGCAGTTTTGCTGACCCCCCTCCTTACTTCTGCAAGAATCAAAAACTCTACCATCTTGTGATCGCTATGCCCAGGATGTTCTCTGACCACCACATCACCCACCAGTCCTTCCCTGTTTGTAAACAACAGTAGTAGTGGATAAAAAGAAGCAGAAGGACTCACTGTTCTCTTGGGGTAAGATGATCGGTATGTTAGGGAAATCTCAAGTTGAAAGCGACACATCAGTTCAATTTCCAGAGCACAGAGGATACTTCCATACTTTTTAAGAAAACCAGTCTTATATTCAAAGATCTCAGCCTAAGTGCAAGAACAGAGATTCTTTATGCCGGGGGTCCTCAAACTACGGCCTGCAGGCTGGATCCAGCCCCCCAGGGTCCTCAATCCGGCCCCCCAGGGTCCTCAATCCGCCCCCCGGTATTTACAGAACCCCCCTGCCCCCCCCGCCGGGGGCTGGGGGGGGAAACCAAGCAGCCGCAGATGACTGCCTGCCACTGCATCTGCGCACTGGCCCCCTGATTAAAAAGCTTGAGGACCCCTGCTTTATGCTATAAGCAAATATTTTAAAAGTTAATAACATCCTAGCTTACAAATATTTCTCATTAATTAGTCATACCTTCTAAACTCCCAAAAATAAAAAAAATCTTTGCTTATCTCAGCATTTAAGCTATAGGTTTGGGGGATCATTTGCTTTTTTTAGTTTATATTGAAGGAGTCACGTATGTGTCTCTTGTGAGCACTGAAATCCAGATCCTGGTAGCTTAACTATTCAGATCAAATGTAAGATGAACTTGCTTTGTGGTTCTTTTCTTACCTTTATTTTCATTTTACTTGAACTGTACTTGCTACAGCCTCTGTTGCTGGCTGTATTCACGTTTATTGCCTGCAATTAGGAGGCAAGTTTCATAAAAGCCCACATTGCCTCATTCAGAAGATGACAAATCTGTCAAAAACAAAAAGCCAAAGAACCCCACAGCCCTGGTTACTCTGCAAAGATGAGAACTGGCTGCATGGCTCAATTAGATTTGCCCTGCTGTACCTTGGAAATAGGAAAGATGAGGCTGCTTTTTAATTGAAGTGCACAGCATAGCATGCTAATTCGCTGTTGCTCTGCCAGCAAGGAGCTTGAAGTATTTTAAATAAATGATGCCCCAAACAGAATTTGATTATATCTGTGTTCATGTGGCATTCTACTATCAGCCGACAATAATATGCTGGTTAAGTATAATTCATTGAGTCCTGCAGGCAGTATTAGTTCTCTCTCTTCTCTTTTGGTATCAACAGATTAATGCAAAGTGCAGCAGGGTGGTGGTACACTGTGCTATAGCAGCAATGGGAACATTGTCACCCAAAATCCAGTACAAACCAGTATAACCAAAGTGAGGTTTGTGTTTGTGGTGGGGTTTCAAGATTTATATGTTGTTTTGTTCTCTTGCATTGACCACTTCAGTCCATTTTGGCTGGGATCTTAAGAAGGTAAGTCCTACCTGATCTCACTGTGTCTGTCAGTACCCTCTGTTGCTTTGGGGCATGTTTCAACCAAGTGACCTATTTCAGTCATGTTTCTCAGAGTTGAAACTATTTCAAATATACTAAATTTCTGTAAGTTTCATAGGACTAGGCAGCTGGGTAGGGGGGAGAAATTGTCTGCTACCCAAGCTGATAGATACGAACAGGAGCCTTAGTACAGCTGATGGAAAAGCTCAGGCAGATGCAGGAAATCCAATACCAAGGCGCAGTCCCCTCAGAAACAAGGATTCCTTGGCTCGGGTGGTGAGGTGTTACTCTGGATGTGCAGAGATGTGCTGCACTGGATTAGGGATGTGCAGGGACAAGGGGTGCTGCTGATTGTCTGCTCCAACTCCTGCAAATGTAGATCTACACACGCTTTTTTGCAGGCCAGGAGATGTGATTTCTGGGTTTACATTCCTGGCTCCCACGCTGATTGTAGCCACATGTCATCCTTTCTCATAGTTCAGTTTTGTTGTTTTAACCTCTTTGGATGATTTTTTCACCATCCTGTTTCATATGTGTCTCTTCCCTTTTTCTTTCCACTCCCTCCTCCTTTAAAATCCTCCTTATAAAGTTAATCCTTCCCTGAGTTGCTTTCGAAGTAACACTTTACTCGGGCTGTTTCTCTGGAAATCTGCACAGAAGCAGCTTGCTGACTGCGTGGTCCCTCCTGGGGTGGTGGCATCACTCACCTTCCTGCAGTACCCGAGGATTCATTTCCTTTTCTCTTGCCCTCACAGAATTCCAGTGTAATTAAATGTCGTGATTTAAATAGAGTGCTTCCATGTCTTTGGTTCCGTATGTCCTTTATGTGTTCAAGTATTCTATTTTTTTATAACATGTAAAAGGAGACAATACTTAATAATGAGGTATGATAGTTAATTGGTATTTTGTCATTAAGAATTCTGGTTTTCATATACTTGAGGAGAAATTAATTAAGATGCACAGTTTAATAAATTCATCATCAGAACACTATTCTGTAATTTTATATTGCAGTTTGACAACATTTAATGCACTATTATTGCTTTGAAAGATTTTTAATTGAATTACTCAATAGACAAAATGGAAAATAAAAAGGGATTATAAATAGGACAGTAACAGCACTACCAACTTGCTGAAACTTTTTAATGACAAGGTGTGCTGTTAATAAGGTTTTAAATACTGTTTATGTGTGGTGAATTTTTATTTACATATGGAAAGCATTCTCTACAGAATGGATTTTCTTAGAAAACGTAAAAGTGATTCTGTTTCCTTGAAATTCATGAAGATATAAAAGCAAATTGGGGATAACCTTATCTTCAGTCTCACTATGATGGAAGCGTTTCAGCTGGAATTCACATTATGGATGACAGATGTCACAAAGAAGGTCAATTTGGCCAAAGTATCAGTGACCTGCCACTGTTTAAAAATGAAACAAAAAGACTTGGGCTGTCTTAATGACACTTTAGTAGCCTAACTACAATGGAGTATATAGTGAGTGATTCCTGGAAAGGAAGAAAAGCATGATTTTCTTTTAAATCAAATGGCAACCTGTACTTATTCTTGAAATTGTATTTTAATGCACTGAGTTTTCAGAAAAGGGAGATGTAGAAAATTAGGGCAAGGATATTTCTATGGTCTGCATGGTTAAATGTTTTGGTTAAATGCTCAGATTCTGTGGACTGCCTTGCCTTTGGATATGTGGTTGTAGCATAAGGTATTGCAGTTGTTCATACTGATGATGTCTGGTAAGCAGGATTTATTGCAAAGGTAATGATCAGCAACAAGTATCTACGTGCAGGTAAAATATTTTAAGATTATTCATCTTGGTGCACAAAGTTAACTACGCAGTGCACATTAATAGCTTTCTCTTTCTATGGTTGCAGTTTTATGCTACCATTTCATAAAGTTAATTAACAGTGTGTTAACTAGTCTCTTCACTGCCTACACAAGAATTTTCAAGACTAGGTTCATACTTTTTTTAATTTTGCCTCACCTCCTAGTAAAGTTAGTCAGTGCACTGGGAGGCTTGTGAATTCAGGCCCATATGAAGATCATTTTAAAAGTGAGTGGGAAATACTTCTCAGAACATTGGTTTTAAATTCCTTAGTTTGGTTGTTTCAAATGTTTATGGTTTCCTCAATTATTTGGTATTTTCTGCCTCTTTATTATAGGAATGGACTGAGACCTTGCCTACCTGACCGCAAGAAAAAGCTATTTGTAGCTGCAGCAGTGATATATTCGAGTGCTATGCTTCCCTTTAAAATATTTAATGTATGGTGTAAACCTAATCAAACCTTTAGGCCTTCTAGCAGGTATCCTCTGCATGAGCTGAAGAGCTGAAATACAGTTTAATCGTGCTGTGTACCACTTTTTTTACAGTGATATTAGAAACATTATTTTGGTTGGATAGAAACAACACAGATGAAATATTTTGTTCTGTCAGGGGTAAAAAGGCATTTTTATTAGTTAACACTTTGCATATACCAACCCTGCTGGTAAATAAATCTTTCCATGTAGCATCTCCAAGAAGTTCATAAAATGGAAATGTGCAGTTTCATATTTTTCACTTGGAATGTTTAGGCACAATTAGTATCAGAACAAATAATTTGAATTGACAATCTGTGCTTCATCCTTTCAGGACAACTATTATAAACCTTTATTCTCACAACCAAAGAAGATAAAGGTTGTATCTGACTCCTTTAATGTTGCGTTAAAAACAATAGCTGTAAACAGCGATGCTACAGTTTTAACTAACTTACTCAATGAAACATAAAGAGAGCTTTTCCTGTCATATAAATATAACAATTTTTTAAAAAAAGCCTTAAAGTCAATTTTAAAAGTAGAAAGTTTTCTGACAGTGATGTTTTTCTTGTTGCTTAAGTTAACTTTTTAAGTTTTAAAAAAACAAAACCAAACCCCAAATTCGGAATAAGGAAAAACATTATGGTTTAACCACCTATACAGAGAGAGGACTCCGTTTTCAAATTCAATTGTTTTTCTTTTAGTGCTGGGGAGAAAACAAAAAGCTTTTGTGTGATCTGAAAAGGGAGTAATTGCTATAGCTGACCAAAGACAGCCACAAACCTTTCTAGTCTCAGTTGTGGTTGATCTTGACATCGCTGTTACTGTTGCTGTAACTCTCCACACAAATTTAAGTTATGTACTTTTGTCAGCTGGCCAATCAAAAGTTTCCAGCTCTTTTCCTGACCTTTCTTGATGTTGGTTATCTCTTCATTCATTAGGTGCTACATTATCAAAGAAGGGGTTTAGGAGTGCTGTGCTGCTAATAAGGTATCCAAAGTGGGTCTCCCACACAGCACCTTGATAAATGTATTCTTGAGTTTGGATACTGACCTATGTTAATATTGGCAGCTATTAGATGAGATATGTTAAAAAGCTTTGGAGTGGAGTGGTGGGGTTTTCTGGTTTGGGGATTTTTTTTAAAACATGCTGTTAAGCGTCATTCATTTGTGCAGCTCCAGTAGTGTACTACAATAAGGAAATGCAGTAACAATTTATTGTTCCCATTTTTTCCTTTGGAATAGAGTGAGGTGATTAAAGGCTATTTGTCTTATGCTTTTAACATCTTTCAAAGGTTCTAATTGTAGAGCTGGAGAAGTGAGAAATAGTGACTGTGATGCCAAATGAAAGTAAGAAAGAAAAGGGAGATGGGGATCAGCTAAAATTGAAATTCACTGAAATTCTGATTCTGTCAAAACCTTTTATGAGTCTTTTAAGTTTTATTTAGTTAAACACAAATTTAAAATTCCATTTTTTTATGAGCACCAATTGTTTTGGTTTGGTTTTTAGTTTTTTCAAAATAGTCTAACACTGAGAAGTAGGAACCACAGTAGTGTCATAGCATCATGTTGGCTTTTCTCAGTACCTGCTGTTATCTCCCCCAGTATAGACAGGGTCTCAGCACTGTGACTTCTCAGCTCAGCCATGACCAAAGCCTGGACCTAATCCAGAGTGACTTGATTTTTTCCAGAGACACATTGGTTATCACTGGAAAAAAGGGAGAATCTCAATTAGGCTCCCCCCAAGTGGAACTTGCAGTGACTAAGAAGAGCAACTGATCAAATCATGATACCGTGCCTGCAGCTTTACTTTAGAGTAATAAAGTCCTAGCATCTAAGAATGGAGGTAGATGGCAGGGGGGTTTAGTTCTTATAACTTACTACAGAAAATTAAAAAAAAAAAAAAAGTTGAATCAAGTCTCTAGGCTTTTGCTTAGATTTTTACTTCATCAAAAATATCTATAAGTTGGGTGTTATTACTCCCTATAAATACAAAAAAGAGATCAAAATAAAAAGTGTAAGTATAGCCTTTACATCGTCTTCAAGTAGTAATGTTTTTGCCTGAGTGGAAAGACTAACAAACAGATGGAATGTAGTCTGTAAAAGCTAATGGGAATTTTCCAAGCTATACTTCTACATCTTGATCTGCAGTATTTTGTAAGCTAAAATGTGCTTGTTCCACTGGTAGTACATGCTTAGTTATAAAAGCCATAAGATACCTCTTCAGTATAAAGTTACAGGTTTTATTCAAATTATAAAAAGAATACTGTACTATGTAGAAATAACATAAATGTCTTAATTTACCTGGTAGACTTCTTTTAAGAGATTTTTTTTTTTTAAAGAAAAGAGCATTTTAGAGTATGTAAGAAAGTGGAAAATAAGTATATCCCTGAATTAAACCAGTGAGCAACAGTCACAGTACATATTGTTGCTATGGTAGTGTAGCTAAATGGTAGCTATGTGGACCTTGCTTAATTCTTCTCATATGAATCTCTAATCTTTTAGAAATTCTTCCCAAAAAAGCCCCTAGAAGCTCTCTTCATATTGAAAAGACCTCTTGTTTCAAAGTGCAAGTTAATTAACAAAAGCTGAAGGCCTAAACAGGATCGAAACATTTTGATCCTCCCAGAACAAGATATGAAATTATCCATTTATGGATGTTTTTGAATTTTTATCCTGAATAGAATTTTCCTGTACTATTTTATTGCAGATGTCTAATGAGATTTTGAAGCCTTTTTTTTTTCTTTTCTTTTTTTCTAAACAACTGGAAAAGACTTCCACTACCTTCAGTATGCTTTGGATCTCACTCCAAAAGGCTATACAGTATTGACTGAAAAAGAGTCCTGAATGCACATACTGTCATTATCTCTAAAAGTTTATTTTGTGGCATTGGTTTCACATCACATCATATCATAGATTCTAGCCAGAAGGATATAAGCTCTCATCTAGCAGCTACATTTTTGTGGGGTTGACCAGGCTGACCCAAAGCCTCTGAAGTAATTTAGGCATTTTTTAAAATTTTTCCTAATATGTATAGATAGCTTCACATACAACTGTGAAAACTGTTATTCCTGCCTTAGGTTAAACTGCCTCGTTTCTTTCTTTTTGACAGCTGTGGTCAATAGATGTTGACCAAAAGCTGTCAGATTTCCTGAGAAATGAGGAAGCATTTTCTACTCCAGATGAGGAGGAGAGATTTATTTGTCTCCTATCGTGGGAAATCCTTCCCTTAATTTGACAGGCTTTAAAAAAATTGTTAGATTTAATTAATTTTGAAATGGGACAAATGAACAACTTAAACTGCCCCTTTCCAGGATGTGAGAAGACAGTAAAATTATCCATAGATTCAGAAATAGTGTCTCTTTTGCTATAGTGATTGACTGCAATTCTATATTTAGCTACTGTGGAAAATTTAGGTAGGTTTAGAGATAGACAGTTTTTATGAAGGCAATGTTGGACATCTCATAGGAGGAGGGAGAAAAGATGGCTGCGGAAAAGTGCAATAGTAATTAAAAAAAAAGACAAATGCTGAAGATACTGATTTCCAATGTTTAAAGCTGAAATTCCCATACTTTTACTTTTTTTTCACTTTTGAAGGACTAGCAAAAGAGTAGCTCTTCACACGCAACAGAAATTTTCATTATTTTTTTGTAAATTCTGGTTTCCTAGTGTATTTCTGGATCCATGTTTGATCTGGAGCAGAAATACATGACAGACAACTAACAGCTTAGCAGGCTCACAGTTCCTCAGAACATCTGTGGGATCTCTGTAAAAGATGCAGATCCAGACCTACATGCTGAGCTGGTGGAGTGGATTGAATAGCTTAGGAATCTATAGAAATGATCATTACTCACTTTCTGAAGCTGCTTCAAATGTATCTTGCCCCTGCCTGCCCACACTGCAGGTCGTGGCAGGTGGTGCTGCTGTAATGTTGATGAGGAAAGGGTAGCATGGCCCGGAAGGTCTGCCTGTTGCATGGAGGTTATCTGCAGGCAATGAAAGTTTCTTTTCTCCTTTCTTGTTTTTCAGATGAGAGTGCATTCAAGTCCTTGTGGGCTCTTAGACAGCAATTTGACTGAGGATAGGTTTAACTTTTCCCTTGTAAACTATTACTGATTGATACAGTAAAGTGAGAATAGTACATTAATTAAATGGAAAAGTTTAATCTTGCAAATTCTCAGTTATAAATTTTTTCTTAGGCTACATAATTTCTGAACATAAAAGCACCCCCTCCTTTTTCCCATAGCTATCCATGCTATTTTGGAAAACATATCTACTGTGCAGAATGAGAAAGTTAACGTGGAACATTTTTTCATGTAAAAAAAAAATTCTCCAGTGGTAATAGATGTAAGGGAGCTGCAAGATTTTTTTTCTGAAGAGCCTGTGCAGAAAGAAAATCTGTCACTAGAAGAATGCATTGATGAGGGACTCTTGGTGCCACTTGCCTACTAACCATATGTAAGAAAACCTATGACAATGTCATGTGGGTTAATACAAAGAAAATAAGACTTCTGTAGCTTCGTATCAGGATTTAAAATTGCAAACATGTTGACATAGTGTATGGTTTATCCATGGAACTCATTGGCAAGAGGTAGATATAAGAATAGTTTTGTGGCCATCAAAAGCTTGAGCTGTATGAGAAAGACAGACTTTACACTTGCATTAAATAGAATAAAATATTTTATTTCTGCAACTTTTTTGTTTAAGTCATTTTAGTCAGTGATAGATGCGATTTAAAGACTTTACGTGCAAGGTCCTAACAGATCTTGCAACATTCTAGAACTTCCCATCATCACAGTCAGGATAATAGACTTGCACAAATCATCAGCATGACCTGTAATGATAACTCCAGTAGCCCTATGTAAGCAAGCCTTCATGCATGTGTAAAATCAGGTTCTGTCTGAGAAGAGTTATGTTTTTATACTTTCCACAACTGCAAAGGTCCTTACCCTGTTCTTAGTGAGGCAAAACTGCCACCATTATAGTAATTAGGGATGGACTGAAGATTGCGTGGTATGGTCCATTTTCTGTAACACTAATTAGATGAGATCAGCTAATGTGCTCCACTGAGTGGTAACCTTCCTTCTGGAGTTCTTGGGGAAAATTTTTGTAACAGGTTTATTTTTATAACATCTTACAGACAGACATTTGTATTCTTTATATATACACACATGCATATGTACATACACTCACACATATGTGTTTCCCAAAGACTGTTTGCATAGTTCAGGAAAGCATGTTTGTTACCCTTTCTATATTTTGCATTATTCAAATACTCTGAAAAACAGATTAAATTCAAGTATTAAAAATATTTATTTTGTTAGTGTGACAAGTATCTCATAGTTTAAGGCATTCTGTATAATCGAGTGCAGTTTTCTGCCAGATACACCTTTCCAGATTCTTACGCAGAGGACTTACCAAAAACTAGGCACCAAAGCAAGGTGAGTTAGGAGGTACACTGCAGTCTGTCTTGGCTCTCCTCTCTCCATTTATTAAACAGGTACAATAGCACTTCCCTACGCAGAGAGGTGTTCTGGATACAGTATAAAGATCGTGCAGTAACAGGATAGTGTACAAATGAGGACCCTGCAAGAACACTGAAAATAGGTCCTAGTAAAAATTTCTGAAATTTCAGAAAATCTACAGCCAGACATTTCTGTGGTAATCTCTTCATGGTTTTGTTTCTTTCCATGAAACACAAGGAGAGGTGACCTACTCTATGCATAGTATTTTCACACTCCTTTTTAAATATGCAGGATCTATCTGCCTTGGGGGTGATAGGACGTGGGATTCATCTCATTACCAATGCCAAATGCAATCAGTAGACAACTTGCTGCTTTAATTTCTGAGGACTTATTCTTATAGTTATGGTTGTAGTTAAGCTTATCATGTGATCATTTAGAAAAAAAGGTGAATAGTTGTTTTTCCTCTAGTATATCTACCCATTGGCAATGAGTAGTTAGGATTAAAAGCTCCATCTAGCCCAAGGCTATAATGAATATTCAGGAAAAATGGTTCTGTACTGCTGCTTAGGGAAGTAAAAAGACAGCCCCTGTAACGTTCAAATCTCCTGTGCCTTTGGAATAAACAAGCAATATTAGATTAAGAACAGGAAGACAGAAGACACGCTGATGTACATCTCATACCAAAAGAGGCTTTATATGGTATTACATTACCAACAGATTCCTGTAGGTATAGTGCATGAATCAATATTATGTTTTAGTTGATGATAATTTCACCATGCTTTTATTTAGATGGTGTTTGTTTAAAAAAAAATAAAATACAGCAGATAAATGAAGTGTGCTACCAATGGATGTTACAGTCCATTGAAACATTTGTTCATTCTTCTGGATTGACACACAGAGCAAAATTATGCTACACATTCTGTAACAATCACACTGTATCATCATTAATGAGAGAACCAACAAACCTAGTTATGTGTGATTGAAGAAGATAATTTATAGCAGCATGGTAGACTTTGATCCAAAGGCGTTAAAATCCTGTACTGCATTAAGCAGAATAATATTTTAGTTAGTTCATGTTGTTGGTTTTGCAAATGTAAATGCCCAGCTGTTTTTACAGCTAATAACATTTTACATATCAAGCCATTTAGAAAATATTCTATCAACCACGTTATCAATGATAAAAGCTGCAGGCACTTTCATGAAGTTGGATTTGGTTAAAAAAATATATTTATGTTGTATTAGCAGTGACAGGTATTTTTTGTAATGTGATTTATGGGCCTCAAGAGTCATTCTTTTACAAGTTATGTGCTCATTTTTGAATGTTTTATAAATCTGATCTCTGCTAAGAATTAGTAAATGCAATTTGTAAATTGGGGTCAGTCTTTCAGAAATCCAAGTAGATGGGAGACCCTGAATCAGCAAAATGAATTAGGCAAAATGAAGCCTGTCCATAGCCTCTTTAAAGCCAGTTTTTGCTATAAGGCTGCTCACCTAGTTACATTTGCACTTGAGTTTAAAACTTTGCTGAGTATAATAAATTAATAGTCTCAGAAATCTTGAGTTTTGAACTGCATTTCAAATTGGCATAATTTCTTTAGTCAGTGATTACACTCAGGAGTGAGTTCTCGATTACTAATCACTCAAATCTTTCTTGAAAGTAGTGATCTTGTGTGACCTCTGCAAATTGTTCTCAGTGCAAAGGTAAACTTCTATGGAGAGACAGTACACCATCCAGTAAACTTACCCTGGATTCTATAACTGTAGTTCATTCATTTCATATGAAAATTAGCTGTCCAGTGACATTAATATCTTCTGTTTTCAACCACCTGATGTCTCATGATGCATTTTTCTATGTTCTCTGTGCAGATATATTAGGAAATCATGTATTTTATAAATGAGTGAATAACTTAAAAATCTAAAGAAGAAAATGATATGACAGATAAAAACAGGCGGGGATATTATCCCTCTTTGAGAATATGTTAGTTGTCTGTAGAGCATGAAAGCTCTGGTATTCTCATGCAGTAACTTCATGGCATGGAAATCCCTCTGGCAGCAGGAAATCTCAGGCAATTGGTGGCTGTGGCCACTGGACACTTGCGATGTGGCTACAGCAAGGAGAGAGAGGACAGGCTCAGCTGGCTCCCTGGTGTTGGCTGCTGCACCAGGAGGAGGCAGAGCAGAGGGAGGAGGAGGGAGGTGGATCAGCTGGATGCTCCAGTACAGCTACACTGTAGGACACACTAAAAAGGGAAGCATCAAGCTCTGTCATGTGTGTTTTGGGGGTGGCATAAGGGTAAACAGCAAATTTTTTTTAAGGTATGCGGCATTATGATACTTATTTAATGACCAAATGGATTAGTTAAAAGATTACAGGAAAAAAATCAGCTTTAGAAATAATTGTTTCAATCCAAAAATGTCAAATTGAATGGAAATTCTAATTTTTTGTGTAAAATTCAACACTTTCCTGGATCCTGTCAGTGACTGTCTCACTATGCAGCAAAACACCGTGCTAACTTTTTTCATTTTTTACATGTTTCCTCACTAAACATTTCTGTTTTCCTCCTTTTAATATTAAGTGAAGTCAAAGATTTCACCTCCTTCAGTTGAGTTTTCAATTTATTTTCCTATTAAGTTACCTGTGGTTTTATGGGTACTGAAAATGGGCAGCTTTCCAAGATTGATACAAGTGAGCTTTTCAAAAGGGCTTTGTCTAAACATGTGCTGTACAATCAGATATTTAAACTGTTTACTAGCTTGGGAAATTGAAGACCCTTCCATTGCATTCATTGAATTAATCTTGTTATGGGAAAAGCAGAACTGATGGAAAATGAAGGTCTTTACTTACTTTGGGGGGAAAAAAAAGGTAAAATTATTATTTATTAAGAAAGACAAACTAGTTAAATTGTCTTAGGTAGGATAGCAATTGGGGCTGTATGAATAAAAGAGATCTCCCAATAAATTATTCTATGTGGATTAAGATAATTGTATGTTTTTAAAGCCTTAGTGTGTGTTGGAGTAAGAATTTTTATGGCAGCACTGTAAGCATGACGAAGTCAGTATAATGAGTTATGTGGTGCCAACATCCTGAACATTATTACAGGGATTTCTAAGGAGAAGAATTAACATAAAGGATATACAATTCATGTCTTCTAGAAGGTCTCTCATTTCTGTGTTGGGCCTCAAGGAAATTCAAAACAGAAATGAAAGTCAAAGATGCAACTACTTCCATACTGCCAGTGCAGCGTTCATACATATTTCATGGCAGCTGCATGGGCGGGGAGATCACCATTTTTATTGGAATGGCACAGCGAAGTCTCAGGGTTTTACTATTCATGTCAAGCACTGTGTACTTTCTAGGAACACAGCCTGTGGCATTTTTTGTTTGTATTTAACCATTGGTGTAAAAAGGAAAAACCAAGGAGATATTTCCTGTGCGTTCACTAGACTGACAACCTTGGTGTCCATAGGATTGTTTTAAACTAAGCTTCATTTAGTTGTTGCTTAAACTAAGCTTCATCCTATTTTCAGTTAGTACACAGCAATGCAGCTTTCTGAGTTTTTACAATATCCAAATGGGAGAAAATTATTCGTATATGACAGACTTAATTATCTGAGAGAGTGATAAAGATTTAGTAAATGTAAATAATTGCTGCAGTACCAATTAGCCTACCCACAGGTTATACTTGCACTAAATCTTGTAAAAGCACCGTTCAATTTTTAACCAGATCACGCACTGTGTTTGGCATGGTTTAACCCCAGCCAGCAACTGAGCCCCATGCAGCCACTTGCTCACTCCCCCCACCCCAGAGGGATGGAGAGGGGAATCAGGAAAAAGCTAAAATTGTGGCTCGAGATAAGAACAATTTAATAATTAAAATATAATATTATTACAATAATAATAACAACAATTGTAATGTGAAGGAGAGAGAAGTAGAGAGGAGTAAAATACAAAATATAAGTGATGCACAACACAACTGCTCACTGCCTGCTGACCGGTGCCCAGCCAGACCCCAGCAGCCGTCGGGCAGGCCCTGGCCAGCTCCCCCAGCTGTATATACCCAGCGTGATGTTCTATGGTATGGAATGTCCCTTTGGCTAGTTCGGGTCAGCTGTCCTGGCTGTGTCCCCTCCCAGCTTCCCGTGCCCCTCCAGCCCTCTCGCTGGCAGGGCCTGAGAAACTGAGAAGTCCTTGACTTAGTGTAAACATCACCCAGCAGCAACTGAGACCATCAGTGTGTTATCAACACCTTATACTAAATCCAAACACAGCCTGCACCAACTACTAAGAAGAAAATTAACTCTGTCCTAGCTGAAACCAGGACAATGTTTTACGTGCACCAGTATTGCAAATTTTAAGGTATTTGTTGAAGAACATTATCAATAGCCAACAGAACAAAACAGTAACCCATACTCTGAGCATTATGTTTAACAATAACCACTGCATGTGCCAGATGCAGAATGTTAGTTCCACTGAGCTGTTTTCAATAGAAATGATAGTTGATTACTGTCTACATGAGACGTATTCCATAAGGGAAGCAAATGCCTGGAAATCGGTAGAAGCCAAGGCTTGAAGATTTCGATTTCTGGCTTTAACAGAGAAGATTTTGATCTTTCATTTACACCATGGCCATCCCAAATTACTCTTTGAAGTCAGAAGAGAGTTCAGAAACGCTGAATTGCATTCTGATAGCCCTGCAACCTCAACTCATCCTTGTTTTTAAAATAAATGGGTAAAGAAAGTCTCTGTCATCCAAAATTATGTTTTTCCCTGTCTGTGAAGGGAACGTTTTGTGATCTCTTTGTCTTTTGGGGGAAAAAAAAAAAAGTGCAAATTTTTCTTTTTCCATGAACTGACCTTTCTGTAATGGATTTGCAGCTACTTGGTGTGTCTGAAATAAATTAACTAATGAGTTGTTGTCCAGTCCTGATGTGTAATATCACAAAATCGCAATATAGCCATTATAGCAAAGTTTTCTATTTCCTTGATATACCTTTTGTTCGTATTACTTTTAATTATGTTTTATATTTATCTGACCTATTTGAACAGGATCCAGAACTGGTACGGAACATCTGTCGCTGGGTTAGACAAGCTGTTCAGATTCCTTTCTTTGCCAAGCTGACCCCAAATGTCACTGATATTGTGAATATTGCAATGGCTGCACAGGAAGGTAACCGACTCCAGTGCACAAGCTGTGCAGATTTACTAATTTACAGAGTGGGGTAACGTAGGGGAGTTGCTGGAATAATAAAAAATATCAACAGAAACTAATATGAAAATAGTTCATTTGATGTATTTAGAATAAACACGGTGATCAATTTTTGTCCGTTCTTCTAGAATATAGTGATATATGAAGAGAAGTATATGAGACTGTTAACAGTAAATCATGTTTGTGTGTTTCTATGCACACTCCTATTTTTATCATATTTATGCGTTTGTTATGCACTGTAAATTCCCCTGTTCCTATGTTTAGTAGTTAAAATTATGTGTGTGTCCTGAGAAAATGGAAATACACCATTTGAAGGTGTGTGTGTGTATTTATTTATTTCCGTATAACTTAAAATACAACATGGCAGGAAATTAAGTTTGCAAGTAGGTGTATGCATCCATCACTTAGAATCGTGGTCATAATTTCTCTGTTGCTTCATTTCATCTGGCTCCTCACAAGCTTGGAGAAGCTGACCCAATGCTGGGGTACCTCCAGGTGTTGAACGACCACTGTAGCAGGTTCTGTCCCACACAGCTGAAGGGCAGAGATCTGCCTGTCAGCCCCAATGTTTCCCATGTGCTGTCTTATAGCCCTTGCAGCTCTTTCAAGTGATGCAGCCTGCCTTGAAGCTAGTGTTAAATTTGTCAGCCCAGGATTGGTCTTAAGGACCCTTCTGTGCATCCCTTTACAGTTTGTTGCTTCCTGTTTTCAGCTGTTTATTTGCATTTCTAGTTATTTCACAGTTTCACAGGTATTTTTTTATTGTTGCATTTTTCCTCTCCTGTTCTTATACACATGATTTAACAAAAAGTGACTGACCTTTTATTTCACAGGTGGTGCAGATGGTGTTACAGCCACCAACACTGTGTCAGGACTGATGGGACTGAAAGCAGACAGCACACCTTGGCCGGCAGTTGGTAGAGGACTGAGGACCACATATGGTGGCATGTCAGGTAGGTGTTGCCCTTTTTGATGCATGGTGCTTCCTTTGAGGCTTTCAAAACATCAGGAGGTCCTTGTAGTGGGCTAGAATATCATGTCTGCAGTCGCACTGAGTCCTTAAAGCTCACTGCTGGTCAGTGTTTCTAATAGTCATGACAGATGGAACAGATTAAGTGTGAAGGCTCTTGGGTTGCCCTTTCCTTAATAGTAAAGCGCCGCATCAGAATACTGTGATGGGGTCACTGGAGAGGGAAGGAAATCTCATCTCTCGTGACCCTCGCTTTTCCTCAAATTTTTCATTCTGTCACAATTGTCAGGCCCCGCGTTAGACAGAGGCTAATGAAAGGGCATCGCAGGGGGAAATATCAACAATCCAAATGCAGTGTATGTTTCATAGCCTGAACTCCAGCCTTCCTTCCTCCTTCCCCCTGAGCACACCTCTTCCAAGGAGGTTATTTCCTCCTCTTCCCACTGTAGTCAAAATGATAGACTGTATTAGGCAAATATATGCGTATTTTTGTAGCCTATTCCTTGAGATATATAAGAATATCTTGTGTAGGCCATATTTCCAAGTCCTGCTTCACAGTTTAATTTTAAAACCAGCAGCAAAACTTTTACACTCCAGTTCAGTGCCTGTGCACACTAATATATTAATCTATTGACCCTGTGCACTCTGTTGCTGTGACAACATGAACTTGACCCTGCAAAGACAATACTGAGAGCTTCTTGACTTTACTGGTATGGAGATTAGTCTCCTTGGTGATAGAGGTAGCAGTAAATATACATAACAGAAGTAATAGCATCCTCCTGATTGAGTCAAACAGTATTTTATCAGACCCGCCTCCTACCTCACCCCAAAAACGTAATGAGAGGAGACCAGACAGGCAAAAAATGCTTTATTTTATGCGACTGGTGTTACCCTTAGAGAACCATAAGAAATGTAGCACAAGATAACTTCTAAACAAACTTTAGTTGAGACGAATGTATTTGGTGGAAAATTGACTTACTGCCTTAGATAACTACATGGAATTTTTTTAGAGAACATTGAAAAGTAAGGAAATGATAACAATCAGAAAAAATCCTTATGCCTGTTGCATAATGATTATTTCACAGTGACAGTCCAATAAGATGTTATATTTCTATATTATGCAAAATGGGAAGAAGAGGGGAACAAGAAGAGAACAGCTACAGCTCATTTCAATTTCTCTAGCCTGCCATGTTGACAGGAAAAGAATAAAGGAGGTCACACTGGGTGCTGTGCATTAAAAATTAATAAAAGAACTATTGCAGTAGTATTTTATATAAGTAACACCATTCACATTTTCTCATTTAAGTTGCAATTTCTGAATATTCCTTCCTACCATAAGTCTGTCTAATAAAATCTATAAAATGACTGCATTATAAAAAGTGTGTCTCTTAAGTCACAAATTTGAAACATGTATGTAGTGTAAATTGCAGTGGCACCTGTATGCTCAGCTATGAGGGCAAACGTACTGGCATTTCTCTGGTTTATAATTCTGTTATAAGTGGGAGCTGAGGAAAAGTTCTTTGTTTATTTTATTTTATTTTATATATATATATATATATGTCTGCATATGTGTAAGTATAAAAATGTAATTTTTTCCCTGAAGTTTTACATGTATCTACATGAGGTAGAAAATTTCATTTTAGGATGCACCATTGTCTATGATGTAAATCTAGTTATTTTAAAAATATGAAAACCACTGGAAGTGTGTTCAATTTATTATGTCTTGAAACAGCATAGTGTTGCAGACAAATATATATATAAAGGTTTCTTGGTGATAATTGGCAGCACTAGGTCCCAATCCCACAACTCACTGCGCAAAAGAAAGCCACAGAGCCAATAAAGTCAATAGGCTCTGCAACATATTGCAATACTTTCTGCTCAGCGATCAGGGTATAGTGGTATACAAATTTACAAAAGCTGGAAAGCAATTTTAAATCAAGAGAGCTAGCATGCTTACAAGAAGAAAAAAAAAAATGGGAGAGCGTGTTGTCTTGTCAGAGCAAGGGGCAGGGTGGCCATACTTCTGAGGTCGGTTCCCAGCCGTGCCAGGGCTGAGACACGTGGATTGCAGCCAGACACTTGACCTTTCCATGCTTTTATTTCTTCTGTCTGTGAAATGGCAGTAACACCACTTATATGCCGACAGGCTTCTTGGGCAGTGCTCTGTAGTCCTGGCAAGAAAGTTGCTTCATAGTGTAAAGTATTAGTTTTCTGGTTTGATGTGCTTAAACTTCTTGTTCTATTTTATTATCTGGTAGAGTCAATTTTTGTTGTTTTTTCAAATCATTCCTCTCAAGAGAGAATTCATTTTTCAAGTGAGAGCACTATTACAGAAGCAGTAAGTCTGGTCCATTTTCCCTGTATTTTACCAAAGCACAGCTGGTTTATGATGTTCACAAGTGCACAAGCCTAGAGCAGATAACAGTGCATTGCCAAGCTGTATCTTGCTTTCTGGATTATTTCCAGTGGCACAGATTTTAGTTCTTCTCTAGACTAGAAGTGACGCTCGTTGGGCGCGGGGGTCCAGCAGGTACAGCAGGGGTCCCGGTCCCGCGGGGTGCGGTGCTCACGGTGCTGCATGACCCTGGGTGGGGGGGAGCTGGCCCCAGGCCCCGGGGGGGGTCTCAGCACAGGGTCCCCTCCACCAGGTCTGCTGGGGAGGTCTGAAGCGTAGCTGGGCTCAAAGCTGGTCACCCTCAGCGTCACCCAGCTGGTGAGGAATTACTTGCAATGGAGTATTTCTGGAGTGCTGGATTAAGCTAGATTTTAGATCAGTCTGGGCTGGCTTATGCTTTTTCCTGTTCTTTTTACACATAAATCACAGGAAACTCTCCCTGCTTCCAGCAGCATTGCCTGCTAGC
Source organism: Falco punctatus (assembly GCF_963210335.1). Lineage (NCBI taxonomy): Eukaryota > Metazoa > Chordata > Aves > Falconiformes > Falconidae > Falco > Falco punctatus. The sequence continues at coordinate 20,748,127 of NC_137591.1, read as the reverse complement.
ATGTCGCTCTGTCTGAAAGGGTGCTTTTCCTTCAGAGAGTGAAAAGTCGAAGCTGCTGTGCCCACCGGCAGCAGCAGGCACACATTTCTTCTGCCTTGATGTCACGTAGAGAAATGTGCCCTGTCCTCTGCACCCTGCACCTCATCCGCTCCCCTGAGAGCTGAGGGACAGCCGGGCCTGAGAGGAGCAGGGCAGCGGGATGCCGGAGGTCAGCCGCTGCAGGAGGCGAAGGTCGGCCCTTACACCCCGAAGCAAGGCCGCGGGCCAACCCTGTCTCTGCTTTGCTGGAAGCTGAGGCCTGGCTGGGGCGCAGCGGCAGGGCCTGAGGGGAGGAGGGCTGCATGGCGGCCCGGGCAGCTGGGGGCTGCGGGTGCAAGGGGCCGGCAGCTCTGCGGCCTGCATTGCATGGCAAGGAAGTCGCTCTTAAAGGACAGCTGATTTTCAGTGTTTTATCCATTCGCTTTGTCCACACGTTGCTTAATACAATGCAGGTTGCCTCCTCCAGGTGAGTGTAAACTCACTCCTCGGAGTTTGATGGAGGTTTCCGTCAGAGAGCAAATAATGAAGGTATGTTAATGCCCTGGCCTGGCAGCAGCCTGACATTTTGACTTACAGTCTTCCCTGACCTCCGCTGATCAAAAATGTGCTCCTACATGGCCACGTACTAAAGAAACATTTTCCATACACAGCTTCCCCTTGACCTCCTCTCCCCTCCTCATCTGCCTCGTGTGGAAGCAGGTGTATACAGGAGGATTGTCCTCATTTTTCCAGAAAATAGAGACATTGAAAAGGGAATTAATTTTCAATTCCTTTTAAATTAGTAAATGACAGGTAGTTTCCTATTCTTTGTCTAACGTACATAAAAATAATAATAATAAAAAACTTTAACAACATAATTGCCAGATCCTGAGATGTTTTGAGAACAGACTTAATGTCTCTGTTTTTTTAAAACTTTTTTTTTTTTTTTTTTAATCTTTCAAAGAAGGAGAGACTTAATGAGATTACTTTAAAACCCCCATTTAGCTTTGAGTTGGCACAGTCAGTGTTTTCTTCCCAGCCGGTGCTCGGGCAGTGACCTTCCTGTTTTGATCTAATTTGCTCAGCTGAAAATTGCTAAGCTGTAAGAGGCATTGCTGTTCCCTCCTTCCTAACCTCCTGTTTGTTGGGTCGTTCTGACAGGGAAAGGATCCCAGTATCCCAGGTGGATGTTTGACTACTAGACTGTAGGATTAGATTCTCTCTTCTCTACTTCCCTGCAAATATTGAATTATTAATACAAAGTGAAACAGCTCTCACAGGGCTCACACTCATACTAGCACAGCCTGCTGACCGGCACACGAGCCTTACTGAGGAGAGCCATGTTTAAATCCCAGTTGTGAGCCTAGGTCCCAGCTGGGTCCCCTGGATTCCAAATTTAGCCTCCGACTATGGCATGTGGTAAAATCTCTCTGTTTTTAATTCACCTTCTACCTCTATCCTGGTGCCAAAAATTATTTGCAGGAAAAATTTAATTTTGACAAGTTGTTGTTTTCTAAAGAAAATTCATTCCTAATTGGCACCATGGAACCTCAGCTGAGCCTCAAGGCTGTGGTAGCCCTGCAGATTTCTGTGGCCTCGTTACATGAGAGGGCATTGTGCTTAGAGGGTCCCAGTCTTCATTTTTTATAAGTTTCAGGAGCTACCCATAACTCAAAACGTGGAAATGTCCTAATGAAGCCTCCAAAATATGGTTGAGTAAGCCCTTATGACAAAACAAAAATACTAAAATTAAGATGTAGCTTCCCAAACTGTGTAACTGTCACAGGTGTTTGCAGGATTAGAGACATAGTTTGATTTCCATTAAGAAGCTTTTAGAATTGATCCAGCAATATTTCAGGTTTGAGAATATAGAATACATGAGAATTTACCCTGCCTTCTTCCTATACATGTGCAATGCTGAGTATTTTTTTCTTAAAAACCAGCTAATGCTGTTTTTGCATCCTCACAAAGCATAATGACCTCTGGCTCTGAAGAAGATGTTTTAGTCTGTAGAAGTACAAATTATTTTAAAAATATGGATTTTATAGATAATAGAATAAGATGCCGGGTTTCCCAGAGAAGTATTAATACACTGTCTGCAGCTACGTGCTTCCCCAAGATTTGTGTCCTTTAAATGTATTTTAATATTTTTTTAAAAAGGAAGTTTTTTTCATGAGCTTCCATATTCCAGATGTGTTTTATAAAACACATCACATTGCAGCACAATAGGATATCTATTCCAGGCAAAGTAGACCAGAGCTTCTGTTTGAATTTCCATGGTTTTTTGTTCTTTGTCATCTGTTTCTTTGTTTTTGTCTGGAAGCCAGATCCTTAGGGGATAAATTTATAGAACCATACATTGGACTTGGCAAAAAACTTAGGTTAAAAGCAAGTCTCTCTATAGTGCACTCACTATGTATTCTTTTAATGCTTTGTTGCAAAAATACTGCAGTATTTTACAGCAGTAGTTCAAACACCTCATGTCTATGTGCTGTTATTGCTTTGTCCAGTTATTACGTTCGGCAGTATTTTGGCATTATTTGCATGAATATATTGTACAGCATGTTCAAGTACATATGCTTGTATGTTTTCCAGAGCAAGAGAGGTTCAGAAAGTTTTATGTTATATTTCATAACTGACCACAAGCGATGTCAGAAGGAAAATACCTAGATAGCAGATTCAGTCATTAAATATGGGAATGGATAATTGTTGGAAACCAGCAGAGGCAGTTAATTTTAGTTACTTTTGAAGTAAGTTAGTGGAGATGTCTGTTTTTACAAAAAAACACTGTCCAAAAGCAATTGTGACCTTTAAAAGAATGCTTTGCAGGTGTTATTCAATTAAAATGTGTACATTATGTGAATAATTGACATTATTAATAGGGATATATATTTTCATCTGAAATGTACGAATTATATTGAAAGAGGAAAAGTTGAACGTATAATAATAAGGACTGCCTTTTAATTTTAATTTTGTGACACATCATTAAAAGAAAAGTGGGGAGAAAAAAAGGAAAACCAAGATCATTCAGTTTCCTAATCACAGTTCTCTCAGTGACTGCACAGTGTGGATTTTGGTCAATAGAATTGAAGGAAAGCTGCCCATCACTGGAAACAAAACAAAATGTATAGATGCATAAGCACTTCTGTTTAGTATAAATATTTACCAAGAGTTAAAGACTATTTACATTAATGTATATTTATAAAACAGTGTGGGTAGGAGTAAAAACCAAATATATGCCATAGCACAATTTTAATTTTGTTTTATTATTTCTGTTAAATGTAGCTCAGCCATTAAAAGCCCTTATTTGCATATATTATGTCAGGATTCACAAAGAGTCCTCTGTTTTCCATCGTGTCCTTGCAGCAGTCTGATTTCTCTTAGTGTTCTGCCATCGCTGGTCTGTGCAGGAGAGATCAGAGCCCTAATAATAGATTTTTGACAGGGAGCTTGCCTGCTACCTGCCCTACACAAATCCTCACTGTTCATGTTTGCTTCATGGCAACAAAGCAGACAGAAGGAAAATGCCAAGTGCTGAGTTTGAGGTACAGCCCTGCCATAGCTTGACATTTCAGCAGAATAGCAGTTTATGAGATGCATAATTTTTCATCTGGGACTCAGCTGCCATTTTCATAGAAGCTTGCAGCTCATCGACTGACTGGAAGTAGGGCAAAGGTTTACAGCATAGATCAAGGTCTACATCCTTCCCATAGCTATTTAAAAATAAGTATTATTCTCCAGATAAGGTCAGAGAACTAAGCATATTTTTGTCCAGTTTTAATATTTTTTAGCCAATTTCTTTCCCACAAAGAAAACACTTTACACTTTTAGTAGAGGTGCCATTTGTAGGTGATTAAAAATGATCATAATTGATTTCATTCACCTAAAGATTAAATGAGTCATGGAAAAAGAATGAAGCATGAGTCTTTACACATAGCATTTGAACAAAGCTGTGTTTTCTCTTACTTTGTAAAAAAGCTCATTCCAGGCTTGAAACGAATGAAAAGTCTTTGCTCTCGAAGCGTAATTGGTTTGTGTTTTATTATTGTTATGGATTGAATTTAAATTTGCACATTCATGCATATGTACTTGGGAAACAAATGCAGTGTAGGTACACATAAGTGAGTGTTTAATTTAGAATTACACATCTCTGTGAGCTTCAGTAACAGTTCACCATGTCACAGCCTCATATAGAACAATGGTACAGTACATTGGATTAATTAAAGAAGCCTTGCAGAGAACTGAATTCTCAGTATGTCAAGATTTCAATTTTATGTTAAATATTTTCTAAAGGCCAGACCCTTAAATCTCAGGGGCTGTACCAAGCAGTGAGCTGTGAATTTAACCATAGGCTAACTGCTAATGATAAGGAAAAGAGTCCAAGTTGAGGCAGCTGTAATACAGTCATTGGATTAGGCTATCAATCACTCGGTTCCCTGAGGAACAGGCAAAGACGACAAAACAGTGAAAAGGGAAATTAGGAAAGGAGGGCATGACTAGAATGAGATTCTTCACCAAATGTATCTGTTAGTTGGCTGAATCCCCCAAGCATCAGACAGAAATGTCCAGCATTGCTCTCAGACTAAAAGCCAAGTATTTGTTCCAAACTCCTAGAAAACCATCAAATTATCGTTAACTGTTGCTGGTCTGTACAGGGGTTTAGAAATGCAGTCAACTATATTCTCCTGGTTTAATAGCCTTTAAATAGATTAAAGTACTGTTGTTGAACACTCTGGATTTACTGTTCACATCAAAGCTCATGTGGAATATGTCCAGTTGAAAGAATTCATTTCCCAGATGAGAAGGGTTTTTTAATAAACAGATAACTGTTAAGCTATGGAGTCTTACTGATGGCTACCAAAGGTGAATGTCAGAGAGTGATTCAGTTAAAACCATAAATTCTACTCAGACATAATATGGTAAAAATAATAGAGAATGACTGTGGCCTAGCTTGCCCGAGCATGGGTGAAAGAATATGTGGTTTTAATCTTGGTATTGATGAATGATAGGTAGATGAAATGGGAAATCCGTTTATATAATGGTATGGATTAATGTGATTAAGTAAGGAGTGCTCTTGCAGTTAGCAACTTCTGATTAACAAAGACTAAAAATGAATAGAGAAAGTAAAAGAGATGTCAAAGCATTTTAAAGCAGGCTGGTGGAGCAGTGGCTTGTATTTGAACTTGGTAACAGTAATGGGTAGAGGTGAATGTACCACATGCAAACTGACCTCATGAAGAGATGTCAGTCAGGAACAGAAAATTTCTCCTTCTAGTAATATCAGCAAGAATGAATGCATTGGTGTTGTCTTTGCCAGCACAAGTTGATTGTCTTCATTTCTGTCAGATCTAGGGGAGAAGGTGTCTCTTTCTCTTATGATTGCCTCTTCCAATTTTAAGCAAATGCTCAAAAAAAATAATTGTATCAGAATATTTTTGTGTCATGTCTTTTGGAGATTAACTTGTTGAAAACTGATGTATTTCTAGCATAAAAAAACTTACTACAATTCATTTTGGAGGTCATTTAAATATAACTGCTTAAAGTATCCTATGAATTACTTATTTGAAGAATACTTGGCATTTAAGTACTTTTCAGTTGGTTCTAACACAGGAATTAAAATACTATCAAGAATTTCAAATAGATGCTAATTAAAATAATAAAAATTAAGAAAAGCCCTGGTGAAGTCTACTGCTAGGTTTGTTTTCCGTTAAGTCTCAACAGCTCTAAGTCTGATCTTGCTCACCTTTCTCCCCAGATAATAAAAATGAAGTCAAAATGTCTTCTGACTTCCAAGTGCAACTTGAACAAGGACTAGAGACTGTGATGGCATGCAGTATAACTCCTCAGCCTTTCATACAATTGAAAGGCTACTACTGACTGCAAAAGTTTGTATAAACTGTGAGAACTGTGTGCCTTATGATATCCAAGTGGCTGGTCAGTGACTGGTTAGAAGTGTCACTCTGGCTTGCCAACCAGTCTCCAACAATTGTGCAAGTTAGAGGGACCTAGCTTTCTGCTCTCAGTGTTGCAGGCAATGCAGAAGTACATTTTGTACAGAAGCAGTAATTCTAAGTGGTTAAGCATCATGGGTCATGGGCTGGAGCACAAAGAAGATAATTTCAGGTGGTAGTGTTCAAGTTGGCCTGGAGGTCTGCAAAGCTTTGTTGCAGTGTACATGTGTGATGGATTCAACTTGAATACAGATTATGAGAGTTTAGGGAGCTTCAATACATGAGGCAGAGGAAAGACCTAATAAAGGAATAGGGTCCAGATCCATGTGAATGCATGTTGATGTTACAAGCTCCCTGCTGTTGATGGTGCATGGCCCATAATTATCTTTTCTGCTGGATTGTTATTCCATACCCAAAGCAACAGCAGGGTTTGTAATACAGGTGGTACTTGAGAGTGATCAATGAGGCAGCCATCTTCTGTGGAAACTATAAACTGGACCTGTCACTTACAGAGCAGACGTTCTAATTGTAGTTCCCTCAAAAAGCCCAAGAATCTGCCAGAGTTTGCAAACAATTCTGATTAATAATTGTATCAGTAGAGGTTAAAACCCCTCAGTACTGACCTGGTGTGTCTTAAGCATGTTCTTTTTTTCCCATATCTTACTTTGCGTATTGATTTGCTGTAGTCACCAAATGGCATATGCTGTTTGTAGAGTCCATCTGTATTCAGTGGAAGACATATTCTCATCTTACTTGAAGAAAAAACACATTTTTACATTTGGGGGGGGGGGGGGGGGGAATGCAATACATTTAACATCAAAATATGAGTTAACATAAATAGAAAAAAGAGTTCTTTTTAAAATTTGTTACCATGGAGCCTCCTCCTGTTCTTCCTCCTCTCTGTGGGACAGCTGTGCTTGCAGCATAGGCCAACTGACTATTGGGTTCTGCCATCAGTCTGGGGATACTACCACTGCTGAAAATAAACCCCAGCTTCTCTATTGTGTGCTAGCTCCTCCACCTGGTTCGGTGGCTTCAGTAGTTTCAATGGCTTAGGCATCCCTGTGAGGATGTTGGCACTCCCACTGTTCTCCCTACCTGCAAAACACTGGGTTGATGTGTTTTAGAAATGGGTCATAAAGTGGCTTGAAGAGAAGGTTTCGGAGTTACATGAAACTGTGTTTGCTGACCATAATCCAGTTGCAGGATATTTTGACAATCAGATATGGGTGGTTAAAAAAAAATAAATATCCTTGGAACAACATTAAATCCAGGACATCGCTTTACATCCAGCAGCACCAAAAGGACATGCTTAGGCAGTTATTGCTGCTGTCCTGCTTCCATGTAGGAGTAGCTTTTGAAAGTTCTTTCACTGGTTAACTATGATTTATGATGAACTCACCATAGTAAATAGATCTTTATTTACCTAAATCCTGCTAACATTCTGTATTTTTTAGTATCCTACTTGAATGATGAATAAATCCTATTGCCATCTTCACACATAAAATACAGAACACAAAATAGAGCAGATTTGTTTAACTGGGTAGATCCTGGGTTTGTATTTCACTCATCCCTGATGAGTTATTGCCAGAAGCATTTATGAAAGTATTTCACAACCATAAGAACATTTTTTTTACCTTTCAAAAGAATGCATCTAATATATAGTAGTCAGCTAAGGGATCTGCATTTTAATGTGCCTTTTCATGCAAGCACACCATTGCATAGAATGAGCTGTACAGATAACCTCCTCACACACAGGAGATACAAACGTATCCTACAAAATCTTTTAGGAAACCTGCTGTAGTAATTTGATTTTCCAATTCGTGATCAATTTGTAGTTTCTCCCTTGCCCGGTAATTGCAAATGTCTTCCCTATTAACATTCACTGTATAATAGTCTTTACTAAGTCCTTTCTAAATCTAAAAGGAGCTCATGGTCAGGGACTGAGCCACCATTATTTGGGTTAAGCGAAAGCTGAGTGAGAACTGTTGAGCACGGTGTCCCACTGTTTCAGAATGAGAAATCCATTGCACAGCTGTGGCAGATACATAGAGAGGGTGTTTTTAATGACATGAGATCTGTCCATAGAATGTATGCTGCCACACCTGACTCAGCGCTGAGGTAATGCTGATGCTGTGAAGAACATTGTTACAGGTAGCTCGAAATGAGGAGAAGGCGGTGAGGTTTTTTGCAAGCAGGCATGCCGATGAAGACATGCTTAACTGTGTTATGGTTGTGTTTGGCCATTTACATATGTTTCATGGCCCTGTTGGGTGACCTGTTGGTTTTCAAAAGAATGTATGATTACTCCAGTCCACATTTTGGTTGGGCTGAGCTTATCTTGCTCCCTGTCAGTTATTGCTGTGCTTATACTGTTAATGCCATGTCAGCTGCCTGCCTATTGAATACACTGGCTTTGGCAGCATTTTCACCGATTTTTGGAGATATGCCTACTCAAGAGCTGCTTAGATTTTAATAGGGAGTACTCAGAGAAATCTAATTCTAGGCCCTGATAAATTCAGTGCATCAGGAGCATTTGTGAAGAAAGTATTGCCAGACAAGGCTTTTAAGAATCGGTTGCTTTTTCTTACAAATTGAGAAGCTTCTTCAGAAGTTATTGAAGGTGGGATTTGAAGAATTCAGACATTTAGGGAGGATCTGGTGGCAATTTACTTTCCCTAAGAAATATTTTGGAAAAGCCTGCTATATGGTACAATCTGGTTTATTTAAATAATGGAAAGGTTGCTTGCATCTTTGTTGTTCATAAAAACACGTTAAAATATCAGTTCTTGACAGGTATCCAGAGAGGAGGTAAACACTACCAGAGGCAGGGAAGTCACCCCAAGTCTTGCTCCACCTTGTTGAGGGGAATTTTAGGAAGAAATTCCCTCCTTCATGGGGCTGGCACACAAATTTGTTTCCGATGTCTATTTTTCTTTTCTTTTAGGCTCTCTATTTCTGAGAACACCCCCAGCTTACTATTAAAGTCAGATAGTGTGGGGTCATAAAAGGGTTTCAAAAATAAAGGAAAATTGTCACTCTTACAATCTCTTTTCCAAATTTGTGCTTCTTCCAGGGCTGTCTCTAATGTCCTTTGCTATTTCTCTCTGTTCTTTATAAGTAAGACTCACTGAGCGGAAGGTTTGCTGGGCAGAGAAGGCAGGTAGTAGTGGTGCTCTCTTCTGCTTACGGTACCTGTGTTGCTTTCCCGAGCTGCTGTTACCACCAGGACACCTCTGTGTCTGAGAGCCCTTCTGGACTGTCCCCAAATAGGCCAAGGACTTGTTAAGATACAGTTGGTGATATGCATTCACTGTCGGGGATCTCACGGGCAGCTGTGAGCAGATGTGCTAAGCATGTACAGCTAAGAGTTATCCTGCTGAACTTCAGGCGCTTACACTAGGAGACTGTTAAGCTTCTGTCTCATCACTGTAAGGAGATGGATGTTCTCAGAGGTGGGGTTCCTTTCTTGCTCCATTGACTGCATCAGAAATTTGAGGTCAGTATATTCCTAATCTAGGTACCTGTGTCAAAGGTCTGAGATAGTGTGTGCCTACATTTTGTGATGAAGTTCCAGTGGTTAGGGAAGTAAATAGTTCAATTTTTTCTGGTGCAGGTTAGATTTTTTTCAAAAAAAAAAAAAACACACACAGATGTATCTTATTTTAGCCCAGTCCATTTTCTAATCTGATATCATAGGAGAAAGCGATATTTGTATGCTTGACATTAAAATATCTTCCAATCAGTTAATGTAAGGCATCTGGTGTTTTTCTGTATTTTAATAAGCCCTAATAACAGCATTGCAATCCCTTAATGCTCTTTCTCATATTCTTGTTACAGTAGGTATATGGCACACATCTTCTGGTTTAAAAAGCTCAAAACAAATTTCAGCAATTTAATCTCAGTGTTAGAAAAAGGATCACAGCAGCTGCTATAGTATTTTGTATTTAAGCTAGTTTTTGTAAAGACTCGTGACATGCTCCCTGGGAGCTAAATATTGACAAGCATGCTCTGGCAAGCAAGATCAAGCTTGGTGAGTTAACACAGCTCGAGTCTCTGTATTGACACTGTAACCCAACTCTGAAAACTATTATCCTACACCATTTATTTTGTCTTTATAGGTGATACTGTCTACTTGAATTAGGAATTTCTACTGTATTTTTAATATTCTAGCTCTGGATTCGTATTTGATTTAGGACCGCAATACATGCAAGGTTGTTGTGCATCTGTTTGATGACATCTTCAGTAATGTATGGTGTATAGAATCACAAATGACAGCATAAAACCTTCATGACTTCAAACCTTTAAGACAGAGGTAAAAACCGAGTGTAAAGTAACTTTAAAATCACATCTTTTATACTGTAGAACACACCATGTCCTAAAACTGTGAGTCTGTGAAGGCTGTTGATCAAAAGTGAAGCTTCGATATGTATTCATAATGTAGGAGATTAATTTTGTGTTCTGTAGGTAAAAAGAAAAAATAACTTTTTTTCTCATCGTAAGTGCACCATGTTTATTTTACTTTTTGAATTTCTGAATAAAGAACTTAAGCCTATTTGGGCTTCTAGTAAATTTGGCATATACACTAAGTTGATTACCAGATGCATTGTGCAACATATGGCATTGTACAGTCTTTGTGTGCTTCATAGTATTTTCTTAAATTACCAGCATTTGTTTTGATTCCAAAAATGCACTTGTCTCTGCTCTCTAGTGCTTTGGACTTAAATGCTGGCTTTTCAGTGCTGAACAGATGTGTTAGAGTTTCACATGGAACATTCATGCCTTTGTGAGTCTTCCTTTTTGAGCTTTCCATACACAGTATTATGTCAGCGATAGCTCATGCAAATGGGATCTCTTTATTTTCATATGTACATTGATTGCTTAAAATAACTTTCAGAATTCCTAGTAATTCTGTGTGACCAAGAAGAACAGGGAATCAACCCAGTTTTGCCCGAAGATTCTACCCCCAGAGTGAATCAGTTCTTTCAGATTTGTGTTATTTTAGATTAAAGAAAAACAGGAAGGAAGAACATAATTCCTTTATGGGTGACAGCAACAGTCAACAACAGTCCTGTATGCTTCTGTGAGCAGTGATATTCCCATGCTTGAGGCTGTGGTTTGAATGGGCATAAAATTTGATCCATGAAAATACACAGAATAAGGTGCCCAGGACATTAGTATGTAATTTACTTCTAAGAGGAGACTGCTTGAGTTGATTTAGAAAGCATACTTCTGAAAAGGTACACTTTAAATTACCAACAGTTTTCGAGAAAAAGGCAATATGACATCCTGGGACAAGGGATGAGAGATGTGTGACCAGGAGGGCTGACTGCTGTTTTTTCTGCTCAGGTGGGACTGCTTCTTCACACACAGACTTCCAGGCCTCCTGTTGCACCCTTTCTCTTCTTTTAGATAAAGATACTAAACCTTTGTATAGCATTTGGTTATCTTCTCCTAGAGCCATTGCGTAAGTGCCAGGTGTTGCTGGTGTGTGTTTAGCAGCAGCAGCAGTGTGTGTATTCTGATCAGTATTTTAAAATCAACATACTCTTTTTGGGCCCCTGGCTTTCTGTTAATTGACCTTTATTTCAATCACTGAAGACCAGTGAATGCAGTTTAGGAGTTGTGTTGCTGCCACGTTTCTTCAGTGGAAGCCGAGGGGATGAGTAAGTATGTAAGTTAAGTCTCTTACCCTCTGAGCTGCCCTCATTGGATAACAATTAAAATGACCTGACAGAGCATTGTACTAAATTCCCTCACATCCCCTTATGTTGCTTTGAATACATCAGACAAATGAGTATTTAGGCCTATTAATGCTGTTATTTTTTATTAATGCAGAAAACAATGTTATGTTACATGTGTATAATTTTGTCTTGAAATCAGCATTGAGTTGTATTGCTCGTCACAAGCAGGACTGATATAGCCATGTTTTAATTGCCAACCCTTGATAATATATCCAAGGCTAGTAAAGGCCTCTGCGAATAAGGTTTGTGCTTCCTTTATGCCACAAATAGTTTACACAGCATGGACATGCTAGTATTTTGCTTTCCATTAAGGCATTAAATCTTCAGCTTGCTGTACATTCTCAGCTGAAGAAATGGAATGGAACTTCCTGCAATTGCGAAGGTTATTAAAAAGAAAGAACAGAAGAAAAAGCCTTTGTTTAAAATCCATCCACAGCCAGGGTCTCAGCTAAAGTCAAGGTATCAACTTTCTGTTGTGGGGGAAGCTTTTCCTTCATGGAAAACTAAGTATTGTTATGTAAATTTCATTATAAAAATACCAAAGTGTAAGAAACTAAACATTTAGAAACTTATGGTACCTAGTTATAAAACCGTAATTATAAGAAAGTGTTCTTGTGTAATGAGCACTGCATGTCTGTCATACAGTGTTTTAGTGTCTACGGCAGTTAATAGCCGAATATTTTCATTATTACCATTCTGTGAGCAACTGCCATTCTTGAAACTGATTGATGTTTAGGAATAAAGCACTTTTATTACATGTTGCCAACTTCTGAGGACCAATCTTATAACCTATAGTGCCTTCAAAGGAGTGATGATACCTCCTCTTTCTGGAACTAATCACATCTGAAGAAAGTGAAAGGGTGAAAACATATTTTTTTTTCTTGAGAACCTCCATTGCATTGTACACTGTTCTGCTACAAAATGATTATAGTGTTTTATCTGCCAAAGGTGACACGGGGGAAAGATAACTTTACAGGAAGAGAGATGTTTGAATTTGGGCGACTGGCACTGTGCAGTGGCTTGGCTTGAGGCAGTGAATTTATTTGTGGGTTGATGAAACTGTGGTCTCAATTTTTCATTGTCTGGGTGCAAAACAGTCTTCTGACAGGGTGTGCTGTTTGCAAAGTCTTTGCAAAAGTTTCATTAGTTTAATTTGTGGATTTGTGCTCTGTCCAAACCAGCACACAGATCTGCAATTTCAGGGAAGAAAAGTACAAGAAAAAGAAAAGAGAACCCCCTACCAAGTGTTTATCTTCTTAAGGCCACACTGTCTTGCTAGGACCTAGGCGATCTCTAATCATGCTTTGAGAGTTTTTCAAAGGAGGAAAGCTGTAAGAAAACATCGCAGGCAAGTTGGTGGTAAATATTGCTTAGAGGGAACTCAAAGTTTGTGGAGGTTTTGTGCATATTTTATACATTATTTAAATTTCTTCATCCTCATCCTGCCTCTGTCCCTTATAGACCAGTCTAGAAAGGATAGTGCCCTCCAGCTCCACTGGGAACTACCAGAGAATGGGACCTTAATGTGCTTTCCTCGCAAAATAAGGCAGGGAAAGAAACTGATGCTACTTTAACGCTGACATATAATGTAATGTCCAACCTTAGCTTGTAGGAGCAAGTTCAGATGCTGACACTAATCTAAATGCACCAACATGAAGCTCTCAATGACTGTATTTGTACTTCAGAGATCACCTGAAGTTGGAAAACTTTTGCTCCTAAGATCCTTCAGGTTCTGTATTAAAATAAATACGGCAAGTCTTGGAAGCTGAGGAATCCTCCAAGAAAACTATTTTCAGGAGGATAGAGCAAGAACACAGCTGTTCTCTCCTAACTCATAATTTGATCACAGATTATAACTGGTCCTGCAAAAATCACATCCCTTCCAGCCTTCAGTATGAACAGCTCTAGTTTATGCTCTTGTTCACACGAGTCTCTGTCTTCCCAGATCCCTTTGTGTCAAACTGCAAAATTGCAAAGTGAAATTGTCAAAAGCTCCCATACTTTTCTTTTCCCAACCCTACCCCGGTAGCAGCAGCTTGCTTTCCAAATATCTCAACAGACTCTGGCATGGCCCTTCTTCTTTCCAAATGATTATACAGCCCACCAGCTTACAGACATATCCAGATCCCCACGAACATGCCAGGTAGGTAGTTTCCATTTATTGCTGGGAGAAAAAGAAGTGTCAAATAGCTTCCTACTCATCCTATGGCAAGTAGGGCTGTGTGCTTCAACTACCTTAGATATAGCTATCAGTTCTCCTACTCTTGGTTGTGTGAGTCTTGAGAAATGGGAAGTGTTGAAATAAATGGCTATGATACACATAGTGTTGAAATAAACATTTATTTTAACACATTGTATGTGATGAGCCATTTATTTTAACACTTTTCACTTGAAGTGTTGAAATAACAGGTTTTATCAGGGGACGTGTCATCCACTGTTTTATGTATATGCGAATATGGAAATATATCTACTGAGTGTGCGTGTATATATATACTCACACAGATTATATGGATATGTAATAATAATATGGTAGATGTGTGTGTAGACACACACCACACACTTGCACAGGCAAACACAGTGTTTTCTGCTGAAATTGAGACATTTGTTTCACAAAAATTTTGTGTTTGAACCATAATATTTTTAATATATCCATGCTAGATAGTAGCAACTGGATGAGATAGATAAAATAGAGTCAGACAAAATAAAATAAAGAAACCTCAAAAGAGGATAAGAGTGATCCTGAGTTATGTAAATGGAGAAGTAAATACTTCATCTGAGCTTTCTAGATCTGGTTTCTTTAGTTTGCTGTGCTTTGATAAACCGAGCTTCCCTTTCTGTAATGAACTTCTTAGACGAATGTTTATTAAACAGTTCATAGTATGCTTCAGATTTTTTAAATAACCTGAAAAGTTGTTGTACTGCATTTGTCATTAATGTTCTTAATTTTTAAATACACTGTAGGAGCCTCAGCGTTCTGCTCAGCAGCCAGTCACCACTCTTCCAGTGTATCCTTAGATATACTAAAATTGCCTTTGTGTGATTAGAATTATGTATGCACTGAAGTACAGGCACAGACATGTAGACTCACATACACGTCCTGCTTTCTGGCATCAGGGTCATGTTGGCCATGGTAGCTGTTGTTATTAAGGAGGTTAAAACCCACTCAAAGGTAGTGGTGCCTCTGAGGCTGACAGAGACAAGGCTGCCTTTGAACAAACCTGTAAGCTTCTCGGTAAATAGCCACAAACACTTCTACTAGATTTTGAGTTAAACACATTTGTCTCTGCACTGAAATAAATGGGCAGTGAGACCTACCGTGTGTTAAAGTGAAGCATTCACATCTTTTGAGGGGGAAGGATTGCTGGGCAGAATTTGGCAGGAATTCATTTGTCCCCCTGTGATGGCTGCAGTGGTCTAGTCTGGTAACTGTGGGCAATA
Source organism: Falco punctatus (assembly GCF_963210335.1). Classification (NCBI taxonomy): domain Eukaryota; kingdom Metazoa; phylum Chordata; class Aves; order Falconiformes; family Falconidae; genus Falco; species Falco punctatus. The sequence goes on along the minus strand of NC_137591.1, from coordinate 20,732,976 downwards.
TTTCTTAGATGGGCTGTCCCCTTGGCTTTTATGCTGGTCTAATTCACATGTCTTTTTGCTTGTGTTACATTGGGTGCATACCCCAGTTGTTACCACTACTTTTATTATTTTATTATTATTCTTTTATCATTATTTGTATTGGTTTATTAGCACTACCAATGTCTCAGTAAAAGGCAAGTTTTGTCCTGGCCCAGCGGGGGAGTGCAGTGCAAAAGGTGCAGGACCTCCTTCAGCTGCACGCTGTGCTCAGCAGTGTGGCACCAAACCAGGTGACTCAGACTCTTAAGTCATGATGGGGGAGGGTTAGCAAAGCAGTCAGGAAAAAGAAAGGGCATACCAAGCCAACTAAAGAGCACCTGTGAGACAAAGAGCACTGTGCAAAACAATTTCCAGCTTCAAGTCAAACCAAAATAGAAAGAATGAATGAAATTAAGTAATGAACATCTGATAAACTGCAACAGAAGATGTTTTGCTAACTTTCATGCAGATCACCAGAAGTAGCAATTTTTAGTGGATCTGTAGTTTTCAGGGAGAGAATGGCTTTATTAGAAAATGTTTAACCAGCTCTTGCAGCAATTGCAAAACAATTTGTATCTGTCCTCTTGATTTTTCCTACTGAAGTTCGATATGAGTGAAAATCCCCCCAGGTCTTCCTGGATAAATAATATTTACAGATAAGAAAAATTTAATATTTTCACCCTCTCGGATTCTAACCTTTTTAATTGAGAGAAGTCTCTGATGACTGCTAAACATTTATTGAATGAGAACTCTGGTGAGTTTATGAACTTGCAGTTGAAACGGCATAAATAATCATTAGTATCAATTCATAAATGGTCAAAATAAATCCTAAAAAGGACACTGATTTTTCTCTGTGCTTGTCAAAGTTCCACTTTTTTTTTTTTTTCTATTTGGGTACAATTTTTTTTTTTTCAAAGGAAACATAAAGCAAAATTATTAGTACTTTTTTCCCAGTCATGGGTTGGACTCAAGCCCATAGGTATCCCAAATAGATTCAAAGGAGAAGTAAGCTTTGAAATAAAAAGGAAGGGGAAATAAGTATCAGAGAAAATATTAACACAAGCCTTGGCATAGGTAGTCACAATATGCTAACAAATATTGGTAGAATGCAATCAGTTGATAGGGTTTCAAGAGCCAGTGATGGCAGAGTGAGATAGAAATTGTTTCACATCTGCAGAATCATTACTTTCATTCTAAAGTGTTTGGGTAAAGGCCTGACTTCACTGTAGTCATAGTCAGCAGAACCTTTGCCATTGATTTGGCAGTGCTGGCATGTCACCCTTCACAAATTATCCATAAAATAAAACATAAGGTAGCCATTACTTTGAAGATGTAGGCTAACTCTTGTAGGGACACCTCATAAAGTGAATATTCCTTTGAATGCTCCATTTGGTAAATGAATAATTAAAAGTTTTGGCTAGAAATAGCCAGAGCCCAAGTAAATAGCACATTATTATTAGTGAATTTGTCAAATGGCTATTAATGTGTGAGTAATAATGGACTGAAGGACTGACCAGGCTGCAAAATAGATAGGGAGCAGTGAAGAGAGTCTTCTCTGGATCCTGAGATGTGTTGCACTTTGCGGAATTAAAGCCATGGCAAGGTCCATCTTGAACTTGCTCTTTGGGCACTTCCTGTATTTTTTAGCACGCTGAATATCGTGTCCCCCATTTGGAGACCTCCTAACAGCTTGGATAGTCTTTCTCTCTAAAACATGTCTATTCATGGGGTTTTCTTTTGCATGTAAATGCATTCTTTGGCCATTTTGAAGGATGTGCCTGCTACACTGTTTCATTAAACTGCCACGTTATCGGGTAATTGTTTAAACATAATGCCATAGCACTATCAAAAGGAAAGGTGAACTAATGGCATTTGCAAATGTCAGGGATTATCTTAACACTTTTATTATAGTTTATAAAAAGTAGGTTCAGGGCATTCCATGGCAATTATTTCCACAGAAATTGGTTATTTAAATAAATTGCTAATTATCTCGATATGACAGTATTGAAAACCCTGCTAATGAGTTATTTGATAAGTATAGCTTATGGTGGCCACCTACAGGTGGGAGAGCGAAAGAACATATAGAATAATTGCAATCAGAAGGAATGCAATGCAAATGAATTGTGTATAACTTGTCCGTTTCCCTGGACTGTTTGTCAGTGCAGATGATTATATATATAAAGTACTTTGATCACCAGTACTAGGCAGCATACACGTTATGCAGAAAATGTCTTAACAAAGAATTGTTTTCAGTGTTTTTTTCTTAATCCCCAAACTTTCTTATCTAGTTACTTCCTGCAGCATTGGATTGATCATCTACTGTGCCTGAACTTTTGCAGACCAATTCCCTTATGTAATGCTTTTTCACCCAAGTCTGCTATTTGCTGTCATTGACTTCTTTTGTCATTAGCTTTATTAATTTTAACAGTCAGGGAGATAACAATGTCAGCTGTCTTCCAAGAATGTATTTACAGAGGGAGGGAGGGTGATGTTGCTTAGATTTTGGGGTTTAGCAGCACAGACTTCATCAGTAATTCATTAATCAAAAATAATGTATCAGCTATTTTTTCTTGGTAATATTTAGGCTCTGTGGTTTAAATCTGATATTAAATTTCTAAAGAACTGCAATGTAATATAATATAATGCAAATTAAAAATTAATTTTACTTTACAGTGCACAGAATGGGGAGAATTGTGACCCAAATTCATTTTTATTACACCTAGTAACCATAGATACAAAGATTTGCTTTTAAGTAATCTACTAACCAAAGGTATGAGAGTTTGCTTTCCTTTTAAATCTGGGTTTTTTTGTTGATAGAGAGTTTGATAAAGACCATTCATACAGTTTCAAGATTCAGGCTCAGTGTCATCTGTTTGAAATGATTCACCTTGGTTCTGTTGGCTGTTTTTTAATGGACCTGGATCATCTTTACCTAAAGGCACATTTTGAGCTGCTGAAGTATGTGCTAAAAGACTTTAAACTACCGTATTGGTACAGTATATTGCAAGTGAGAATGTAGCTCAGTATTCAAGACTTGTGGGGTTTTTCCCCACTGGGTTTTTTCCCCATTGGTGGATGACTGGGATCAAGAAGGTCTGAATTGTTTCTGCTGGGAACTTCCAAAGCTACTGCATTGCTTGAAACTTAGCACCAGGCTTCTTCTTGAAGAAGACGTTAAGTTTGCCTCTCAAGTCTCAATCTATTGAACATTTCTGATGCTAGGCAGGATCAAGTCCCCTGGGTACTCCAAGGGCTTATGAAGTTGTAATAAAACCTGTGTCTTCTGGCATTGGTAAAGGGTTTTTTATTTCCTAAGGAAAAATAAACAATCAAACAAATAAGTAGGTATAATACCTCTCATCAGTTTGTAATCAGTCTGCTATCCTCAGAGGACAGGGGCAATGCTGCCTACCTGTGCTGGCCAAGGAGAAGCATTTGATTGACGTATGTTCTGCCTCTTTTTCGTGTTGTATTTTGCCTACTGAAGTCCCTGATAGTAATGAAAAATCTCGGTTTTTATTTGAAAAAAAACAAACAACAACAAAAATCTCTGTTTTAAGGCATGAAAAAGGTCAGTGACTTTTGTAACATATAATTATTTTATTATTTAAATCTTTATATCATAGCAAGTATTTGTTCCATAATGAGAGACTTGAAAGAGTAGTTTTCAACATAATGTAGCATATCATCTCCACCAGGTATTTTTTCTGTCTGTCTTCCATTTTCAAGGGAGTGTTGATCTGCTTGAGGATAGGAAGGCTCTGCAGGGAGATCTGGACAGGCTGAACCCATGGGCTGAGGCCAGTTGCATGGGGTTCAACAAAAAGAACTGCCAGGTCCTGCACTTGGGTCACAACAACCCCACACAATGCTCCAGGCTTGTGGAAGACTGGCTGCAAAGCTGTCTGGAGGAAAAGGACCTGGGGGTGCTGGCTGAAAGCCAGCTGAATATGAGCCAGCAGTGTGCCCAGGTGGCCAAGGCGGCCAGTAGGATCCTGGCTTGTACCAGAAACAGTGTGGCCAGGGGGACTAGGGAAGTGATCGTCCCCCTGTACTCAGCACTGGTGAGGCTGCACCTTGAATACTGTGTTCGGTTTTGGGCCCCTGATTGCAAGAAAGACGTTGAGGTGCTGGAGAGCGTCCAAAGAAAAGCAGCGAGGCTGGTGAAGGGTCTAGAGAAGAAGTCTTATGAAGAGCTGCTGAGGGAACTGGGGTTGTTCAGCCTGGAGAAAAGGAGGCTCAGGGAAGACCTTACCGCTCTCTACAAGTACCTGAAAGGAGGTGGGTGTCAGTCTCTTCTCTCAAGTAGCCAGCGACAGGACAAGAGGAAACTGCCTCAGGTTGTGCCAGGGCAGGTTTAGACTGGATATTAGGAAAAAGTTCTTCACTGAAAGGGTGGTCAGGCATTGGAACAGGCTGCCCAGGGAGGTGGTGGAATCACTATTCCTGGAGGAATGTATTAAAAAAACGTGCAGATGCAGTGCTTAGGGAACATGGTTTAGTGATAGACTTGGCAGTCCTGGGTGAACAGTTGGACTTGATGATCTTAAAAGTCTTTTCCAACCTAAATAATTCCATGATTCTATATCAGCATTTTCCCCAGCTACAGGTGATTAACTAGTGGAACATGTTAAAGTATGTGGTAGATGCTTATTTTTTAGTATGTTATCTGCCTTTCAAATGCATGCTGGGTTTGGACCTCAGCTTCTTAAATACCACTGGATTTATCAGCAACATTCTGCAAATTCCAGCTACTACTTACAGCTCTTTTAAAATTTGGCATTAGATCTCCTTTATTTCAACCTTTTAAAAACTCCTTCTCCACAAGTGTCTGCAATGGAATGTATTACCTTCCTGTAGTACTAATATGAAAATGCAAGAAAATAGAGACTCTAGGTCAAATTCAATGCTCATTTGCCTTTTTTTTTTTTTTTTTAAGTATTATTTGCCTTTTTTTTTATAACTTGGCATCACTATTGCTTGTATTCTTTCTTGGGTTTTGGCTTTAACCTGGAAGGTTGTTTCACCATTTCATTAGTCCATAGGATCTCTATCACAAGTAAATAACATTGTATTCCAGACCAGTGGCTTTTATTACAGAAGGGGAAGCTTCTGAACTGTTGATAAAGAAATTCATGGGAGAGAATACCTGCCCCTTCTGATGTGCTTGTTCCGTATTCAGTGGACTAAAGAAAAAAAATGCAGAGATGAATAGTGACACCTCAGTCAGTCCTCTGCTTGTTGTTAGAGCCATGTATTTACTCTCATCAGAAGCACTCATGAAATGTTTTTAAATTCATTGGGGTGAATTATATATAGATGAATGGAATACTTTTGTGATCATACCTATTTCTCACTAATTTGCTAATCACCAAACATAAGTAATAACTCATATTATGAATATCAAGTGCAGCTAGTACCAAAAAGTACCTATGTTCAGTAATAAATTCCAAGTCTCATTGCCATCTGTGTTAGGCTTCATCAAATCATATGCTTGATTTCTTTGGGCTGAATGAAGACCTTTCTGATTACCTATTGTGCTGAAACCTTAAATAAGCTGTCATTTGCTTCTTTTCCTCTACTGACCGTTGTACAGACACAGTCATTTAAGTGAGAAGGTGGCTAATGTAATCAAACAGAAAAAAGGAACAATTATATTCTGGAAATATTTTCTTGTGGAACTCTTTGCTACAAAATATCATTAAGGTCAAGGGTCTATAAGGCTTAAAAACTGATTGAATGCAAACTCTCAGAGTTACATTGGGGTTAAAAGACCTTCATGCCTCAAGGCAGATGTCAGTTCTTAACTCCTGTAGTTTGGTAAGAAAATTCCCTCTAGCCACATGATTTCAGAGTTACCAGCACCTGTATTCTTACACCTTTCTAAAAAATAACTACCTCATCACAGTGAAATTCTGGAACAGCTGTGTCAGTGCCTGAAAGCCATATAGCAAGTCTGATGCTTTACCTGTAGCCTCAGTTTCAAACACTGAATATTTGAAGAATTTCACCAACTAGTGTTTTTTCATCACGTTATTTTCAATGGTTTTGGCTGTGTAATGTACATCTTGGCATGTATGCCCTCCAGAAGGCTTTATAAATAAATCCGTGAGAGTAAATAGTATGGTTCCATTTTTTTGGTCTCAAGTCTTTCGCTAAGACTGGACCATTGATTCTGTCATAGTGTTTGCTCTTTGGACACTAGCAGTCGTCCTCTTTCTGAAAACCATTCTGTTCCTTTCAAATACATTACAATTGATCTAGCTCAAATGACAGCAAGTAGTTATTAGCGTCCTGTGGAAAGTTCCTGTAGAGCTCCAGCTCCTTTCTGTGATCTGTTCTGGTGTGATCTTAGATTCTTTAAGGCCGTTTCGGTGAGATTTCTTATTTTTATGAACTAGGCTCTAGTTTTTGCCAAAATACACTGATAGTGCATCTTGTGTTAAGCTGTCCATTTATGCAAACGAAAGTTTAGCTGCTGAAAAGGTTCCGTCTCTATGTAGTCTCTGTTTAACTAGTAAGAAGTATCTGTGTAAAGCCTGTGAGCAGTCTGATCCCTAACATGGGCATGGAAGAACACCCAGTGTGTTTTGATGGCAGGTGGAAGAGTCTTCTAATCAGACAGTGAGACTTCCAGTTTTTGCTCAGGTGGAGAAATCAGCTGTTGAAGAAGGAGGAGGTGTTGTATTAAGTATGTAGTGAGAAGGCATCTATCCTGAGGCAGGAGAAGTTGTCATTGCCCTAGAAGATAATTTTGTGCTGAATCCAGAGCAGGTGTCAATAGAGACTGCTTGGCCTAGCCTTTGGGTGTGGATGAGTTTAATACTGCAGGGCCAGGGTCTCCTGTGAATTCAGTGTTGGCTGTTGGAGTTACAGTGAGGGGCAGTGGTATGTTGCAAAAGGCAATGTAAACTGAAGATAGTATTTCTAATGGTCAAGACAAACCAAATTTCAGTTTTCTGTAATGGAAAAAACAGCTCCCTGACAAAATGTCAGTCCTATTTAAAGCAAAACATGACAGATTTCGTGACCTGAACTTGTTATGGGATCATTCTCCTCATTGACCCAGCTAGAATGCTCATGCACAAGCAAGGCAGAGGCTCTTTCTAGAAAGCAGAATCATGAGCCAACAGTAGGTTCTCCATAAAGGCCAGTAAACCTCTGCCTGAGAGGAAGCACTCATGGGGGCACTGGAGGGAGGGTAGGTGCTGGGCTCAGTGAGACAGGGCTGCTTGAAAAATGCAACTTACCCTTTATTAAAGACTTTCTTAGATTAAAAATCCAGCCAGCAGGCTGAAGTGCCTCTGTCTCAGAAAGTGTAGAGCAAGAATGGCAACACAGCTTGTTTGGTTTGAAGTTTTGTCTGAAGGAGATGGTGTTGGTCAGGCACCTGAGCAGAGGTGTGGTGATGCAGCAGCTGTTTCCATGTGGGCTCTTTTCCCACACTTTCTAATTGTGGTTTCTTCTTCCTGGGGCTTTATTCATTGCACTTTTTTATTTCTTTCTTCCCTTTCTGTTATTTGCTCTTGCAGAATGTCAAAACTTTAAAGGTTATAAAGACATCCATGAGGGGCGTTCAGAAGTACTTCATTTCATGGTACTTCCCCAAGTTACCTAATACAGTCCCAAAAAGAAAAGAAAAGAAAAAGATAACTATTATCACTTCGTTGCGTACGTCAACAGCCAGTCAGTTCCTCTGGGAGCAATGTGTCCCTCCCTTACACTACTGTGTTGCTGTCCAATGATAACATAAAATTATCCTAAAGGTCCTCTAAATTAAGTTAGAAAATTTAAGAATATGGGAGTTATCTAGAGAAATCCTAACTAGGCTAAAAAATAAATAACTAGAAGTGTCAGCTGTCTATGCTATCCATCATTTAATGAGCAGCATCTGTATGCATATTTTTCATACTTGCATACCATCAACAGGATGTAGCCAAAGCAGATGCGCTGCAGACACAGTGTATTGAGATTTCAATCGTAATGCCTCTAAATGTAGCAGGTACTTGTCTGACTCAACCTGTATATACCATTTGAAAATGCGAGCTTTATTCTTGGAGATGCAACCATAAATGAATATACCTTATTCTTTTGAGAATATACCTTATTCTTTAGAGCTTCTATCATGTTAATAGTTAAAGGGGGCTTAAAGGATTATCTGAATCTGCAGACATCCAAAGGGGAAACATACTAAATAATATATGAAATGTCAAGTCCACTGCAATGGCACTTTTAAACAATTTTTAGTTAGACATAAATAAATGAGATGTTTGCTCTTACTTGGACAACATCTGTGTTCAAAAACTGAACCTGATTTCTTTATGTAGAAACATAGATCTGCGTCTACAGTGTACTGTATGGTAAAGTATTGCTTTCTGTCTCAGACATTGTTAGCCTTTGTTTTGACCACCAGCTAAAATGTTCAAGCCAGCTTTGCAATGTTTATCCAAATGTTTGTGCATTTTCCTGTGTTTCAGCCAAGTTCATAACACTTTACAAGTATTGATACCACTTGAAATCTTCTGGGTGTCAATTTATAAATGAATATAACATCTGCATCCCAGAATTAGATGTTAGTTCCTGATGTTCTTACCATGAGGGATGTGCAAATTACATCAGGATATGTTCTGATATTGCTAACAAAATGTTCTGGTTTTCTGTAGGAAACGCTATTAGGCCCATTGCCCTTCGCGCAGTGTCTGCCATAGCCCGTGCTCTCCCAGGATTTCCCATCTTAGCAACTGGAGGCATTGATTCTGCTGAAAGTGGGCTCCAGTTTCTGCACAGTGGGGCTTCTGTTTTACAGGTAACTTTTCTCTCTTTAAAACATTAAAATTAGAATAACTGTAATTAAAACCATAATGTATCTTCCTTTCAAACATTAGGATATTGGGGGGGTTATACCATTGAAAGGGATTTTCATGTTTTTAGCTTTGTGCTTCTTGCTGAGAGAGATTCATTTCAGATGGAGGAGGAGTTGCCAAAAGATGACTTTGGGTGTCACAGTACTAATCTGGAAAAAGGCTAGCATGACTATGTCATCACTTTTTTTCTCTGACCTACAGGATTTAAACTTAAAACATCTTTAAACAAAGCTGACACAGAGTTAAGCTTGAGATATGTGATCTTCCTTTATTCTCAGGTTTTGTCTTCTACAAAGAGCCTTTTTGAGGGGAGAGGGATTTTAAGGAGCACTACTTCGGTCCCACTGGGAACCAGTTTAAAGTAACTCTTGCTTCTCCAGGCATCTGTGTCCCTTAAGCATGTTTATTGGAACAGGAGGTGTAGAGCCATACCTCCTGCATAAGGTGCTGGCATTGGGGTGAGGTATCGGACTGCATACAGTGGTTGAGGCTGTTTACATTGTCTGATGGGTTGTTTTGAAGTCCTGGCCAGACTGGCATGGTTAGTTAGTCCCTGTCATGGAAGGATGTCTTGGTGGCCTGTTGTTATAGGAACCAGGAAATTGGTTGGAAATCAGCCCCTTACCTGCTCTACTAGGCATGTCAGGGCACCATTGCAGCATATCTAGAATGACTAAGGAGCAGGTGGTGTTTGTGTTACACTGTTCCATTGTATATTGTTACATTCTAGTAGATACTCATCCCCTTTATCTGTGGTTCCCATCATAGATAACAGCAGCTGAGGATTCTGTGAATATCGGCTTTGTGTCACTCCATGGGATGGCTGCAGTGGTTTCATTCCCACAATTCACTGAGATTAAAATTAGATTCGGTGTGACCATCCTTCCTGCACAGCTATGGTGACTGCTGAGATTAGTCATTTGTTTGCTATGTTTCAGGGGAAAAAATAAATAAATAAATAAATAAATATAGGCCAGTGCAATGGTTTGGTTTGATGGGGTTTTTTAGTGCACATCAAAGTTACCATCTCTGGGAGCTGAAGTAGAAGCTACTACTTACTATGTTCTTTGGATTTATTAATACCAGTTCCTTTTTTTTTTTTTTTTTAGTGTGTATTAGAATGCTTGAAACTCTTCTTTTCCCATGGGCAGACAAAAAGTCTGCCTTTCTTATGCAATGGTCTGAGAGCTTATTCCATATAAATACTAAGTAATGGTGCAAATTACAGAGCAGCATTTGTCTACAAAAACATAGGATTGGCAGGGGAATGTTTTTACTGCTATAGGTGCATTTCGTTTAATGCTAATAGAGATGCAGTTTTGATGGCTTTGTCTGTAACAATGTTATGTGAGCTGAACTACACAGAGTGGAATGATTTTAAGTTCTATGTCTGCTGTATCTGTTTCTGGATGACTGAAAATGAAGGGGTTTTTATGTGATTTATGCACTTTTCCTTCATATAGACTGTGTAGCTGTCTATTTTTTATTTTTTGTTTTCTTTTCCTTTGGTTTGTCCCAATGGTAATGGGAAATTCTGAAATATAATTTAATGCAGACATCCCACTCAGCGCTCAAGAGAAAGAATATTGGATTTACAAAACATTAATTGTTGTTTTCTTTTTAGTAATAATCAAGTTCTCTGGAACTGACTTTCAGAAATTACTTGGATCTATACTGGTCTTCTGCACTTTACAGGACAATTTCTCTTTTCAACAGATTTTTCCCGGAGATAGTGAAAAAGCTCTTTTCTTGTCCTTAGGTTTCACCAGTTTAACTTAAATCATCTCTAGAACTGATTTTAAACTCCTCTGGATCAAACCTATCCTCAGTTTGAGTGGCTTATTTCTGTTTCACTAAAGTAGAGAAGTCATTTAAACTAATCTGAGATAAATGGATTGTAAAGCTGCCATGTAGGTAAGGGTCTGAACTAGTTCAATTACTTTTATTTAAAAATAAGCCTTTAGTAAACTTCATGCAAGATTGTGAGTACAGGCCATAAATCTTTGCCTCATCTTGGGAAAAGCGAATGGAAGGAAAAGAAAATGAGTAATTTCTATAGACAGTCTTACAAGAAATACACTTGACTGGGACCAGACTGAAACTTTTATTTGCTGCTCAGGCAAGATATATTGTCATAGACAGAAGCAGGCGGCCTTATTTTCATGGGTCATCTTTGGAACATAATTAGGACTATGAGAATCATTGCTGTTTTCCCTCTTAACAAGGTTATATGAATAGCCAGCTAATATACTTTTCCCTGAATCCCGTCTCTTGTCACTCACATGTCCTTGGTATCAAATGCCTAAGTTGTTCCTTCAATAGTCAAAACCTCTGCTGTTTATCCTAACAGCTTTGACAGTTCACTTCTGCTTTCTCAGTACCAAATCACAAAGCGAGTACAGAATTTGGTGATAGCATCAAATAAAGTGATCTACTGAGTGATTCACCATATTAGGATTCACTACACAGCAAGTCCTTAAGTTAAGTGAGTAGAAGCTGGGACTGTACTGGGGGAATTGTGTATGCATCCCATAGCTTTATCTCAAGTGTCTGCTTTGGACACTGTTGGAGGTGGTGCTGAATAGACACTTGGACTGACACAGTACCGCACGTTTTGTGATCTTACTTGATGTTTACAAAACCCTGAGGACACCTTATGACCAATCCAGAGGCAGAAAGCAAGCAGCCCGGGCCTTGGTGCTGCCGGAGTGAACTCTGTGTGCGGCTGTGCCAAATGAGGGTACTGCCACCGCTATCACTACCCTGTTACACAGAATAGCATGTGGGTGTTTCTTTGTTAGCAGTATTTGAAAAGGGTGGGGAGTGTCAGTTCATCCAGCTTCAAACACAGTCTGATATCACTTAGCAGCACAGGTTGTATGACCCATCCACACAGCCCAGCTACAGCGCCGGGGAGGGCAGCACTTGCATGGCCGTTGGGCTTCCCTTCATTTTGCCTGGACAAGAGTCCTGTGTCTTCTCTGCCATGAGAGGGGGGCGTTCATGGGCTAAGATAATATGAAGGCTTTGTGTGAGTTGATTTAATTGCGATGTGGCGTATCTCTTAGAGAAGAGGCTTATGAATAATAAATGTACCTCCATTAAAAGCAAGATCAGGTTTTCCTCTGCAGCTATTTCACCTACAATCATTTCTCCATTATTTTTTCCAATTGCTTTTATTTTCAAAATGTGGGGATTTATTTTCCATTTACAAAATCATCATACACAGAAATGCAAGTCAGGAGTCAGGTGGTAAGCCATATTTTGATATATGCTATAACCATCTCAGGTGGTATTAAGCAAGCAGCTATACTAGAAAGTGGTTTGGGGATAGAGTTTCAGTGTTTAAAGTGTGTTCTATCCCCTCCTTTAGAACATGGAAGGCAACATCTTAGTAATTTTACTGGCAAAAGGTTCATGTGTAAGAAACTTTTGCAGCTTTATATATATAGATAGATATAGAGATATCTAGATATAGAGATATAGATAACAAACTGGATCATTGTAGTCAGTATTAGCTGGGATTAAAATTTTGTACAGCAATTTAACAGTGTTCTTCCACTTCACGGACTTCAGAAACAGTTACAATAGGACCACATTTGTTTTTTAATTTTTCATTAAAAATGCTGAAACACAATTGTTCTTCCACTGATTCCATAGCTTTATACTTTTTTGTAACATACCCAAATCCACCAATCCTTTTTCAGTACAGGCATGAAATTTGAAAAAATAACAACTTTATTTATGGAGATAATCCTGCACTCATTGCATACCAAAAGCTCTAGAAATGTCTAGCTGCATCTTTCTGAGGTACGGCTCATTACTATGGGCTTCTAGTGAGGCTGAAGTATTTTTTTTTTTAATTTAAGTAAGCTTTTTTTAAAGCTCTCATTTATCAAAATAAGATGTATATCGCATTTTTTGCATCTTTTGCATCATGTATGTGATTTACCATGTCACATTGATGGTTTGTTAGATTTTTGCAAGGCTTTGAAAGAGACATACATTTTTCAAAGTCATCTCACTGTAGGAAATTAAAAATGGAGACAATTATAGAAAATTCCAGTGGAAAGAGAAAACGCATTATAGAAAAAGCAATAAAAGCGTAAAAATATTAAAGTAAAAATCACTTCACAGTAGCCTGTATGATTCAATTGTAGATCAATATTGTGTAGTTAATGCATTAGCAGTAGAGCATTAATTTGCAATTACCGCAGGTGATCTGATCCTCTGTGTTCTGTCCATTGACATAAATGACCTTTTGTTGAAAGAGATTCTGTAGTCATTATTTCTAGCAGATGTAGCAAAAAAAAGGTAGAACAAAGGGGTGCTTTCTGAACTATACTTGTTTCATGGTAGAGTCTCTTTACATTATATTGTGGTATGGAATACTTTTGTTAATCTTGAATATTGGTCATTAACTTGTAAAGAATATGGGTTCCTTTTCAAGCAAATTTCTTTTCTTACAAAATATGGAGGTCACATGTGTCCCGTTTTGCTCCAAACGGATGTATAAGGGTCTCTACATAGCAACGATTTAAAATCCACCCCTATAATGGTGGATAGAAATGTGCTACATTCCTGCCTGTAGCTTTGCCCCAAGCCCTGTTTCAGACCGACCTTCACCCATCTCCCACTTGCCCTGAACGGGATGTAGTACCTTGCATCCTGTTCCTACAGGAATTCCTGCAGTCTTCACCATGTTATATTTGGTCCATGTACACCTGCTGCCTCCAGACCTTGCACCATGACCTTCCTTGTTTCTCAGGCAAGGGACTAAGGTGGGAATATACCTCACCTCAGAGCCAGAGCTGCTGTGATGCTGGAGCTGGCCCATGCCCTTCTCTCCTGCCCCACACCAGCTGTGTAGGATACCTAAGGGATCTGAAGAACAAAACTGTTCTGGAAATATGACAGCCCATGATAGGAAAGCAATAGTTTTGCCTCTGCAAGATAAAATCTCCCCCCAGCACAGAATGCCGTTGATTTTATAAGAATACTTGTCTTTTTTGTAATGTTTTCAAGGAACATTCCTGTTGGTACCTCTTTGGAGGCAGAGTCTCAAGGGATTCAGGACAGTTTGATCATTATTTTTTCTTCAGCAGGCTTTTTACTGAAGCACTTAGCTGAGGGATTTTTATAACAGCAGGATGGTCCTTTGTGTTTGAATAAACAAGCTTTTCCATAACAAAATAGTGGGACTTGAACTATGAGAGAGCATTATTGTATTTGTGCAAATGTGAAACCCTGTGAGAAACCCTTCTACATTGTATAAAATGTCCTGGGTATCAGAAAATAACAGCAAGGCTCTGAAAATATAATCACTGTGAAATGACAGGGGAAAAAAATACCATTTCATAAACATTTTGTCACATCTTAATATTTAGATGTTACCATTTTCTCCACCCCAATCTCAAAAAAACCCAACCCGCCTGCAAAAACCCATGAAGTAAAGGTATGCTGTAATCATTTATCATATTTTCCCCATTTTGTTTTTTATTTTCATTAAGGTCTCTGATGCAGTTTCTCTATGATTTTTTACAGCTACAGAACTGCAAAGTACAGAGCTTGTTCTGCATGTACTTAATTAGTGTTGTTTTAAGCCCATCTTGTTGTCTAGATGAGGCCAAAAAAATTCTCATCCAGGAATTACAGTTTATTCCATTTAATGGTATGGAGAGTGAAAAAGTAAGAGGTTGAAAACATGGGAGTGCAGAGTAGGGCAGTGATGGAGCAGGCTATTTTTTTACAATTCCAAGTCAAGTTTTTGATGACACTTGGGAAAAATATATTTTGTCTTGTAACCAGAAGTGATTTTGAGTGGTCAGTATTTTCCTTGTGTCTAATCTCAGCTCTGTGCAAGGAGAATGAAATCAGGAGGGTGGCTGCAAGTCTTAAACACCCACAGGGTGCCATCGGTGTGGCAGAGAAGGCTGGACTTCTCCTGCTTGGATTCACCAAGTGCCCACCCTTCCTATGCCCCCAGCTCATCCTTACACCCGTGCCTGGGAGGCACAGAGGCAGAAGGCTTTGCTTTGTGCCAGTCGCAGAGTGGTCTGTGGGTGGATAGATCTGAGAAGGGGCACACTTTGACACCAGCTGGACACCCTGAAGTTTCTGATGCAGGCTGTGCCTCAAGGGGTAGAACAACGAAGCCTTTCTGTACAACGCTGTCCATGATACAGAGAAGTTAAAATGTTGGACCTAATTCTTCTTGCCAATTAAACTGATGACTGAAGAATAGACTGTTGGATGCAGTGGCAGGCCACCAAAATGATACAAGACGAGATTCAAGGGTTGTCTCTTCAAATCCACCAACAATTTTAAGGACCAAAAATACCATTTCAGGCAAAACCACTTATCAGATTTAAGTGCTTTGAGATAAATGTAGTCTCATGTAGAAACAGCAAGTTTTAGCCCATATTTCCAAAGAAAGTTGATATGTTTTTATATGTCCTTTTGAGTATCATCAGTCACATTTGAACTTTTGGGCCATTTTCACTGAAATTTGCCAAAAGATAGAAAGTATTTTGCTATAGCAGGTTTTGAGACAACAAAAAAGTCAGGCAGGGGAGAGCGCATACCTGCATTCCTTCACTGTAAGCACAAGCGTGCTATGAGCTCACCTTTATTAGACCTCTGAGAATCCACATGGGACAGTGCTGTTAGGACTCTGTCAGCCACAGGAAAGGCTTTAATTGGCAGTCACACCTTATTAGACGTCAGAGAACCCAACCAGGAGACACAGAGCTGCTGGAAGCCAGATATCATTAGCTCCGCTGCTCACAGAGCTGCACGCTTAAAAAAGTCTTCAATGGACGCAGCACTGAATGGAGTGGCCCTTCTCTGAAGAGCTGAAATTTACAGTACGTGCAGAAACAAAAGAGGGAACAAAGTGCTCTTTGAACATGTCAACCTAGAAGAAAAACAAATGTGAGAGAGAGAAGAGTTGGGACAGGCATACTCAAGCGATCACTTCTGATAAACATTTCATTGTTTTCTGCTTTTGTCTTAGCTCAGTGCTAATTACAGAAACTCAACTTATTCTGTCTGTCTGTGCTAATAAAAAAACGTCATTAGAGGACTGCCACGCTTGCTCCATTACAGATGCTTGGGATGGGAATTGCTAATTGATAATGAAAACTTTCTGTGAGCATTTCTTTTAATGGACATCTGAATTTGTCAAAGAGCAATCTGGAAAGTTTTTTGGTTATAGTTGGAAAACAGTATCAAATTAGAACAAATTTTCGTTATTGATTTTTACTTTTATTATCTTGCCACCTTTAATGAAAAGTTGCAATATTCAAATCAGGACTAAACTCTAAGCTAATAATGCCTTTTATTTTGTGCAGTTTTGCAGTAGTTTTACATTTTATTTTGAGCTGCTTATGGGACTTATCTATTAGCTTTCCTTTATTTCTGCTCATTTCACCAGCTAGTAAATGAGGTCTACATAGATAGGATTGTTATTTCATAAATCTGTAAGAATGAATCCAAGCTCGTTCTATAACAGTTGCTATTTGTCATTCTTATAATGGATTCTCATGCAAAGTAGGTTTAACTATCACTGAATGATAATAATTATTTAATAACAATTAGGTCTCAGTTGAGCATCAGTTCAAATGCTGTCCTATACCAGTCACTCCCAGCCTCTGTAGAGGATTTGTTCTCTGCTCTTACACCTGGGGACACTGAGCCGCCTTCTCTTTCCTCTTCTGCCCAGGGGTCTACCCTGCTTCCCTGGGTCTGGTGACATGGGACTTTTAATGGTTGAAGAGATGTGAAGAATAATTGCTTCGGCATCATGCTCTCTCCATCTCTCCCAAGGATCCACAACATTGCTTGTCTTTCCAAAAGCCACTACTGCTGCACCTATTTTTGATGTGGATTCATACTGCAGGTGTGGGTTCCTGCTGCTGCTATCTTACTGAACAAACACAGAGCTGTCCTCCCTGTAGATAAAACCACATGGTGTGAATTGACATCTAGTGAGTTTTGTTTAAAAGTTTACAATGTAAAAGCAATATGGAGATGCGTCTTCAAAGGAGGCTGAGTTAAGTGTTGAAGAAATTTTGGCCAAGTCGTTTTACTCAGCTCAGGTTGCTTTCAGACACGAAACTAGCTCTGTTGTAGACAGAGTTCCCCTTGTGTACCAATGTGGAGGTGACTGGAAATTGAATCTGAAAATGTACGCAGCTCCTTGTTGGATATTGAAAATGTAAATAGAAGGAAAGATAAGCACAGTGGAAAATGATGAGTTTCTTTTTTCCTTACTGCCATCTCAAATAATTACTTAGGGAATTTCCTGTGTTTTGTTTTAAATTATATGTATTGTAACTGCAGGGGACTTGTTTTTCAAAAAGGGGAAAGCGTAAAACATTCAGGATTGCAAGGCTTTTCTGTCAGAGAAGTTTTTCTCAGAAATGTTATGGGTCATACAAAGAAAGTACGCATGTAAGAAATTTTCCTTTTTTGTATAGTGGCAGCTCTGTTATCTTTCAGTCAGAGGCTGTAGCTGGCAGTGAAAGGAAGACAGGGAGAGCAAGCAGTGGAGGAGCTGTGCTCAGGGAAGGCATGGTCCTAGAGTTCATGCCGGCACAGGCACGCACAGCTGTGCAGCTTGGCTCAGGCTCCGTGCAGGGCTAGCTGGAGTTTGGTGACTGACCTGACGATTTTCCCAGTGGTAGAAAAATCTTTTTTTCTGCCCAGGAAGGAGGCAGCAATCTGGGAATATGAGCCCTAATGCCTTTTTTGAAGTTCTTTTCCTACTGCAACACAGGCCCCCTGACACAACTTGATATGGCTGGCAAGAGGTCCTTTTATCCATGCAATTTGAATGAAAGAAACAAACAGAGAAACCATTTTTCTGAAGCTGGCAGTAGTTTAAGAAAGGGTTTAACTTCCTTCAATACCTGAGTTATGTCACTGCTTTTCTTGCTGGTATTTATTATTTGGAAAGAGATAGGTAAAACAATCCCTAAGGAAAAGTGGAAGTGGGTTTTTATCTCAGACACGAAGGACTCAGAGGGTCAGAACTATTTTATTCACATGAATCTCACTCTTCAATGGACACAGCAGCTGCTGCACAAATTCGTACAGGCAAGCTGATAAAGGATGAAAGTAATTTTAGCTGAAATAAAATGTGAGAGTACTGGAGGGAAAGACTCACAAGGATGAGGGGTTAATCATTGCAGGACTGAACTGAGATTCCAAAATGGAAAAATTGCTTTTCTCTTTGATTTTGAGAGGTCTGCAGCTTTCAAAATTCTGATCACAGGAGGATGTCCCTCAGTAGATGGTTCTCATTAGAGTTTGTTGAAAACTTCTTTGAGGAAACTGTTTTTCATTGACAAATTTCCTTTAATCAAAGTAGATCTGGGTTCAAGTCCCTGCTGTATCTAATTTAGAGTGTCCTGGGGTGAAGAAAGCTGAAGCTTTACTATGGATCCGTTATGCATTATAGGACCTGAGTATTACCAATGATCAGGAAATAATTATTCTGTCACAGGGAAGTTTAAGGATGGAAAAGTTTTCCAGTTTAATAATCAACATTCTAAAAATGTGTGGAATTAAGAAATTTAAAGAAATATTATTTGGGTGAATGAAATCTGTGTTTCAATCATTTTGCAACATGTTTTAGTTTTGACCTTTTCATTCCAATTAACTTGGATTGCAAAACAGACATTTTCAAGTTAAATGGAGCCGTTGCATTCCATGTTGTCAAACAGCACATATTGGTAATTCTGAAACTTTTCCACACATTTTTCAGAACACAGTTCTTTTCTGAAAAGTGTGCTTTCCTAGAACCACACTCACTTCTGACAAATATGCCTTTCCAAAAATGGAATAATGGACCAGCTCCAGTCCGGAGAGGATGGTGCTCCTGTTGCTTAGCTCTCAGAAAACAAAATCTTAAAAGCACTGCTAACTTCTGACTAAATGTGTTATGTTACTTCATGACTTTTAACATCAAACCACCAGATCTGAGTGATTTAACTGATACCTGCTTTAGAAATATCTTTGGAGGAGCTGGAGGATGCCACTCATGGAAATGAGTCGAGTATACATCTGCCTGGCACAGCTGCTGATGCTGTACCAGCAGCTGTAGAACCACTGGGAGAAGTGAAGGATTTCATTTTTCACAACAGTATTTATAAGAGAGAGGTGAGACCTTTGGGTGTTAATAAATGAAATGTGAAGTGATATTCAACATATATTTAAAGATAGTTGTAGAGCCTCTATATGTGATTGGACTGTTTACACAGGGGAGTTGGTTCATCTGCGTTCAAAGATATCTTACATTTTGTAGATCTACAATGCAATGATACAGTTTGCTATAGATGGCTGATTATGAGGCTGTTTCCCACACTCCTCAATGCTCAAGGAATGTAGAATCATATTTGTTTTCTTAGGAAAGATGATCATGATCAACACTTTTATCAGTGTGTGCCCACCTACTGCATAAAGGTCCACTTTGTAGTTCCAAGAACTGACAGAATGCTTTAGTGAGATAAGGAAATATAACCATTCCTCTAGGGGTGGTTGACAGGGGAGAAAAAAAGAATTACCTCAGGGAGTCTTCTGAAAATTCTTGATTTCTTCCATTTTTCCCCTCTCAAAGACATGGGATACAAAATTGCATCATTCAGAGTCCCTTGATAAGTACGTTTCCCACTCCCAAACACTGTTTAGCTATTTAGATCAAAGATACATTAATTGGCAGAGAGGAACTTAAGGGGAGAAAAAATACTTTTGAGTAGGCTAGGAATTAATGCGTCAGATAACATTCCTGAAGGATCCCTTACAGTGCTCTTATCCCCTGCCGTGCCCATGTCTGATAGGTGGCTAATGGATTCTGGACTTTTTTTCTCTTCCTTCGTTGTTGGCCACTCACATTTGCCCAAGGTTGCTGAAGCGCAACACACAAAGAAGGTCTGTCTTTCACCCCCAAAAATCAGGTCTCTGGGGTTGCTGTGCCTGTGGGAGTAATAGTCACCTTGGTGCTGGGGAGGCTTTCATTAGATCCTGTCTCAGGAGGCTGCCGTGGCTTCAACGCAAGCTGTATGGCTCTTCTTGCTGCCCAGCTACTGCATCCTTGCTTCCTTACCTGTGGTCCCTGCCTTGATGCTCCGTAAATGTCAGCTCAGCTCAGCTCTGCTCAACACCTTGTCAGTGTTACGTTGTCCTGTTGTAGAGAGGATCCAAGGTATACAGGAGATAGAGCTCTTACCCTGAAAACTTGTCTGGCATGGACTGGAGACCTTCTCCTTTTAACACATTTTGAGTTCCCCTACTTGCTGACATTAGCCTGTATTTCTGATTAGAATGACATTTTACCTCAAGCTTGTCTGATGAATTCACTTGAGGTATAACAAAATAACCGAAATACTTCATTATTGACACCCACATGACATCAGACCATCCAGTTATATTTTTTTTTATATGTATAGATTTCTTAAGCCCTATGTGAATGGTTGCCTGTTCTGCAGAGCCTGGAGTTGTTGGCATCTTTGAATGTTTCTTCTGTGTGTTGCCCCTCAAGTGTCACTAGTAAGCCCTCAGCTCATTAGGACTTCAAGTCTAGGACTTGGTAAAAAAGATTATGTGGATTTTTCCCACAATTCAGACAATTCATTGACATAGTATTTGAGTCCTTCAAACTACTTTCTGAAAGCCATATTAGACTTTGGAACAAATAGTAGTTCATTAGTTCATGTATATTAGCTCAGTTCTAATGTTTTAAAAAGGCTATCAACTATCATCCAAATCAGTTTTGCATCTTGATCCAGTATCTGAAGCCTTGTTAAGGAACATCCCATCTGCTAACCTATCTCTCTAGAGTCATTTAAGCAGCTAATGTGAATGAATCAAATCATTCCATCTGTACTGTATCAATATTTGGGAAGCTTTTTCTTAGTTACAGATTTGTTCTTTAAAACAAAGAATCTCATTTTTTTCCAGACAGTGTACCACATTGTCTGATAATCCACTTCCCCTACTGTTCTTAACCCTGCAGTCCTCTAGCAAAAGTAGTAATTGCTGATAGAAAGGGTAATTTAGGCTATGCGTTTAATATGCTGGTAAGTCAATGTTCAATGAGACATGGGGAGGAACAACCACTGTTACACAGGCATCCTTTCCATAGATATTGGTATCCTGAAGATCTTAAGTACAGAAACCCCTCTCAGAGGAGATTTTATTTGTCTGCTTACTCTCACATCGCAGCTTTTGCCACATTACTGTGAGTACTGTGCCAGACAACCAATGCTGAACGTACTGCTTTTTACTTTGTAGATCTGGGCACATCTGAATCATTGTACAGGGACTAAAAAACATACATTTTGATTTCCATAGACAAGAGCTATGCAGCATGAAGATTGCGTGGCCCAGAAAGTTCTCCCTTTAGCTGAGTCAGTTTTGCTAGTTGCTTTTGAGAATAAATTTTAAATTGTATGTATGCCTTACCCAGATAATAATCATACTCCTGCCCGCTAAAATGAAATAAATTTTCTTTAAGGCTATCTATCCATATGGATACCCAGGTGGGTACAAACAAAATCCTTCCTGAACTACCTTGCATTCATTTACAATTTCAGTCTTTTTCCACCAGATTCTTAATCAGTAGGGACTAATCAAAAGAGCAGTAGCCTCAACTAGTATGAAAAACAGCTTAGGGTCATTCATAAATGCATCTCTAACAGGAAGGTGGATTAATGTCTGTAATACTATAAGGAAGAATTTTTAATACAAAAAGAAAGCTTCTATAAAAAGATGATAAATAATGCTAAAATTGAAAATAGAATATAAAATGAAAACAGTAAAATCTTTTGCTTACCATTTGGGCATATCAGTAAAAATATTTCAATGGAAGCTAACCAAATGAATGGAAAAGCAAAATTATTGATCCATTGTAAAACCTCTCACAGGTGTCTCGGGGGAATAATAGTTGTTTATCCTTTGCTATGGTAAGAATATTAGAACTGTGAAGTCAAAGGCCAATTTCCTAATCGGATGGCATTTTGAGAGCTATTTTATTTAGAGATCCTATGTAGTTTAGAACCAAAGCTGAAATAAGTCTCCATCTTCTGGGGTAACAAGATGGCATTCTGCTAAATGCTAGAATTTTATCATTTGAAGGGGGGGTGGGGGGCGGGAAGTAAAAAAGCAGCCAGCAAAACCTAAGAATATAAAAGCATTTGAGATCTCAGAAGGAGTTTAAATCAATGCACTGCCACAGTTACAGCACAGATGAAAGAGCCTGCTGTCTCAATTGCCAGGAAACTACTTAGAAACTCACTTTTTTTTTTTTTTTTTTGGTAGTCCGTTACATTACCACTAAATGCAATATAAGGGGACATCACTGCTTTGATGTTGTACAGCTACAACAAATGGAAACTAATATGGTAGAACAGTCAAGCTATGTGATTTGCATCTGTGTATACAAATATATACCCATCAATCTTCTTACTTCTAGACTGTGTATCACTGCCACCCATCTGCCTCCTTACTGTTTAGTTCTGTTTCCATAAAAATGACAATTATTTTACACCTATATTTTGAAGGGAGAAACATTTATTTCAGAGGGGTGGAAAAATCAAAATTTTCTCCCAACTATTACTATTGTCTCCTACTACAAATTTATTGTTGGAAAAGCGTTTCAGTAGAGCTTTGAGACAATTTCAAATAGGAGCATGACTGCTGCCAGACATTGGAGCATTCTTGTTCTCACAGCTCTAGTCACACCAAGGATACTTACAGTTCTTGCAAAGCAACACATTATTAAACAGGCTAGATTCTCTGACCTGTTCCAGCTTTTTGCAGGGAGCTAGTTGTATATGAGGTTATAGACACACTACTTCTTCTTAGCTGAAAGTAGTATAGGGAAGAACTGATACAAACATGTCTAGTTCTTCATCTCCTCTGCCGCCTCTGCTGAAATCCCTGCTATTGATGGAATAGAAATGATGCAGGTGGGGACTGGAGTCCATTTTTGGCACAGTCTTATCCACAATCCCCTGTCCAGCTGGAATTTCACCATATAATAATAAGTTAGTGTAAAAACTGAAGGTCACAGGGTAAGAGAGAGTGGACAGAGTAATGACTGAAAAGGAGTGCATTGCCTCCTCTTTCTACTGTTAAAGTCGTTTCTCCTTTGCAACATCCCCCAGTAGGTAAATGCAAGGATTACACTGAACAGGAATTACTTTAGTGGGTGATCTGACTGGAAATGCCTCAGCCACTTTGACCAGGTTCTGCACAGATGGCACAGGTCTTCCACACAGTCCCACAGGGTATGCCAAAGTTTGGACAGGAATCACATCCATTTTTGTAGAGAGCGAAACAAAAATAAAATGCAGTATCAGGATATTTTTCCCATTGCTCCTAGAAACATAGATGGACAAAACCTAAAAGGTCTTACACAGACCTTACACAGAGATCTCAGTGAACAGTACAGGGGGGTTGCCTCAGTAAAGGCTTCAGAAATTGGCATCTCTGTTGTGTAATGATTCTGCTAAAAGCAAAGGTATTTACAGTGGTTTATAGCTGATGTGGTAGTACCTGTCACCAATAATGAACTTTTTCTTCAAAATATGTAAATTAAAAGTTTCATATCGATGTGAATGATTAATAACAATCATGTAACCTGTAAAATTCTTTTTGTGCCATAATAATCTCCTGACAATTTTTTCCAGTTCCTCAAGTAAGATTTTTAATGGGTCTAAATCCTTTGACAAAGTTAGACTCAGTATTTATCTTTATCTAGTAATAGAGCAGACAGGTCATTTCTTATGCAAGACATCAGCAGGAACCTTTGCATGCCTATGCCATCATTGCATTTTGCAGAACAGTTTTACTTAGAGCCTTAGCCTGTGATTCATTTCACATCCCCATTCCCCAATGAGATCATTTGGTGTGTGTGTGATTTACCAGCAGCAAAACAGGCATTGTGTCTTTTAGTACCTCAGACATGTCTGTATAGATTAGAATTGTAACCTACAGTTGCAACTTAAACTGGACAGTTTCAGATTTCAGAATACTGAGAGCACGATATAATTGATCATACATAGCATCTTGGCCTGCTTGTCTATTTTGGGACATAAGGGGCAGTCATTGGCGTCTGGATCTGGGGGAAAGCAGAGGAGGTCAGATGTTAAAAATTGAATTGTAGCAGTTCTACTGCCAAGACAGAGCCAGGCAATGCAGTAGAACCAAGTTCATGCGATGTTATCTCCCTGTATATTAGTGCAGTATTAATACTCTGCATTACCTTTCTAAGCAGGAAAAAAGTCAGCATCTTTTTCTTCTAGCTCTGATCCAAAGCTGGAGACAAACACAAGCAAGACAGCAGGACAGCATTTGTCAGCAGGGCAGCTAACAGCTTCATTGTGATCTGGACCTCACTCTGTCCTACAGGGCCTGTCTCTCATGTTCCAAAGAAGAAAAAGCTACTTTCTACCTAAATGTTTCAGGTGAAAGCCTGGGTCGGTGAACAGTCATAAAACAGATTCACTTGGATTACGTAGGATCAAGGGATATCAAACAGGTGCCATCTCTGCTATGCAAAGTTCCAGCACTACTCCTGCCAGAACCTGGGCTGGTAAAATACATGAGCAACTCGTCCACAGTGACTTTGTTTCTTATACTTGTCTGTAATGTCCAGAGGATACAGACGGATGGTCTGGTACAGTATGACCATGTATATGTTGTGATTCTTCCATTGTGAAGTTACATCTTTGTTCAGGCTTTTACTTCAGGTTCTAAAGGGAAGCCCATTTTGCTGTGTTTAGTTGGTAATAACGTGATGCTGAGGAGGGGAGCTGACCAGGCAGGGCTGGCTGCAGTTCAGTTTTGTGCTGCTAGTCTGGTTGGTGTGCAAGGCATGGTCAACAGCTGTTAGAGCAGCACCCTGCTCACCTTTATCTCCTGTTGAGGTGGTTTAATAAGACACTAAATTAGAGGTGGTAGCAAACAAAAGGTAGTTCCATTTTAAGTATGGCTGTTGCTGGACTGCTTTTCCTACTCTTCACACCTGTAAAATAAGATACCAGCAGAAGAGGGGACTTGGCGATTAGCTTTGCAAGGGAGGGGAAGCATGCCTGTTCCCAGTGCAAGCAGCGGGAGCGAAGCAGGGGCATTAATGGTGTGTGCAGATGGGTTGGTTCAGTTCTCTGGCGATTTTTCTGGATGCGTGAGTTTGAATCTCACCTGGTCTATTACCCTTCCACTTCTTCTGTGCTGAAAAGAGGCCATGGTGTCATTTGAACTGGTGATTCAGAGGCAGCCAGGTATGATGCTAAAAACCTCTCTCTGTGGTGTAGAAATTGTCATGGCTGATGGGTTAGGGTGACCTTTTATTTTGATTTTGTTCACCACCTTTTAAAATGCAGCAAAGGCTTCTGCATTGATTCAGGCAAGGTACTGTAAACATAAAACACAATCTCACCGTCTAATTTGTGCAACACAAGAAATTTCAAAGCTCTGAATGTTTTTGAATTTGCCAAAATCATGGCAAAACTATTTCTGTTGGTTTTGTATGTTAATGTTTGCATCTTTCTTGTTCTAGGAAAGGCCCATAAACATAAGCACTTGCTTTTATCACAGTGAAATCAGTGAAAGGCATGTCTTTGGTTAATTATCTGCACCACTGGGCACCATAGTCATAAGGCTCCTACAGAAGAGGAGGATCATCTGAAACCACTTGCTAATTCTGTTTCTAAGTCTTTCCATTTCAGTTAACATTTTTCTTTAGTGCAGAGATCTACATTTTTCTTAAAAAATTACATTTTGCCTTTGGTTCTGGAACCTACCTCACTTTCCAAGGAAGGCAAACAGCACACTGCATATACACTCACAAGGATCAAATGTTAGCTCTTAGTGTGATATCATCTTTGCACATTTTTATATTACTGCAGTTCATAACACTGTACCACAAGATGGAAAACAGTAGAAGCCTCTTTATTTATAAGGTTATTACAGGTATCCTCCAGTGTATCTCATGTGTATACATCCTGTCAAAATATTTCAGGATTTTGACAACAGTGCCTGAACTTGTTTCAAGTGACATGACATGGCTTTTAACTGTATTTTTTTTACAGTTTTAGTATTTTTAAGAATAGCTAATAAAAGTGTTACCCATGCACTAAAAAACAGGGAATCCGTTGGTGAATAAAAAGGTTTAAATAAGCATCGGTTGGGTTTTGCAGTTAAATAACCTGTACAGGAAATCATTATGATGTGCTCTATAATTGCTGTGAAAAAAAAAATCTTGAATTCTATGGAATGCGTAACAGACCTAATTAATGCCCACACTGTTTCTCCAGAGAAACAGATTTTGTGTAATGTAAATGTGCTGCATAGAAAATGTTCTTGTGCTTATTTTATAGTTTGCCCTTATTTTTTCCTTGCACAGCTGTAGTGTACGGTGTTTTACAATGTGATGTGTACCTGTCTTCAGAATTGCTAGTTGCATTACCATTTCTGAAATGTGGAAAACAATTCTGTATTTCCTGTATTTTTTAGGTGTTGATGTCAATTATGATCCAAGGTGGGTTTTGCTGTCCAAGGAGTGTGGATGTGTTTGTGCATGTGCACACATTCACTTTCTAAAATAGGTGTCTGTTTCATTGTTGCGTTCATTATGTGTGTATGTAAGTGTAGGTATTATCAGGAGCATTCTTTTAAGCTTTTAGAATAAAAGCTGAATTAGAGGCTGAAAACAACGACACATCTGGAATTTCAAAGCATTTCCAGGGACTGGCAATTAATGGTACTCAACCAACCCTGCACCTCATCACTGATGGATGATTAGAGTTTAGCTAATGCAAAGGTGTTCAGAGAAGAGTCAGGGATATTTTTATTCATTTGCAGTTTGGTGGGAGTTTTCTGTGGGTTTAAATCTGAGCTGATATCCACAAAGTGGTCCAGACGAATCTGTGTAAATGGACAGACTGTTCTCTGCTGTCAGCATTTTTGTGTCTACATGTTAAGCTCTGCAGGTCAGGGATCATTGTTTTGTATGTTTATAAAGCTATATTGCTATCTGTGTTTCTAAAGTATCCAAAATAAAGTGACCTGGCCTAGCAGTACCACTGAATGGCATGTGGTGGTTAGCAGAAGGGAACTGTTCTGTTCTGTGCCTGGCAATGCTCACCCATACTAACAGGTCAGCTTAATGGGTGCTGTTCACTGGGACACTTCTGTTAGAGCCACATTCTTCTCAGGGGTATCCAGTGAAATGACAAGAGGCAACAGGCACAAACTGCGACACAGAAAATTCCATTTAAATATAAGAAAAAGCTGCAGGGGAGATGGAACAGTGAGCCAGGTTACCCACAGTGGTTGTGTAGTCTCTGTCTGTGGGGATATTCGAACCCCAGCTGGATATGATCTTGTGTAGTCTCCTCTAGTTGACCCTTCTCTGAGCTGGGAGGCTGGACAAGACAATCTCTAGAAATGCCTCGCAACCTCAGCAAGTCTGTGGTTTGCTCTACTGGGACCTGAACAGATATATCCGTACTTCCTGAGCACAGCGGTCTGGGGAATACCGCTGTCTGTCTGTAGGCAAAAGTCTGAGCATAGCTGGTGGTTTGCCACTGTGCTTGGCATGCTCAGCACCAGTTCCCTGGAAGGCACGCTTAGGGCTGAACTTGCAGGCTTACTTCTAAACAGCCTTTGGGTCTGGTCTAAGGACTGCCATTAGGAAACCTAGGCACAACTAGTGTTACTGGGTCCTTTTTCTCCTGGACTGCAGTGGTGGTATCATGACATAGGATTAAGCAACCAATTAATATCCTGAATTCTTGTAGTTCTTTCTCAGTCAAGTTGCAGGAAGGGTCATCTGATAATCAGTAAATCCAAAGAGCCTGCTAATTCAGTACGCTCCTCTGCCTGGATGTTGCTGATAACTGACTTACATTTCATAGGTGTGTAGTGCAATCCAGAATCAAGATTTCACTGTTATTGATGACTACTGCACCGGACTGCGAGCTCTTCTTTACCTGAAAAGCATTGAGGAACTTGAAGACTGGAATGGACAGAGTCCTGCAACCATGCGCCATCAGAAAGGAAAGCCAGTAATTCGAATCGCTGAACTGATGGGAAAGGTATGTCATTTCGTTGCCATTCCTGTAGAATGACACTATGTCTTGGCTTTGAATGCAATTCCATAATCATTGTATGCAGTTTCTGCCACTTTCCTTGGCTAACCACTGTTACTGTCACCATTAGTCACCAAGTCTTTTTCTCTCGGAGTATTAACAAATACCCAAAGGCAGCTTAAGAAGACAAACTTGAAATGACTTGATATGGGGTAGCATTTTTACTGTAAATATGATCTCTCCACTTGATTCATAACATCATGTCTTTTAAAAAAAGTGTGGGATGTAAAATTGCAAATGCATTGGAACAAGTTCTGGAACTGTTTGTTTTAATGAAACTCAACTCAGTTCAGATTGATACTTTTTAGTGAAACTCAACTCGATTCAAATTGATACTAATATTGTGCCAGACATTCCTGGGTGTTCTAGCCCGGGTGCAAAATTCAGGAGACATGGAAGCCCCCCAGCACTGGACGTGACGAGCTGAGACAGCTTGTCACAAACCAGCATTGACTTGGAAAACTGTATCAGGTAGGAGTGGCCCTTCGGTCATGGTAGCTGAGCATGTCATGGTCTTTCGTGTGTGCTAACTCCCAAACCTTCTGCAAGGCAGGGAAGTTCCAGGTGAGGAACAGTGACACCAAATAATTTAATAGATTCTGCAAGATTATTTAAACGTAGAAAGTCTGTGATGGAATAGGAATGTAAACTATGGTCTCTGTGAAATCCTAACCTCTAGACTGTCTTTCCTCTCTGCTCTAGTAGTTCCCCGCTGCAAAAGCATATCTGGAGATTTTTGCCAGATGCAATGGGTTGCAGCCACCCCAGTACTGCTCTAGCCCTCCACCAGGGCACTGGCTGATCCATGCTGAGAAGCAGGGAGGTGTAACTGGCTTTCTGCTGATGCCCCGCTGCCTACTGCTCTAAGCAAAATACCTGCACAGCAGGGAGGCTGAGCTTTTGTTTCTGGTTACTAGAGGAGATCACTTTGAAGACTGATTTCAGTTACACATCATCCCTATTGATTATCCTTCCAAAAATCTGATATAACACTGTTGAAAATGTTGTAAAAAGTAAAGAATTACAAAAGAATAGGATTTGGAGTGTCAAACACCTCCAAATCTCTGCTTATCGTTGCTGATGACTGGAGTTGGATTTAGCAGGAGATTAGAGACTCCTATATTGTTGTTGTTCTCTGTGGAGCTCTGAAAATTATAACATTACCTTCCAGAAGAGAAGACAATCCTGTTCCTAAAGCTCTGGATAATACACCGCTTAAAAATAAAAGAAGATATAAGCAGTTTCATTTTCATCTACTTAGGTTAAGCAGTTAAACCAGGCTGAAAGGGTTGTATCTAAACGTCCTTCCTTTAACACCTGTAGAAACATGCACAGGATTTCCAACTCATGTAACAGAGGTTTGTTGCAATTCATCTTTAAAGCTGTATTCAGTGTTCTTTTTATTACCTTTGTATTTTACTAAACAGACAACCATTGTCAAAGATGTTTCTCCTGTCCTTTAGAATAAGAAAAAAAAAATTCCTAGTCTTTTCCACTTGTCACTACATCAATAATTAACTTAAAAAAGGTAGCATGGAAAGATGCTTTAAGGAAGCATTTAATAATTCAAAGGAATCTTAACTTGAAACAGGTCACATGAAAAAGAATGAAAAACAAAGCCCTATGTAATCTTGTCTGGCTGGCTCTGTTAGACATTTAAAAGGAACAAGGCATACAGAATATAACTGATTGTGTATTTAATTGCCCTTAGCACTGAATTATATCATTGGATCATTGCTACTAAATAATAACATAAAGTTAACCAGGCTGCATCATTGATAATGTGTGCTATATATAGTGATGTATTTTAGGCATAAGCTCAGGATGGCTATTTGTCCAGGAATGAACATCCAAGAGAAAAGGAATAAAAATAATGCAACACGGGTAAAAGGAAATACCATGATAAATGATCCTACTAGGGGCAATCAAATACAAAGGCTTGATATCATTAATATTTATAATATCGTAATTAGCAAGGCTTTGCCTAAGCAGTGTTATTAGTGTAACTAATTATGTTATCATAAACTAAGTTTGCAGTATTATAGGAATCAGTATTCTTACTTTCATAAATTATCATCAATATTGGATTTCATGTACTTGTGCCTAGTAAATTAGTTAAGTACTGTAGTTCATGTAGATTCAAACACAAATATCTGACTTGCTTGGCAGAAAATCCTAAACACACACTTCTGATTCTCTTCCTAAAATAAATTCACTAAAAAACACGTCCTTACTCTGTTTGGAAAACAGAAGATAGCCTGTTGATGTGATGTATATGTTCTCATCAACAGAAGTAATGTGTAGGAACATACAAGTTATACATGGAGTGAAATGTGACAGCCAAAATCCTGCATTTATATATATATATTGCATTATGCATAAATATGCATATATGTATATAAATATGCATAAATAAAAAAATATAAGGACCTGTTCAAGTTTGTCTTGGTATTATTGTGAGATGAAATACAGTTTCTTCAGTAAGACCCCATAAGAAGCTAAACAGCAAATACTGATGAACTTTAGCATTAAAAAAAAAAAGTGAAGATGCTAATTTTGATATAATTTTTATGCAGTAAATGTAAAGATGTAAAGGAATCATCCTCCATTTTCTTACACAGAACCATGGGGATAAGAAGTTCAGGCAATGACAATTTAATGAGAAGGAACTGAGGGAGAAGAATTATTTTCAACAGCGTCAAGAACCACTTGCTTTCTGATTGTATACAAACTCATTGAGCCTCTCCAAGTTTTTAATACATTAAAGGGTTAGGACTGGTCGTATTCTCAGCTAAGTATGTTCTTAGTATCTGTTTTGATTCACAGTGCAATACTGAATAAGGTCCATATTTTTATATAGCAGTGAATTATTCTTTTGATAATTCATTTTCTGTCCTGGTTTCAGCATCAAACGGGTGCTGAGTGCAGCATGTTGCCACAGGAGAGTGACACAGTAGAGTTTTGTCATGAAATATTGTAGTATTTGATGACCAGACTGAACTAAAAGATAAATACTTTCTTGTAAATGATACACCTGACATCAAACTGAAGCTGTCTTGCCATGCAGTCACCAGATAAATGACAAACTGAACAGTTATCACTGTTAGTTGTTAACATTTATCACAATAATTTCCTTCCTAAACAGAAAGAATACTAAAAATGCTGTGCTAAATAGTGTAATACAATAAGCAATTCAATAGCAAATGTATCTGCTTTGGGCTGAAAAAGATAATCATGTTGATTAGTACCTGTTCATGCTTCTCCATTAATGAAACTAATACTTTCATCTGATAATTTATAGCCCTTAACATATGAAAAGCATCGTAGCACTGGAAAATATTTTGGAAAGTTGAGTACTGTTTTTATGTTTTTCGTGGTTTCAGAATGTATTTTTTGGTATGTAGATCCTAAATTTATCACCTTTGAACCAGGCAGTATTTTCTGATAGTCTTTTCAGGAGCAGAAGCTTCTTCCCTTTTGCTAACACGGCTGGAGCCAGTACTTGCCATTGTCCAAGATGTGATCCGTGGTACTGCACTGCCTGTAACAACAGTGAGTTTCCCTCTTACAATGGCAGCCTCAGCCGTGACTTCCAGTCACTGTGTGATAGTGTTTTCCCTAGCTGCACCAATTTTATTCATTCCTTCCTGTGGTTGTAGCCTTATCCATAACTGCTCCAAAGACAGTCCTAACATAGATACAGAGTCAGACTCACAAAGGTGGACAAAGCCAGTCTTCTGGCCTGCCTTCCTCATTGCTTTTCTGATGGCTTATTTAGTTGGTTTTTTTTCTGTGAGAGGACCTGACGTTTGAAGCCTTGACACAGATGACTGTCATTAATATCACCTCTGAATCACCTTTCCATTAAATGCATGGAATAAAACTTAGCTTGTCTCAGCTGTAATCTCAGTTTGCAAATCTTGACACTGAGATGAGAGAATGGCAAGGTAATGATGACACCACACTGCTTCTCACTGACGCCCTTGAGGAAGAACTTTTGTAAAAGCTCACTTACCTCAGCATGAATTTAGGACTGAGATCAAGTGCATGATGCAGTCAGGCAGACAGTTAAGATGTAGAGCATGCTCTTACAACCCAAAGTTATTAGGGTGACTGCATAAGAGAGAGGAAGAGCACAGGTAGTATCTTTACAATCCAAAATTAACAGAATTGTGTCTTAAAATAATGTGCCTGAGTTTCTCAGGAAGATGCGTGACCAGGAGGGATAAAGATAACTGTTCTCACCAGGTATGTGGAGAAGGTACAGTATCCTCCAGAGGTACAATTTGATCTCCTGTGTGTAGTCATTGTCTCACCTTGCCTGTTCATTACAGGACTCTCTTATTAGTTGCTCACTGATCTTACTCCAGAGAGATGAAGTGATTATGTCCCAGAAATGCACTGGTGTCAGCTGATGGTCACAGAAGTGGTATAGTGTTTTTCTGTATAAACTTCCACCTAATGTCAGCTATAAAAATCATCCTTAATGCAGTGGCCTCTATACATGCCAGGTAATTAAACTTTAAAAATTGGCAGTCTATTAATTTGGTAGGTGTGAGTTTATAGGAAGAGATAAATATATATGGATATTTCATACCTTGCTTTCAGCACCAGAAATTTTGCAAAAACTGGTTTGTTTGATCATGTCTAAAGTTTTAAAAAATTAGTAAGAAGAAAAAGTCATAATTTAAGAATTTTGATTCCAGAAACATCCAAAACAAACTGATTTTCATAGTGGATCCTCCTCAGCTGTTAAGGTTGTGCTGTATTGAAAATGTTAAAACCATATCTAGTAAAAATGCATTTATAGAAGGTGATTTTCTCCAGCAGACAGATGAGAATGATCCTGAACGTGCACAGTGTATGAACTTCAGTGAAAATTCTCATTACCTTAAATTTAGCAAGCTGCTGATTTTGTTCTCTGGATGCACAAACTTCCCATTAAGACTAAAATATGCACTTCCTTCAAGGATCTATGGGTACTAGAAGCTGAGTCCTCTAAATGGTACAAACCTGTTAAATTCTAACTTGATTGCAGTCAAATCTGTATAGCTTTTCACATGTCAGAGAAAAAAAAAATTGCTATACCATTGAGATCTCATACAAAATATTAAATTAGCTCTTCTATTAAATAAATACATTGTGAACTCCCAGTCATGCAAGAAACCACTGCAATGCATGCACCAAGTTTTGGCTGCCTTCATATTCTTCAAGACCTCTGACTGCTTTCACAGAGCAGAGGTGTTCACCCTTAGTTTTTCAAAGTGCTCCTTGTTGTTTGGGAAGGCAAGTTTGTCCAGTATGGTAAAGAACTGTGCCCGTGTTTCAAGCACTGCATAAAGACAGAACAAATAGCATTTGTGGCCGTGGCCAGAAATACAGAGACCATCTCATTATATGGTGATACAGAGAATGCAGTAAAAAATTAATATTGATGAAGAAAACTTTTTTCCCATATTGTCATCACCGGTTCTGAAGAAGAGTCAGACAGGGGAAAAAAAGAATTTTAGGCTATTTGATCCTTTTTCCCATTAGCTAAGGCTTGCATCTGAATTATAGCTCTCAGCCAGGCAAAGCTTCTTAAGTGTAAGCCAATATTGATCAAGAAACCTCTTGGTTTAGGATATTATGGGAACTATGCATCAGCACACTCAGGGACTGTTGCCGCATATGCTTGTTGGGTTGACCAAAAATAAGGCTCTGCTAAAATATATCTGAACCAGCATTTGCGGGGAGATGAGAAAGTAAGTCCTTTCCTCCTGCTTCCCCCTCTCAGTCTTTCACCTCCTCCTCTGACACGATGCAAGGTCTCCACAGGCATGGCTCCAGGTGGGAGCCTGATGGTCCCTCTGTGGAGCATCACCAGTAGTGTTTCGGGGAGCACCTGCAGAGCAGATCTCTGCACCCCACCGTGTAAGTCACGCTTACCAGACTTGCTGCCGTTGGCGAACCTCCCAGCATTTGCAAGCCGAAAGCAATTATGAGCCTGACCAATCTGTAGGAAAAAGGACCTCTCTAACATATTTTTTTTTTCCCCTTACTGGTCTATTATGGAAGTTTATGTTGTGATTATCTACAGTGCTGTTTCTCACGGAGACTGCAGGTTGTTACATAAAATGTATCTTCCCTAACGGTGAAGCCAATTGCAGTAGAAATGGATAAAACAAAAGGAACTAGGATTATTAAAGTGGATTTAAAGTAGTTTAATCTTTGTGGGTTTTATATGTACTGTATGCTAAATTTGCTTCAAGCACTGAGTTTAGAGTTTCATATTCACAGCCAGTAAATGTGGCTATTAAGAAACAATGTATTCATGTTAACTCCTTGGCTGTGGTGGTTTTAGTGCGTTCACTGCTGGCAATGGACATCAAGCCAGGAAAATCCAACTCCTGATGCAAAAGGATTTAAAAAAAAAATCTAGGCACTGCCAAAAATACATAATTCTTTTTTTGTACTCTGCAGTTTGTTTTACTTAGGGAAACGGCCTGGTCATACCCTGCAGCATGCATTCATTACAGTGATCTTTGACTGGCAGATGCAGAGTAATAAGATGCATATTTTAGTGCTTATTATAATACCCTGTCCAAAAACAACTTGACAAATTTGTGATTTCGACAGTATCTCATTTTGCTGGCTGCAGTGCTCTGTGATTGCCTGGTCCACGTGGCTTCCAGATTATGCATACCACCAATACTGCTCATTAAAATGGCCACAGTTCACCAGTTTCGGTAGCTTGGAACGAACTTGGAATGAATTATTATACAACAAAGAGGCTGCTGTCATGCAGAACAAAAGACAAGCAAAAGAGAGCTTTGGCTTAATGAGGCTAAGTGAGTGTCTCCCCTGCATCACCAGCTACTTGACGGCCTTTGAGCATGGATTTTTTTCTCCACAGGCCAAAACCTTTGGTCTATTATTTTGTGTTTATGCACCTTGAGGCTAATATACATTTTAATATGCTGCACATGGAGAAAAAAATCAGCCATTAGATTAGAACATGTGCACTCCCTGTTAAGTTAATGACAGCCGAACATAGAGATAAATTTAGGTTTTCATATTTAATTATAGCACAGCGCAGTACGTTTAGCAAGGATAAATTGCGCTATTATTATGCTTCATTTTTTTTGACATCTTTTCATATTAACCATGCGCACTTACCCCCACTTCCTCCCCAGTGTCACACATAATGTCTCTGTGCATCATCCTTCTCTAACACCATTAATTTTTTATTCTGTACAGTTGTATATGTATTGTTGTATTTGTTACTTAGGGTTAGCTTGCTAGTTGGATAAAACCATTCAAAACAGCCCTTGTGTTAGGTGATCCACATAAGCGATAAGGACAGAAACGACATAAAAAGAACTGGCCTGCATGGCCAGATGTGGCTTCTCACATCTGGTCCCAGAGCAAGGGTTCCCAGCCCTTCTCCCCCAGATGCTTTCAGCACAGTGCGCACTGTCTGAAACTGCAGAGTGGTAACCCCTTTCTCAAGCAGCTGAATTGGAAATGCCTGAGAAATAATGCATGGACAGTTATATGTGTTCTACAGAATTTTGTAGTTGTATAATATTAATGTGAGAAATGGCGGTGATAATATAAAATGTCTCTGTTCTGAAGAATTTAGCATTGTGTTATTGTATAGGAACTAAAACAGAGCTAATGTTGCAAAGTGTGGTGAGTGCTGTTTGTTGGGGCTTTGTATGTGCGTTGCCTCTGTTTGTCAGAGCTGTTGCTGCAAGAATAGCATCAGGAATTAGGCCAGACCTTAGCCTTACAGAAGACAATATGAAATGAAACAGAGAGGCAAGCTGGAACACAATTCAGCCTTTGCGTGTTCCTTAACAAGTTTTAATGGGAATATCTGACAATTTCTGTGCTGCCGTGGATTTGATGGTGATTTGGGCTATTTGTTACTACCTGAGAGAGCTTTTAGATTTGCTTTCAGCTCTGGGCTGAGCTATTCAGGTAGCTGTGGTTTGTGAAAAATATGTTTGCATGCTTCACAAAATTAAGGGAATACTGCTATTTTCCAAAGTGGATTAGAGTAGGTAATAACTCATAGGAGGAAGATTTTCCTCCTCCCGCTGTGTGTATAAGCAAGTAGAAGATATTATGCTACAGGCTTATTCCTAGATTATTCCTTATTGGATAGTTGTTTCGTGACAAAAGACACTGTGGCTTGATGACCAGAGGGTCATGACAGGAATAATAATCACCGTATGAAAGGGTGTCTGGATCTTGGTGATAAAGCATTCCTCATTGCAATCAGTCAGCACTTGCTGGTGCAAGAATTTTCCTCAATGGCAGAGATCAGCTTTTTCATATTCATTGAGAGCAAATCAGTCTCTCTCCCTCTCCCTCTCCCCCGTCTTTCTCCAACCTTCAGTTCTGTACCGGCTTTTACTGGCAAAGAGATTTTTCTTTGTCAGATGAAACTCACAGTGTTTGGGGATGTTCGGGACACTGCAGTATTTACGGGATTGGTATTAGTTCCAGAACCTTATTCTTTGTGTCCTCACTGAGTAAAGCCCTGGTCAGTAGTGATTGATAGCTAATTGTCTACAGTTCAAGGACCAGCAAATGTGTTGGCAATTAATTTATGTGTGCAAAACTCTTCTCCCTGATTTTGTAAGTGCAGATTTTGATGCAAATTGCATCTGTGAAAGCAAGGTTGTGCCTTTCAAAATGTAAGCTATAATTACTAGTCTGAGAACCTGATGATATGAAATTCTTCCTCTAGAATCTACCCCTAGTGAGAGAAGTCATTTATTAACAATATTGTGTATTTCTAAGCAGTACTTCTAGCCATCTTTTTATTCATTTAACACTGGTAAAATGCTTGATATTATACAAGATGCAGTCTTACAAAGTTGCAGGCTATATCCTACAGACATCCAGATGGCTTGGAAACATCTATGCAGTCAGAAATGGCTCTTCTGTATCTACAGGTAGCTATTATTAGTAAAACCTACTTTTATTTATGTGTTCCCATTTGGCTTATGGTACTAGTCACAGACACACTTACTGATGTGCATGTAAAGACTTGGGCTTTTAGCTTCTGAAAGAATCATTGTCCCTTTAAACTTCTTATCTAAGCAAGCTGTTTACTTAGATAGCAAGGTGCTCTGTGGGCCATAGTGCCCCATGCAAGGACAGTGGGAAGTAAAGTCCATGGTATTGGTCATAGACAGCAGGCTAAGTATTCATTTTCAGCCTGTTTTCCAAGAATTGTGTTATTCTTGTGCTCATTTTGAGAGGAATTTTGGCTACAACATCTCTTAATTCTCTTAGGAACAGATTTGGCCTTAAGCACAGCCCTAAGTCTAGTGGCATGCACAGATGTATGAGAAATCTAGGAGGAGTGATTTACAGGGGGAGGCTAAAAAAGCTAAAACTCACAGGTGTCCACATGTCCTGCCTAAATGATGCGTGAAAATGCGAGAGGTGGAGAACTCGGTGGTCTACAAATATTTGAAGTTTGCAATCAGTGGAGAGAGGGGGATTTTATGATGTAAAGTGAGAACTCAACCAAGACTGATGAGTTGAATTGGAGAAAAAAGGAAGTGTTCAGCAAAAAGCAGGAGAAAAATTATCCTGATTGGAAGGAAAGCCTTTTTGTAGAAATGATGGAGGTTTCATGCTGGGTTGCTGAGACTGAAGGTAGGGAGGACTTTTAAAACTTGAATGCAAGAAGTCTAACAGAAGTACTGCTGGAAGAGATTTCAAGCTGGCAGTAGTATGCACTGGACTTGTAGACTTTTCCTGTCTGACTTGCACAAGCTAGCTTATGGCCTTTTCCAGCATTTCACCTGGGCACTAGGGGCTATCCTTAGAAGCCACTGCATCCTAACAAAGTGTTCAGATAGCCACTGGATATAAGCCACTCAGCATAAGCCACTGGAGCTAACAGTATCTAATTATAAGCAACTGAAATGACTTTTTGCTTAAGATTAAGATCATACTTAAGGAACGTGATAATGTCCTTTCCCATCTATTTTATTTTTATTGCTATAAAAAAACCCTTTAAAGTTTTTCTGTAATCTTGTGTGGTTTTGATCCAACCACACGGATGTGTCAGCAGTCAGAGCAGTACTTCCTGAGTTTTTATGGACAAAGGGATTAAAAATGTCTTTCTGTTTCATTGCCCATTAGTCATATATTGGCACAGGGCACCTGCCCCCAGTAACTGAATGGAGCTGTGGGGCACACCATTTCTGCATGTAGGAGCTGACAAAAGAGATTTCTGCACTTTGCTGACCTATTCATGCTGTACAGAATTCATTAAGGCCCAGGAACTGTGTTTGGGTCGTACAATTACAGCCAGCCTGTAATCTGTTGCTCCACCGCACACTGGGGCTCTGTAATAGTTTGAAGGGGCCTGGCAAGAATTTTATTGATTTCTTGGGATCTCATTTAGGCTGATTGCACTTGGGTACTCTGATGGTTGATGCTTAAGGACACCTACCCTAGCTGTTATTAAGAACGTGGGTCTAATCCTCACATAGGTAAGACCTTGTTTGCCCTTCATTCAACTCAGCAGACAAGTTTTAATGAAATAGCTCCCTTTTATTTTTTATGCCACAGCTCTGTTTTTGATTGCCACATTTGGAACTATCCAGTGTAAATCACTGTATAACCCATATATTGGTCAGGATGTGTTATATCATATATCTGTTCTTTCATTAATCATTTTGTCTCTTTCCTGTTTGGCTGCTTGGCGTAATTAATGCATTTTTTTCTATTACTTTGTTGTATTTCTTCCAAGTTGCTGATTTATTTATACATAAAGGCTATAAAACACCTTGTTGTTTTATACACTGTATCTGGATTCATGGGAAAGCCAGAAGCCTATCACTGAAATAGTGTACTTTTTTTTTGTTTGTTCAAGACAAGACCTTGCAGCTGAGTTTAAAGTAGTTGAATTCTAGAACCTATCGACTATAATTTTATTTATTTATGCTACTCATCATTACAGCATGGAATATTATATGCTAGATGCTAATTGTTACTATTTTCTGAATAGTTGTGCTCTCATTTAAAATAACAAATACATGCCAAAAGGCATCTTTCCCAATTCCAGACCCAAAGTCTAATCCAGACTCTCCAGCAGTTTTTCCACTGCCTTTACTGAGCCTCCTTTCAAATGCTGAGCTCCTCTGACATTCTGAAATGTCCATTTCAAAAATTTCTGTTTGTAAATTGAAAACCAGAAGGCTCATTGTAAACCCACAAAGCTCTATAAGCACAAATATATCTACAGTTTCCCTTTTACTAAAAATGTATCACTAAATTGTAAACAACTTACATGCCATTTACATTAGCGTAAATGATACTCTGAAACCTCTAAATTTACCCATTAAAGCAGGAGCAACAAGAAATCCTTTGGTGACTGTAGCAAGAGTGTGCCTTTCATATTCAACATTTATAAAAGAGCACCCAGAAGGAGTGAGCATGTCTCTCAGAGCTGCTGTTCTGGGTGGTACAAAGCAGAGCTAATAAATGCCTCACACTCCAGAACTCCCCTCTCTCTCTTCACAACAAAGTCATAATCATTCATTTGATAGACTGCATCCATTTTGTTAGTAATTTTGCCATTACTTGGGTTTTGACCTTCAGTGCCTGGTACGTGAGTGGGCTTCAGTGCCTGTTGCTGGATTTTGGACTTAATTACCAGGATAAAGCAGATGGAGGAGAAACCTAGTATTTACATTTTTCCATAGGACTATATGTTTCTCTGTTGTTTACCACTGAGGTGTTTTTGTCTACATAGTGTGAACTGTTTGCAAAGGTATTTATAACAACACTTGATGAACGTGCAATCTGAGAGCTTGAAAGTCTGCCTCTCTGCCTCCATTTTTTTTTTTTTTTTAAAAAAAAGCATTTTCTTACCATCTAGTCTGTGTCTTTTAGTTGCCTGGCTCCTAAGTGGCAGTTTGAGAGGGGATGCCTGTGTGAAATCATGCCCACTATTTTGACTGTTCTGAGTACTGGTTCGTAATTCAGCACACACTGAGAATATAATTTTTAGTGCAGAATCGAGTATTTATTTTGCAGCAAAGTCTTAACACAGTCTAATGTAATCATGCAACTTAACTGTCCAAATACCATCCCCATCTGGTCCACATTGAGAGGTCTCAATTTACCATATCTGGCAGGCTGAATTGTCCTTAGGAGTCTTCAGCACAAGGAGTAAAGTCCCTGACCAGAAGCATTGAAGTAAGATAGCAGGACATTGGAATAGTTGAACGTTACACACTCAGACTGGGATTTATTTGCCTGCAGATCTGATTTAAGACTTTACAGCTGAGGCATTTGTGCAGGTCTTGGAGCATAGTACTAGAGACCCGTGCTGGGGCAGATGAACCCTTTCCTGCCCAGGTTAGTGTGGTTTGGACACTGAAAGCTTGACAAGCAGGAACAC
Source organism: Falco punctatus (assembly GCF_963210335.1). Lineage (NCBI taxonomy): Eukaryota > Metazoa > Chordata > Aves > Falconiformes > Falconidae > Falco > Falco punctatus. Next base: position 20,692,516 of record NC_137591.1, on the reverse strand, counting down.
ACAGTCAAAAAAGGACGCAGAAGGCTGTATCCATAAGCATATGCTTTCGCAACCAGGGAGACCATTCCTTCTCCAGAAGGAGCAAAGAGTCTAAGTGAAATACTGACCAGGCTTACTGTTCCTAGGGGTGAGGAGGTCAGACTGAAGGGGTTGATGCATTCATCCAAAATGTCATCCAGCGATTTTGAGCTTTTTGAAAGAAAAAAAAAGTATGTGCAGCTATGTGTATGTGTGTGCATGGGCAAGAAGTGTTTTGTTATGTTTATGTTTCTCAGCTGTTACGGAGATATGTCCCAAGTCAGAGGTGCAGGGAAGACTAGAGGACCCAAAGCTTGGATACCTTAGCTGATGTGACCACCTCATGTGGCCAGTCTCCCCAGAAATAGTGTCAGCCACAGAGGTTGTTCCTGAAAGTTCATTTTAAAAATCTAGAACTGAGAACTGTGACCAGCCACATTTAAGCCCATCTAGCTCAAAGACAAGTAAACCTCTGTTGTTAGTTCTTATCCCAGCTGACTGATGTTCATTTAGAGAGCAGAATTGGATCAGGGTATCACAAATGGTTCTTGAATAGTGCCTAGGTACATTGAATATTGCTTCCACATCTCTAGTGAAATAAATGTTAGTTCAGTTCAAATGCAGTTTAAATTCATTCAAGGCTGGCTTTGTTCATTTAGCCAGGATATACTTAGTTGCTGCAGTGAAAGGGACTGTTTGCAACATAACTTGCTTTCAGTTTCAAGCACTGAGAGATTGTGCAGTTTTATCAGCCCAACACAAAATAATTCTATAATACAATTGCAATGCAAACGTGGAGACTCAGGAATTACGTAGGTAGTGGTGGATACATCAAAATCTCAGCTCATAACAGTAGTCAACTCTCCCTGCCTCAGTCCCATAAGGGTACTTTAATTTTCATCCTGTCTTGCAGCTCATAAACATGCTTCTCTTCACAACACACACCATATGCTGGTGGAAAAGGGCTGTAAAGTTTTATAGATATATTTGAGGGTATTATAAAAGTATAATAAAGTAAAAATAATGCAAAGAAATAGAAATTATTGAACAACTGAATTAAAATATTAGGCTGGGATGGTTTTATTGCATTTGGGTTTTACTTGGCTTAAAGTCATGAAGGGATAGAATTCTGTTTTAGAATTAAGAAAATTAAGACTCTTTATTTTAACAGTACTTGTAAACATTTGCATAAACAAATACTTTCAGTACATTGCTGAAGTTTTAACTCAATCAGTGTAAAACTGATTTCCTATGTTTATATTTTGATACTTGGTTTTAGGGAAATACTTTGTGTTCGGAGATGAAAGTTTTTACTCGTACAAGTTGAAATGTTAAGTAATTTAGTAGAGTTGCAATGAAAATAATAGTACAATAGTGGTCTTGACAAATTAGAGGTACTTTGTTTAATCTGAAATCCATTTCAGCCCAAGATGTGGCCCCTTCCTCTGGGGAACTAGCAGAGAAAACAACATGATTGCTTTTAATAATGCTGCCCTCTTTTTCCTATTTGGAAGTGAATAATATACCGAACGGTCATCTCGAAGGTGGAGATGGACAGTAGGAAAGTCCGCTGACTGGAGTGGCACAGCTTACCTACATTCTCCCAGACACAAGTTTCTGCAACTTAGAGTTTTCATTCCAATTGGGGGGTGGTCCCCTCCAAAATCAGCTGAAGTACTAGACTTTTGGACTTTACCAATGGAAAGAGTGTCTCAGAAGTAGTTACAAAGAAGTTCAAAATATTTCTGAGCTTTCTCTCCTACAGTGGCTGTTCCTGGCTTGCCCTCCGTGGCCCTCCTGCCACCCTCTGCCCATCTTGAGGCTCCAGTCCTGACCACTGCCTGTAATGAACTGTAAAAGAGGCAGGCTGGTGATGAAAATTTGATGTTGTGGTGGTTGTCTGGGTTTAAGTTCTGGAGGAATTTTTGAAAGATAATGTGTAGCTTAGTGGTCTGCACTGGAGCCAAGCTGCTAGTTGTGAAGTGAACTCAGCCAAAAAGTTCAACTCTGTTTGCACCCCTGATGACTTTTATATACATAAGAACAGTAAGACTTTAAAAAAGGCTACTGTAAATTTTACTGTGATCTGTTACAGCTGATGGTATCTTAAATTATTCTTCACACCTTATCAAAGCAATCAGAAACTTCAGCTAACGGTTGAAACCTGCTTTGCTTTGTCTTGATACAGGGGTATGTTCTTTTCCTCAACTTAAAAAAAATAACATGCCTTTTAAGACGTACAGAGAATACAGCATGAAACTCAAAGTGTCTATCTGGTTTTCATGGGGGATGCTTGAAAGGAATTAGACTGTTTTCCAGGGAAAACTTATGGCACACTGCTTGCATATAAATTAACAACAATAAAAGTGGTAAATTAAAATTGTGACGTCAATTTAATTTTTAGCTCTGCTATACATTTATATAGAAGGATTTATTATTACTGTGATTTACCTTCTACTAAGAGGTAAAAGAAAGGAAAGTATGAAGTAGCAGCAGTTGTAATTATCTTCTGGAAAACTGCAGCTTGCAAAAAATGCTGCAGCGTGTCAACTGAGAAACAGAAGTTGCTGAGCGCACTCCAGGCCATCCTTCCTCCATTTTCTAGGCTGGATTTCCAGTGTTTTCCAACACAGCAGTTCAGCTGTAAGGTTCAGCACACACTGAGGGAAAGATCCAGCTTCCACCTCAGATGAAGCACTGGCCTCCTGTATGGCCTCCACTTTTTATTTTTTGGTTTTTTTCCCTGGCTCCCTGCATGTGCTGGCAATGAGGCATGCGGTGATATGGAAGTCCTAGGTGGGCCAGCCTGGCACAGAATAGCAAACCAGCTCTTGGCTCTTTTCTTCAGCTCCATCAGTACCAAAGATCCTTTGTATCTTACATGCTAGCTTAAACCACAGGGAAAGACTATGCTCCATGACTCCGTTCACTCCTTGTACTTGCTGGATTTTCAGCAATGCTCTTTTTATAATAGCACTGTGTAAGGTGACTGAGTTGGCTGAGGGTCATGTCCACAACTGTGGAGCAAGCTTCCTCTAAGACTCAGTGCTTTTCCTTTTCATTCTGAGAGTAGAAGGCACTTTTGCAACTTTGCCTTCTCTGTGCAGAAGTGTATCTATGTTGCTGCTTGCTTTTGTTTTTACAGGAAGGAAATTACTAAAATCTTACCAAAACAAAGCAGCCCGTCCCATGCGCAAAGAATGAGAATGAGATAGCAGGTGAGCCATGCAAGATAGGTGGCGTTCATTAGTTAGCAGACACTGCTGGGATATTTTAACGATGAAAGTGGCATAAACCCTTTGCAAGGGAAGACAATAGTATGAAAAAAGTCTCCATTTTATCTTGTTTCTTTTGTCTTCTGCAACAGAAACAGAGACACTGAGAGGCAGGCTTAAGAACCCTAATTAAATAATGGAAGGAAATGAAAATCAGTACCCAGTTCTGTTGCCCAGAATGAATCTGTGCATATTCAATTTGTGTTATTTTCAGAAAAGCAGTAAGACATTATAACCAGAACTCTCAAGGTATTTCTCATTCTTGAAGAATGGAACTAGGCGTCTTGGCGAGTCTTCAGATACAATCCATACCCCCAGTAGTTTCATTAGGACCCGCCAAGTATTTGGCATAGCTCAGATGAGTTTCATTGTTATAAAAAGAAGTCAGTGGACCCACAAATCTACTCATTTCTGTTGGGGAAATGTTTACAGACTTTGAAGAAAAGTTTTCCTAAGGAAAAAACAATTGATAGAAAATTATATTAAATAAGCTGAGTTCCCATGGAAGTAATCATCTACATTAACTTTTTAAAGTTATTACACTTAGAAAGGAGAGTTAAATCAAAATATTATACATTTATGATCAGTCTGTACCAGTGTCAGTATTCATGTTGATAAGAAAACTTTATAGCATCCTGAGGTTGCTTCACTTCCTAATTAAGACTACAACAGCATTTTGCAGAGTGTGAAAAGAATCCTGTGTGATGTAAAGTAGCTGTAGAAGGGAGAAATCATTTATTTTAAGGACACATCTGGTGCAGGAGCTTGCTTTAAGACTAGGTTGAAGATACAGCTCATACTTCAGCTCCTGCTGAAATATTGTTTATTTTCTTGGGGGTTTAAAGCTGTATTTGTACTTCTCCTGTATTTTTTTGGGATGGTGGGGGGAGAAAAAACACAAGAGCGATGTCCTTAAACATTAAAAAATGCAGTGATATCTGTGATAGATAACTTTATACTAGAACACACTTTTTGTGGTTATGCATTAAGCTTTGTAACTGTAGTTCCAGAAAGTCCCTGATGACAGAGAACAGCATTTATTGAAACTAGCTGGATGTTGCACTGTTCTACTTCATTCTGCCTGGGCACTGACATCAGAAGTGACTAGATTCCTATAGGCACCTAACTTCAGAAAGGAGAGGTATGCCTGTACTTTCAAATTAAATGTGCCCGGGAATATTCCTAGTTGCTTAGGCCAGCTGGCAGAGAGCAGCCCGTGCTGATCATCAGAAGCTGTTAGTCTCCAAAGCAGGTTGGCTGCAGGCAGGCTGCCTGCTGGGAATGGCTCCTGGAGCATGCTGACTTCCAAAGCCTCTCCAGGAGTTGCCTGGGACACTGATAGTCAGTACAGGCCAAAAGCGGGCCAGAAAATGTTGTAACGCTTCATTAGGGTAGACGACAACATCTTTGTGCCCAAGGAACATTCCCAGACACTGGGTTACTACTGTGGATATAGACTGAGTGTCTTGCAAAAGACAAAATAAATTTTTAAAAAAAAAAAAAAGGGACGGACACACATACACACAAAAAAAAAGATAGAGCAATGATTATGGTAGTATGTGAGCGGGCATGAAAGATGGGCAGATGGACATAAAAATGAACTATATTGGATGTTAGTGAAAATTGCACTTGCAAGAAGAGCTCTCACAGCCTGAGGCTCCAAAATCAAGAAAACCAGTGTGCATATTTAGAAAATCTCCAGAAATATCTTCTATCAAAAATATAACAGAATGTAATAGAATATAAATGTGTGCCTAATATACATATTTTTTAATGATGTAACTAATATATATGTGTGTGTGTGTGTGTATATATATCTCCAAGTATGGACAGTCTGAAAAAAGGATAGCTCACTGTCTTTCCAAATATTATAAAACAGCTAACCTGTGAGTTCATTGCGTCCTAATGGATTAATTCCGTTTGTAGGTGGGACAAAGTTGCAGTGATTCAAGTGAGAGCACTCAGAAGCTATGTTTACATTAAGAAGTAGTGCAGACAAATAGGCCAGATAGGAATGGAGTTGTAGAATGAAATGGTTGATGCTGCAGACTGGTATCCACACAATGTGCATTCCAGAGTGTTTTTACTGTGTTCTAGCTATGGTTTGGTCTCATGGGCTAAATGCCCATTAGCAGCTGGAGCTCATTTTAGATGCACTCCTGGAGCACATATTCAGGTTTCATTTCTTCCAAAATAAAATCCAGTTTGTGCTTTCTGAAACTGCGCTTACCATAAGAACCAAAGTGCAGTATGTGGAGATAATCAGGATATTCACTTCAAAGGTGTGCTCCTGATCTAAACTAAAGCACTGATGTAGAAGCACCTGGAGAGCTCATGCAGCAGCATTACAGCAATACAGAGCTCATGTGCACAATTAGCCAGCAAGCTGAGGCCAGCCATCAGTGGAGCACAGACAGAAGCCGTTAACCACTCGGAAAAGAAAATGTTTGCATAGACAAGGAAAATTTTTGTGCAAACATAAATACATTAGCACAAAGCAGAGAAGAAAAATCTACTGGTAATTGTCTCACATATGGGATTCTTTGCATTGGCAAGAAAATTGTTTTGCCAAAGCTTGCTTACAATAGCAAAAAGAAAAAAATGCACCACATCAGGAAAACAAACTGACTCAGAAAATGTAATTTTGCACATATCTGGCTTTGATGCAGTACACAAGAGCAAAAATAAACTTCTGGTGCCATTTGCACAAGCATGAACTTTAAACTGAGAGCAGCAGCACAAAAGCAGAGAAGAGTTTGAATGCCAGCTGGACAGTTAAACATCAGTAAATGCTAGATAACAGACTTTGTTGGCATTTTGTGAGAATCTAAAACTGTTGACAAAAACGTACAGCATAATATTACATAATAGAACAATCTAAATACCAGCAGGGCAGTATAAATTACCAAGAAATGTTGAACGAATTAAAATACCAGGCAATATAGATAACACACAAATACTCTGTTTTTAACTAAATCAAGTGAATGAATTCAGCATGTGGCTAAACTGGAGCAAACAATTAATAGAAATTACGTATAAAATGTCAGAAAATTTAGCTCAAGTAGGTAGTAAGCTGTAAGACCCCTGTAGCAAAGTATCTACATGGTGTTTTAAAGGTCTGACATGTCTTCTAGGCAGATAAGTGCCGGAAATGGGTACAGTGATGCAGCCAGGAGAGCACTTGCTTAATAGAATGTCCTCTGCGCTCAGTGGAAAAGCAGTAAGGCAAGTGAAAGTAAGGCAGGCATGTCTCATTGCTGAGGTTTTCCAGAGCCATGGGTCAGATGGGCAGCAAGCCAGCTGTAGAGGAGATGAGAAGCTGTACATATGCATAGTCTTTTAGCAATTTAACAAGTCATTATACAGACCTGCAGGTGGTAATATGCTTTCCGTCTTAGAAAAGTAAAAGTAGTTTCAGTTTCTGATGCAATACTCATATATTTGCAAATATATTAGATATAAGAATTAAAGAAAGCAACTACCTCGGTACCTTTTGAGCATCCATTAGAGCAGATACAGGTGGAAGAAAATGCAATCTGCGATCAAACCTGTGGTAGAAGAATGCCAAGAGTATCAGCAAGAACTAATGGGGCTGGCTGGGATTGCTGCCATAGCTGTATAGATGCAGAAACAGAACAGCAAAAGCTGTATCTGATCATGATTATTACATTCTCATCTGTCTGCTTGAAATGACCAAGGCAATAAATCTAAAATGAAAGAAAATGAGATGAAATTGCATTTGACTCCTAGAGCACTAGGATAATCACTGACCTCCTAAAGGCTATTACCCAGCTCCTAAAAAGTAAAAACCATGCAGGATAGACCCACACCTGAAAATGGATGTCAGTTTGAAGATTAGTGAGATTCATAAACAATCTCACAATACTTTTCCATGCTTTTCAGATCTGTACAGTCTCCTGAGGTGATTACTAAACAAAACCACGCTATGAATACAACTGCTGTAATTAGCTGGAGTCTTCTCATGTATAAAGGAGCTGTACAAAATACCCTGTGGTGCAGCACTGCAGCATGGAAATGCCGAGGCCATTATATCGCCCAGGGCAGGGCAAGGGAGGCAGTACTGTTTGTGCAAGGCATGCACAGAACACAGCTCCTCCAAAAAGGCTTCTACATCCACCAGCAATGTAGCAGCAGCCCAGCTGAGGCATACTGGAGTACTGTGTGCAAATGAAAACTGTAATCCTTATGTTTTAAGGGCAGGAAATGATATAAATACAAAGTGACCATCAATTATGAGAAAGTGATTTATAAAGCCACAGCTAGCACCCCCTCAGTAACCACAAGGGAATGCTGCTAAACTTACAGTGATGTGCATTGCTCGACATCTGGAAAGGAATTGAGACGTACATCCCTGACTTCTTGTCGAGGCTGCTGTACACAAAACCAGAATGACTGAACAAGAACGTCAGATTCTCAGAATAATAGAAATAGAGAAAATTAGGAGATTCAGCACAAGTATTTTTTAAGGGTATTTGTCAGTTTGAGGCAGGGGCTACAAAAGAACCTCAAAGGAGTGTTTGGACAAAAATTCAGTGTCAGCTCATGCCCATCAATCTTTCACACTGGCCATATGAGCAGAGAGAAGTCCCATCATCTCCTGGAGTACTGCAACCCCACAGATAAGTGGAACTGTACAAAACACGTTCAAGTCACAGCACCCAGATCACTAAGCAGAAATGCCGCTGGGCACCTGTCAAAGCTGTTGTGGGACAGAATCCTCTGTTCAAAAGAATGACTGTGTACTGGGGAGCATCTTGCTGTGTGGGTCGTTGCATTAGCCCTGGAGAAACATAGGCCTGACAGAAAGGAGATACTTAAAAATGCATTGCATTTTTTACAGACTTCGAGGAAAAGTAGAGCAAAGGACTGGATTTCAAGCAACAAATCTCAGAACCTAACCTTTGCTATATTAGTCAAACCTCTGTGGCTTGACAGTCCTTTTGCAGCAGTTGCTGTAGATAGTCTGATCAGGATTGGGCACGCTGGCAGCCCGGCTACCAAACTGCATTTGGAGACAGTGGACCCTAGGCTACTTCTGCCTCACTCATGCAAATAACCTGGCAATAAAAATCTGGTCCACTTCTCATCACTGCTATCACTACCATCGCCTGGCAGCAAATCCAATGGTAAAACTAAGAACTGAAACAGCAATTTTTTTAGAAAAGCAAAGAGGAAGACATTCTGTGGTGGAAAAATGCCTCTTGCAGAAAGTGCTCACAGTGACCTGGTGCTGTACTGACGTCGGGACACGTGTATACCTCAGTGTCTGCTGCCTCCGGAAGGAAGCATTATGACTGGCAAAGGGGAAATAAATAACACTAAAAAAAAAAAAGAAATCAAAGGGCAATACTGTGATCAGCAGGCTAACAACCACCAAGAAATACGAGCTAGGATTCTGCCAAGATCAAACCTTTTCCTCAAGGTAAATCATGAACTTGAGTGCAAGCCACCCATACTGAAGAGACCCTGTAATTTGTCTAAAGCAGGAGTGGGTGAGTGTATTTTCTAGTCTCACCCTAAATGTCTGTGCCATATGAACAGCAGGCAAAGGTATGGGAAAGGAGGCACTTTTTTTACCAAGGCTTTGTCAGTAGGACAGTAGAAAACAAACTGATGAACATGTCAGTGATAAACTTTGCAACTGACTTGTTAAACTCCACACCACTGCAACAGCTGTGTCACAGGCAGTCTTTTTGCAGAAAATGCCCACCCAAGCTTTATCCTGCTGGCAAGTTCCATTTTGGGCAGTATTGAAGGTGGCAGAGTAATCCTCCTAACCCAAGTTGCCAAGAAAGTTGAGTTGGAATTCTTTTTTTTCAGTGATAATTACTAAGTTTTGTATGTGCTTTTTCCCAGGTTAAGGGTGGAGAGCAGTTATATTCATATTTAATATTGCCATCTCAGCTAAATGTAACTGAGGGTTGTCACCACAATGAGATTGCTTATTACTGCGTAAACACATTTATGTGTGGGAAATTCAGAGAACTCTACTTCAGAAAAGTGATTGAAAGAATATAACCCATCTGGAGGAAGGATTAAAGGCTGGGGTGACGTGCACTCTCTCACTTCTGAGGTCTGAGCACAGAAAAATCTTTGTCTAAGCCTGCAGAGCGCCTGAAATGGTGCCTGAGGGGCACAAGCCACTCTGCCAGTTAAGTTACTGTCGGAGCAGGCAGCAGCCCTGGGGTGGCACAGGAGGAGTGGGGGATTTGAGGGGTTGCTGCTCCTGCCCAGGAGAGCCCCACCGTCTGTCACTACTGCTCCCCATCGCAGCCTTGCCCCTTCTCCTTCCCCCTGCCTGCTCAGTGAGCACTCCAGCTCTGCACCAAGCATTTCCAGCAGCCGTGGGGCACGGGAGGGCAACCCTACTCTATCTCCAGCAAAATAAGCGCTGCTTAAATACTTCACAGCTGTGAGCTGGCTTTGTGCCAGTTATCTGTGAAACCCGTGTAGCTAAGCTGCATTTTGCTACCCTGCCTCCTCTCCCAGCCTGCGCCGCTCCAGGTGCACGCCTGATAGGAAGCACTTTGTCCTGCCATGGTGTCGTGGCTCATCAAAGTGGTCTGCGCACAGAGAGGGTGGATGTTTGGGAACAGACTTACTGCTCACGCAGGACCACTCGCAGTGCCAGCCTTCCTGAGGTGAAGCAGCAAATCTTTCCTGCGTGGTGAGTGCTCCTGCCTTTGTAAGCCGCTCAGACTGAAGCTCTCCCAGGAGCTTTATCTATCAGAATACACAGCACCTCTATAAAATATGGAGAAAAAAAGTCAGGCAGACAGACTACATGGATTATCTATAATAATATAAATTATGTCATCTGTGACCTTTATAGCAGCAGTGCTGTTGTAGACAGCGTTAATGTAGAGAAGCTGCACCAAGCAGAAAATTTTGTTTCCCTTTCTGTCATATGGTTAAAATGGCTATAGATGATTTTTTTTGGAGCTGTAGATTGAATTGCTATAAATACCTGGCATAACTTTAACAAGATTAATTATGTCAAGAAATAAAAATAATTTTGTTTTTACAATTTAAATGAGGATGAGATTTTTAAATGTGGCAGGTTTTTGAGTAGGGAAGCTCTGTAGGGCTTGTGTGATCACTCATCTGTAAAGAGGTATGTTATTTAGAACTATCTGGGTGCAAAACAGCTGAAGACATGACAGTTTTTTCAAGCAACACAAAAGAGGTGTCCATCGTACACTATGTTTTATGTTTCACTGGACACCTGTAACTCCTGTGATGAAGCCAGGTGGAACCGTGTGTGCTTTCCAAGAAGAGTGGGTTGGTTGTGGCCAGCCAGTGAGACATGGTCCTGGTTCCCCCTGGCACTGCAGGGAGGCTTAGCCTTGGTCAGCACAACTACTTGCTTGTTTAAAGGTCAGCCACACGTAAAAGCTCGTATGATCAGGGCAGGAGTTTCCTTTGCAAGTACGAATTACATAGTTTGTTGTGCCATGCCAGTCGTTTTGTCCTGCAAAATAGCCCAATGAGTACACAGTGCAAAGTGGTGTGTGAAGGAAGGGTTGCATGTCGCCGTTGTTTATGCACAAGGAGCACAAAAGCAATGAAAAAGTGGATGGCCTGTTGAAGCAATATGCGATTGTGGTTATATTTAATAGCAGAGGGCAAGCTGAATGCATATACTCGCAAGCCTAACTGTGCATACAAATCAGTGAAGTCTTGTAGTAATAAGATGATCAGCACTCATTTTAAAGCCATTATAGTAATTTAAAACAAGATCGTTTTTAAAAATACAGTGATGTATGCCTGTGATCTGTATTCCTAACGATTTGCAGGTTAGATTTTTAAAAATCAAATTCTTCTTCTGATTGACTTGAGTGAAAATCTAATCAAATTAGCATTTTAGAATATACAACCATTGTAATGTCATTTTCAGAACATAATGATACTTTAGATATTATATTTTAGCTGTTATAAAGACAGATAAATATGCAAGAGAAGCACTGTGAGGGACTTGGAAGGTTGATTCTAATGAGTACTTTTCTGTTTGTCTACATTAGTTTTTTATATAGCATCTATTTACTTTGGTACCTACACATTGACATCGCCTCACTGCTTGATGATGATATAGGAAGCATTTATATCAGTTTCGTGAAGGTATCACTTTTATAATGTGTTACTGATATTTTATTCATAAGAAAGGTTTGATATAATAATTTTAATTAGTAATTACTTATTTCTTTTCAGATCTGTTTAAAAGTTTTAAGAATTTCAAATGATCAAAACTCTTCATCATCACTTTCTTTCAGTGGGCCATTCCAATTTTACCATCTGGCTATATTCTTGTAATTTTTTTAATGTCATATATTATTATGTGTTGATTTGTCACATTTTCAGAACTGTTGGAAGGACTTAATCAACCAGAATACTGAAACTCTTCATAGGAATAGGAGAGCATTCAGCGTTTTCCTATCTTGCCTCTTGCCAGCTGAACTGGGAGTTCTGACTGACTAGGGATGGAAGCACTTGCTATTAATGCCAGAACTATTTGTATTATGACTCTTAGCATGAAATTTAGTGAGTTTATATTATTAAGGTGATGATAAATATCATTGTATTATTGAGTTTGAGGACTCTAAAAGGCAATGGTAAGGCTTCTTGGTCAAAACTGCAAGAGTTGACTGGAGCTCATTTGTCTGCACTGCATGCTTTACATTTCAATTAGGATTGTGTGAAGCAGAGATGGAAGGATTACTTGTGTGAGAGATGAATGAGGGAAGGCGTTGTAGTCTGTGCAGAAAGAGGATAAGTACTGTAGTTCGTTTGCCATAAGAGATGGATTACAATGAATGTGAAGTGGAAGAAGGTTTGCTTAGGAATTATTAGCGGTGGTTTGCATTTAAGTAATCTATTAGTGCACTAATGTATGTATAGTTATGTGATGTGTAATCTACCAGGGGAAAGCTGCGTTTATTTCTAGATATATTGAAATGATATGCTGTTTACAGTATAGGCAAGTCAGTAATAAGTCTGGAGCTTCCAGATCAAAACAAAAAGGCTGGATACACAACAATCAAAACAAAAATAAAGCAGGTATCTGCAAAGGCTCCAGCAGATGGAAAAAGTGGAAAAACTCTTACCATTTGTGCAGGGTTTAACTGTTAGGAAAAAGTATTTGATAGGTAAATTTGCAGGCAAAACACACACAGCAATAGTGAAAATGCACTTTTCTTTGCACACAGTGGCAGCAGTGGTTATTTTACTGAATGTACTCAAAGCCTCACAGAGTGGCAAAATTCTTGTTTCCTTCAGAGGCTGGAAGAGGTCATTGCTGGTTGCCCTCTCTGCTTAGTCTCACATTCCCGCGAGAGCACAAATTTGATGGGAATGACTGATGAGACCGGAATTTTTTCATATGGCCATGGTGCATACATAGACTTTCTAAGTACCGCAGAGTGTCTAGAGCTGTCCACCAGGGAGATGCTGGGCATGCGGGAGAGCTAAGGAGGATGTCTGTAGAGTGCATTTCACCTCTCCTGCCCACAGGGTGTAATTTGCCCTCGGGCTTCATGGTAGTGTCAGGTTGCTCAAGGAGCTTTTGAACAGATTCACGTGGGTCCTGTAGGCAGTTTAAATGCAGCTTCACCGGGCTTCACAGTTCTAGAAACAGGGCTAGGCTGCTCCTGGTACCTTGACCCAGCTCATTTAGCACAAGTGGAATTAGCAAATTCGACTTAATACAGCTCCACTCACCTTGCTGGGTCAGCAGCATGATGTTTGACCGGTCAGTTGGTAACCACTCATTTTGCCATAGCAGCAAGGATATTCATGCTTTCTCATAGTTGTAAGAAAAGGTTTATTTTTCCTTTTTAATAGTCTAGCTAGCAGCCCTGAAACTTCTTTGAAAGGACCTAGAAAACAGACAGCCATTAGGTACTGTTGGAGTTCAGTCTCCTCATGAGGTACAGGGACACCCAGAAGAGGGTGGTTAAATCCAAAGAAACAAGATGATTTTCGGGTTGTTCTGAACAGCTCTAGTTACCAGCAGCTTGGAGGAGAAAGTGGGTAATTGATATGATAAGCACGTAAGCTGAATGTATGGATATATGTACACTATGGTATATAGATACACATGAAAATGTGAATACTGGACTGATGTATTTTTACTTCTGTACCAGTAAAAGTATGAAATCGCATTTGCACAATATTTTTTCCAATACTCAGGCTCAACTGATCCTGATCCACATTTCCTAAATGCATTTGAATACAGTTATATTTGCTTGCCTGTCAGATATTTGTTAATAGCCATTCTACTGACATCTTTGTTATGCTGCTGCTTAGCTGACAGAATTTCATCTGCATAAATGGGTGGAAAGTCCTTTCCTCACATGTCCAACAAACTGGAGACAAAGTGCCTGCCAATGTTTTAATTTCTTTTGCATGTTCTGGTTAGAGAGTGAGAAGAATGCTTTCACTCCACAGTGTCATGAATATGGTAATCTATGGAAATCACAGAAAGCAGGTACTTAAGTTAAGCACATACTGTACTACAGGAATCCCTGATGAATTCAAGTCTCTTCTGTTTAGAGAAGATGTTGTTGTCTATTAAGTGACAGACTGCCAGATGTTCATGAAGTAGCACAGTAATGTGTATCAGTATCTCCTTTTCTTCACCCCAGAAGGTAACATTTTCTTTATCATCTATGTCATCCTGGCTTTTGATTGTAAATGTCTAAGCTTGCTTCAAATATTAACTCCTTTTTGTTTTATTGATGAATATTTCATGACTTCAGTACATTTGTAGAATGCAAGTTTTTGCTGCACTATAGTAAACCTATAATCCTAAAATCTTTTCTTTTACAGATGTATATATAAACTGCTAAAAACCATACATTTGTGGTAGAACATGAAGAATAATTTGTTCATCATTTTCAGCTAGTAGAAAAAAAATTGACAGTGTTAGAAAAATGATAAGAGAAGAAATAATTGTTATTTTGAATAATGGTTTTATCTGCAAACTCAAGCATGGTACTGTATATCTCACGGTGAGGTCACAGCAATATGTTTTCCTAGAACACACATTAATGTTTAGTTTAGTCTCAGAATTACTGCAGGGCTGGGGGTTAGCTCACCCGCTTTAAATAATCATGGTCTAAAGAGCAAGCGGAATAGTAGAGTAACTAAATGCAGTGGTACATACACACATAGTGTGGGGAGCAGAGGTTACAGGAACAAGTATATGTGCAGTAATTACAGATTATTGAGACAGCACTGTTTACGAAGCAAATACAAGTTCCAGGAAAAAAATATCAAAATAACTGAAAGGCAGAGGGTTTTTGTTTGTTTTGTTTTGTTGTGGTTTTTGGGTTTGGTTTTTTTTTTTTTCTGAAGAATTGTTGTGTTCTGTCCTTTATTTTGAAGGCATTTCCACATCATTGAAGGCAGTGATGCCAGTAATGTCTCAGCTCTAAGAAAAAGAGCTGTGAGAATGGGTGAATCCTTTAATACAAGGGACAAATTCTCTGTGGCTTCTTGCAAATGTAACTACAGCAGCTCTGAGGGCTGTAATAACCGGTGTTGGCCCAAGAAGCTCACTATCAGATGGAAACTAATAGAGTGAAGTACCTTGTCCTCTTCATGGCATGTTGCCTGTCCACATGCCATGGGGAGGGTCCTTGCAGGATTCCCTGCTGGAGGTCTTGACATGACCCCTACTGCCATCTGGATGACCCCTTTGTGCTATGGGCCCTTACCATGCAGGAAGAGCCCATATGTTAGCATTGCCAGACTGACGCAGAGAAGAGCACCTATTTAAGAGAATTTAACTGAATTTCTGAAAGAATAAGAACGTCTAAAAGAATATGAATTTGCAGCTTCACTTTCTCCATTGCCATACATACTTAGTTTTCATTAATTAAGCAATTTACCTGATTAGTGGGGCAAGCTTGTGCAAAATATTCCCTCCATATATCTATGAGTGTGAATATGTGTGTTATTTGCCACCTCAGAGGAACAGAATTCAGCTTTTGGCTTTATTGTTGGGTTGGGGGTTTTTTCCCAGAAGGAACACAAGCTACCTTGACATTGTGACAAGATTTTGTTGTTGTTACTGTTCCTGTTCTTTGGTACTGGGACTTTGTGTTTTCTTCCTCTCTGGAAATGTTAGAATCGTGTTTCTTTGTATTCTCCAAGAACAAGGAAGAAAGCAGATACCACTTAAAGAAACTTTAGTAATCTTTTTTGTTGTTGTAAAGTTGCAAGAGGGTGGAGGCAGACCAGTGAATGGAAACTAGTGCAGTGTAAAGTATGGTCAAGGTCACATGTACGTGCAGCGTGTAATAAGGTTTCTAGATAAATGCAGCCATTTTGAGCACATTAGACTTTAGAAGTAGTAAACATGAAGGATTAAGAAGCAAATGGAAAAAAAATCATTAAAATTGAAACTGCTTTCTCTGGAAAACTTTATACATCAAATATAGAAGTTTTCCACATGAACAAATGGGGGTCAAACGTTACTAAAACCTTTGTGCTGAGGGCATATAAAATGACCCATACAAACCTGATTTAAATTCTTGTAGCTCCTGGGTGAGGGCAGCTGTCTACCTTGCTTAAATGTTTATGTTTCCCTTATCTGATTGCTTTTCCATACCATGCTCCCACGTTCAGGGGTCCTGCTTCACCTATTACCCTCTTCAAAGCTATTCATTCTTGTCTGCAATCTTCACAGCTTTAACTGTGTCTGAGGTAGTCATTTGACTGTGTAGCCTCCCAAGCTGTTTAACTCTTCGCTTTTACCCACCCTGCTGCTTGTCTCCTCAGTTCTCAGAAGCCAACAAGAAACCTTCCCAGATGTAATCCTGCCAAGGCAGCAAAGGGATGAAGCCCAGCTTTTCTGCATGTGTAGAGTAGAGAGTGGTGTTTGGGAAGGGTAACTAAACCTACTACCGATACACTGTTCTTCACAGAGAGGGAGTAGTCAGCATGGATGTATGAAGGGAAGACCACATTTGACCAACTTGATAGCCTACTACAATGAGACAACTGGCTTGGTAGATGAGAGGACAGCAGTAGGTGTTATCTTTAGCAAGTCTTTCAACACTGTCTCCCATAGCATCCTCATAGACAAACTGGTGGGGGTTGATCTGGATGATGTCAAGATGTCCCTTCCAATCTCAACCACTCTGTGATTCTGTGAAAGTAGTTGACCACCTTTGCCCTTTCCAGTCATTTAGAGAATTTCTATTTTTGCCTCCTTTCTTTGTTCCTTCTCTGAGGGAAAGCTGTTGGTTAAGTAATTTCAGAGAAAGATCTATTCAGAAAAACAAGTGACAGAGAAGGAAGATTAAAAGCCATCTCTTGTTTGATTTTGAAATCACACCAGTGTTTTAGAACACACTAGTGTGTGCCACTGCATGGCAAAGTCTTGGTGTGGTAATTATCCATCCATTTCAATGACTACAGAGTATGTGGGCCTTTGTTTGGTGCATGTCTACTACAACCAGTATAGAGTATTTCAGTAGAGCAATTTGAACTCTCTTTTAGCAGTTCAATTTGTCAGACATTTTTCAGTCTACATTCTTGTTCTCACCTACTTTTGCTGAGTACAAGCAGAAATATCTACACTTGAAAGATGTGAAGTAAGACAGTTTGGCTTCAGTTCCATTTCCAGATCTGTGAAGGACATCACTGCCACTTAAAAGTGTTTAAATGTTGAAAGTGCGCAAGAGGAGATTAGAGAATGAATGCATACATATTCTCATACCTCAGATTGTAGCTACACTGAAGTATAAAAGAAATTGGATAACAACTTTACATTCAGTATAGGAAATTCTTCACGCATGAGGGAAAGAGTATTTTTGAAATGTGTTCTCTCATAGCTAAATGATAGTGCTGCCCCAAATTTCCATCAGCCAACGATCCCTAGAATTGTTTATATAAGATCTTACTTTACCTTGTGATCACTGCTCTCTGAAAATAATTTTCATGAAAATTACTATTTTCTAGTATTCTTTTTGATGGCCCATCGCATCAGCTTGGACCAGCAGGATATACTTCAGTTCGACTGGAGTGGTGTAGATACGTAGCTCTGTGCGGTAGGTTGACCCTGACTGGACACCAGGTGTCCACCAAAACCACCCAGTCACTCCCACTCCTCAGCTGGACTCTCAGCTGGAGAGAAAATATAACAAAAGGCTCCTGGGTTGAGATACGGACAGAGAGATCACTCACCAGTTACCGTCTTGGGCAAAACAGACTCAGCTTGGGGAAATTAGTTTAATTTATTAGCAATCAAATCAGAGTAGGATAATGAGAAATAGAAACTAAGCCTTAAGAAACACCTTCTCTCATCCCTCCCCTCTTCCTCGGCTTAACATTAATCCCGAGTTCTCTACCTGCTGCAGTGCCACAGGGGGTGGGGAATGGGCAGTCAGTTCATTTTCTGCTGCTCCTTTCTCTTCAGCTGGAGGACTCCTCACACTCTTGCCCTGCTCCAGCGCAGGGTCCTTCCCACGGGAGCAGTCCTCCATGAACTTCTCCAACGTGAGTCCCTTCCACGGGCTGCAGTTCTTCACTAACTGCTCCAGCATGGGCCCTTCCACAGGGTGCAGTCCTTCAGGAACAGACTGCCCCAGCGTGGGTCCTTGTGACTTGGTCACAAGCCCTGCCAGCAAACCTGCTCCAGCCTGGGCTCCTCTCTCCGTGGCTCCCCAGCTCCTGCCAGGACCCTGCTCCGGTGTGGGCATCCCATGGGTCACAGCCTCCTTTGGGCATCTGTCTGCTCTGGCACGGGGTCCTCCACGGGCCACAGGTGGGGATCTGCTCCACCGTTAACCTGCACAGGCTGCAGGGGCACAGCGGGCCTCACCGTGGGCTTCACCATGGGCTGCCGGGGAATCTGCTCCAGCACCTGGAGCGCCTCCTCACCCTCCTGCTTCACTGGCCTTGGTGTCTGCAGAGCTGTTGCTTTCACATGGTCTCACTCCTTTCTCTGGCTGCAGTTGCTGCTGCCCAGCAACTTTTCCCCCTCCTTAAATATGTTACCCCAGAAGTGTTACCAGTGTTGGTGATGGGCTCGGCCTTGGCCAGCGGTGGGTCTGTCTTGGAACTGTCTGGCATTGACTCTATGGGACATGGGGGAAGCTTCTAGCAGCTTCTCACAGAAGCCACCCCTGTAGCGCCCACTACCAAAACCTTGCCATGCAAACCCATACACTGTGCCAATTGAAATCTGAGTCTTCTAATAGTAGATAGCATCCAGCCCATTAGTAGGAGATAGCTCCCAAATAAGCAAGCCATGACTACATCATGGAGACATACGTGGACTTTCCCAGATTAAGAAGCAGATCAGTTTCAAACTCGGAAGTACAGCCTGGGTTGTCTGACACACACTGCGCTGCCCTCTTCACTAGCCTGTTCTACCAGTTAGGCTGCTTGCCTGTGTACCCATAAAAATTGCAGCAATTGGAAGTGGAGGATTCTCTTTACTCTTTACCATTAGGAAACAAGCACCTTTTTAGTTCATAATATGCTCAATTACTTTCAGATTGATCCATGAATAAATTATAATCAAAACAGACTTATTCACCTTAAAGCTCTCCTGGCTTAAGGTTTCATTGTTGATTCATTATGTTGTCAGTTCGTTATTGGCAGGGTAATGCTTTTTTATATCTGGATAGAGACAGTTTTAGTGGAAGATACTGTTATCTTTAAATGAGTAGGATTTAGCTTTTCTGGTGAGAACAAATTCATCAATGATGAATCCCTAGAGAAACTGCTCAAACAAAAATCACAATGTTACTGGAGATTTATACAGTTCATCAGCTAAAAGGCAGCTTTTGGAAGTCTTGGTGGGTGAGAATTTGGGCTTTTCCTTTCTTTTTGTAAAATACTCCATGACACTATTTCAAGCTTCCAGTTTTGTGATAATGCAATTATAAACAATGAAGTAATACCACTTAAAATATTTATTTTGGCACTGTTCTCAGTGTTATCCCTCCAATAGAAGCATGTTAAATTATGGCTATATACAGACAGATGGATACAAATAATGCAGCTATAGACATCACTGATACAGATATATAAGTAGACAAGGATTACCTAATTACTGTTTGTTGCAGTGTTCTAAACACTTGCTATTATACACATATTCATATTGGGTTTTTTTAGGCAGATGTTGATATGGCAAAGATATCAAAGATATCATGTGGAGAGTTTAGTTACATTGGAATATATGGAAATAATAAATAAATAAATAAAAACCCCACCAAACAAACCATACTGTAGGAAGATTTCAAAAGCGAACAAGAGTTAACCTCACCAAATTCTGTGCTTGTTGCTTTCATTGGGAATTGTGGTATTAAATTCCCCATGTGCTTAGGAAGATATCCCCTACAACAATTAGAGTTGATTTAATTTTAAACTCTCTTAAATATCCATCTCTTCAGCAGTTATTTCAACATGTTCCCACTTTTTCTATATCCAGTAACTCACTTCATTAAAATATTGTTTGCCATTTCATATGGCCTTTGACTCCAAAACGTTTGAAACCATAACTCTGAACAATAAGCAGTCTCATCAGCGTTCCCTATCTGTGCATTACTCATAAGAGGAACCATCAATAAGCCCTTCCTAAGCTCCTGAGGCTATATTTTCATGTATTATTTATTGTTATAGAAAAGATTGCTGGTTTTCAGTGTTGTTTGATGAAATTTGGCTTGGCTGCTTGTGAACTGCTGGACTCCAAACACAAAATAACCAGACCATTTGTATGGGCAGACAGTCACCTTCTGCTAAGTCAGTGGAAGCTCATTGTGTATGCCCAAGCCTGGACCAAGACCTAGGTGTTTCCTTCATTATTTCAAATTCCATTTAATCTTTTTCTTGATGGAAAACCAGAAATGAACAGCAAGGACTAAGGTTGGATGTTAGTTTTCTAGATTAATCATAATTTCATTTATTTTTAAAAGATATAAATTATATAGTTTAATTTAACTGTATGCATGTCATTACAAAAATCTGAATTATGGTACTGATGCCATTGCAGTTTTCAGAAGGTCTGCTGTACGTTCGAGCTAGCAGCTATGTTAGATGTAAAAATCTAAATACTTCCATCTCACAGCTTAGAAAATTAATTAATTACCTTTTCAATTCACTTTTCATCTATACACAAAAATTAATTCTTTTTCCACACCGTTCTTTAGATCAGCTATTTAATTTCAATATACTCAGTATTTCTGTCTGTAGAAATGAGGAGATTGGGCATACCTCAAGAGAACTGAAAGGTAAAGGATTTATTCTGCAAAGATTTGGCTATTCTTCCCAAAGATGATCTTCAGTCAGTCAAGCCATGAACAACTGTCTTCTCTCTCTGCTACTTCAGTTAAAACCTCAGCAAAATTAGCTTTGCTGCCTACTCTGAAAGTCAGCAATTCAATTCCTAGCCAGACAGGGAAGAGTCCAAAAATGCTTTGTCATCAGATCTCCTGCCCTCTCAAACCCAAAGCTGTTGGCATCAGCACATAAATTATGGAAAGAAAATAGTTTCTCGGTGACACAGCTACTACTTATTTGTAGCCAAAATGTATTTCTAATTGATGCAGCCTAGCAGACATATGAGAACACTTTTTATCAAAATCTGTATTTTTAAAATTTTTGCTAAGTTTTAGGTTTTCTGAAAGTCTTATAAATAATTTAATCTCTCTGTATTCTTGAAATTAGACAAATTCTTTCTTCTACTCATTTTCTTGTTTAAAATAATTCTAGTTTTGCTGTCTTATTTGACTTTGGTGTGTAAGGCCAGTACCTTACTGCTGTATGCAGTAGTATTTGCAGCCTTATTTTAAGACATCCTAGAACATTTCCTTTCCAAGATCATGTATGG
Organism: Falco punctatus; assembly: GCF_963210335.1. NCBI lineage: Eukaryota > Metazoa > Chordata > Aves > Falconiformes > Falconidae > Falco > Falco punctatus. Next base: position 20,671,360 of record NC_137591.1, on the reverse strand, counting down.
TAACTGTACAGAAAGTAAAGTTTGTCTGATGTCTGTAAGGAAGTCCTTGACCATGACATTTGGTAACAAAGTTCCCACTGAACAGGCAAAGCAAGCGCCCTTTGCCAGTGGGCAAACTTGGGCTACATCTAGATTTGGGGCAGATGGGGTCTGCACCGTCCCACATAGTTCGGGTCTTGTATTTGCCTAGACTGAGGCTGTGTCCCAGAGTACGACTCGGTCCCAGCCTGCAGGAGGACACCTCCTCTGGAGAGCACCGAGAGACCGCAGGTCTTGTTCTGACTTGAAAATGTGTTGAGGCCACAAACCAAGTCTCGGAAGCGGGGAAGCATTTCAAGGACCTTGCCCTCTCTGGCTGTATGCTCAGAGTACTGAAAACCTAGTAGCCAAGGAAGCTTTTATTTGTCCTAAGAAGAAGCCTGAGGTCCCAAGGTTGGGTATCATGACTGACAGAGCTCACTGAGGAATTTTTCTTCTAAGGATTAGTAGAAAAGCAGGGTAACCTCTTCTGGATTTACTTCATTTAAAAAAATAATAATTTCTAAATTTTTAAATAATTCTGGTTTTAAAATTCACATTGAAATTCCCTCTTAAAAAATTGATAACCACAGCAGTACTGTATCTTGCTCAATATGCTCTTTGAGGTTGTATTATTAGCATGAATTAATGCCAGCAGCTGCTGAGGCTATGTATTCCCTGTTACTACCTGCTAGTTTCTGCAGTACTGCAGTAGCTTCCGAACAGGGTTTAGTTAGGTGAATAAAAGACTTCGGCAGAATAAGGAACTAGTTTCAGGGGAAGAAGGGCATGGTCTTTTGCATCAAGCAAAATCTGTGGTTTCTACCATTTTTCATTCACCTAAATCTGTGATTGTGGCACATTACAGTTGTCCATATCTCTGCTAGGTAAGCAAAGGGACTTTTTCTTTCAGGAAGCTGGGTGTTCCATGAAATCTGAACCAGAACTTTCACGTTCTTGGGTGAGACATGAGTTTTGCAATTCAGTGAAATCTTCCTGTAGAGTCTGCTTAATTGGATCCAAGGATTAAATGTTGCAGTGAAGACTGCAAGTGGGATATGGAGTTAAACTGGAAGATTAGAATGTGTTTCAGTTCATTTGGTATTTGTTAGCTTTACTTTGACAGGTCAAGCCAGCCTTCTGTCATCAGAATGCAAAATACCAGTTCGTAAGCGTTAAAAATATATATTGATATATTCAGATATCTGCACAAATAATCTAAACTGTTAGAATCCTTCTAAGTAAACTAATAGTTTTATGATACCTTTCCACATACTGTACATTTGAATTATTTAACATGATACATTTTTATATATAAGCAAGTATGCAATGGGGAAATATAAGACTGTTGGATGCTGACCTGCAATTCAGCTCTTTTTCTGCTGTAGTATATTAATATTTTAATATTCAATATATATTTTCAAGTAAGTTCATATTTGATTTTTATTCACTTCTCACTCTGGTACAGCATCACCGATTTCAATTTCAACTTCCTGAATAAGAATTAAGTCACACTCAGCAAGGACTTAGGATCACGCCCTTGGGATTGGACTCACCTTTTTGCTACACCCACTTATTAAGTGTAATCATGTTTCCCGATTTTTCTTGCAGAAACTGCCTAGTTTTGGGCCTTACCTGGACCAACGCAAAAAGATAATAGCTGAGAACAAGATTAAACTGATGGAACAGCGCATCGCTGCTGTACTTCCCGAAAAAAAGCATTTCATTCCGAAGAAGCCTATTCCAGCAATCAAGGTAACAAAAATACATGCTTACGCATAAGAAATGATCAGCCATCAGGCAGTTGACATGCACAGTCATTTCTAGCAGTTTGAGTTGGTTATTACTGCTTTTAAGCTTGTTAGAGGGCATCAAAGGCAACTATTTATGCAGACTTTCTAGCTTTTAACCAAAATCAATGGGAAATGGTTTGTGATGTACATGTATAGGTATTTCCCTAATGTCATTTTTCAAAATGAAGGCAATGGAACGGTAATTGTAGAACAAGGCATGGGTAATTCCTTGAAGAATGAAGTAGAACTGTTAACAATTTCTTTCAGTTTGATTGCTACACTATGAGCTCAGTTTTGCATGATACCTTGGATTACTTGTGATGTGCTACATACCTCCATCTCTCATGTAGGATCAATGGAAAAGGTTGGTGTTCAGTACATACAAAAGCCGTTTCAGAAGGTTTTCAGACTGAACTTTTAAAGCTGGAGAGTGTTTAAGTAGCTGATCCACTGTCTACAATGAGTAAATGTCAAGGTGAAAATAAAACCTATGACCCCATCTACTGCATAATCCATACATTGGAGCTTTTCTGTTCCCTTAGGTAGCCAATAAATGTCAATAAAACGAAACTTCATAAGCTAATTATTCTAGGTGTTCGCTTTAGACCTTACTAAAACTTCAAGTCTGAATAGGAAAAAGAAGCAGGCAAATTGTTTATTTTTAAAGATCGGGATTCTCATATAGGCCCTTTTACAAAGCACCATGAAAATTGTATCTGTTGAGCTTGTTGATAGTCTTCCTCATATCTGTCAGAAAATCAGACATATACAGATAGGAGACTTGCACTGTATGATCAGACCTGTAAGAATTCTTGCAAAAATAAGGCCAAACATAAAAAACAATATGAGCAGCGTGGCGTACGAGGCACGGACTTTGCAAGGATTGTGAAGCAAAGACTTTTATTGTTAGTTAGTTACAGCTTTTATAAGTTCATACTCTGTACATGCGCTGCTAAAAGCTTTATTACTGGTCAAACTCTGCTGTCCACGCGCCCAGCCGCTGTTCACTACAGGCTACTCTGCTGTTCACGCTGTTCCCTTATCTTATAGAGGTGAGATCACGTTCCTCCTTTGTTTCTGTCTCATCCAGGTTTCTTTTCATGCTCCCTCAAAGTTATTTACCTCTTTGCTGCAGGATCACAGCTGCACGTTATCAATGTCAAAACAACCCACTGTCTCCTTACAGAGCAGTGGGTCAAAATGGCACATAATTCCCAAGGGAATTTTGCAGTTTACCAACACATGCAATGTCCCAGCTAACTGGTAGAACTGCAAAACCATCCAAGGAGAAATTTTGACTCATCTTCCTGTTTAACGTAAATAGTTTGCTACTTCTGTAGACCTCTTTCAGTTTTTTGGACTACTTATTTTGGTTTGTGTCATGCTATTGAAAATCGCTCCCCTCCTCTTTTGCTGAGGTTCCCTTCTTTATGTATACAACAAAGTTCCAAAGAAAGCAATCTACTCTTTTTTCTTTCCCACTATGATGAGCATTTTCAAAGCCTACTTGACCTCAGAGGTTTTATGGTTCTGTTCTCTTTGCAGGGAGAGTATTGATGTAGGGAAAAAGAGAAAGCAGAAGCAACAGCCAATAACTGCATTTTCAATGAGATAGCTTGCTTCTGAAAACAGCAGAAAGCCAAAAAATTGATACCATCCAAAAGCAAATAAACTGAATGAAGGAAAAAGTTTAGCAAGAGGGAAGAACAGACATAAAGATTTGAAAAAAAACATAAATAAAATGTTGAGGTCAATAATTTATCAAGCATACCACCAAGTACAAAAGCATAAAAGAACCAAGTAGTAGGAGATAGATTAACAGGAAGAAAAGACACCCTACTGCAGGGAAGGGGAAAATTAATTCCCCCAAACAAAAACTTTTGTTTATAAACACATTGAATACTTTTGTGTGGTGTCTGTGAGGAGCTACTGAGCTAGAAAAATCAGGTTACCATCTTTCTCACTTTCATTTAAACAAGACTGGAAAAGACTGAAGCAAGTAGGAGGTAGGAATGACCAAAGCTGATTCTTGACAGTCTTTCAGTCTGACCATCTCTTTAGAAGGGAATGTTTTAACCATAATGAGAAAAACAGTAGTGACAGAGGTTGTATTGGGTTTGCATGGCAAGGTTTTGGTAGTGGGCGCTACAGGGGTGGCTTCTGTGAGAAGCTGCTAGAAGCTTCCCCCATGTCCCATAGAGTCAATGCCAGACAGTTCCAAGACAGACCCACCGCTGGCCAAGGCCGAGCCCATCACCAACACTGGTAACACTTCTGGGGTAACATATTTAAGGAGGGGGAAAAGTTGCTGGGCAGCAGCAACTGCAGCCAGAGAAAGGAGTGAGACCATGTGAAAGCAACAGCTCTGCAGACACCAAGGCCAGTGAAGCAGGAGGGTGAGGAGGCGCTCCAGGTGCTGGAGCAGATTCCCCGGCAGCCCATGGTGAAGCCCACGGTGAGGCCCGCTGTGCCCCTGCAGCCTGTGCAGGTTAACGGTGGAGCAGATCCCCACCTGTGGCCCGTGGAGGACCCCGTGCCAGAGCAGACAGATGCCCAAAGGAGGCTGTGACCCATGGGATGCCCACACCGGAGCAGGGTCCTGGCAGGAGCTGGGGAGCCACGGAGAGAGGAGCCCAGGCTGGAGCAGGTTTGCTGGCAGGGCTTGTGACCAAGTCACAAGGACCCACGCTGGGGCAGTCTGTTCCTGAAGGACTGCACCCTGTGGAAGGGCCCATGCTGGAGCAGTTAGTGAAGAACTGCAGCCCGTGGAAGGGACTCACGTTGGAGAAGTTCATGGAGGACTGCTCCCGTGGGAAGGACCCTGCGCTGGAGCAGGGCAAGAGTGTGAGGAGTCCTCCAGCTGAAGAGAAAGGAGCAGCAGAAAATGAACTGACTGCCCATTCCCCACCCCCTGTGGCACTGCAGCAGGTAGAGAACTCGGAATTAATGTTAAGCCGAGGAAGAGGGGAGGGATGAGAGAAGGTGTTTCTTAAGGCTTAGTTTCTATTTCTCATTATCCTACTCTGATTTGATTGCTAATAAATTAAACTAATTTCCCCAAGCTGAGTCTGTTTTGCCCAAGACGGTAACTGGTGAGTGATCTCTCTGTCCGTATCTCAACCCAGGAGCCTTTTGTTATATTTTCTCTCCAGCTGAGAGTCCAGCTGAGGAGTGGGAGTGACTGAGTGGTTTTGGTGGACACCTGGTGTCCAGTCAGGGTCAACCCACCACAGATGCCCACTAAGAATTAGGAAAATACCGGAGCTTTGCTTGAAGTAGGGAACTTCCTACTACAAGGAGAGATTTTAATAAAGTTTATTATTAATAGATCCATCTATTATTATGTTGTGGATAAAGTCTGCCAGGAAGGTTCAGGGTATTCATTAAGGAAGCTGAGTGAAGCTTAATGAAAAAAGGTGACTTATCTGATACCCTTCCCTGATCAGGAGCTTTCCATGGAGAGAAGCAGAGGAGCTTGGACATGAGTGATTTATTTGTAACTGTCCAAGAAGCATTCACATTTAGAATTACAAATCCCAGACTATCTCCATGCAGTTCTCTCTTGGCTGATCGTCTAGACAAAGGAGAGACTATGTTCCGTTAGTTCAGACTAGGATATCAGGGGGTGGGAATGGTCAGCTCTTAGAGCCAGTCCCAGCGTAACTCTAGTTCTCTGGAGCACTGAAGAGGTATGTTTGAAAGCTGATCAGACCTGAGAGATAGCTGTCCTTGAAAGAGCTATAGCTCCTGCTTTGGCTGGTTGTATTTTTGGAGGGTTGCTGCAAATTTCCTGGTGCCTGCCCAGAACTCCCTCATCTGTCTAATTGGCTGTTGGGTTGGTGATATGTAAATTCCAACATTTGTTTAAATTGCACATGCTGCCAAAATGCTTTTTTGTGCAGATTAAAAAACCCTCTGTGATTATCCAGAATCTAATTTAATTTTTGGATGGCTTTTCCCATGGCTTTTCTCTTTATTTTCTCTATTTTTCAATATTAACTGAAACTGCATACTTTGATATTCAGCAGAGTTTTTTCTTCTTTTCTCACTTGTCTGTAATATCAGAATTTCTGCTGCATGTAGATATGTGCCCTGGATCTTTTCTTTTCAGTTGCAATTCTGTACAGCTCCCACAAATGTATTTGCCTATCTCAGGTTACCTCCTTGTTACTTTAATTCCTTTCCTTATACATTCCTGTGGGTTTTTTTCCTAATAATTTAGTTCTTTGTCCTTCAGGGCCTATACCATAATATTTAGTCACCATTTATCTGCTTATTTTATTTTATCCTTCTTTACCCCACAAGTCTTGCTGTAGAGATTGCCCTGTTTGGTAGTTTAAACACTCTGACATAGCTCTGCTTGTCAGCGCAGCTAGGGCATGACATGTTGTCTCACCTGTTGGAAAAACATCCATATTAAGTTTGAGGATCTCCCTCAAGCTTACGTTCCTTGTGTTTGAACTACTTGTCACCCTTGTGTGTACAGATATGTTTACATGGTCTTCCGCACATACATGTATGCAAGTCTTTTTATGCCGATGCTGTAAGCAGCCGGCTGAGCCAGCACCTTGGGAGGCACCTAGCCACGTTTAGTCCAGTGCTGTGCTTAATCTAGAAAATCCTCTTGAGAGATCAAGTGTATTTATCTAGGCATAGCACTGTTATGCCATAACGGTGTGCCGTTTGGATCCTTCCTGGTTTTTATCTGGATGGTTCAATACAAGTAGTTTTAGTTTGTGCTTGCTTGCCTGGAAAAGACCATATTGTAATCTTCATCATAAATGTGGAGCTGTTGCATATTTTGGGTGGAACTCTGCATACGTCTCCCATAATTTATGGGAAGCCAGCTTCCCCCAAGCATTTGCTCCAACATGAAATCACAGCAATAATCTCTCCTGCAGTAGCCCATAATGATCCCTTCTCTATCACAGTACCTCAGAGAATATTCTCATTACATGTGACAGTTTAAGCAAATTTAAGTTAATCTTCAGATATGGGGAGAAACTCTAGAGTCCAAACCTTCTCTTTCCTTCCCTGCTCTGACTGTAGGAGGACTGCCTCAAGGGGTTCGGGAATAGAGTAGAGTAGAGCAGAGTAGAGTAGAGTAGTAGAGTAGAATAGATTAGAATATAATTTAATTTCAGTTGGAAGGGACCTACAAATGACCATCTAATCCAACTGCCTGACCATTTCAGGGCTGACCGAAAGTTAAAGCATGTGAAAGTATATTAAAGACATCGTCTAAATGTTTATTAGACACTGACAGGCTTGTGGCATCAGCCACCTCTCTAGGCAGCCTGTTCCTATTTTTTACCACCTTCTTGGTAAAGAAATGTTTCCTAATGTCCACTCTAAACCTCCCCTGGCACAGCTTTGAACTGTTCCCACACACCCCGTCACTGAATACTGGGGAGAAGAGATCGGCACCTCCATCCCCACTTCCCCTCCTCAGGAAGCTGCAGAGAGCAATGAGGTTGTCCCTCAGCCTCCTTTTCTCCAAACCAGATGATCCCAGACTCATTATCTGCTCCTGATAGGATATTCCTTCCAGCCCTTTCACCAGCCTTGTTGCCCTCCTCTGGACACATTCAAGGACCTTCACATCCTTAAATTGTGGGGCTCAGAACTGCACACCTCAAGGTGAGGCTGCTCCAACGCTGCACACAGCAGGACAATCACCTCTTCTGACCGGCTCGTTGTGCTGGGTTTGAAGCACCCCAGGATGGGGTTTGCCCTCTTGGCTGCCAGGGTGCACTGCTGGCTCCTGCTGAGCCTGTGTTGGCCAGCACCCCATTCTGCAGGGCTGCTCCCCAGCCACTCCTCTCCCACTTCATACGTGTGGCCAGTGTTACTCCATTCTCGGTGCAGAATCCTGCCTTTGGACTTGTTGAATTTCATCCCATTAATCATTGCCCAGTGCTCCGATCTATCTAGATTCTTCTGCAAGGCTAGCAGCCCGTAAGAGGAAGGGCACTGTGCTACCGTATGTAAAACTGGAAGGACTGAATATTCCAGAGCATTAATATAACAACAGCATTACAGCAATTATGGTGCTATTTTCTATCTTGACGTGCTGCTAGTTTGCTTGTCTCTTGTCAGGACATCACATCAAGAGGGTTTTGTGAGCTGTCCAGGGTGTTTTCTCTTGCAGCTTTCTTTTATCTGGAATGCCTCTGTTGGCAAGAACAGTGAAAGTTACCTCCTTTGACAGGCTGTTTGTCAAACTGCATTTTTTCACTGTGATAGTACCTGTTCATTAGTTTTGTAAAATACCTATGAAGTTTCTCGGGCTTTCTTTAATTTACTCTAACTAAAATCTGTATCAACTCTGTAGTCTTCTGGTTCAAACCTTTTCCTGAAACACAACCAAACACATTAAACAGCATCATATCTAAACCAGAAAACTGAGACCCTTTTCTCTGTTCATATTTGGCCTTTTATGAGGATTGATCGTGGTATTCCAGCTCTTTATTTTTCCTTTGTTTAGCCAACTTGCAATCCCACTTCATGGCTACTTAATTTCAAAACTCTGTTGTGTCAGAGGTCTGTGTGAGAGACCTAGTGAAACACAAAATGTATCAGTCTTTTTTTTAATTTATTTATTGCCTCAGAGTCTTCATAAAGAATTGTGGTAGATTCACAAGGCATAATTTTCATTACAGAAGCCGTACTGAATTATGTAGTAAAGGTTCATTTGAGTTATTTTCTAAGTCCCTCTTTAGCTAGTACTGAAACAGTTTTACTTGCTTTACTGAAACAAGGCTTAGAGGTCCCTAAATCCCAGAGCACGTTTGATAACCTTTTTAACTATTGGCAAAGCATCTGTAATCTTTCATTTAAAGTTAGTTTTAATGAAATTACATACCTTTTGTTAGCCACTTTACTGTAAATTTAATTTGGTCATGTACCCTCAGATTCTAGTGACTCTCTTCCTTAATCCATAATTTTTTTTTTCAAACATTCCTTATTTCCATACCTTCTCTCTGACAGTACCTCAACTTTATTACTGAAAAAGAACAGGTGGAAGGCAGGTATCTCCCTAATGAAGATAAGAACACTGGTTCAGAGAGCAATTTACTTTCTTTACAGCATTTCATCCCCTTTCCATGCTCTCTGGAACCTAGCGCGGGCCATTCTGCACAGCCTCTTGTTCTTTCACAACCTATTGAATCCTGAGAACTGCCCAAACATCCCCAAAATATAATGAACAGATAGAGTACTTGGGATCAAGCGTACAGTTTTTTGCTATATAAATGTCAAATGCTTTTTTAGGAGTTTTTTATATTACTTGTTGGTGAATCAACTTAAGCATTTGTATCATGGTCAGTGATCCCCTGGAGACCTGAAGCCTGAGGCTGAGGCCCGTCCTTAGCACAGACTGCTATTCACAACAGGCAAACCTCTGCTTCTGGTGAGCTAAAGATTACCGTGCTGTTGCTGTCAGCTTCAAGTGCATAAAGTTCCTAGTCAGTGAACCTTTTTCCTGAACGCAGTGTGGCATGCGAAGTGTTTTATGGTAACTCAAACAGTGCAATAAGAGGAAAAGCATGTGTTTTCCCTTTGAACTTGCTATATCAGATGCAGTACCTGCACTGTATATGGCTTTCTTAGATCATTATCTAATGAGAGGCCTGTGATATTCATCATCTCTAGAGCACAGTGTGGTCTTTTACAGTGAGGTCTGCATGAAGATGGACACAGCAGGTCTACAAGGAGCCATACCTGAACCATAAATTATATTTACAAATACAGGTTTACTAATATGATGGCTAATGAAAAGCTAATCATCATAAAATGCTTGATATATTAATATTAAAAATGCAGCTATAGTAATAAAAATAGCATTGTAAAAATTATATCCTACTGAACAGATTTGTTCCTTGTGTATACTCAAAACTACATCTGCCTAGCTTAGTGACAAAATGATTTTTTTTCCTGTACTCATTAGTATCATAAAACTAATGGATTCTGCTCTGATTCTCTCCATAGCAACTGAATTCCCTGCCAGTTCCAGTTGCAGGACTAAATTCCTCTCCCAGTTCATTCAATACATTTTTTTTGAGAAGAGTGAGACAGCACAGCAGTAATCAAAAGGAGCACTCTAGGTCCCTGAGATTACAAAAGTGTAACTTAGGACAAAATTTACCTTCCAGCTTGTGGTTTTTTTATTGCTGCTGGTAATGTGTAAGCCACAAAGAGCACATCTTGACTTTCAGAACCTGGCTTCTGTCTGCAGATCTGGCAGTTGGCAAAAAACATTATACTGTAAACAGTGCAAATTTGATCCGGAGGCTATTGAGATATACCAAGTGTGGAATCCCACAGTGCCAGTTTAGACAGTTGCTTTTTGGAGTGAAACCACTTTAAACAGTGAAAGTTGATGATTTCTTGCTGCACTGTTTATTTTGTTCCAGACGTTTATGACTTGATGGAAACAAGAAGCTCTGAGATAGCTTGAGATGCTGTAAAAGAGTGCACCTGCAAAACATCTTTCAAGTACCATCTCTTTTTTAGGCAATAGAGTCTTGAAAGTTTCCAAATTAATAAACAGACAGTTTTTGTTTGAGAGAAAGAAGTGATTAAAAAACAGAACACCCATGAGTGTAAATGAGCAGTAAATCATTGACACAGTCTTTTGGAATCACTTGCAGGCCTCAAAAATGTCATCATAGAATCATAGAACAGTTTGGGTTGGAAGGGACCTTAAAGATCTTCCAGGTCCATCCCCCCTGCCATGGACAGGGACACCTTCCCCTAGACCAGGTTGCTCAAACCCATCCAGCCTGGCCTTGAGCACTGCCAGGGATGGGGCATCACAGCTTCTCTGGGCAGCCTGTGCCAGTGCCTCGCCACCCTCGTAGTGAAGAATTTCTTCCTTACATCTAATCTAAATTGTAAACCTAATAACCTAATCTAAATAGGGGACCTACTAAAAAGTCTGTCCCCACCTTTCTCACAGGCCCCCATTAGGTACCGGGGGGCAGCTGCAAGGTCTCCCCTGAGCCCTCTCTTCTCCAGGCTGACCCACCCCAGCTCTCTCAGCCCCTCGACCACCTTTGTGGCCTCCTCTGGACTCGCCCCCACAGGCCCGTGTCCTTCTCGTGCTGGGTCCCAGGGCTGGACGCAGCGCTGCGGGGGGCTCACAAGGGCCGGGCAGGGGGACAGTCGCCTCCTCCGACCTGCCGGCCGCGCTGCTTTCCGTGCAGCCCAGGACACGGGTGGCTTTCTGGGCTGCAAGCGCACGTTGTTGGGCCACGTTGAGCTTTTTGTCCACCGGCACCTCCAAGCCCTTCTCCTCAGGGCTGCTCTCAGCCCATTCCCTGCCCAGCCTGTATGGACACCGGGGGTTGCCCCGACCCAGGTGCAGGACCCTGCGCTTGGCCTTGTTGAACATCAGGAGGTTCGCACAGACCCACCTCTCGAGGCTGCCAGAGTCCCTCTGGGTGGCATCCCTGCCCTCCAGCGTGTCGACCGCACCACTCAGCTTGGTGGTGTTGGCAAATCTTCCCTATTTGGAATTCTAGCTCCCCAAAAGTGTATTTTGTGAGCTGTGAGAAGTGCGACTTGGTTACAAATTCAGAAATCACCATGCCATAAGCATTGTTTTTGTTATTCTTTTTGTAAGTTTGTAGCTGGAAAAATCTATTTTGATCATGTTCTTCTAAGCAACAGTTTCCTGAGCTAATGCTATCCTAAACCTTGGACTGTCTACCCCCAGCTGCTTCTCTGGAAGGCCATTAACCACCTTGCTCCTTTCCCATTTAAAAAGCCTTTTGTAATTTCCAGCTTTAAATTTATTCATGGCTGGCTTATAATCATGTGTTCTTGTGCCAACATTGTCATTTAACTTAAATAGCTCTTTTCCCTCCCTGATGTATATATAAAGAGACATCACATTCCGGCTCTGCCTTCATCTTCCTAGGCTAAACATCTTGTTAAGCTCTTTTTTTCTTCTCTCATAAGCAGGGCCCTCCATCCCATGATTATTTAAGTAGCTCATTTCTGCAGTCTGCTTGAGCTTTGTGGGTTTCTTAACATCCAGATGATATTTAAAGAATACAATTATGAATCCAGAACCTCCCTGAGAAAATTATTAATTACCTATGCTGTTTAAATGTCTGCTTTTGTTAGGTTATAAAGCCCTTCACTGTCAGGAATCTCCCCACGTTGATACTTCTACAACATGAGCAGGCAGTGGAAAGCTACTTCATTGTATGTTGTACAGGTCATTTCTTCAAATTCTTCAGTACGCAGACCAGTACTTGCAGACGACACATGCATTTGTGACATACAGTGGAATGTTTAAGGGGCTATATAACACAAGAGAGAGGATTATAGGATACTTAGTATTGCTGGGGGCAGTAGATCACACAAAGGCACATGTATTTTGAAACCTGTCGCAGCTATGATACAGACAAGTCTACATGAGACTTGAAACAAGCAAGAGCTGAATTGTACAACTGCAATTTTTTGACTGATACAGAAGACTGCAGAAACCTGAGAACTGTAGCAACCTGAAAACTGCTGAGCAATTCCTAGTAAATCCATAAATTTTTCTGAGTAAGACGTGGAAATGAAAAGACAGGGTTGTGAACAGTTCCTAAGAGATCACATTGGCTGGAGTTAGTTATTGTAGCTCATCAGTGAGGCACAGTAAAGGGTTGTGTGTTCAAGTCTAGTCCTTTGCAATATCAAAGTAAAAAGTATTAGCTGAAACACTTTCATAGTAGTTAATTGACCTTTTACAGTGGTTTAAGCAAACAGATTTTTCTTCAAATTTGCAGTGAATTTGGACCATGCACATAATCAGCTTGCACAGCTCTATTGATGAGTGCTAACTCATTAAGCTGTGATAACTTGCTCACTTACAGTCATCTGTCCACACTCATCATGCTGCCTTTAGCAATGTGCCACAGCTGTTTTATGCTGGAAAAGCATTAATGTTCTCTACATGTTGCTGAGAAGAACTGGAAGGCTTTTAGCATTGAATGAATGCAGCCAAGGTATTTCACATGTCAGCAACTTAGGGGTTTGGCAGAGGGAAAATGTTTGAGTGGTTTTGGAACAAGAAAACAGTGCCATTTCCCTGTCCTTCTTCCTGGGCTTAGGATATGGTTGAATTTCCTACCTCTACAGTCATTAAGATCAACTACATAGATCCTACCACTGCATCCCGTGAACAAAGAAATTTGTCTAATTGCATAAAGATACTATTGTAATTAAGTGCTGAAGGCCAGGTAGGCCTCAAAGTTAAAACTTCACTGAGATGAACAGAAGTCATTCATTCAGGAAGTAGAGCTGTTGTTGCAAGTTCTCAGCAGGCTTGGGAAGACAAGGTTGGACCCATTTTTGCATTTAATTCATGCAGCAGAGCTTTCCTTTGGAGCTAACATTGATAAAGCCATATTACCCTATTGCTCTGATGTGGCATAGAAATAATTAGGGATGCTTACTTTGTTTGAAAGTAAGGCTGCCAAAAAAAAGATATGCAATAAAAAATTAAGTTACTGTAATCCAGTTCTTTTGCAATGAGAATTGAAAACTATAGAGCATTGTATGAGATTATAAATTATACAGGTTAAATATAGAATGCTCCTACACACTTAAAATGGTTGCTAATCATTTCAGAATACTTCTTTTGACTGATAGGAATAAGGTAAGTATTGCTTCTTCAAAAAACATTGAGAAACAAAAAAGAAAATCCTTATCATGTTTCTTGGCAATGCAAGACCAAAGGTAAACACTTTGAAGCTTATAATTCTGGTCAGACTTGTCTGTGTCTCCTATTTGGCTTGATCTTGAGCATTTTTCAATTGACTTGAATCAAAGTCCATAATCAAAATCATAATGACTTCTTGGTTTATTACAGGAGAATGACTTTGAAGCCAGTTCTGCTGTCCTATCACTCAGTGAGCTTTCTCTAATACTTAACAGTTATACCCATTTTTAAAGCAAATTAAAATGTATTGTTGCATCACATAACCCTCACTTACTAAGCCAGATTTATCTTAACAATGTAGAATCTTGCACATAAAACTGAGCTTGGTTTGCAACATGGGAACTGTTGAAGTGTGCTTAGCGAACTCACACAATACTCAGGCAGCCAGTACAGTGCCACAGAGAGAATCTTTTAAAATGCAATCACATTCATCATCTGTTCTAGACTTCCACAAGGTAAATTAATTTAACCAAGGGATAGCTGCAGTCCAAAGGACGTGGGACTTGTCCCATCTCTACCATTGACTCAGTGAAGCTGAACTGCCACTGTACTGTGCAGTTTCCCTTGATGTAAAGTGGAAATGGTTTGCATCAGGTAGGCCCCCCACAACTTATTTTAGAGGGCATGTCTTCCCCTTGTGGTATGTACCCATACGCTGTCCTGCCATACACCTTTACTTTTGCAGCACAGATGTAAGGCTGATGCCACAAATCCCTCCCTGTGAAGTTAGCAGAACTGAATCAAGACTTGCAGGATTAGACCCACAGCTTGCTTCTGTACAATATTTGCAGTAAACTCATGACCATGTCATATGCACATCTTGCTAAAGAAAGAAAGGCAGTTAGTCTTCTTTCTTTACTTGCTGTGTGTTCTTAAATCTGTGCTAATGAGAAATTACCAAGGATGATCTGATTGTTTGTAGAATGTCGCTCCTGTTTTGCACTCCATTTTATTCCTTGAAGTTTCGCACAATGGCAAAACAACAGCACGTTCAAAATCAAGTACTAAACGTGTAACCTATTTGCAGAACATGTTTGTATACAAATACATACTTCTAGTGCTGCCTACGTCCTTTGTACCTCTTTACAGGAGGTATGAAGGTCAGCAACTTGGAAATTTATAAGAAAAATCCTAAACGTCATCACAATGCATGGCCAAATCTTCCATATTAAAGTAATAGAGAGTCCTCCTGCACAGCTATAGAAACTGCTTAGGTATCTTCTAAATGAGTCAATACTTTCTTTTTTCTTTTTTTTTTTCCCTAGGATGTAATTGGAAAAGCACTGCAGTATATTGGAACATATGGTGAGCTCTGCAACGCAGAGCAAGTTGTGGCTCTGATTGACGAGGAAATGTGTATCAACTGTGGCAAATGTTACATGACCTGTAATGATTCTGGCTACCAGGTAAGAGCACAGCTGTAATTAGCAGAAAGGCAGGATGAGTTATCTTTCTGCTGCTGGGGAGGAAGAATCCACCTTCTGTTAATGAGCAGGTGGTAAAAACAGATGTCTAAAATATTGGAGTTGAACCCCAGCACGCTCGCAGGCTATGCCGCACAAGCCCTGCCTGAGCTGTTCGCACAGCGGTGGGAACGCCACCCAGCACGGCTGCTTCTGGAGGGCTCTGCGGAGTGTACAGCATCTCGCTGGCTCGCTCTAGGTCACTCTCCCAGTCTCTCCCTACTGCAAGTGGGAAGGGGGATTCTTTTTAAGAGGAAGAAAACCAAGTCTGGTGGCAGTAAGTGTAGTTCTTTGATGGTTTTCAAGTACGTGAGAAATAAAGGGAAGACTGCATCCCTTCCCACCAAGGGGATGTGGGGAGACAAAACCTGGTCTTATTGCCAAATGCTTTTTAAGAAACCTAGTCCTTGTTCCATCAGCGTAACTGAACTTGAACTAATGCAGGTTTCAGGCAGGTGAGTTTTTGTTTTGATCTCGATTGAGGTATAAATCCTTTCTCCAGGATAGCTGCCAGGGTTTAGAGCAGCAGGTTGAAGTTTGCAGAAATCATTGTGAACAGAAAATAGCACAATTTTGAGCTGGTGCTCCTGTTTGCAGCAAAGTATCCCTCTGATTTCAGCTCAGTACGGTAGCATAAGTTGTATGAAATGTATCAGCATTTCTACGTGCCATTCCTTGCCATGTCCACTGGAGCTGATGGACTGGTCTGCAGTGTATTCTTTTAGAAAACCAAAATACAATCAAGCATAAGCTCCATGGAATCCAATGTGCAGTAAGCAATAATTTCTACATGAATTTTTCCATTCATCCCAGTCCAAGAACAATTTGTCAGAAACAAATACTTTAACTGAGCACCAAGTTTCCTCTGAACACCACGAGCCTTTGTTTATCCGTAATTCAGTCTAATCAATAGTTGGTCTGATGAATTTAACTATATACAGTTAAAAGAAAAAGTCTTCCCATTTAAATCAACTCCTGCAATTAAAACAAGTGTGTCAGAGCAAAGGAAGACATGTTTTTTCCACTAATACAAGAAAATTAATGCTGCATTTGTACCAGGTTAGGTGATTACTACAGTAGTCTTTTAACTGTCTAGATTTCTTCTTGACACTGAAGTCTTCACCTCTTCTCCTTCCATCAGATTTCCCGGTGAAGGGAGCATATAGCCCTTTGAGAGCAAAAGACTGTTCTATTTAGTAAAACTTTCTTTTCTATAGCTGAGAAAAAAATCAGCACCAAAAGAACCAGAGTTTAAAACCCCAGGAGGTTTTCGAAGGACAAACATTTTTTTTTTCTTAATTAAGGAAACTCAAAAGAAATTAATTGCAAAGAATTCACACATACCCTTCAAAATAGCATCTGTTTTGTTTCTCTTTTGTTTCAGAAGTATCCAAGCTGCTCTACAGAGCCATCAACTTGTATGACTCCAACAGAAAAGCTTTAC
Source organism: Falco punctatus (assembly GCF_963210335.1). Lineage (NCBI taxonomy): Eukaryota > Metazoa > Chordata > Aves > Falconiformes > Falconidae > Falco > Falco punctatus. The sequence goes on along the minus strand of NC_137591.1, from coordinate 20,654,923 downwards.
TTAATTTAAAGTTGAGCACTGCAGTCCTGACTTCCTCTCACTCTTTGAACTCCCTTTCAAGACCTGCATTGTTGTTAGGGAGAGAGGAAGGAGTTCTTAAATACTTACAAACCAAAGCTCTCTTTGTGCTCAAGCTACACTAAAACTTGTGGATTCAGGACAGTTAGTACCTAATTCATGCCCTTAATGGTTGCTACAGCAACTTCTCTGCTTTCCTAATAGTGAAAGCCCAAACGCTGCAGATCCCTTTGGAGCCAACCTGCAGTACCACCTCCCACCCCCTCCCTGCCCCCCCAGTTGCTGACAGTGGTTAGGGAAATTGGCTAAGGTACCACTTGCTTGCACAGAAGCAAGAGTTCAGCTTTCAGGCCTGATGTTTCCTTCCTAATACTCTTAAAAGTAGATGTTCAGTGGGTTGGGTTTTTTTCTTTTGGACTTTTCTAGGCTTGCTTCTTAGATATTGAAGTTTTTGCAGTTGTGTGAGGCTTCTGTTTTTTGCTTTTAATTGTCATTCCCATTATACCAAGAGTTTATTTCATAGAGACTGCAACTGTTATTTCACATTCAAATACACTTATCACCCTAATTGCTAATGAGGAGTCACTGCATGGAAATGTGAGAACTAAAGCAAGCTCTGCCTGCCCGGAACTCAGATATCCCTTTCAAAGATTTGCAAAGGAAAATAATCGTACGAGGCACAGCATGCTGTGTTTTTCTCTAGTATTTATTAAATTAGATTGTTTAGGCTGTGCTGAAAATAAAAGCCAAAAGAACACATTGTGGCCAGCGTTGTGCTGAAGCCGTACAGGCATGGTCTGATGCCTCCTCTGAACCAGTAACACCAGCAAATTGGTCCCTTATGAAATATTTCCTTCACGCAACATAGAAATCCCTCTGGGAGTTTAAACATCATGGGCCAAACTCCTCCTTTTGTCACCAGCCCCTGTGACCCTTGAGCTTTTGACAAGGTATAATTTGGCCCATATTTCTAATTTTAAAGTGTTAGGAGGGGGGTTGTTTTGTTCCCTGCCAGTTGAACAGTTGCTATAGCTGCAGTGCAGAATCACACCAAGATGTCTCCAAGTGCTGTAGCACAGGAAATGCAGGCACTAAAATGGGAGCAATTTTGACCTTTTCCGTGAGTGACATCAATAATGTTTATTCCTGTTCGCAGGCTATCCAGTTTGATCCCGAAACCCACCTGCCCACGGTTACTGACAGCTGTACAGGCTGCACCCTGTGTCTCAGCGTCTGCCCTGTTATCGACTGCATCCGCATGGTTTCCAGGACAACACCCTACGAACCAAAGCGCGGGCTGCCCTTAGCCATGAACCCCGTGTGCTGAGGTGATCCATCCGACAGCTAATGTGAACTATACACTTGTTTGATACAATTGATTTGCTTTCTAATTAGTCCTTGAAAATCTACTCTTACAAAAAAAAAAAAAAAAAAAAAAAAGTAATATTGATATCTATTACAATGAACACTGTGTTTTCCAATTATTATTTCTACAACAATTAAGTAAGTTTTGGAATTACAGAAGGGCAGCAATTAGTCAGTCATCGCTGTCATATGTCCACTATTTGAAGTGTAACTTTCTCCTTAAAATTCATGCTGTAATTTCAAAATATCTCTATAGGCTCTTTAATCTCTATGTATTTTCTGGCTGTAAATATAATTAAGAAAGCATTTTTAATGAACTAAAAATCAATGTACAAGCTAACTGTTTGGAAGGAGGCATTTTGTAATTAAACATTACATTTAGTTTTAAAAGAGTTTCTTAGAAGATGTAATTAACTACACAGCTTTCAAACAAAGCAATGTGGCTTCTATTTTTCTATGAGAAGAAATGAAAGGGAGTTTAGAATAGGGTTTAGGAACTGGATTAATCACTTTCAACTACTACAGCATATGGTAGTGTATTTTTATAATCCTTTCTAATTCTTTCTCACACTAGTCACTTTACAGAATAAATTTGCTGTGCACTGACACATGCTGGACTCTTCAGATTTGTGTATTGCATGGGTAGCTTGATCGTTACTTTTTTTTTTCCCCAGTGAACACTCACAACAACTCTCTAAAAACAGTTAGACCAGCTTATTATGAAGCCCAGGTTGCATCTCAGGATTCTGAGATGTGACAACATTTTTTGCTCCAAGCTCATCCTCTAAATAACTTTTTAATTGTGCCAATTAATGTTCCAGAATGTACACGTTACAGGTCAGAGATCTGATTGCGTGCAAATGGAATACGCACCCTGCAGACTGCATTTGCCAAACACAGACACATAGAGCATACTGGCAAGATGATTTCCCCCAGTGCCAATTCTTCATACTTATTGGTTATGTATGGTTATACTAGTTTCACAACCAAAGAAAAAATACAGATTTGTTTGTCTTGCTAAACAATATATCAGCTTTAATCCATTTTTCATTCACAGCAGGAACTTTCTAATAAGAATGCATTGCTGTCTGCTTTACTCCACTTACAAATATAAAGCCTTTAGTTTCATAATAATGATAAATGATCTATCAGTTCAATTCCTTATACCCTATATCGTGATCAGCAAAAGCTTTGATTAAAAACCCTGACTTTTGTTTCTTGATTTATGAATTGTGCACTGAATTAAAAATAAATGTTGAAACCAACTTGTGATTGTCCGTGGTTGGGTTTTTTTTTTTTTCATTTACTAAACAGATTTTTCTTGTAGAGACTTGTCAGGTGGTGTTTCATGATCTCCAAGATTCACTCCAGGAATCACTAATGAGTTAATTCATGTGTACATTATTCCATTAATTGCCTACAGTGCAGAATGTAGTATGCTCTTTGCCCCTCTCTTCTGCCTTTGACTTGTCTTCCTTTTGCATCCCTTCCCCACATGCACACACACACATGTGTGTGCACACGTATGTACACTGTCATGCTAACGTTTTGAAGTGTCATTTCATTTAGTAGCCTTGCTCCACCAACACTGTTTTGCTGACACTTTGGGCTTGCTTGATGAGAATCCCTGGCAGGCTCAAGCCCAGTATCTCCACTAGTAGTTTTCTCTTCGTGCTTTGGTTTTTTCCTCTTCATTGCTGATGATTTTTCACACTCACAATAGAACAGGAACAGGTAGTTGTACTGCTTAGAAAATATTTGCCTGAAACGACTTTAAAGCTTTTGGTCTTCTGGTAGTTTCTTACCTTATGTGAGCTAGAAAGGACTCACAGGAAGAACAAGCTGTTTTGTGAACATTAGGGGCAAAGTCTGGCAAGTCTCTGCATGTACCACTTGTACCTCTTCCGAGAAGCTGGCTGGCAGGCAGCATGCCCTTGAGCATGGCAAAAAGAACCATCAAAATCAGATCATCTGCAGGTAACATTTGACATTCTCAGCAGATGCAAGGAAGAGTAGCTATCTTCTCCTAGGCTGTTACCGTGTACTTCTTATCCTACCTACCATGAACCCTGAGGGTGAGAGGCAGTCACCTGCGACTGAACTGGTCAGCTTCTTCAGGTCTTTTGTTGCTGTGTTTTCTGGCCTGATTAACTTACTGTCCTGAAGGCATCGCATCTGGTAGCGTGGCTTCTTTTAAATACAGGACGATGCCAGGAGATCTATTTAAGTAGCTAAGCACATGTACATCATAAATGTAGCAACAAAATTGGAGCTTTTCCTAGGATATGCGGTAGTCACAGGACATCCAGCATTCCCAAGTAACTATAAAGGCATTCGTAGAGAATCAAGATTCTAATCAAGACTATAATTTTTTTACCAAAGGAGGAATAACGGGTTATAATACACAGGTTTCTTTCTCACTACTCGCCCTCTCCCCCACTCCTGTTCTGTCAAGTCCATTAACAGTTTCAGGAAATGTGTTCCCAAATGAATGTGAATACTTTCTGACTCTGACAGTCAGCAATAAATCTGTGTGTTGCAGGAACTCGGAGAAACGGCCACATTAAGGTCTCCTGCAGGACTGTCTTTAAGTCATCAGGGTAAGGCGAGGTGTAAACAGGCTGGGGAGAGAGCCACAAGGGTAAGGCGAGGTGTAAACAGGCTGGGGAGAGAGCCACAAAGGACACATTCCTGCGTTTTATAGGTTTTTCACATCTGTCTTGGGAAATCCATCCCATTCAGCGCATTTAAGAACCAAGGAAACAAATCAGAAAAATCTGGTCTATTCTGCGAACGCTGTAGCCAGTTATTAAAAAAGGGATATGAATTTTCAAAGTGTAAAAGGTTCCAAATTAAGCTCATATATTTCAGTGATTTAGTTGCGCAGTTAAGGAATTATGTATTATTAAAGAAATGCTGGGCGAGATCCTGCAACCCTAGCCCTCACAGTTTTTAGATGTGTTGTCCTATTGATTACTATTATAAAACATTGTATACTATATTTGACAAATTAGATTATGATAGAAATGCCATAGCTCATCCTCCAGTACCACATTCTTATTCACATCATATTCCTGAACAAAAAAAGCTCCCCCTGTTCAGTGTATGCTCTGCAGTCCAAGAAATACTTGAAAAAGCTGCCAAATCTGCTTGTGTGAATCCCAGTGCACCCATAGATGTTCATTGGAAAAAGAGATGTTGTGCCTTGCTAACAGACTATACAGGCAGTTTGGTTTTTGGCCTCTAGGATGAACAGACATATTATTTCCAAGGCACTGGATTGGCAACATTAATAGCTGCATTTGAAAAATCACACAGGGTTTTTAAAATACATAATTTCCTGATTTAAAATGTAATAGTAATTTGATCTCTTAGCAAAATTAAAACTAGCCTTTGTGCACAAATCTGATGGGTAGCCTGTACCCCCAGCATTGAAGCCAATGCCCATGTACACTGCTCCTTGCTCCGAAGCTTTACCTGTCGCTAGAGGAAGCCTTCTTTGCAGACAACCGTTTGCTCAGTTCATAAAACTTGGCAGGAGCAAAATGCAAGTTACCTGTCTAGGATTGCTGCCCCTCTTTGTTGTGTCTTGGAGGATGCAGGGCTTTCCACTGCGTGGCTTCTGGGAGAGGTGACTTGGCAGCTGCAGAGTGGCTCGCTGTCATTTCTGCAGACTCCCACCTTCCAGCACGTATTACTGTCATCTTTGGCTCCTCCAGCTTTGTTGTCTTTAAGCCTTTTATCTCAAGGTGGCAAAAGTGATTGCTAGATTCAAGGCAACTTATCCAAACCCCAACTGAGTGCCATCAAACCCATGCCTCATAAAACCACATTGTTTAACACAATCCAGGACTGTAGCCTTAGAAATATAACGTTAAGCATAGATATTTCCTGTCGATTAGAAGATCTTGCCAACATATTCTGTATGCATGTTTCATTATTTATCTATCATAACATGGGGCTGGGCATGCTGTTAAAATTTTATATTTTTCAACATTTTCTAGTAGAAAATATTCTTTAGATAAAATATTTATTTTATTGGCAAAGGTTTCACTTCACCAGGCTGCTCCACTTCTTTGATGAACTGTGGAAGATAGGTTTTCATTGGCAACATCTGGCAATCTGGCAGACTCTATCGGCAGCTGGATTGTAACTAACCCAGTTGCTCTGGGTCCTTCATATAATAAGGCTGCTTATGGGTCATCTGGGTTGCCTTGTCTTTGCTGTTGCCTTTTCCTTTCCTTCCTGAGGAACTGTAAGCTCTCCAGTTATTTCCAGGAGATCAGTTTCTAATAACTCCTCTCAGGTTGGTCTTCTGGGTCTTTTGCAAATGTCCGTGCTGGCCTCGCTCAGGAGCAGAGACCCTGCTTTTATCCCTCCTTCTTTCTTGGAGGTCTGAATCTGCCCATCATGACAACAGACCATCTCATTGCTATCAAGCAGTGAAGCTGGAGGTCAGCTTGGCAAGTGGTCACATACTGCCTCTGCACAAATAAAGCCCTAAACAATCTCAAGTCCTAACAGTAAACACATGCATACACATCCTCTCTCCTCTTCTAGAGTAAGCAGACTAAAGTTACCACAAGGAAATGCAATTGTTCATTTTTCTGTAAAAGAACTGCAAGATGTTAAGCTTTACCTTGGTACGCTTACTTGGATGCTTTCAGACAGCGGGTCTGGGCAATGTCTGCGAATTGACCTGTACTGAGCACTGGAACAGAAGAAAGTCCTTCCTGCTGTGGCTCAGCAGCTGAAAACTGTAGCTGTTCGGTTTGTCTGTGCTTTGCCAAATGTTAACATACCTCTGAACTCATCGGGGTTTCTTGTGGTGCTGTAGAAATATCAACCCGCTCGTGTACACTCAGCATTGCAGTGCAGTGTGTACGGGGAAGACTTCCAGTGCTCGGCAGAGAGCTGCCTTTGCACCTTACACGGCGCGGGCTTCCTCGGCGGGGACGGCTACGGCACTGCCTCCTCACCTCCAGATGTGGCAGGAGGTTCAACAGTGCCCGTCTGTCTGCATTGCGTGGGCCACTCATGTTTGGCAACCAGGACCCTTAAGAGAAAGGCAGAAAAATAGTTTCAAGCTGTTGCTCACCCATTTTTTAGGTACTATGTGATGTTCAGGAGAATCTTAATAATTTTCATACGAAGTGACTAACACAGTGGCAACCATTGACCTGCCGTCTCGTTTTTAAGATCAAACATTTTACTTCTTCAGCATTGCAATACAGTTGAAGTTGCTCCCCAGCACGACTGCCCTCAGTGGTGAGAGCTCTTTTGTTGCCTTGCAGCCAAGAAAGAGGCAGTCAGCACCGAATGCCCCAGAGACACACCACCAGCTAGAAGTAATCATCATCCTTAAGGCCATTTTTCTTACCTGTTTAGTCTAGAGACTACTTACCGTCACAGCTTTTACTTCTACGATTTGGAGACAAGTTTAGGCCTCGTCACTGAAATCATCATACTCAGTTGTTGAGAAGTATCGCTTCTCAGGCACTGAACATCCGTTACCACACAAATCAGATGGCCTGCAGGTAACAGTCACCCACGTCACTCGAGCAGGTGCAGGACACCGAATTTTCCGAGTTCAGTGAGGGAAGTCGGTGCCTTCTGTTTCTCCTATGGGTGTGCTATATTCTCTCCAGTTATTTTAGGCACAGTGAGCAATGTTGCAGTTGACAAATCTCAAGGAACAGCAGGGAGCAAGAGTGAAGAAGGCAGGGCTCCAGCCTGACGAAAGCACAGGGGCTGGGCAGCGCCTCCGCAGCAGCACCTTTCCCTGGGGGCACTGGTTGTGCGGGGGCTGCCCCAGGCCGCTCTGAAGGGCACAACGGCCACTCCTCTTTCCTTTGCTTTGGCATAGACTTTAATAATAATATTCTGGCCTCTGTGCTGCTGACAAGACCATAGGTCACCCTTTCTGCGACTTCAATGTTAAAACAAAAGCAAGCACTGCAGGATTCCTTATCAAAGTCTTTAAGAATTATGATTTATAAACCGAATCATGTGAAATGCAAGTGAAAAGACTATAAAATAGTCTATTTTCCATAAGGTAAAACAGCTAGCAGGATTGTAAACACAACCATGTCTTGACATCTGGGCTAGCACTGCAGTGATTTCCCGTGCAGTCACCTGCTTCGCAGCTGTAGGAACTTCCCATTGTAACACATTTGCTGGTTCACCATCACATGCAGAGCAGTCTTTTTAAAAAGCCCCACACTGCACTCCATGGATCTGTTCTTGTTATTGTGCATAGGTAAACCCCTTTCATAAGTTTTATGAGGTGCAAACATATATGGTATTTTATGCTACTAGCCTATTTATTGGATTAGCTTGAGGATTTGGTGCAAAAGCTTAAGATGATATTGAAAACACACATCACTTCTATTGTAGCTAAGGAAATCAGCTTTAGAATTAGAGAGACCTTGTATCTGGCATTATGTATAGCCCTTTAGCTTTTTAGCATGGCTGTTCCTTGTTGCTATAGCAACTGAATTAACCATTTCATTAATATAATGGAATAAAACACATTTATTCATTTTTGCACTCACGGGTAATCCACATTCAGCTTTCAGCATACTCGTCAAGCTGTGTCCCTTTCACCTCAGCCCCAGATATTTCCTCAGCATTGCCAAAGGGGTTTTATTTGTATTTTTCCTTGTTGGAAAGAGGGCGAGCTGTTATTTTTGAAGAACATTATAATTTTTTTTAATTAACTTCATTTCTTTGGCTAGCTTTTGCTTAGCATCCCTTAAGTGGAAAAGCAGACTTCACAGGCAGCATTAGGTGCAGAGAAGTGGTGTTCTTCGCATCAGAAAAGAATACATCACTTAAAATAATGAAACCTTATGCCTGTGATCAGCTTGTAGGCTAAACTTGGCATGATGTGTTCTACTGTAAATACTAACAGTACTCAGCTATGTATGCTGCCTGAACAGTCATGCTGCTGAACTGTGCTGTTAAAAGCAGATGGAGTGTTACACTTTTTGTTTACCTTGGTTTTAATGTTTCCCAAGCCATGCCCACATGTCATAATCGTTATTGAAATAATAGCTTAATTAAAATAATACATCTACCTATCAGCAGAAGGAAGCAGGACTACTCCCGGTGTGTGGCACGGGCAGGGGCAGGGGCAGCCCTGTTTGCACTGCTTTTCTCATGGGCTGCCATTGCTGGTGCTGCCCTTGCACTTGCTTGCTCCCTGTGACAGTGTGGCACCAGCCCTGCAGAGGACTGGGATGAGCAGGGCTTGGCTGAGATGTGCACAACACCCAGCGCTCCCCTTGGCAGTCTTGGGGTTTGGCCAGCAGTAGCCAGAACAGGCCCCATGGTCAGTGGGAAAAGCTCTTCGTAACATACTGGTGGCAGGCAGCTGCAGAGGCTACGGTGTCAGGTAGGGTACAGTCAGGAACCGGAGACCCTCTCAGCTCTGACTTGCTGCCTGCCAGTGACAGAGGGGCCACGGTGCACAGGTAGGTGCCAGTGAACCCCCAAGACTGGGTTTGCTGGTTTTAGTCTTTCTTTGTGCCAGCAGTGTGACAGTGAGTACTACACAGGCTCTTAGCTAGTATTTACCTGACTGCCCTTCCAAAGCGGCGACCAGTGCAAAGTCACAGGCCAAACCTGAGCCCGTGAAATTCATCACTATTAGCAATTCTGTATCTGAAGTCATTACAAATGAAGCAGCATACCTGACATGGGGGGGATGGGTGTTTCTTTTTTCTAATGTAACTCTAAAGTTAGTGACGTGAAACTGAAGTTTTACTCAAAACAGAGCAGATGTGTAAACGATTTTGAGAAATTAGTTAATTAACTTTGAAGGTATAAAGACTTTCATTAAAAAGACAAGGCACAGAAGTAACAGCACAATAGCATATTACCTGCTATAAGACTGTTCATTCACTGCTGTTTGAGCGAATGTATAAATCATATAATCTACAAGGGCTAGTACAGTCTATATCATTCACGCGTGCTGCCTTCCCTACTTGAATTAAATTTTAAGTGCTTCCTCCTAGGCAATTCATTGTGTAAGAAATGCCCAAAGACCCAGAAGGAGAAAGTTATGTAGCTGGCAAGGTGAAAGACGGCAACTGGCCCTGGACACAAAAGCCTAAGCACAAAGGCTCTGTGCGCATTGCAGATAGTGCTGGTGCCATATTCTCCTCCCGCCTTTGTTTCTCTTTGCATACGGAAAGCATCCTCCCAGCTGCCTGGTAACACAGAACTAAGTTAATTTTATCATTACATATCATGGTGTTGTAGGTGAAGTGTTTGGACTAGTAAATGTAACGGTTAACGTTAAGTTTTTTGGATTGGGGGTTTAGTTTTGGGCAACTTGTCGTGCCGTGTAAGTTTAGCCAGAAGACCATGCCCTGTAATGATTAACAGAGCTTGTGGCTTCCAACAGCATTGCATGCGAACACCCTGTCTCCCACACAGAGGTTGATATTGGTACAATAATTAATATGTGTTACTTTTTTTTTTTCTTAACAACTCTTTTTTATATATCCTTTAGTAGAACTTGGCACACGTTAAAAATGGCAGCTGGGTACTTCAGACATCCAGCAAATAAGACAGGAGTGACTGGGGGGCGGGCATAGCTGCGACTCATTGGGACTCCTCTTGTCTGACCATGGGGAAAAGTAACTGTTTGAAATAACCGTGTTTCCAGCGAAGCCGGGGCCGGCCTTGCCTTCCTTCCCCGTTCCCAGGGTGCCGAGCCCGCTGGCCCCTGCCCTGGCCAGGCCTTGGCGCTGGGGCTGAGGAAATAGCACCCGGGCTCCGGGGCCCTGGCATGGCCTCGGCCACGGCCGCCTGCGCGTACCACCGCGAGTGCTCCGCTAACCTCCCCGGCGCTCCGTAGAACGACGGTTAAAAGCTCGCATCCCTGGCTCCTGAGGGCTATGCTCAGGTTGATCGACAGCTGAGCAGCCAGCCGTGCCTACACCCGCCGGGCACTGCCCAGCACCTGGCACTGAGCTGGCACCATCCAGCTGACAGTGGCGGCTCCTCAGCCGAGCGCCCCGGCGGGTTTGTGAGGGCGGCTGGAGACGGCCCGTCCGCGGGAACGAGCCCGGCGCCCGGGGCACAGGCCGGCCCCGCACGGCGGGCTTCGGGCACGGGCCCCACCGAGCAGACTCGGGCACAAGCCCGCGCCGAGCCCAGCCGCGGGGCCGCCGGCAGCAGCAGCGCCCCGGGCTTCGGGCTTTCGGCCGCCGGGAGAGCGGCGGCAGCGGCGGCGGGAGGCGGGCGGGGCCGGGGCGGGCCGTGCTCCGGCGCGGCGCCAGCGCCCCGTTCCCGCGGCAGGGGGCAGCCTTCCCCCGGGCCCGCCGCGCCGCCCCGGCCCGCTGCGGCAGCGGCAGCGCCCGGAGCCGCCGCAGGGCCGGCTGCTCCCACAGCCCGCGGCCGCGCCGGGGGCCAGGCGCCGGTGCGGCTGCGGACACCCCCGCTGGGTCACGCACAGGCCAGGGCAGCCCGCAGCTGGGGGAGGCCCCGGGGATGCAGCCCACCTGCTGTCGAGTCACCAAGTTCACAGGGACAGACTTATTTTTTTTTCCCCTTGGATGCCTGCCTTCATCCCGGTTACCCGTAATACGGATTTGAGGTTTTACATCGCTTAGCGCCGGTCACGTCCCCGCGGTACCTGTGGCCGGGCGGGGTTCGGCGCCTCCCGCCCGCAGGGCCGCACGGTGCCGGGTGCCGCGGGCTCGGGCGCTGCGGCTGCGGGTGGCCCCGGCCCCAGCCCGGCCCGGCGGGGGGCTCCTGCCGGGGGTCCCGGCCCAGCCCGGCCCGGCGGGGGGCTCCTGCCGGGGGTCCCGGCCCCAGCCCGACCCGGCGGGGGGCTCCTGCCGGGGGTCCCGGCCCCAGCCCGGCCCGGCGGGGGGCTCCTGCCGGGGCTCCGTGCCACCCTAACCGCAGAGCGTGAAAGGAGAAGGGAGAGCACCGCTGTTAGCCCAGCGCTGCTGAATTAGCCAGGTGCGGCTAAAAATAGATTGGGAATGTCTATTATTACAGCCGAAAGAGTGTGACTTCGTATTACTTAAGCTGAAATGGTACTTCGCTGCATGAAATCTTGGGCATACAAGCAGCGCCTCACATGTACTTATCCGCAATACATTGTGTGTGTGCCTATATATATATATATATGTATACTTTATATATTGCACATTTCATATGTAAGTCTAGACAGATGCTAATTATTGCTCGTGGTTAAGTTTCTGTTTCTAAGCAAGACATGAGTCACTGATAAAAAGCTGTCTGTCTCCAAAGCCATCTCCAAACACTTCCGTCTACAGCAGACATAGCCTAAAGCCGAGCTGGGGATGGGAAACGGTGTTTGAGGTACCAGTGGGTGCACCCCCAAAAGCCCCAGCAAGAGCTGTCTGTACTCTGGGGTTTGCTGCAGCTACGTTACAGGGGTACCAGGAGTGGTGAACGGGGGGTTCTAGGAGTCCCTGCCCAATGCACATTATTTCTCTGCCCTGCAACCACAAAAACTGTAGATCTCCTGCTCTTCCAAGGCCTGGTCTACTCACAAGCACACAGAAAATCTCTGCGTTCAGGTAGCTGCCTTGGGGTAAAACTCATCTGCGCCATGTCCTTACACACCGACACGCACTTTCACTGCCATCGGCACCAACCTGGCTGCGTATCTGGACAAGATCAAGGGAGAGTAAGGTGACATTAAACCAAAATCACACAAGGGCCTTAACTGCACCAGAGGGGAGGTGCTATGGTTATTTTCCTACTGCAAGGACACAGTCTCAAAGCCTGACCCCCAGGACAACAGGAATCCCTTGGGATTTCTCTGTCACAGGAGACCCAGGCAGATGTGTTACCTCATCGCTCAGCCAGTAAGCTACAGCCTGTGTTACCTGAGTGCTCCTGTCCCGCAGGGTTTCATTACTTTTCAGGAGTTCCATTGTTTTAATTTCAGTGACAAATATATTGGCTGATAAGTGAGTTCCTCGCTATTGATTCAGAAGCACATTTCTGTAGCACTCCCATATTTTGAGGGGTGAATACAGGCACTTCTCTGCCCTTCATTGCTCTGAAGAGAGTAGCTCCCTGTCTCCTCACCCAGGCAGGACACGGCTCAATGTCACACCTGGAAGCTGGATGGGAAAACAACCGGAATATTGTCTCTGTTTGAAAATGGTTCCTCATCTCTCTGCCTGTCTGCTCCAAGCTGTGAGCAGAGCATGCCAAAGCCCAAACGGGCCCCATGGTCCAGCGTGGTGTGTATGCAAATCCTTCTTCTGGCTGGTGTGCAATAATTACCAGTGATTATTGCACAGTTCAGCTCATGAGTCAGCCTGGCATGCTCACTGCCTCTGAAACATCGCTTCACCCTGCACACCTTTCCTGACCTTGCACATCCTATTTCTTTACAGACGCCAGTGCCTTTTGTCAGCTTTACGCATTCATCACACCACTTGCTCATTACTGCACACCCCAAATCAAAATGAAGGTCACCTCACGCATTTTCAAAGCCCTCGGCTGTCTCAGGGCAGCATATCTCAATGACTCCCTCCGTCCTGCTAACCCTCGGCAGGCAGCCATCACCCCCCGAGCCCGTCTCACGGCATGCACTGAGCTGCTCACCCAGCCACTCCACGGTGACGACAGAGAATAAAATTCTCACCACTTAAGGTCCTTAGCGTAGATCCCAGCTTTCTCTGACCTGGCTTTTCCGCAAGGATGCCCATGGCATCAGCCAGCTGATCCTTTAAAACCAGCAGAAAACAGGGAGACAACCCCAACAGCCCATCCATGGGCTGTTTTTCTCCCTCCTCTCCTCGGCTGTTCTGCTCCCACTGGTCCTCCCTCTTGAAGAGCAGCCTGGAGGCATTTAATGTTGCTGGTATGGTGTGAGCAACCTGGCAGTTATTACACTGTACCTTTTGTTTGCATAATTAGTTGTATGTAGTGCTTACCAACAGGCCAAGTTGAGTGGCACGGACTCTGTCTAGATCAAGGCTGGCTGACACTGAAGATTAGCAGGGGAGCGTGATCATTGCTGCAGTGCACTAGGACGTGGCCCAAGGTGGCAGGTGGCTGCAGAGGGAGGATCTAGATGGTGACACCACCCCGAGCAGCCCGTGTCGCGTCCTCCATGGTTTCTGCAAGGAGTAAGGATGAATATCACACAGTGAGCCCAGCCTTTGGTTTCTGTCACAGAATACAGCCTGCTCTTAAGCACAAGTCCCTCCTTTGCGCTTGAATTGTTCAACACATGTACAAAGGGGACTGCCTTGCTACTGGGAGGGCTTTAACTCATTTGTGACTCATTTTCAGAGCCGTGCATACTGCACTGCCATTCCGGGTAGCTTATTAACGCTCTGCAGACAGAGCCCATGCCAACAGTGTGTCCGGGCAAGAGCCCAGTGTCTGCAACCTGCCCTAGCCCAGCTGCTCAGCTGCCAGGGCTGTGCACACCTCTGCCTGCTCTGGCTGCTTGGTAGCACAGCTGAGGCCTTCAGTATTTTTTCTGCTCACTGCCTTCTAGACTGGGCTGGAGTAATCCAGAGTTTGCTGCACATGTGACAGGAGAATAAAAAAACAGCGAAGAAGGTTTCCTTCTTCATTTCACTTAATTGAAAAATATCACTTTGATGCAGTAATAGCATATGCAGAATAAATGTTAACAAGCCAGCAACAAGAGTGGTGAAGCTACTCTGTCACTTCTGCTTTAGCCCTTTGGGTTCAGATGACTGTGTTGTCAAATGACTTCGTTATAGTATTTGCCAACACAGAATCATAGAATCATTAAGGTTGGAAAACACCTTTGAGATCATCAAGTCCAACTATTAACCCAGACTGCCAAGCCCATCACCAAACCATGTCCCTACGCACCACATCTGCCCATTTTTTAACACTTCCAGGGACGGTGATCCCACCACCTCCCTGGGCAGCCTGTTCCAATGCTTGACCACCCTTTCAGTGAAGAACTTTTTCCTAATATCCAGTATAAACCTCCCCTGGGGCAACTTGAGGCCGTTTCCTCTGCTTACAGAAAGGCTCAAGCACCAAGTGCATCGTGGCCTGTCAAGGCCATTGACAGTGCTAACGCCGAGGACTGCAGCAGCCAGGTGGAGAAGACACTGGCTGCGATGGCACAGGGAGAGGATACTCCCGGAGGAAGGGACCAGGACACACACTGACCATTTGACCACTTCTCCTGGCAGCCAGCTAAAAAAGATGCAGACATTATTTCCTAAACATGGCTGCTATGAATTTGGGAAGTTCTAGTGTTTACAGATGGCTTAATTTGGCAGACACAATCATAGGAGTTACTAATCCAATGGGAGTTAAAGGTTGCCAGAAGAAAAGCATGACAATTAGAGCAACACCCCATTCCATGAGTGCTTGTAACTTACTACCATTACAAATGGCATAAGGTGATTCATAAGTATCAGGTGTTTGGTTAATTATACTGCAGTTCAAGCAAGCACTGGCACCAAGGAATAAATGAACAGTGAAAATCACACCTTCCTCTGTCCCTCCCTACCCAGCTCCTTGGCTACACAGCTGGCATGACAGCAGGCTTAATTTCTTTAAATCCATGGGAAGAAAGCAACACATGAAATCTAAGCAGTGGCCAAACAGCACACAGCTGAAGAACCTGCCATGTGAAGACATAATCTCAGTGTGCGTTTAAAGCTCTTCATTCTTCCACACATTCAAAAAGGGGTATAATCTGTGCCACCAAGGGTGCAGTCACAGGTACAAAGCATAGTTCCCACCAGCTGAGCTGCAAGAAAAACCAAGGAAAGATGCCCAAACTAACGTGCATTTCCTGGCATTTGGTAATGATGTGCATGTGTACAGTTGCAGACAGCTGATGTGCAGTACCTGCTGTCTTCTAATAACTCCTGGGCATGTGAAAAGCCCAAGAGGCAGGAGTGCACACACACAAACCAGCCCATTCCTTGTTGTTTACCATTCTCCAGCTAGTACACCACCCGCCTGTGGTTTTTTTTTTTTTTTTCCAGAGGTGCTGCATCACTGGATATATATTTTGGACCCATTTTGAAAGCCAGCCTCAGAAATCCTGTAGTGTCCCTGTTATAAGGATGTTGTGTTTTCCTTTGACAGCAGCCTAGTGGTTATCTCTTATTCCCTCGCTTAAAATCTCACCTAACAAGGTCTGCTGCAGAACCTCCTGCTGCTGCAGGAGAGGCTGATTGCTAGGTCACTTAGGTGGTTGAAAGCTGGGCAAAATACTGCTGCTGGGACGGTGCTGACACGCTGGAAGGAGACATTTTCAGGGGACTGTACCTGCTGGGGCAAACCCCACTTTTGTTGAAGAAGCTTTCTCAAGTCCAAGATAGGGTTTGTTGGCATAAAGAAAAATATAGTGTGTATTTCTCTCATAAGCATCCTGAGAACATCCATTAAGGATGGAGACAAGTCAAATTCAAGTTGAGGGCAATGTATCTTACCGTAATGAAGAGCTGGTTCCTCTACAGAGGGAAGTGGTGTCTTCTAGTCTTTCCTGGTGCCCTTCTTCCTCTGTACCAAGAAGCATCATAGCTCACCTTGGGCTCAGCAGTCACCTGAGAAGTGGGAAATTGTATCATTGTCTCTGCACAAATTAATAGTTAATTAGTGATAACAGGAAGAGCTCCAATAATCTATTATGTGCATGAAATACAGCGTTTGGGTGCATCTCCCCAGAAAGTCAGTATCAGTGAACACATATTTTGAACAGACATTGAGTCAGGACTTCTCACTCCAACAAAGCACAGTGTAGCAGAAAAGGCTTCATTTCTCTCACTTTTGCTAGAAGATGTTTCCATCAGCCAGAGGGGAAAACAAATCTTAACCACAGACTTCAGCATAATAGCGGCAGTAACAAAACAAGCTCCATTATTAAACTAACTCTTGGTAAGAGCCAGATGATTTCTACTGACAATTTTGCATGCAACTGCTAGATGTAATTTGCAGAGTGAGCGCCAAATTGCCATACTAATTATTTCTGGGCTGATGTTCCCTCTGTGACATAGTGGCATTTGGAGAATGGGGACTAACCAACAAGTGAAGTGCTGAAGTGGGAGATCACTAATAGGGTTTCTGAGGAAGAGAAATACAGCAAATACCAATCTTCCTCTTCATACGCTCACTCTCAATTTGCACTGAGAGAATTTAATACACAGAACTGTTCTATCTAGTTCGTCTGTATTTTTGGCACCCTCCAAGCAAACGATGCCCGCTGGCCCCTGGGCAGAGTGCAGGTACAGCTGAGCAGGGCCACGCACCCAGGCGATGCTGGGAGCCGAGGGGGTGACCCTGGCGAGGCCTCGCCAGCCCTGAGAACCTCCAAGATGAATTTGTGTCCCTTGCTATGCCTCTGACATGTAACGCATGCACACACACTGCGGGACACAGGACACAGCTTGCTCAATTCTCCGATCTGTAATATGCTAGGGGGTGGGGGAGAGCTGGCAAGAAACTCACTTAATCCGAGTCTGTGAGCAGTTCTGTATCTGCTTTTATGCCTGCTCTCTTGCTAGCAGTATGCTCTGAGTCAGTTTTTCAAATTGGACACTTCTGCACACTGCACAATATGAGATGGAAAAGAAAAGCCTTTCTGGCGAATTATGAGGTTTTTGCTTTCTATTCTTTCTGTCTGTCTTATTTTCCTTTTTTGTTGTTGATGCAGTACTTTATCAAGTTTAAGCAGCATAGTTTCAGTTTAGCACTACAGACATGTTTAGTGAAAAGCAACAGGAAAATAAAGGAGTAGGTTTGCTTCAAAGACTTTTAGGTCATATTTTCTTCTGTTAAACAGAGAATTTAATGTGTCAAAGAATTTAAATGTGTTAAAAAGACTAAATACTGAAAGTAGAATAACCATTTAATATTTGATCGGGGAAAAAAAAAGAAGTTACCAAATTGATTTAGATTTTGAATATTGAAAAGCTGATGGGTGACAGTGAGGTTTGGCCAAGGAAACAAAGGGTCCAAAACCAGCAAGTGGCAGTGGCTTGGCTGGAATATAAATGGTGCTTGCTAAAATGTTTGTAATTCTCCATTTGCCTTGTGCATTACTGTAGCAGGAACTTCAGACTAAGTGAGATGTATTCCCAGTGGGACTACTGGGACAGCCTGGATGGATAATGCTGAGCTGGCATGAAACCACCACTAGATCAGCGCTTCATTGCAACAGCACTACAAGGATAGATTTTAATTTAATTTACACCACTGTAAGACACAGAGATCTAATGGCTGGTTTAAGCATATGGGAGGTCAGAACCAGTGATTTAAATTACATTAGCAAATACAAGCTCATCTGAGGCTGGATCTGCATAGTGTGTGTCCAGCTCTCCCCAGCAGTACCGTGCCTCCTGCAGGAACACCCCAGGTCTCCTTTGCAGAGGCTTAGGCCCTCTCTCTTAAATCTCTATTTGGGTTTATGCCTTTCAGTGCTTTTTGCTATGGGTGGCCCCTCTAGAGAAGCTGTGTGCAACACACTGAGAAAACAATGCGGAAACACACGACAGTTTTGCTGAAGCCAAGGACTGCAATCTGCTTCCAGGTTACTCTTCTTTTTTTATTTTGCCCTCTACATGCCTACGTAAACCCATAACTAACTTAGTCTGTCCCAGATAAAAAGTCTGCTTGTTCAAGGACAGCATGGACACATGCTGTCGGGCGTCTTGTTGCAGTTCCGTTCATTGAAGTCTGCACCAATTCCCTCCCTTGCCCCCCATAACACACATTGTATGTTCCTCCAGGCACTGCAACCTTGGTGGGTTCCAGGCCACAGCAGCTCGCTGCTCTGCACCTGACCCTCCTTGTGTCACAGGAGGGGCTCTGGGCTCTGCATGTCCTGCCCAGCTTCTGCCTCTCACAGCGGGCTGCCAGCACCAGCAAAGCCCAAAGCTCCCACCTCTGTCCATACATGTGCACAGAGAGCAGCTGGTGACAGACCTGATGCTGTTGGGTCTGTCACAGGGTGCCTCACAAATATTTCCCGGTGTAACTTATAACTGTACTCAGTTTGAACCAGAGATGATTCTTTGAAGCTTATTAAGTCCATTTGCATCATATGCCTACAGTGAGATGCATTACTCACAGCCGCCTGTCACCAGGAGCAGCTGTCCTCCCATCTAAAAAGGAGAAGCCACCACCCCCCAAGCAGGGCCCTGGCACGCTGGGACAGCCAGCACCACTTCAGACCCTCTGTGGTGCTACAACTGCTTCAGGGTTGCCTCGGACCAAGATGAACTCATCAGTGGTTTAGCCTGTCCAAGGCTAATCTCATTATAGATAATCTTGTTTACCACATGTACTGGCCATAAAACAAAGTTAGCTGTTAACTCTTGCTCTCCCCACAAGCCAGCCTGCTAGAGATGCAGCCGTAGAGGCTGTGTGGGGTAGCTGAATCCCTGATCCCCACCCTACAACCAGCACCGCATCCTCCAAGGGCAAGGCTGACAGCAGCTTTCCCTGTGAAAGCACAGCAGCGGTGTAGCACCAGGCTACACAGCACATCATCTCCATTCCTAACTTTCACATCCTGACATCACATCTCAGCGACAGGCCATCAACACCTTCACTGCCCGTGGGGATGCCTTTTGTGATTAAGTTTAACCCTGCTCGGTTCAGCACAGTCTCATATGAAGGAAGGATGCAAAACTTTTCCCCACTGACATCTTAAAGTTACACCTCCTAAAACACACCTCCTCTTTGCCTTCTCCACCCTGTTTTTGTAGACTGATGCAGCAGGGATGTGAGAGGGGACCACCTCACGTTGTTGGCGTCAGTCCTTTCGTGAGATTTACAACTCCCTGCTGGGGTTTCCGTGGACCACACATGCCCATGCAGGGTGCACCGACGTCGAGTTATACAGGCTGCAAATCCTGCCAGAGGCAGGTGCCCGACACAGCTCCAAGAGGGCAGACGTGGGTGCAATCAGTGCCGTGACTGCTCAGCCTCCCCTCAGAAGCAGCAGGACTGCTACTCTGCCTTGTCTTTTCTCTCCTCTCCTGTGCGTACAAATACTCCTGCTCATTTTGGGTTAATCTCAGCTCAACCACTCTGTCATACTGCCAGCCTGTTGCAATACAGGATTGCAGGACATGTTTACTGATCGTAGTTTGTGTTTGTATCAATTGGGGAAACAAAAAAAAAGTTTCTCCTAAAATCTAGGAAATCTGAGAAAAAAATACCAAAATTACTGTAATCACAATTTCAGATTTTTCTTTTTGAATCTTATCTATTCAGTTATTTTACTTTCTATCCTAACAGCTCAGCTGTGAGATGCTCAGTTCACTGCATCACCTACTGGAATCATTATGTAATGGAAATGCTGAAATTTTCCTATTCTTTTATGTCACTTGTTAAATCAGTGAGGATGGCTGCCTCTTAGAACCAACTTATTGAAAATCATTGTTTTGCTACATCAGCGTCTCCATTTATTTTCAGCAGGTTGAGCTCATGATTATTTCTAAATTAAAAGCTGAAAATGAATGTTTAAATTATTTAAGATGACAGTAGTCAATATTAATTTGAAAAAATATTTTAAAATAAACATGCAGAAATGAAATTTTCATTTCCTTTTCTGAAACAAAATTAGCCCAAATAAAACAATTTAAATTAGGTTTTTCATGTCTTTATCCAACGTAAATGCATTAAAAGCCTGTCATTTCTGTGAAACAATTTAGTTTCACCAAAACAACTTTTTTCCTTGCCAAAACCTTTTCCTTGCCCATTCCCTGACTGGCACCAGCCCCAGTCTCCCTGGCAGAGGTGACAGAACAGGTGAGCTAACCAGTGTTTGGGCTGCAAAGGGACAGGAGGACATTTGATGTTTCGCTAAAATCCTCCAGGGACCTTCTAACACACTTGCCACCAGTTTCCTCTTAAAAAAACATCCTTGGACACAATTAAGGGGAAATATGATTAAACAAGAAAAAAGAAAAAAACATCAGTTCAGGGTATGTCACCGCCAGCACCGTGCAATTGACCTCAGCTCCAGCAGCCACCGAGGTGATGCTGCTGAATGCAGGGCTGCCTGCGCGGCCGCGGGGTCTGCAGCCTGCAAACCCCCTGCCTGAGGGGCCTGGAGGGAAACTGTGCTTTCTGGACATCTCCTCAAATAACAGTAGGTTTAGAGGGAGACTCTGCATCACCTGCCTTTTCTCCCTCCACGGAGGTGCTGTGGCCAGAGCTCTCCCTGCAGCTGGCAGCACCCACCGCAGGGACGGCTTCACCCCCTTCCCCAGCACCTTTCGGTGGGGCATGGCCTCGCTGCCAGAACAGCACCCTGCTCGGTTATCGTGGGTGGGGAGCGGAAATAATGGTCCGCTGATTGCTCTTTGAACTGTGGAAATAAATGTTCCCAGGCTACACAAACACCAGCACCCTCACTGCGGCATTGCCACGGACTTGTCTATGTCCTCTGCCAATACCAGCAAGTATTTCATAAATATTCCACAAGACAACCTACTGTCTTCTGCACTGTTTCCACAGACAGCACAGTAAATTAATTTCCATCCGTAATATTTGAAAATACCTTAATTATGAATTTAGCAAGTCTGCTTGCTAACGCAGTTTTCCCTAAATTATTTCATGGTTGAGTGAGAATTCAGTCATTAAAAAGTAGTAATGAACATGTAGAGTGAAAACAAAGCTGAGGCCTTTGGAAGTCTGCCTTGCAGAGCAACAGGAGGAGGGAAAGCTCTTGTCTGTCTGGGACAATGCCTGACCTTAAGCCACAGATTTGGCATTTTGATCATCGCCGATGGAAGAAGTGCTTCCAGCCTGTGTCTCCCTAGCCCTGCTCTGCTGCTGGTCCCCGAGCACTGCACCCGTCTTACAAGCCTCCGCACTGGTGTTCGCTACTGAATTTAACGTCATGCAGGATATTACTATGCGCTGCAGCATCAGGAATCAGAAGAACATGCATAATCCAGAGCACTGAGAAGTGCAACCGAGCAATTTGTGCAGCGGGGCTAATTCTCAGAGCTGGCCAATGGTCACTTGTGCAGTGCCACACGCTGGTGCCACCTCACTAGACCTCCCCTCAGCACAGCAGTCCACCTTCCCCTCCCCACCTCTGGCTGAGTGTTTGGTCCAAGGGTGGCAGCCCCACTCCTTCAGGTATGACCCATCAGCTTTTCTTTGTGTCTCTAGTTGTTTGATTAGCACGATCTTCACACGTATTAGCTAGGTCTCAATCCGTCCTTCTCAGGCTCTCCCCTCTGCCTGATCAAAGTTACGGACGAGCACCAAAAGGCACAACAGGAAACCTCACATATTAGACTGTGGCCTCTGGTTTTGGTGGGCGTGTTACAGGGAAGAAGGTGGTACTCACGCACACAGATCCGTGCCTCAGGCCTGCTCATCCTCGTGCTGGTTGCTGCAGTCTTGAACACCTCTCCGAACAGCTGTAAGCAAGACATGTCCAGTGTGCAAGCACAGCTGGAGATCAGATCCACAGACCAAAGCGCACCCATCCATGGCCCGAAGTCACTCCTTTAATGCACCAGCAGGGGCATAACTAGATCCTCGAGTGTCTTCGGCTCTGGCAAACGCAAACACTGTGGTGCCTTCAGCCCCTGAGCGACACCTGACATTTAAAGCAGAAATGTGTTAGTTTATATACTGAGCTATTTCTAATTTTTTTTCCAAAATCCTGTCTATAATGCAGCCAAATGGCAAGGGCGATTGGTGGCAGCGATTACCAGGGAAATATTTGTAGCAATTAGTGATGGAAAGTTAGCTGTAAACTCATCCTACAGAACTTGTTGATTGAAATTTAAAGTGGCTTTCGCAAATACTGTTGTTTTCAAAGAGTGGAGACATCATTCTTTATGCTCTGTGTTTTATGCATTTGTATGCATCACACAGTAATATAACTTAGTTTATATATATTTTAAGATGCCATTCTAAAGGATGATCATACTCAAGGATGCATATACCAGATATCATGGGGATCAACTATAAGGTATTGAATAAATTGACAAAAAATGTTTTAGTTTGTACATACAGAATGAAAGGAGAGCAAGTCACAATTGTTTGCTGCTATCCTGATCATCCATCCAATAGAGACAGGAGACAAAGTTCAAAAGTCCCTCCAAGCATCTGTAAATCCAGCTATAGTTTGCAGTTCTAGAGACTTTTTTGCAAGAGCAAACCATTTAACAAGCACTGTGAATATGCCAGAAAAGTTGCTTTCTCTATTACAAACGTATTGCATTGAATTTATCTCTATTTTCTTTCCTTCAGCTCCAGCAAGGAACTTAGATCTCCATTGAGTTAAAATTAGTTATTGCTGTCAAATACCAGTTAGAAAACACCAGCATTTTTCTTTCCCCATCTTAGCTTTAACTATGATTTTACATGTGTCTTGGTTGCCACTGAGAGATCTGAAAAATTCTGGATATTCAAAGGAATTTCACTGGGAACTACTATGGTTTTCTTTGCAGGTGTTGCCCCCCTCCTTCACTCCCTGTTTATTAGCTATTCCAGCAAAACAGTAAAGAAACAGGAGAAGAAGTGGCCCTGGCAAGATGCAGATGAGCTCAATGCTTAGCATTCACTACCTTGATGTCTTCCCCAGGTGGAACGGGAAACAAGGAGAGAACGATGGACTTGCTTGGTGAGTAGGACAGGGGAGACGACAGGGATTGCTACTGATAAAATTTTCCTTCTAGAAATTCAGAAACAATTCTGCACCCTGACCATTAGAGCCCTGCCACGTGGTATAAAACGATGGGTTTAGAGACTAACAAGTGAGTCTCACGAGGACAACTTTCAATTTTAAAAAGACAAAAACAGGAAGAAATTATCTCGTATACATCACTACCCTGGCATCCCTCATTCATAAACGCTTGGGCATAACTGCTCATCTGCCAAGGTGCACCATCAGCACTGCAGACCTGAAGAAAAATGTGAGAGAAACTACAGGAACAAACCTGGAACTGACGGCAGAGTCAGGGACTACAAACGGCTGAAATAAGAGACCGTGGCGAGATTCAAAATGCAGGCTGAGCCCATTCAGCTCTTGCAATCAAGTGTTTACTGTCTGCCGCAGCATCACTCTGCTCCCATCCTTGTTCCCTTCATTCTGAACAATGCAATGTTTCAATCTTCTTTAAATTCAAGGACACCAAGTCCCTGAGTGCCCCGCTCACTAGCACTGAATAGGAAAACAAACCTGCCCGGCCTTAACAGCATCTTAGCTTACGTCAGTGATGCAGAACATATTGCTTCAAATGCATACTCTTCTAGGGGTGCCATCCATCCACGCTGACAAGAAATGGAGCGTTCCCTCCCTTTATCATGTCTGAGAGAGAGGAATGTGTGAAGCAAAGCTAAATGTGTGAAATGCAAATACAAGTCACTACATTCTGGTAATACATTTCCTATATATTGTCTAGGAGTATTGCAGGGTTCCGGCTCGGGGATGCTAATCTCCCCAACAGATGGCACATCGCCCCTACCTACGTAGAAAAAGACATGTTTCTGGAAAAGCAAAGAGGCAGGAGCAACACGCAGCGTGCGAGGGGGGCAGAGTGCCACCCCTCCTATTCACAGCATGAAGCAGCAGGGCTGGGGAACACAGCGGAACTACGAGAGCTCTATCCCAGGTGTTGTCTCAAAGAAGGTACAAGCCGTAGGAATATTTTTTTTTTTAAAGGAGAGAGTCTTGGGATTTTTTAATTGGCAAAGTCTTTTTTAAAAACAATGTTTGATTAAGTACGTAATAGTACACTAGTATTACATAAAGTGGAGATTTGCATCTACATTTTCTTTCCACACAAATACTTACGCATATATGTATAACACAAATTTCATATATAAGAAGAGTTTCCCACATCTGGGCAAGGCAGACACAGACAAGTATAGCTGGTATTCCAGCAGTTCTATTGGGATATCTTGTTTTGGGCCAACATGGCTATTTTTCAATAATAAATTAAGCTGTAACAGAGCACTATTCTTAGCTACATGCATTAGGCTTGGTGGCACTGCACCTATTTAAAACAAAAAAGTCACGACTGAACTGGAACAGTTATAAAAACTTGGAGCTTATAAAAGGCCCGATCTGAACCAGCTGTCCTTTCTAGACATTTCCAGTTGATGACATTACAATAATGCATTCTTTCTTTCCCAAAAGGATTTGAACACACTATTGAAGTGCTTTGTATGACTGCAGTACCATAGGCCTTTACAAATACATCACGAGCACCTGAGAAGACATTGCAGAAGAACAAGCGTGCCTGGAGTCCTTACTGGGGCGACCTCACGTGTACCCAGACAAATGCTTGGCGAGGAGATGCCATCCCCAAGCGGCAGGTAGCCACAAGGACATGGTCTATTCTTCTGCAAGTCACTAAGGTCTCCTTGGAAGATAGGTTTTCACACACAAACCAGCCATTTGGGAGTGGCAGGAGCAGTGCATTGAGCTCACATCTTACCCCTGACACCGCTCGAGCTCCAGCCAGCGCCTGCCCCATTGCAGGAGCACCTGCATCGCCCCTTGCTCTGCTGCACTGCTTACTGCCGCAAGGTAACTGCAGCACCTGCTGTCCCTAAGCGATGGCACTGCAGATTGCCACAGAGCCTGCGGTGATTTGATATCTTTGAGGTATTGATACTGACAGATTTATTTGAAATTGGTTGGTATAGTTGAAAAGTTCACAAAGAGGAAAAGCGGTGAGTTAACAGATCCATAGCACGAGCGTAGAGATTGAGTTTCCTTAGGAAACCAAGCTTCAGTAGCAGTACCGCTATCATCCCTGAAGAAATTGTGTGAGGATGACTTAATTATTGTAAAGTATTTGGGGATCCAAGAATTTTGCTGGTGGCAACTTGAGAAATATCAATCATTTTTATCCAGTGGAAATTATTATATTTAGTTTGTGAATGGGGAAAAAAAAAATATGACACTGTCAGTGCTTTGAGACTTTTTTCTATGGTATGTTTGAAGTCTTTGGTGCATGGAGGGCCAAAAAATCCTGGTGCAATCCCTGTGATCTATAAAACTACCGATAAGAAATAGCAAATGTAATAGCCAGTCCCAGTAGAAGCGCAGGGGGCCTTCTGACAGAGCTGACTTCATGCATTTTGCCACAGACTTGAGGAAAAGTTGGTGGGGTCTTTCTTACCATTTCTTACTACGAACTGGAAGCGTCATAGTCCCTTGCAATCTGCTTGTGATTTATTCTCTGCATAGGTGCAATCTGACCAATCCCAAATGTCCTTCCACAGTATCACGGACATACTAAACAAGTATAACACTAATACTAAAGCCTACTTTCCTAGTAGATTATTAGTAAAGTACTATTTTGCTTGTTCAAAATGTGATCTTTTTTTTTTATTTCCCAAATAGTGTTAATAAAGTTACCCTGGACTGGCCAGCTTGCAGCCTTTTGGATGCTGAGCTACACAAAGGAAGGCCAGGGGCTGGGATACAGCCTGAGAAGTACACTGCGAGCAGAAAAGTGAATGTCAAATTCAAACCTTTAAGGAAGGTTATTTCATCTGCAAGGTAAAATGAACAGGACAGGACCCTGATAGTCCACATTTTTACTGGTCTGCACTGCAGTTAACCTAGGAAAGAGTTGCATTGTCTTGGCTGAATTAGAGCAGTCTATCAAATCACTTATTTTATAACTAAATTTATCCAATTTTACACATGAAGTTTATTCCTGAAATCAAGGATAATGTGGTGTCTTAGGCTACATCAGAAAAATTAATCATTAGCATCATTTAAAATTGGATTTGCACAACAATATGGCTTCTATTACACCTGGAGATATTCTCTGTAAACTCTTGATATGAGCTGGAAAACACCCACAGAGAATATTTCTGCTTTAAATACTGCACTGAGGTCTGGATCCACCCGATTGCTCCGGACTTACTAGGATTGAACCTGTTGCAGCTGTCACCTAACTCCTCCTGTAGGTATTGCACTCCAAAAGTCAGTCTCCAAAGCTCCTTACAGCCACTAAGCAACACTGAAGATGGCTCCTAAAATTTCACGATACATTTTCTAGGCATGCAAAGGTCATCTGGGCAAAGATGTAA
Source organism: Falco punctatus (assembly GCF_963210335.1). Classification (NCBI taxonomy): domain Eukaryota; kingdom Metazoa; phylum Chordata; class Aves; order Falconiformes; family Falconidae; genus Falco; species Falco punctatus. Next base: position 20,628,496 of record NC_137591.1, on the reverse strand, counting down.
CCACCTATGTCCTATCAGGTTGGGATGTAAAACATGTAACTCTCCCAGATTCCACAACATGATTTTTCTGCCTGTCCCATTTTGAAGATAAAAATTGTATTGAGGAGATTCTATAAAGAAAACAATTTGCATATGCCAACCCGCTTACAAGTCTCTGCTGCTGCTCCTAAAGGCCACCAGTGTCTCAGCTTGATCCAATTACTGCATCGTACAGCTTATCACACCAAACATTTTCTCTTCCTCCTTTTCTTCAGAGCTGAGCCTCATTAAGGGGAAATATGACAGGGCCAGTCAGTGTTAAATCCAAACTCTCGGGTTAGTTCTGTATTTGGAGGCAACCTTAGGTTGTGTGAACTTTCATTCAACACAAAAGCAGCCTCCTGGTACTTGCACTCTTTAATGGATTTGTACCATTTACAGTAGCTGTGCTTGTCATGTTGTTTTCCCTCAAAGTTTATCTCTAATAAAGATTATTATTTATATATGTGCTTGCATATATACATATACTTATTTCCTTGAAATGTCTTTCAGCACTCTGGTAAAACACCAGGAAGACATTTTTCAATCCACTGACTGAAAAAAATCCCTGGTTGTTGTTTTGTTTGTTTGTTTGTTTCACTCTGCTATTCCAAAACGTCAGAAATATCAATGAAATGATGCTTGAAGTGAAAATGCAGCAGTATCCTATCTTTAAGCTTGAATCATTCTGAACAGACAGAGGTCCTATTCCCTTAAATTCTGCCTGTCTTTCAATTTTAACTCTCTTGTACAGCCTCTCAGACACAGAACAGGAAATAAACTGTAGTTTTATTTCTCTACAAAAATGTTAAGAAAAATGAGTACTTTAGCTTCTCTGTGTCAGAACATTTCCACTGTAACATTTCAGCATAAACACAGAGAAATGGCTTACATACTAATTTAATTCCTTGTTTAAGACATAAAAGCAAGGCTTTCAACAGTGATGCACTTCATGTACTTCAAACCTGTAGTGAAGTCCCATGACTTGCTGCCTTGACCAGGGCACTTCAGAGTGCTTGTCCACAGGGAGCCCCCTCCCTGCTGCCGCCTGGGCTGGGGATGCTCCCCGCCGCTGTCCCGGGCTGCCTAACCCAGCCCTGCCAGCTCCCCACTGCTGCGGCAGATCCCACCTCTGCTCAGCAGGTCTTTTTCCACCATCATCGCCTTTCAGAGCCATCTCGTGCACTCAGCTGCCTCCTAGCTTTTTCCCGATTTCAAAAAGTTTCAGTTTTCACTAGAGAACTGCTAACCGGTTTTAACTGAGATTAAGAAACAGCAAATCACAGTTTTTCGGGTCCTGAGAAGTCCATTTCTAAAATTCCTCTCAAGCCTTGGACTCATTTAGCCCAGAGCAAGCAAAAGAAAAGCAAGGAGGTGTAGGACCTCAGCACTGTCAAGCCTGACCCCCCCGGCAGGGGTTGGCACCCATCCTGCGCTTGGGTGCTGGGATCAGTCCTGCAGCTCCAGCCGCCTCCATTTGCCCTGGCACATGCAGGCAGCACACACATGCACACCCACCGAGCAACACTAACACACCCCCACTCCGCAAGAGCCTTTCCTTAAATTCTGAGGAAAGTGAAGCACAAAAGTGTAATTTCTAGCATCGCAGGAAAAAGGGATCTTAAGCACCCACCCTTGCAGAGGGAGCTTGCAAAGGCAGAGCGAGGTGCGGGTTCACCTCAGGGAGGCCCAGCAAACACCTGTCCTTTACGCTTATGGAAACCCTTCCCTCCATGACAAGATAAAAGCTAAACTGAGCACTGCTTTATGGCAGGCACCGCTTCTCAAGAACAAACAAAACAACAGGAAAAAATAATAGCAAAAAAAAGAGGCTGAGCCTTTCCCACTCACTAATTTCAGTTCCAGAGCAAGTGGCTTAGTGACACAGCACCTGACAGCAGGGACGATGTGGGACAGCAGCTCTCCCGGGACCCCAGTGTGCTCCAGGTGTGCCACACTGCGCGGCAGTCTGTGAGGCAGCCTCCCCAGAACGTCACCGCAACTTCCACAGCAGCCACTGCTTAACGAACCATGGTTTAATCCATTAATGGAGCTATGCCAAAATGAGTAAAAACATGCTCAGGGCAAATTTGTCCATTTTCTGGCGTCTCCAGAATCTCAGCAGTTCTCCGACAGTGGACGCAGCCTGGCTGGGGTGCGTGGTGGTGGTGGTGGGATGTCACATTACAATCAGTAATTACACGACCCATTCAGGGGGTGTTTGTCAATTTGCAAGGCATGCTCATTCAAGCATGGAGAACCTCTCCAAACTCCACCTTATTGCTGCCTTCCTTCAAAAAAACATGAGACAAAAAGTAATTCTAAATTTGCATCAACAAGGGCACCAGCCAGGGCCTTCCATTTCTACATCCTGAGTAAACAGAAGGGCTTGTCTGAGGAGAAACAGAAAACCTGCCACCTCTTACGGGCACTTCATTCACCTTTTAAAAGGAGATGGAAACAACATGCAGGCTATGTGCCTTTCGTCCCCCAGTGACTTTTGCGGGGCAAAATCCAGAAGCAAACCCCAGAGAGCAGGCAGGCGATGCTCAGGAAGGGCGCTGTGCTCACCTAAGGGGCTGGGGCTGCTCCCGCCGGTCAGCCTCTCGTCCTTCCTCTCAGAACTGTGTCTGACGGCGTTGCCCCCCCTGCTCGCCGCCCCTGTGCCAGCACGGGGGGTTGCTCCCTGTGCTAACCACCCGTGGCAAGCCCTCGCCAGACCACCCCCGTGAGCCTGCCTGCCCGGCTCGCAGCTGCCTTGCCCTCTGGAAGAGTGAGCGGTGCCGGGACTGCGGACCTGGCCGTCACGAAGGGTGCAGTGTCGCTCCCTGACTCTTCACTGCGCAGCTCTGCTGGGATCATCTCTGGCGACTGAGACACTGCCCAGCGGCTGCCTTATGTGCCCAGTACCAGGTACACTGGAGAACCCCTCAGTGGAGCAATGACGAATGTCTTCGGCTTTGCACAGTGCCGGGATGACTGGATGGAAGGAGTTTCTGGGCAGTACACAGCCTTTCTCCAGGTTGCTGCTGGGCTGATTAAACCTACAGCAAGGCCAACACACTGGCGTTACCCCACACTCACTGAATACACGGAGCACAGCACCTTCCTGAAGCCAGCAGAGCCATAAGGTGTCTAAAATAAAATAAAAAAAAATTATAAATACAAATAAAACAGTAAGTAAGAAAAGCTCAGGATCCTGGGTTGGGCTGCCTGCACATGCCCCGGTCACAAGCACTCCTTGGCACCAGAACAGCAATGCAGGAAGGAGCCAAGGAGCTCTTCAGGAGTCAGCATGGGGCTGGATGGGCCCATTAGCCCTGGCAGAGCTCCAGCGATGCCAGCTCCAGTGTAATTTTCAATACAAATGGAAACACAATGCAGGAAGCCACAAACTGTCTGTATGAAAAGCTAGCTTAGGTCTGCAAGAGTTTATTAGCCTGGGCTCCTGGCCACAAGAAAATACCTAATTTGCTTCTCTACTGCAGCTAGCCCTGGAAACCACACAGGGCGTTTTTGCTGGGCTGCATGTAAGCAGTGAGTAGGTGTCACCTTGATTATCCACTGTTACATGTAACTTTGAGGAGGACAGCCTATTTTGCACCAGTAGTTCTCATGATACATAATTAGTGCAAAGAAATACAGGAAAAAATGGAAAAGCATTTCTTATCTTTATTCTTACATAGATGGGGTGTAGCTTTACCTGTAATTCATGGGAAAAGACCTGTTTGTGTCCAGTTTGACGAACAGCTGGATCCCACCACTCCCTAGGCTGGGCAGTGCACAGCAGGGCCAGCTTCGTGGAAGCAGAGGTGAAAAGAGACTTCAAGGAGGGCATTCCCATGGGCAAAGGAGGCCAAGCCCCTGCGCACCACCTGTGTGGGCTGCGGCAGACCATGCCAGGACCAGAAGAGCTGTGCCACCGAGAGCCCACCTGTGCCCACGCCAGCCACAGTCGCAGTAGTGCACAGGACTCGGGAAGATCTCACCTCTTTAATAAGGCCTTGAAATTAATTTCAGAAAGCCAAGAGGGGGATTATTCAACATCCTGCCATAATTCTGTGAAAGAGAGCACAGTTCAGGTTTGCTCCTCACATTAGGATGCTGGGAAGATCCGGGAAGGATTTAGAGCAGTTTGGCCTTGAAGGGATGAGACCCAGATTTTGCTGTCATAGAATATTAAAGCATTTGGCTCACATTGCAGATGAAGGTACAAGTTAGGTACCACATTGCTCAGTCCTGACAGGACTGAGGCACTTCTAAATATGACCAGAAGCAAGATTTCAGATACCATGGGAGCTTCAATGTCAGAAATACAGGTGCCTGCTAATTTAGGGCCATCAAGGGCTGAGCACCAGCCCAGCGTGTATTTGAAGGAGCATGGTTTGACAGACTGAGGTGCTCAAAGTGGGACTGAGGTGCACAGGAAATTTGGCAGTACTTTTGCAAACTTCATCCTCATGCAAGTCACTTACTTAAAGCTCATTTTTAAGCAAAAATGCTCCAGTTTCTCCCTGTGGTAAAATCTGAATGTCACAATATTAGAAAAAAACCCCCACAAACCGAACCCCAAACACAAACAAACCCAAACCAAACAACAAAAAAGAAAGTAACCAAAAAACCCCCAAACACAAGAACAGTAAAACTGTACGTTCCGCTTTTCCTGTGCGAAATCTGAACATTCTGTGAATTTATATATTCCACCCAGCTGTGCAACATAAGCACCAGCAGACATAGGAAACCCCAGCTCTGTGGTTTGTGGTCAGCAGCAGCAATCTGGAAGCAGAGCAGTGGCAGTGGAGACCTCGTATTTGGGGACAAGTTTGCACCAGTGCTGGTTATTTAGAAAACATGCTTATCGGACAACTCTTTTTTTGAATCTCACTTCCAGTTCCTGCTTTGCTCCTTACCCGTGTGCCTGGTGCAGCCTGCACCAGGACCACGGTGCTGCATATCAGCACGGTGACCCCGGCAATGATCCTGTGAAGGCCAGAGCTCCCTGTGGAAGGCTGACAGCTAGCCAGGTGAGCCGTACCCTCTCTTGCCTCCTTACACAGCCTTTCACACATTGAGTTTCCCAAGTTGTTTCCCAAGCTGCTGATCTCCATTAACAACCTGGTGTACATGACTCCAGGCTGCTGGGGGCAGAATGGTCACTGCTTTCCTACAGTGCGAGAAGAGAAATTTTTTTTCCACCAGAGAAATTTTGCCCCTCTTTTAGACTCCGCTTCTAAGGGAAAGCATGCTTAAAGCTGTGGAGAGTGTTAAGCAGTATCCCAGGTTACCTTTTCACAGGACAGCATCACCCTTCCCTTACACCTTTCTTTTAACCTTACAGTCCCTAGAAGACCTAAAATTACCATTGACTGTTGTGTAGCAAGACAGAAAAGCTGTGTCTCATGGAAATGGACTGGATTCCTCCACTGACTTTTACCTTCAGCAACAGGCTCCATGTATATCAGGATATAGTTTAAAAGGAATGATCATCTTTTTAATAGATCACATACTGAGTCACAAGCTACATATTCAACAGAAAATCAAGCTAATTGCTCACTTCTTCTAAGATATCCCTGAAGGATAATCGACCTCTGCAGAGCTGTTTCTTAGTTGGAAACTAAATAATTAAACTGAAGAAATGCATTTCTCTTTCAAGTTTCTCTCTGTATTTTCTTTTATTCTTCTTCGTACCAAGTACATCAGCATGAACATAAGCGATTGACTTTAATTAAAAATTAAAATAAGCTCTAGTGTTGTTTTGTTAAATCCACAGCTGAAAAGCAAAAGACACTGTCAAGACAGAAAAAGAAAACACTGCAACCCTCCTGCCAGTTCTCATCCCTACCCACTTACCCAGCAAATCGTAAACATGCCGTGCAGCACCTTCCTCCTGCACGTAACTCGAGTCTTTGGCAGGATTTACTGCGCATGGACTTCAGCTCCTAACAGCAGTACAGAATATAAATAAAGAAATGGACAGTACCATAACATGATAGATTTGTGAAGCCCCCAAATCTGATAGGAATCTCATTTATTAATTTAACCTATTACTGGCTAATTGCTTACATACTGTACATCTGCAAAGGTCAGTTCTTGAAATCACCAAACAATAAGAAGGTATGAAACACTAACAAGTCCTAACACAATAAGAATGTTAATCAATAGTGTAAATGAAGCCTTGTATTGCCAATGATGCATGAAAATGTATTATTGTTAGGGACTACAAGCATGGGTTTCACTGAAAGCAATACAATAAAAAGCCATGTATTTTGAGAGAAATACAGTATAAACAGCATCTGTAAATACTGACTGTACAATGAACTTTTTCAAAAAAGCATCTTCAGAGAATAAGCCATTTCACTGAAAAGCTACCTTCTTGCACAAAAAGTAAAAGGAAAAAGAATGCTGACACAATGAAGAAATACTTGGCAAAGGCCAACTCTGAACTATACGGATGTAACAGAACACATTTATTTATATTAAATACTGCATTTTAAACATATGTAAATAAATATTTATATACATTAAACTTTCATAAACTTGCTTATAAACCTGCAGCCTCACCCCAGACAGAATCCTAACAGCTACTCCATTCAAACGACCATGCCAAGAGGACAGTTACTGCAGATATTCCCCGCTGGAGGTGGAAGCAGACTCTTCACCTGGAGGCTCGGCTCCACTGTATTGCTTTATGCCCATTTAGAAAATTCCTGCCTTCCTCAGTCTCCAGATGGTTTGGATGAATGTTAAGGAAAAACTGTATTTTTAAACTGTCTCTGAATTCTAAAAGGCTGCAGAATAGTATCCTGTTTGTAGGAGCAATTTAGCTTTATTAAGCAGCATGACACAGACGAAGTGAGCTAAGATAAGCTTTGTACAGTGTGTTGCAGCAGTCAGCAGCAGCAGCAAAGCCAATCAGTCTAGAACCTGATTACTGAGAGCTGCGCTGACATGCTGCAAGGAAAGGTGTTGAAAAACCCTCTTCTCACTTACTCATCCGCCAAGCTAGACGCCCCATTTTACCTCTGATATTATTGAAGGAATTTCTCATGGCAGCAGAGGTTTGGCAAACTATACTTCTCAGAAAAGATTTTTGTGTTTCTCCATTTTCATTAAACCTCTTGGCCAAACTGCCAGTTGCGAAGGTCATTTCACTTGCACAGCATTGTTAGAATGTATTTCACAAGCAGTGTAGACAGCACTTACTGTGTAATCTGTATTTCTTATTTTCCTGCTGGTAGGAAAACAGAACACTTAAACCCAGTTGGGAACCTAAGGAGCTAGACCTGCTATGGGCAGGTCGTAAATTGCTATTATAAAAAGGTCCATTAGCAGGTTTGATCTGAGCAAGGAGGGTGTGCTAGTTTACTGTATTAGTCTGATTTCTTCCCAACTAAATTCTGCTCATGAATTTTAGAAGTATTGAATTAGAGGAATCTGGTTCTCAGGGCCAGGCATAGATACTGGGAACAGTCATATAATAATACACTCTTATGTTTTAGGCAGAAAAAAGGAAGTATTATTCTTTCTGAACATTTCCTTCCTCTTTAAATCTTCAGATACTCTGCTTTCTCTAAGGTCATTGCATGAATTTAAGATACACCATTCTGGAAACTAAATTAGCCCTCATTTACTGGGAAGTTGAATGCAGCCAGACTAATGGTGGTGCAAATATAATTGGTTCCCAACATGTGTCAGTGTGTATACTCCTCAAGCCACGGAAAAGATGCATTATGGGACTAATTTTTAAATGTTAATGGATATTGGATGTTTGCCAGACACCCAGCTGTGCACAAAACATTGAGATGGTAAATAGCTCTTGATCTGTTTAGAAACAAATTATAATGGCTGTTTGGATTCCACATGACTGAAGGCATGGTAACCAGCACAGGCTCACAGACTGACCCTATTAACTGCACTAAGGGGAATGTGCTGATTTAAAAAATCAAAATAAGAGACATAAACTAAGGCTATTAAGATGCCATTTAAATTATTTTAGATTAATATTAAACAAACAAAATCCCAACAACAACCCGCAGCACCTGTTACCATTGCCTACATGAGCTAACTTATTTAAGGGAGCTTTTTTGCTAGGTTTCTTGGGTAGGAGGTCAGAAAGAAATGCTTTCATCGCTCAGTGAATTTGATTCCAAGTCTGAGATCTGACTGAAAAGCTTACCTGCACTTACAGAATAAAATCTCTCCTGCCACACATCAGCAATGGGTCTCACTGAGATGCACCAGGGAACAAGACCTCTCTTCATTTGATGTGTAGTTCTCATAATTTTAATTTAAAGTCTACAAATGTCAGTATTTGCAGAAAATTCTCTACTTGAAATTCTTACTAATTGTTTTCATTTGGTCAGCAAAATCCAACAGGGAATTTTTAATCAGCTCGATTAGTTGCTTTTGATTACTATACTGTAGCATTAGCAGAAAGCATCATGAAAAGTGTACTAATTGTCAGCAACACAGGAGAGCTCTTTTCCATAAAGCTGTGTGTTCAGCACTTTGAGACCCCTTCTCACAAATGAATAAAACAGTCACGTGTATATCCAGGACATCTTCCCCTTTAGGATTTTGCAGTTTGGGACTGAAAAATTCTGGAGAAAAGCTTCCAAGTCTAGGGCATGATCAGTCCACTTACGATACCAAAGTTTCTCCATAAAAAACCCACCAAAACAGTATGCAATTCCAAGCAGAAGAGCACAGTGTCATTGAATCAACAGGGAATGACTCAAGACTGCCTAAGAGCTGACTATGCAATGTGATTAAATCATAGCCTGTCAATAATGCAGGAATTGTACTCCTCAAGTAACTTCACAGTTACAGCTTCGTATCTTGATTTCGTGCTTCTTAGCATCTACTCTGTAGGTTGTTTTTTAACTGGGAGCTTTCTGCCAATTTTGGTACCTTACATAGCTCGTTCTCTATGATCTGAAATACACTAACATATTAGGAAAGGAGGCCTGAGAGTCACGTCTCAAATACCTTCAAAATTAATTTTCTGTTTCTCAGAAGAATGTTGCTTTCACTGAATGCAGAACATCTACAAAAATAAAAGCATCCTGACCATCAGGAAACATGTGAAATTCTAAAAGGCATCATCAAACATGGCAAGGGAGAGTATTTTTTCCCTGACATCTCAAGAGTCTTGATCCATTCCTACAGAGTGAGTATAGATCTTGGGGAAATATCTTCCCTACTCCCAATTTCAAATGCTAAAAAAGAGAGAAAGAGAGAGAGAGACATATGAAATGAGAAACAAAAAAACCCAAACCCTTACTCAACCCTGCAAACTTGCTTGAAAAGCCACGACAGGAGGCCTCGCCCCACAGAGACATGCCCCAGGCTTGCTGCCACCCCACTGCAGGCAAGAGGGCATCGCTGCCATCCCCAGCCCTGCACAGCCCTGGGAACATCATCTCAGTGGCATCGGGACACCTGCAGCAGGGGAGGTTTGCTCTCCCCGGAGTCCAGGCACTCATGGGCTGGGAATGACATAAACAGACTGATCTCCACCCTGCCAGCACAACATTAGAAACTCACAGAATACTGGAGAAGAGTCAGGGTTTGGACACAGGAGCATCCGTGATGAATTGGGCTCAGAAGAGGAAAGCCAGGGTGGCAACTTGATCCTCTGAGCTTCAGGAGGGAGGACTTTATGCCTTCGATGCTTCACCGAGGAGATACGCTGTGCTGCCAGCTCGTACTTCCTCCACCGTTGTCAATAGGCAAAACCACAACTAGCTGCCGTACTGCAAGAACAAAAAGGGTGAAAACAAGCTTCTTGTTCATTCACCATCCTGGCTAGGCATCTAGGAGGAGTGTGCCCACAGCCACGTGCATCCCACACCTTTATAATGTAATATATTCCCTCTCAGCTGCAAGCAGACAAACAACTGGGACTTCTTTTTCCTAGTAAATCACCGATTCAACATCATGATACAGGCAGCATGACTACCTCAAGGACCAAGCTATACCTTCAGTTATGTTAGCATAAATCTGAAATAATTCCACTGAGATTGGAGAATTTATTCTTAATTTTCAAAAGCAAACGAGAACAAAAGTCCGACCAGCAGCATTCAGAGTTTGAACGACCTACATCCAAAGTGTGTTTTCACAGATGCAGAGTAAATTTTATTAGAGTACTCTGCAAAATCTTTTACTTGCATAACTTGTTTCCATTTCTTTTTAGTGTAATGAGATTTCATGATGAAAGCCAAATACAATCTAGTATAGCAAAAGTGCATGTTACGCTGATCCTAATAAGCCCAATGAAAATCAATAATGCTGCTAGTTTCCCTGAAATCAGCCTACATAAGCTCCAAGCACCGTGTTCCGCCTAAAGCAGAGTATTAGCAGCTTATATAAGACACACATTTCCTAGCAGAAAACCTGAAAACAACCACACTTGAGGAAGAAAAAAAAAAAAAAAAAAGTAAAATAAATAGTTGTTACAAAACCCCCAAAAGATCAGAGATAGTTGTCTCCTGTCCTTAAACTGCAGGTAAAGTATCAGTTCACTTCCCTTTGACAGCAGCTGGCAATGGATGAAAACTGCCGCGCTGACAGCAGCCTGCACAAGGGCAAGTCGCCAGGTCCTTGCTTCTCTGTCCCCATAAAAGAAAAACAACATCGTCCACCCATTTGCTGAACGAGGACAAGAAATTTTGCTCTGAGAGCAGAAGCTCCATTTTCACTGGCACAGAAACGAGGATTATAATGAAACTAGGGGGAAAAAAAAATCAAGCACACTGCATCAAGGAGCAGTATTAAAAATTCAGGCAACCTGCTGCAATCAACTTTGAAAAGATGCATGTATCATCCATCACATTTCACTCCTTGTAGCTCGTCCTGCATTCAGTAATGGGAAATCCTGAGTTAAGAGGGGAACAGAAGGCAGATCTGAAAGCAAAGACAAGAACGTGCAAATGTCAGAAGATGGAAACAGACAATTCATCTATATGTTTAGTCATATATAGTATATCTAAGAGCAATACCCATCATTATGTAGATACTGCATGTATTTCAAATAAAATCCTTCTTTGAAGTTTGCCTCTTCTTAAATAAGCTAATAAATGTAGGAAGCTTAAAATATGATTTCCATTGCATTAGTAAGCTATTTCTTCTTTGCATAAGAAAATGTTTCTCTGTAATGATCTACCTTATGAGTGACCTGGGGAAATAATTTCAGGTTTCTTTAAAATGCAACCATTTGTTTCTCATTGGTGAGTTCAATTTCACTAAAAGTTATGGAGTAAACAGCAATAGCCTATTTGCAATATTGGATAGCCAAAGGTGCATAATTTCCAGTTTACTATTAAAACAATATTTAAATAATTCAGCATGCAGTTGCTTTTTTCTTTTTTTCACGATGTACTATTAACAGGCTGACAGATTTGCAAGAGTGAGGCATTTTATGAATTTTTTGAATTAGGAAATTCTTACAGAAGCAAATGTAAGCACAAGGTTTTATTTTTGCGTAACGTTTGCATTAGAAAGTCTTCCCTCAGGACAAGAATATATTGAATTTCTGCAAGTGTATAACTTCCTGTAAGTAGCGTATTTGTATTTATTTACCAAATGTAAGCAGGGTAATTCTGAATAAAATTATTATATATACAGACCACACGCGTAGCATATAGAAATACGTGCCACGGATACATCGGCAGTGTAGTTCTCCCTTCAACAGGGGGACGGGGCACGGCTCACTCTGCCTAGTTCAGAGGTTGCAACGGCTCATGCCTGTACATCACAGGTGTACAGCACTGTTGCTATGGAGACTGGCTCAAATGAGCAGGAAATTTCATTTTGATAAAGTTCTATTCTTGGCCAGAGGAAGAAGGCTCTATATTCCACACCACATACGGCATTTTTTAATGTTTGAGACACATGTTCCGTAAATAACAAGACTTGAAAAGCGACTCGCGTTTTCCCCTCGTGGTATTAGTACCTGTAAATAACACCTTGGACGTGGGTGGTGCAGCTGGGGACAGCCCTGTAACACAAACCTGCCCTCTTCCCCGCAGCGAGCCGCCGGCTGCGGGACCAGCAGCACCAGGGCAGGCGCTGACCAAGCAGGGCACAGCTCGGGCACTCGCTGCTCAGAGAATCCATAGCGCTGCCGGCCCAACGCACAGCGAGGCTCTGTTCAGCTGAAAAGCAGGAAATTAATTTCAGGTGAAACGTTTCATTGATTTTAACTTATGTAAAAACATTAATATTTGTTAATCAAAGAAATCAAACTTCTTTCCAAAGCAATCAATCAAAACAATGCTTCGAAAACAGTGAAATGAGGTATTTTCAGTTTTTCCGGCTCCCCACACTCCAGGATTTATCAACTCTATCAATTCACTAAAGCTGACAGGAATTTGTTTAAGCAATTCCACAGGCCAGAACCTGCATTTTTCAGGTGAAAGAGGATTTGACTGAAAGCTGCCACCCAGCTCTCCTCACTAAGGACAAAGGAAAAACAATTATCACCGGGCTGGTGAGCATCTGAACTAGTTGCCTTTTCTTTTTCTTCAACCCCCAGCTCTCAGTAGCACCTTCTGCCTCCGAGGACGTGTCACAGTGGGCTCCCAGCCAGGGAACAAATGGCCACTGCTCCCCCCCAGAGCCTGCCAGAGCTTCGCAAGCCTCCCCGGGCTAACTCCCCTCTACAGAAGGGACAAAATTACTATTTATGGGAAAAGCTGACAGGGAGGATTAAAGCAGGAGTTGGGGACCGACGGGGGCACTGGAGGTAGCCCAGCGTTGCAGAACGACAGCGTAGCCCCTTGCCGGGGGGGGCCACACGTGTCTCGGCTGAAGCAGGCGGGAGAGCGTGGGAAGCAGGAGACAAGTTCCCCTCCACAGGTCAAAACCTCAGGGGCAGGAAAGTTCTTAGGTCATTTGGCAAATAAGGATCAGGAGGTATCTTTGGTAGGGTTTCTCTGTTTTGGGTTGGTTGGTTTGGTTGTGGTTTTTTTAATCTTTTTTAATCTTGGTATTTGAAAGCTCCTAGCTATTTACATCTAGCAGCCTTATGCAAACAGCTATTATACTAAGACCTTTTTTTGGATCACGGGAATTTTTTCTGCACTAATTTGTGATAAAAATAATTTAAATATTAAAGAATTGACTGCTACTCCTAGACTTCGTGCAATGCTTGGAAAGTACAGAATATTAAAAGCCTTTTACCTCAGGAACACCTTTTCTTTAACTAGTGTTTCAGGAAAGCCATGGTGAAATCAATTTTGCTTCTGGCATATATTAAGCAGTACCCATTGCTGGGAAGGCCTATTGGCAAAACTGAGCCCTTAGCTATCACACATTTTTTCCTAAACTATACCTTAATTTCTATAAATAACCGATGAGGTGGAATCTCCTTTTGCACTTCGGTATTGTGCTCTTTTATTATAAGAAAAAAATCTATTTTGTACTGTAATAATATCACTTGCCACAATAAAATAAGAGGATTTGCTTCTCCCCCATCCCCTCCTGAACCAAGCACCTAGACTGCAAGTAAGAGAAAGAAAAGCCAAAGAAAAACAAAAAAATACCAAAAGTTACACTGGTAAATTGAAATAGTTACTATCATGGTGGGAAAACCTGTTATTAAAATAAAAATACCTGAGACAGTGTCAGGCAGTGTGACAATGAAGATGTCATTACTAAATAGGACTCTTTGGTCCGCTAGCTGTCAATAATTAATACATTATTTACACTTGCACATTCTCATTTCCCAGCTTTCAAGATTTCATTTACACTCTGATCCTTTGCTTAGCAGCAAATTTAACATCACTGTGACCTTCTTCTGCCCAACACTATACACCTATCAAGCAGAGAAAGAGAATAGCATCTACTATGTGCATTTATTAAAACAGAAAGCTTCAGTTACTGGAAGAAGTGACAAATGCCAGTGTTCACCACAATAAACTGGAAGAGAAACAAATTGCTCCCAAAGAAAAATCAATTAAGAAGCCATCTTAATAATACCATTTTTGTGGGAGCCTCAGCATTTGCATGTTTCAGGGAAATGTAGCTGAAGTGTTTCTAATTAAAACCCAAAGGAATCAGCAAAGTTACGAAAGCTGTGCCACAAACTGCAGACAACTCTATGTTAAAGATACAACATTTTTTACTATCTGAAATTAAAATATTCTGTTAGGTTGAAATAGCATTTTTCTCATGATGCTGAGGAGATACATCCATTCCTAGGAGAAACAATGTCAGAGGGTCACATGAGATGTAAATTGCCGTTACATCTCAGTGTACATAAATGTACATATTTATTTAGTATAAGGATATACAAACTATCAGCATAAAATTTAACATATGTTAAAACTGTTCTCTAAGCAAGGATTGCCAGAACATAGCTGACTGGGTAATCCTTTTGAAGTCAGTGCCAAATTTCATGTTGGAGTTAATTTTTCTGTTTTGAAAAGCAAGTATTCTGGACCTGTCCTGGCACAGCGGGGACTGACACTGTATGATCTTGAGTGGGTAAAACCACAGAAATGGAGAGTTTGGGCTCTCAGGGAATTTTTCTGTTGGCTTTGGTGGATTTTGGAGCACATCCTCAGTGCAATCGGAACCCGTTAAGGAGTACAAGCAGCAATAATCCTACTCTGAAGAAAGAAGAGCTGAGAAACGGAGGTGACCCAGAGATGCTTTTCCACACACAGGCATTCTACCAAACAAAATCCCAGAGAAGTTACTTTGTCATTTTTTTGTTGTGTAGAATTTATGGTCATAATTTAGAAGACCCTGTTCTAAGTCTATAGAAATCGAAAGCTCTGACCTTAATCTCTCGTAACTGCAGAAGGGGGCTATATTCTCTTAACCAAGCAGGTACTTCCGCCAGCCGGAGCCTGCCCACACTGCCAAAACAGCAGGGGTGCACATTAGGCAGAAGAGATGATTTCTACAGTGCGACAGCTTCAGGGTTAACCATACCACTGACTCTCTTAGCCCCTCCAAGCACCTCTGCTGAGCGATTGTCGCAGTTCTTGCACTTCTCTGTGGTGGGGATGGCATCCTTGTTAATCATACAAAGGCCTGGATGGCTTTGGCACTTTCTGAAATTTCATCTCAGGAGCTGTAATCAGAGGGAAAACACAGACACGCTGGACAGCCTCTACAGAATGCTGTACCATCTGCTTGACCAAAAGGAGCACACCAGCCAGGAGGAATGCTGAAGTGATGCGAGCGTGTTGTCTTAGCTAAGGTTGGGCTTTCTTACTGCATTCAGGCATCGTGGACATGGAAATACACCTGAGACTAATTTAAACCTCAGTTCAGCTATGCACAAACAACGCAACAACCAGTCCAACAGTGCCATAAAAAGATCGCAGTGACAACCAGCTTCCACTTTCTTCTTATATAGCCAGCACTTAGCTGTCACTTTCAAAGCTATGTAAAACAGGAAGGTCTGCATTAAAGACATTACTATAACCACTTCAAAGTTAGTATCTCATTAATTGATTTACCACTGCAAGACATATTGACTTCAGTTTCTACAGCCCTGTATCCTCTTTGTCATCAGCTGGTGATCTCCAGGTGGCACTGGAGTGGGCACATGTTGTTATTGCACCCTTGCTGCCTGCTGCATTCTACTGTCCCTCTCTCTTTTCCCAACCAGCTTTACAACAACCGATTGCTATAATGCCATAAAAATTAGTTAATATTCAACAAAAGGGAGTTCATGCATTATTTTGCACTCTGAGAAATTAGTATCATTCGCTGCAAATAAAAATTTCCAGGATGAATTCTAGCATGCCAGTTCTTAGCCAGGAGCACAATACATTGGTTGAACTGTGTTTTCTTGTTAGCAATAGAGATTTTATAGCAGAAGCCCTGGCACAATCTTTATGATGGAGAAGCAAACAGTATTGCATCCACTCTGCCATAAAAAGTAATCATTTCTGGAAGACACTAACACAGTAAAAATTCCAGGCTGTGGACTGGATTCAAATTGGTGAGTACCCAAAACGTGTCCAAATGCCACCCAGTTGCAAGAAGATCTGTTCTGAATTCCTGAGCTATTATGGGAATACAGTGTTTATAAGACATGCCGGATTGATGGCATCTGCATGCAAATTCTTTTTTGCTTGCTACACAACAAATACACATGGAAATCAGAGTGTAAATTTCCCTCTGCTGTCTGTTTCTGTAAATCACTCCTTGACAAGTGATGGGCCAGCTTTATTTAATGGGTTAAGAAAACAGCCTGCTCTCAGTACATTTGTTCGTAATTTCTATTTGCTCTCATTTTTATCATAAACTGAAATATTAGTTATTGAGGAGTTTTGCGATATGAATAATCCAGAAGAAATTTTGTTCACTCATGGACTACAAGGGGAAAGTCTAGCTCTTCTGTCATCACTATGCACCCCTGTGAGTACTGATGGCTTTGTTTTCCCAAATGCTGACCTAAAAATCAGCCAGGCAGGAAAGGACCCAGCAGAGCCCACCACTGACTAGGAAGCTCCTTTGTCTTTCATCTTTCCTGCCAATACATTAAGCATGCTTAAGGTTTGGTAGGAAAAAGATCAGATGCAACGTTTACTTCCCATTTGGTAAAATCATCCACAGCCCATTCCCTCCAGGACATATTTCTCAAAGGCAGGCAACTGAAAAGCACAAGATAATCAGCACTGCTGCTTCTCAAGCGCTCATTCACAGAAAAAAATTGCAGTGGTTCTTTTTTTTTTAAATCATCACCACCAGACCCAAAAGCTCCAGCAGTCTCCATGAGATAAGGAGGACCTGTCTACTCTGCTCTTCCTGTATCCTGTACATTTTTACTTTTCATACACACAGACATAGGAGGCCCTGAGCTTTTGGAGACCAGCCAGAGCAAGTCCATACAAAGACAGCTCCAGAGTGGTTGCGCAGGTGGCCAGCAAGTCAACTCCTTGGGTTTCACCTCAGAGAGGCGAATGGCAGAACTGAAAGCACAGCCTTCACAGGTCGCTTCACGTCTTGCACGCTTCTTGGCTCTCCCCACCAGGATGGCAAGGGCAGGGCGGGCACTGGTGCATCCCACGCTCTGCAGACCGATGCCAGTGGAAAAGGACGGTCATGTGGGTCTAACACGAGATTGCTGTTCCGAAGAGTGAGCTGGACCCTCAACATCTCAGGCTCAAAACAGGAGATAAAATCACAGACACTTCTGAGGACGTAAGTCTGACTCACTGTGTTTCTGTTTCATAACACAGGAGCACTACGTGCCACAGGTGACTTTGTCATTTGGAGGAGAAACTGGTTAATGAGTGCAGTGTTGAAGAGGAAAGGCTGTAACGACCATGTGGCTGGTAGAAAGTGTGGCTGAACAGAGTAAAAGAAAGAAACGGAGGAGCTATTTAAAAGAGGGAGGAAAAGGAACTATTGATACGAACAGAAAGACCAAGGAACCAAAAGCGGGAGCGGCAGGGTAAGACCAGGAGGCACCCAGCGCTGGGGCAGAAGCCCGCTCTTCTCATGGGCCCAACAGCTGGGGGTCAGCTCTGCCAAAGCCACCTCGGCACAGCCCCAAGCCCCTGCTCGCACCCTGGCATCAGGCAGCTCCCCTGGCAGCACCTTCCCACAGGGCTGCACTGGCCTGGCTACCCGGCTGCCAGTGCGGAGCCTGCCTGCTGCCTGCCCTGCCCGCCACCTGCCCCGGCCTGCCCGCCCCAGCCTGCCTGCCGCCTGCCCTGCCCTGGCCTGCCCGCCCCAGCCTGCCCGCCACCTGCCCCGGCCTGCCCGCCCCAGCCTGCCTGCCGCCTGCCCTGCCCCAGCCTGCCCGCCCCAGCCTGCCCGCCCCAGCCTGCCTGCCTGCCACCTGCCCCAGCCTGCCCGCCCCAGCCTGCCTGCCTGCCACCTGCCCCAGCCTGCCCGCCCCAGCCTGCCTGCCGCCTGCCCTGCCCTGGCCTGCCCGCCCCAGCCTGCCTGCCGCCTGCCCTGCCTGCTGCCTGCCCCAGCCTGCCCGCCCCAGCCTGCCTGCCGCCTGCCCTGCCTGCCTGCTGCCTGCCCGCCACCTGCCCCAGCCTGCCCGCCGCCTGCCCGCCACCACATTCTGCCCCTGTTCCCACATCTCACGCTGGCTGCAAACCTGTGGACGCTATAACGGAAGCATGGTGTGAAAATATGGCAGTGAAGCACACATATATACCTGTGGGTTTGTGAATTTCGTTAAGCAGAGACATAAACTAACTATAAAGAGGTCTATTAATGCTCTTCACCAGATTACAGGCTTTGTAGTTTTGGTGGTGCTTTTTTTCCTTATATTTTGTCTTGAAGATAAGAGGAGACAGAAGCAGCTTTGGTTTTGTATAGTCAGGCTTTCTGGGTTTGATAGTTTTGGAACATAGCTGCTGATACATTAAGAAAATACAATTTGGCAGTGTCAGCCCACGCTGCGCACCGGTCTGTTGTGTGGGGGTGGGTACGGATAAGGATCACAACGCAAAATGCGAACTGTGTGTAAAACCCCAGTAACTTATCTTCAGGAGAGAAGCTTATGTAAATTACCATTAAAGCCTTTACTCTTGTTTGCTGATAAATTTATAGACATTAGCATCAAGGTAGCAATCAGGATTCATCAGCTTTACTTTTTCATAACCTGTTAGTCTCTGATAACTTCTCTGTTCAAGTGACATACCGTAACATTGTGCAGTATTAAATGATATGCACAAATAAGTACCTAATGGTAGATTTAAAGATGTTGCAGCAGTCCAAGTTCTTTCATTTTCCTGATTATGATGGCATTTGCATAATGTATGAATTCAAACATTATTGCTGTTAAATAATGCATAAATATTCTCCCGTGCTGAAATACATCTATTTCCTCTCCATGAATTATTTTGAATGTATCGTTCAGTTGTTTTTCTATTTAAAAATGTAGTTAGAACTCTGCATATATCAGTATTATGACTAGAAGAAGTATCATCACAAGTAGTTGGCTAACGCTCCAAACTGTAAATGAAGTATACATTATTAAATGGGCCATCTCCTTCCTTCTTCAGAAAGCATTATCACCAGAATACAATATTTAGTATTTCTGAGATGTCAGAAAGAAATGCAGGTACATATTTGATTATCTGGCAGGCCTTGGGAAAGAAAAAAGGAAAAACAACATTCTGCTCCCCAACCTGAAGGGAATATGAACACGATCATATATATAAAGAAAGATAAATCTGTAAGAGGGGATTGTGTGAGTTTTTGAATAGCTCTTTGTGAAACTAAGCACCGCCAACACCCATTGACTTCTAATCCCATATCCCCCAGATGATGGACCCTTTTATTTATATTTGATTTTATAAAATGTGCCACCTAGCCAACTCTTAGATAAATCCTGTCAACACTGTCACAGAAGTCAGTTCCATCAATGACAGATGACAGAATGAAGAAAAGGACTTCAGGATTCAAGTATCTAAACCTGAGCACACAAAAAATTTAACTCTGTGCACAACATTTAACAATAAAAATGTCAAAATGAAAACAACATCAAATGTATGTTCCTCCTGGGTCTGTAGCCCAGCTGAAATGGTCAAAGAAGGTAAAGAATTTAACAAAACCCCAAGGACTCAAAAATATCTTGTAGATATGCTTACTTAGAAATGTGCAAATGTACAGACTTGCCTGCTTCACCCTAGTGTCTTTTCCCCCTGCTTATGTCACTGCAACATCTTTGCTATGAAATACCCACTTTAAACACTG
Organism: Falco punctatus; assembly: GCF_963210335.1. Taxonomy (NCBI): domain Eukaryota; kingdom Metazoa; phylum Chordata; class Aves; order Falconiformes; family Falconidae; genus Falco; species Falco punctatus. The sequence continues at coordinate 20,608,792 of NC_137591.1, read as the reverse complement.
TCATTGCGAAAAGCAAGATTCAAGTATTGACTTATAATTGTACTGTCTCTGTCTTTTCCCTCTTCTAAAACTGGTGATAACTTTTTTTTTCCTTTAATTACTCTTTACATACTGTGTAGACATGACTTAGTGTTGCAATTTGGACCCTAACTTGCTGGATTTTCATCTCAGTCAATTTTCCATTTGGTGAAGGTAGGAAATAATCAAGTCTCCAATAAACATCACCTTTTCTTAAAGTGTGTCATCTTTTATCATTTGTCATTAGAATGCTAAAACGTATCTGCTCCATCAGATTGCCATCATCATTACTTTACCCAAAAACCCACACACCTATATATACGTATGTGCAAAAAAACTATTTACTTTGTCAAATGGATTTTCTGTCACTGCTCCTCCCTTTTTTCGTTTACTGCTGTTGATGACATAGTGGAAATGCACTTCGAGAACCTAGTAAGCTGATCCAGTGGTAAAATAAACATATTCTGCTTGTGCTTATTTAAATTGAGACTGCATAAAATGGGGAACATACTGAAACTGATTTGGTCAACTTGAAACTACTGCAAATAAAGCACAGAAAACGTGATCTCTTAAATTCCACATGCTTGTTAACCCAAATAAAATGGACTGTGAAAATTCATGTTGGTTTTTAATGCATATAGACATCTTAAAAAAAAAATAAAAGAGAGAGAGAAAAGAAAGAAAAATTGCTGCACAAATGCTTTACCATGAATAAAGCCCTTGATTTACAAGACGGGCTATTATGCCACAGATTGGACCATGGAGCCATGAGCATGTAGTTGAAAATACTGTAATTTTACTCCATGAAGATACTGCCATTTTTGTAGCTGAGCTGTGATGAGGAAAGATTCCACCTGTAAAAACTCACAATACCCACTCAGACACCACCCAGTGAGAGTTAACTCTTCCCCTCCCTTCAGTTTGAGGTATTTTCTTTCTGCAGAGGCAGGGTTTTTCAAACCATTTCACATCTGCATCCTCAGTAAGGCAGCAGTGTCCTGCAGGCAGCCCATGCTGAGCAGCTCTCAGGTGGCTGAATATCTGCTTAACTTTAGTCAGACCAACAAGTACCATACCTGGGGCTAAGTTTTCAAATCCAGTTAATAAATCTGGGTTACCTTCTTTTGGGGAGAAACATCTGCAAGAAACAGCTAAGCTGGAATACATTTTTTTCCCACCCATTTGTACAAACGCAATCGTGCAGAATCCCAACGTACAATCAGCAAAAGGCTGAAGAGACCAACAGGCCGCCTAGAGCAAAGCTGCCCTATGTGTTGTCTGTCATACTTCAGCAATTTTCACAAGTCACAAAGAAAGAACTAAGCAGGTGAAAAGAAACAGTCCAGTTAAAAAAGCATTTTTTTAATTCACAAATGAATTAATGAAGTATGAAACTTACCTCCTTATCTCATTGTGGGCTTGCCGTTAGGAGCAGAGGTACATAGTTCAGAACAGTGACAAAAAAGAGCAGCGGTGTACATTTGAAATGCTACTTCCCATGGGTCCCGTGCTTTGATTTCTGCCTTTAATACTGATAAGAAGTGACAGTAGTTGGATAAAACAATCAAAATTGAAGTTGAAGAGCTTATAAACCTCCTGACACTTCAATAAGCCAAAAGCCAATACAAACCTTAAAAAAAAATCATACATCCATTTTGACTCTGAAAGGCCACATGGAGCAGAACACACGCTCAGAGGGCTAGAAGTTACCTCCTGTTTTATTTTCCTCTCATTTCATAAATTTTAAATAAAAAAATAAATGCTAAATTCTACATGGAGAAGTAAAATCTTCTATAATTTTTAGGCAGTTGCTGCCAGTTCTCAGGAGAGCTTTATGCTTGCTGCTAAATGTCTACAAATCAATATTTAATATTTTGGAAGACGAAGTCTTAATTATCCGTCTCTCTTTTAAGCAGCAAACCCACTTCCAGTGAAAATACAACCATTCGCTGGCTGACGGATTAGATGTGCTGCTTATTAGCACATCTTTTCCTGTAGGTCAGAGAGAAAGGCTTCCAATCGTATCTCTTGTTTGCTAAAGATAGTATACACATCACATGACTCTGCATCTATAAGTTGGTCTCAGCTGGTTTCTAGAACTCCTGCTACAGTCAACGGCACCTCCAAGCACAGGATTCAGCATATCAGACTTACCCCCCTGCCCCGGCTGGAGCTGTCTGCTTCTCCCCATAGGCAACTAGCCACAACTACAACAAGCCAACATAGGGACAGCAAAGACTAAGCAAGAGGTAATCGGATAATTTATGAAACCACAGCCAACCGAAAGTAAGCGTGAAAACAGTAGAATGATATTCCTTAAACATTTTTAATTTTCAGTCCAGAAAAATCTTACTGCAGAATATATTTCTCTCATTTGCAAGTAGAATGGTTAAACGCGTAGTAAATTTATGTAGGAAATTCTGAGAAAGGCCAGATTTTCAGATATTTAGACAACTAAGAATTCTGATGCCTCAGTGTTCAACCATGTCATGATTTAAAAGCTTGCTCTAAGTGCTTTAGGAAGAGATTCACTCACCTTCTATTTAATAGAGGTTAAAAAAAAAGGCAAAAGCACAAATACAGCACATCTGGATCTTTAAAAGTGAGTTACATATCAGTCTTCTACTTCTCATACCCACTTTTCAGTTTAGTATCTTCAAACATGAAGATTTTTAGCAGAGGCCACTGAAACTAATAGAACTTTTCAGCTGATTTCAGTGGAACCTGGATAAGTCTCAGGAGCACAAAATCATTGTGAAACCGAAATACACATACTCCAATTAAGTGGAGATTTTGACACAGGAACTATCTGTTCAAATAGAGCTGACAACAACAAATGGATTTTTCTAATAGATGTTTCTATCTTAGAAAGCCACTTACCTTCTCCTTTGTTCCTTGCACTTGGTCCTGCACTGAAGTCCTGGACTGAATCTGTGTCATCACATTTATTTCTCCAGCAACTGATTTTGGGGTCACAGACACAAGAATTTTAACTTCACTGCAGAAGATGAGTATGAGATAAGGGAACATAATTTTAAAATAAGTGAAAAATAGCTTTCAATTGTCAACATAATACTGAAGATAAAAAGTCTTTGTCATTTAGAAGTTCAATGTAAATGTACTGGGCTTTTGTTTTCAAAAGCCTATGAAAACATGCTGTATCAGTCCAAAGGTTTATTAATACAGCATCCCTCCTCTGACAGTGGTCCATATTTGACGCTTACTGTAGAAGTTCAAGGGTAAAAAAAACCCCAACAACTATAGTAGCTTCTCTTTGCCATTAAACACTCCAGGGCCTAGCAATCAGCACTTTCCACTTAGTGTATATATTTCTTAGACTAATACTGAGAAATATCAGAATTCGCACTATTTGCACATCTAACATCTGCCTTGTCAAAACACTTAATCTTCAGGTAAAAAAAAAAAGACCCAAACCATGACAGAATACCAATGAAGCCACAGTATTCAGTTTCATATCCCACTAAATCAAGTGCAGGTCTTGTCATGTCAGCACGCGTGTGTGTGTGAATACATACTCTTCTGAATCAAGGGTGGGCACAATTATTTCTATTTATGTGAAGACAAAGAGTTTAGGTAAGAGAAAGAAAATCTCAAGTGCCAGTACAAATCACTTGGCGATGTGGGGAAATCTTAATCCTGCCACAGAATTTGAATCTTTAGGGTATAAAGAAGGGCAATCACCTCTGCTACTTCAGTCTCAGTTTGCCCGCCGAATAACGAACACCCTGGCTTTGTCTGGTTTTGAGCAGTGTGTATTTACAGTGGAAGATGACACAGCGTCCATCAGGGAACCTCAGTTACAGGTAAGAGTGGTGTTTCAGGTGACAATATGATTTGCTGTCAGACCCTACTCCCCCCAGCCTGGCACTTAAGCACGCACTTAATTCAGTTTATAGCCAGGAAAATTACTCATGCAATACTAAACAATGTGCCTACAAAACAGCTCCCGTGAACGCCTCCCTTCAGATCACCCTTCCAGATGACCAAGACTTTAGTATATGAATACGTGGCCCCGTGTGGTTAATAGCTTTCTCTCGACCAAATGACAAATCTGAGAAGGCTCACAGGGAAGGAGTAGGGGAGAATGGAGTCTTTGGGGCATCGTGACTTTGAAGAAACCAGCAAAGCAGCCTGACAGTCTTCCTAGCGCAGGGAGGCTTGCCCTAGCAGTACTGTGATGCCCACACCTTTAAGTCTCCAGTCAGCTGGTTTTGTGGCAGCTTTAGACAAAGGGACAGTATATCCAAGATACAGCTCTCTAGCAACTGTTATTTTTTTTAAAAAGCTTTGGTGGAGCAGTAACATCTTTTCACCCTTTCCGATTTCATACTTGTGTCCATGCATTACGAGAATTTCATCGCATTATTCGATGACAATCGCAGGTGACAGCCATCAGTGTGGCTCTGTTCAACTCAAGAGCACCATGCTGGCTGACTCAAATTTCTGACCACAAGCTACTTCAAGGGATTTAATTTACTGCACAGGAAACTCCTTCAAAATATCTTTTTTTTTTCCCAGATGGAAATTGTCCTCAACACCATGAGAGCACAGCAGCTGTATCAGACATTTGGTCCACTAATTAAGAGAACTAGAATAATCAGCTTTAAAGCTCTAATACCCATTTCTAAATAGCTCTTAAATGAATTCAAACTAATTTTTACACAAGTAGTAGAGCACGCTACTTCTCATACAGGAGTGCCACTCTGGTATAACTTGAAGCATTGTTACATTTTCTGGTTTTATTTTTTTGGGGAGACAGTCATTAATGACCTGATCCTGTTGACTTTGGGTTAAAACTGAGACTTTCTTCTGGCATAAGTAGGAGCAAGATAAGGCCCTAAATAAGTCTTCCCTAGAGGACCAGGATATGCTGATGTGAGAGGCTGCTTCAGCAAGCAGAAAAATGAGCTGGAACTTCTACTTTTGCTTCGTCCTTTGCATTTTTCATACTCTGTATTGACAGCTTCTAGATGCGCAGCATTCTGTGGCTGGTGATCCTTCCTACGCCTATGTACTTTGCTGTCTACAGCCCTATTAACCTCAGATTTATTAGCTAGTTTGTCAGCCAACTACACTGCCAACTTCCCAAGAGGCAAACACATCCCTATGTGAAGATGCACCAAAAAGTCAGCAACGAAAAAAAGTACAACCCATCTCACCCTTTAAAACTTCAAGAACACTTAAACAAAAAAAGTGATTATTCTACATGTATTCAATCAAGCTTTAAAATTTAAATGAAGCTTAAAACACATGTAGCAAACTAGTATTCATGTTACCTTCAGAAACTATTATTTTCTTACTATTTTGTATTTTTTGGGGAGGTAGAAATACGTTGGCTTATGGAAAAAGATCAAATGGATATTTGGTAGGAAAGTAAGGCATTCATAATGAAAAAAATACATTGGTTTGTGTGGTTAAGGCCCAGCTATAAAATGTCTCAAAAGGGCAGATTTTGATTGCTGTGCTTGAGACTCCACTACAATGACAGGCTAAAATTTAAGTAGTGGGCACAGGATCTGGTTCACCACCTACACCTGGGAGGTGCCTATGACATGTAAGCAACATGCATGTTCTTGAACATCATTAAAATCTGGCTTTAAGTGTTAACTGGAGATTGGAAATCAAACCAGCAAGGGTACACCAGGAGAGTCTATGAAATATTTAGATAGGTGGAAACAGAAAGGTAGGGTTTTGGGCTCACACACAAGCAGTGACACTTTACTAAAAGGTAACAAATGCTTTATAAGTTTTCTCTGTGTAAATCATCAAACGTTTATTTTTTAGGCATGTTTCTGCAGTTCAGATACATTAGAAGAGTAATCATTGTACTCAAAGGCCTTCAAAACATATTCATCTTCCTTCATGATTTGCTCTAGGGTGAGTTCACCAGGCAACATAATAAAACATCAGTTGCCTCAACGCTACTGAGGCTATTTTAAACAATATCTTTCCCTGTGTTTTCCCCAGTGTGTATCTTAAGACATTTAAAAGAGTGGGGAAGTGGTTTTATATTACCTTGTGAAAAAAATTACGAGAATGCATGTAAACTTGTGTAGAAGGTTGTGGGGGGAACAGGGAGGCAGTGTGGAGAAGGATGTACCAGGAATTTCAGAAAGTAGTGTTGAGTATTTGGCCATCCTGTTTTATCTATCTCCTTATGCCATCAAGGACTCAGTGGTATCTATTGCACTGAACAAAACCTTTCAAATAATTTGCAGTAAGTTTAAATGAAAAAGTCTGACAGAATGCATTTTTTTTTAAGTGGCACAATATAAAAAGCTCAAAAGTTTAGCAAAAGTAAAATGTGACAGGCTACTGAAGCAGTCTATTTCACTTATTGAACAACTACATTATTTATTGAGAAAATAAAAGGAATAGGAAAAGGAAAGGTAGAAATACTTGAAGTTTGACAGTAGTTTACAATGATTGCAGTTTAATTCTAATGTATCTTTCCTCAACCATGTATTTTTATCTCAACACATACAAGCTTGTATGAAGTAACAGGTGTGCTCTCCCCACCCCCACCCCCAATTTCCTCATGAAGATGTTGAAGGCCCTAAGTGTCTTAAAACGCAGAATAGCACAAGCCTCTGAGAACGTGACAGTAGTGGGCCCAGGGCACCTACAGGTTTGCAAACACTGTTTTAAAACTTAAGCTTTCACGATGCCTACCAATGACTCAGAGTGCACAAACATAGCCCTCAGGAGGAGGTAGTGCAGACCATCGTGCCCCTTTGCAGACTTCTTAACTACAGGACTAGTTTGGAGGAGTATACTGGCTACCAAGAATACTCATAAACACTCTGTAAGTGCTGTCGACAGCCCTGCAGGCGAGCCAAACAGGTCTGGTCTGGTGGGGAACAAAGGGTGTAACTTGGTTTCTGCACCTGCTGAAGACAGGTCGTATTTTACATCAAACTATTTGGCCCATCACAGAGGAGTACGAGGGCTGTTGACAAGCAGGAATGGGAACTCACTGCTGCTGACAGACTGCCCTTGTCTGCCCAGTGCTGCCGGGTTCCCCTTAGGCTACGCTGACAAAGTCCTTGTAGACAAACTGAGCTAGCACCGCAGTAAGTGCGGTAGACAAGCGCAGTCCCACAGCAGGCTAGTTTGACTCCACACCTCAAGCTCTGCTTCAGCAGCCGCTGAAAAGCTGCTCGTGTGGGTCAGAATTACCACTGGATGAGGAGACCTTCATAAGCTGTTTTATTGAGAAAGCTATGTAGAAGAGACTAGCTGGGTAAGTTTTTCTCATTCTGGAGAATAAAGGTAAAAATATTTTCTGAGACCATCTCCACAAACCCAAAGGTTATCTCTGCATGAGAGAGTGGAGATTTGTATTTACAAATGTATTTAAGCATAAGGTTTCATGAAGCTTGGAAGACAGAAAATCTGTTCTGGAAAACACTAAGAGAGTTTCCCTAAAATAGCTTCTTAAGACAAGGTGACACAAGTGTTCCACGAAGGGATGTATATAGGCAGATGTTGTTAGCTGTCAGTTCTTAGAAGCTGCATAGCCCTCTCTCTTTCTGTACAAGACTTGTAAAATAAGGCATTTAAAAGCTTTCAAATAGCAAAGTCTGGCTCAGTGCTTCTGCAAGGTAAGCTGATGTGCAGGTAGAAGGCAGGTCTGGCGGAGTTCTGTTACAACATATCCCATCCACCCATTCCTTTCATTTTCTTCTACCTATTCGACACAGGAACGTCTCTGAACATAATAGGAGTAAAGGTAATTATTTTGACTTGTGCTGTCCCATCTATGAGCCCTTTTGTAAGATTTTACCAGGCTGATTACTGGATAATGAGGTTGTGATATAAAAGCATTCTTCACTCCAAAAACTAATCACACATTATTAATTCTGCACTTCAGTGTTAATTCGTGGTCAGCATTAATTACTATGCAAGTATATTTTGCCTAAAAATTAAACAAATGTACCAACTGCAGTTTCATCAATGTATTTCCAAACACTTACTATATTTGACATTTGCAGCTACATACTTATGACCGCTTACTATTCACCATTGGGTTTATTGATTGAAATGCCAATCATTTTGTGCAGATAAAAGAAACGTGTCTTAGCCTCTTTCTGTTTATTAAGATGTGGCCAGGCAGAAATTTCACTTCATTTAAAAAAAACCTCAGATATCACTTTCCTTGAATTTGCTTCCTTTATACACTGTTTGAAATTCTGAAGAGAATTATTATCTAATGCATTCATTCACCTTCTGTTTAGCAGAAACATTTCTATTAGCATAACGGCTTCTGCAACCCACTTTTCTAACAGTTGTTCAGTGGTTTACACATTGTTTGCATGTGCGTGTAAACCTAACGCGCCTAAATAAAAGATTAATTGAAGAAAAAGTGAAACAAGGACCTCTGGAATCTTAAGACAATTGTAGAATGCAACTCTTTCTTCTAATCAATTCACCAGAATGTCTAACTCAAAACCAATCACAATCTCTTTAATTGTTATGGTTAAACAGGATTCATTCCCCTCTAGTGATTATGAGAGAGGATACAAGATTTCTACTGCTACTAGATAACAAAGTGGTTTGAAGTTCAGATTGCATGCCTTATACTCACTAATAACTTGTGCTTAATAGATCATTTACAAAAAAGACATGTATTTTAAATGTTACGGCAGAACTTCTGTTAAGTGGAAGGTATCACAGTGACAACACATTCTCAGCTGAGAAACAATAAAGAATTCTCTTGGATTTTTTTTTCCTCTTTTTGAATTACATTTTCATCTCTTAATAACAAAAGTAGCAGAAATTGGGTAAAATAGACAGCTTAACTTTGCCCCCCTCCTCTAGCTAAGAATGGTCCTGTCCTAATCCAGTAATAATTGTGATAATCATCCATTTTTTGCCCCTAGGAATCATGGTAAGAGTATACATTGAACGCTGATAGTGCAAATGACCTTGCAAATAAATTCAATCAAGGGTGGTATCCATGCTTATGAGATGCTCAGCAGGAACATGCTTACAGATGGGTAAGATTACCAAACAGAAGCAAACATCATGGATACAGAGAAAGATAGGAACGGATATGGCAAAGTAAAAGCAGAGGAGCAGAGTCACAAAGGTCTCCAAAGCTGAAGATGACACCTACAACTTGATACTGAAAAAAACCTGAAAAATATTCAAACCAGGAAATTATTAGTCCAAGCCAATAATAATCTGTATTTTTCTACAGTGGTAAGATTTTTATGTACTACAACATGATCAGAGGAAGAAAGACTAGGAATGGAGGATGAGGGATGCCCACCACCTTGTAACCAAGAACTTCTGTAGCAGCAGCTGGGCTCCAAAGTGCTGCCCACAGCACGACCATCCTGAGCACAAACTCAACAAACAGCTGTCAGAGAAGAAAGCCACTGAAATCACTTTCCCATTACCATAAACCACTAACTTGACAAGGAGCACTAGAGCATTATGAGATCAATAATACCAAACAAGAACTGTTCTAATGGTAATATTGCCTTAACTTCAGAGGGATGAAGCAATAGCCATAACTGAGTTAGAAATGGATCATGCTGATTATTTGTCTATATCCATAACATTAGCTGTTGTGTACTGCTATAAAAGTTCATTCTTAACCTGCTTTCTGATGTTCAGTTTAATCACGGTGAATGAGACAAATGATTGTCAACACCCCCAACCCTCTGGAAATGTGATGCAATAGTTATTTGAGTTAGCATGAACCCCTTGTGATCCATCCACAATTTGTTAGAAGTTTGGAAATGAGTGTTGCACATTTCCTTCTCACATTTGCTATCTTCTGCCAGCTGTGTAAGGACTCAATAAAAAAGCCATCCATCCTCTTTTGTCAACCAATAGTTCTCTACTCTCAAGCTATAAATGAACAGTGCAATAAATTAAATGTTTGTCAGGGAAGATGTATGGCTTCACAATACTGTTTGATCTATGTTTTTAAGGAGAAACCACTGAAACCCGTGACTTTAGTCACGCTATTGATTACTGGAAAAATGTGTTTAAATAAAAGATACAGAACAAGTCTCCTTTTTTTCACCCAACCTTGGAAATTATTTTAATTCATAATTAGAAGAAACAGTAAGAAAATAAGAGGAAATAATAAAAAAATAACAGCAGCAAATTCAGTTTGGTGCTGCAAACACAAAGACGTTTCTTCACAATTAAAAGGAAGGATATTGATAACTGAAGCTGTAAAGGTACTTTTGGAAAATAGAGCAATGGACAGAGCTTCCCTCACTTAGCTGTCAAAAGTCACTAAATTAAGTCAGAATCAGTGGAGAAAAACAGTTAACCTCCAGAGATGACTTAAACCCTATCTTTTCTAGAAACCTATCTTGACATAGGTCAAGACTGTCCTGTTGAGCTGCTTATCTGTGATGACTAATTTTGAGATTACGATGGATGACTGGTTGAGATCAGTTCTCTAATATTTAGGCAGCTAAATTTAGGGGAGATGAATCACACAAAAGAGCCCGCCTAGCTGCTGTTAAAAATCAATAGGAGGACAAGTTTTATTTGAATGGTGCACTACGAATGGCAAACTGGTCATTTTAACAACTCAGTCATGCTACCATCATGCTGTAACATGCTGTACCCAAACGTGTAAGTACTGAGCTGTTTGAAACGCTCCAGGATGCCTCTAATCCGGATTAAGCACGGTTTGCTGTATTTGTCATCTGGGATAAATTGCAGCCCAGGAAACCACTGATGTGGGCAGGTTGACTGGGTTGTTAGAATGGTTTTGAAACAAGGAAAGTCAGGAAAATTTGTGTCCAGTCATTAAAATCAATAGAGCTGTAGAGTCCAACCTGCATTTGGGGGAACCTACACCTGTGGTGGATATATGGAGGTGCTCCTACGGAACTGCTGTACCTTAGAGCACAACTCTCTGGATAAGAAACAGCAATATACGCAGTAGTTAGGAGCTGTCAATAGCTGGCACTTAAAAAATGAGCTATGGTTCCAGGAAATCAGCAACACCTCCGCACTGTAGTAGTCTTGTCAGCCTTTAGGTGGACTTCAACACTGCTGGGAAAAAAAAACAACTGTTCCGCATTTCAGTGTCTCAGGGTAGACAGGCCCAGACTGAGCGTAACGTCCTTTTCAATGAGCATCAGCAAGTCCAAATTAAGCCAAGATCACATCTGCAGAAAAGATAACTACCCCCAACAGGGCAGCACAGGGATGTTTTTTGTAGATAAAAAAGTCTGTTATGAAACACTTTCTGTTCTTTCCATGTCCATCTTTTCTTGACATACGAACTTTCAGCATCCAGTGCTGTGTAAAATAACTGCAATTTTCCTTCAAGCACCCATTAACAGTGATGAGCTAGCCGATGGGAAGCATGTGATCAGCCCACTCAAATTTCTGCGTACCTGCCAAAACAATGATGCTACAGAATGAAACCTGCCCTCGTCTTTAGATATTTTCTGGAGAAGCTGGTGTGAAAACTTTTGGAACATCTGTAAAGTAATACGAGAATCAGTAACAAACAATTAGTGAGGTGTCAGCCTGACAATTGTTTCAGATAATACCTAAATAATGAAGTTCAGAGGGAAGTAGATGTTTTCTGCAATTTAAAGTTTATACAAAGCATAATTTTTAAGAAACTTTCCTCTACCAACAAGTCACTTATCTGTCCGTAGGAGGCAATTTTCAAGTACTTCCCACGCATAGACACAAAGATTACAGGCCCATCTCTCTACTGGAAACCTTAGGCTCCTTTTCATTTAGCACATTTTTTCTTGTAAAAGGAACTACAAAAGACTGAGTAATCCAGTGTTTTAGAAACAGCTTTTTAATCAATTTAGTTATCTGATTGGAGGGAGTAACAGAGAAAGAAAATATCTCAGCCCAAGTTAACTTCTCTACCAAGCACACTTTTTTTAGAAAGTTCTCTCTGAAAACAAGAACTGGAGCTCCCACCTGACACCCCAGGAAAATACAGAACTCAAGCAAGTGCATTGGGTCAGGACAACCTCGCCCTCGCATTCTGTACAGTATTTATAACCAAAACCACTCATTCTGACATGCTGTCAAATTCAGACCTAGAGCCACGCATATATCCTGCTTGCACTACAAGTTTGTACCAGCTTTTAAAAAGCTTAAGTCTTGTATTTCTGCATGTTCCTCTATCAAGTGCAATTAAACTCCTTTTACAGTCTGAAACACAGCATTCAATTCTCTTGCCAAACTCAAGCAGACATGTGCCACCCCACAGCCTTCGCAGAGCTCCCCAAACTGGAGACCTGCCAGTGTGATGTACCCAAAAGTTTTGCTCTCTTAGGCTTGCTTCCTACTACTTTCCTGCAAGAGCTGTGACAAGTCCGCAAGTGCTCCTTTTGTGCCAGCCTTGGCAGCACAAGTCCTGTTCAGCTGGGATTTAAGGTCAGACCTCAGACGGTTACATATGGGCATAGCGAGGTGTGCCATATTAACGATGGAAGTATGAGGAACAAGCAGGACCCAATATAAATTAAAATATCTTAGCTTAAAGATCAGCCCAAACCATACTATCAACAGGTCACACAGTATTTGAAGAGGCGGTAGACACAATTCAGTTGCAGCAGATGAGCTCTGTGCAAGGTAGCTGCCCTGGGCTCAGCTGCATGTTGCTTCTGCAGCCCAAGCAGCCTGGTGAGCGCTCACCTGGGTATCCTGGTGCTGCACTTCGGACTGCAGGGTGGAAGCCCTGACACTCTCTCACTCCAGGTTCACCACCACATCCTTTTTGTTTTCACCCTGTATTAATATAAAAGAATTATTTTAGTCCTTTCAAGCAGAAAGCACTGATGCACCAGCAAGAAAATACCTTAACCCCCAGAGCAGTCCTATCAATGCCCCAAGAGGTATTTCTGCAACGAACAGGCAGGATGCACATAACAAGAATGGCGCCTGTGAGATTCCTGGGGAAAAACACACAAAATTAGGTGTTTGCTGTGATCCAGGAGTCCACTGCAAGCTGCTGTTGGTATCTTTGCCTACACGAGTGGGGTCAACAGTCACACAGATGTGCCACACGTAGATAGTCCCTGCGCTGTGCAAAGGTAGCGCCGGTGTTTCCAGAAGAACTGAGCCCTGCTTAAAAGGTATCCAGCAACCACCATCTGATGTGCTGCAATTCTGACAGACATTTTTCCCTGAAGCACAGCCTGGAAATCACAGCAAAAAGAAACCCCATGATTTAGAAATGGAGTCCTAAAAGACTGCTTCTTTGAAGAGAACCGGTAAATCTCTCTAAATTAGCTTCTCAATAGCTCTAAATTAACTCCTATTCAGGACTAGATTAAGGCAGTCTGGGTTCAAAGGTGCCTTATGAGAGAGAGCCACCAAATGATCCTGCAATCATCCGAATAATCCACCAATAGTCAGAATGACTGAAAGCAAAGCTCAGGCTCTTCCTCGCTCTCAGGAGCACTGGCCAGGTCTGTTCCCCTGTCTGAAGAAAGGAAACCTTCATTACCAAGAGGGTAGATTAGCTCTGGTGGACACAGAGACCTATGGCACTTCCCCCGCCACTCCACAGTCTCTCACTGGTATTCCAAGCTGGTGCTTTGGCTCTGGTAGACACTGATATTTGCTGCAGCTTCAGGCTCTGGGGAACCAGATGCAGCTCGAGCAACATCGAACACAGTCAGGCCACAAGCCTGACATCTGCTTATTTATTGCCCAAGACACAGCAGCACCATATGCCTTTGCATTGAAATCAAATAATAAAAAAAAAAATCCCTGTAATACGGTAATTCCTTAATAGCTTGCTCAAGAATTCCAGAGGATCAACGCTATTTTTGAGCAAAACTATTATAAGCTACATCTGAACTCTCAAACAGATTATTTCCACCTCAGAATATTCATACTGTGTTCAGCTTCACAAGTTTTTTGGCTACATCTTGCAGCTCTCGCCCCACCATACCTCTTCCCATTATTTGACCCTGTTTTCTCTGTCCCACCTTCCCACCAAATAAACAACCTGACTGATGACTTTCCCCTCCATTGGTGCCAGTTTTGCTGTTTTCTGCAGCCCAGTCTACTTCCGACATCATTTCCCAGGCAACCCCAGCCTGACAGGGTATGACTGACAGGGTTCCTAGTTGCAAGACTTGCAAGACTGTTCCCCAGTGGAGACAGCTTTCAAAGATGAGGCCTGATCCCACTTCTTTGCACTCAATGAGCAATTTCAGTACTCAGAAGCAGAGATACATATATTTTATATACATATCTAAAACACATCATCACTGTCAGCTCTTTGAAACAAGATTTTCTTTTTAATTGAAGAGGTAATTTCAAGTATCTTACCACGTGACTAAGGTTTGACTTGAGGAAACACTTACTAAACTCCACGCTCTATATTTGCTTCTTCTGCGTAAGAAAAGGGAATCTGTACTTCACAATCTAAATCATTTGTGACTAATGACTTACATTAAAAAAACTTCAGCTTTTGAAAGGCATTAAGGCAATACCTTACCCCACCCAGGAAATTGCCTTGGCATCCTGAATTGTTAATATTTATACACTGATGTGAAAATTTGAAGTGCTAAATACTATAGATGGTCAAAACTTGCAGAAATTCAAGCATATTTTCATGAATATGTGCTGTAATTCAAGTAAATTTTGTTTCATCAAGTGATGCTTGCTAATACCATTTTTCTGTCTTTTGAGTATGAAGAATAAACCCAAGCGTCTTTTGTCAAAACTTGTAACTGTATCATTTACACCTTTCCTTTAAGTATAGGCCCTGCTGAGAGGGTGGCAAAAGAAAGGGAATTAATGTCTTAGCAGGAGCTTGCAAATAAAGAGATGGGCACCCACAATTTTTATCTATTGTTTTCCACACCATGCGTACATATACGCTTAACCAGGCATTTGCGATGTTAAAGGACTTCACAAGACGGTACCGGCAAGAGCCTACATTCCTTCATTATAAGGTTATGAGGACATAAAGGTTATATTCCTTAGCTTAATGTTTGGTCTCTTTTCATCGTACACATTTAAATAAAATATATAAACCTACAAATACTCCTCTTGCACGGCTGATTTTTCTGGTTCTCTCTGATTACTTCAGAAACGATAATTCAGTTTGAACCTGTGAGTGTCTTAAGTCAGTGACATCTGTAAAGCAGAGAATTATAGTAACTTTAAAGTTATACCTTACCTCAGTCTTCAAGAGTCTAAAAAGCTACTAAAAGATTCTAATCACAAAGCACAATTGTATTAAGTAGGAGTAGTGACCTTGTGCTAATCATGTTTAATCTCTTATTCCAAATAATACACAGGAAAAGAAGGGCAAACAATCAAAAACTTTGTAATAAGAGGTCTTAAGCTTGGCTTCTGTGCAGTAACTCTGCCACCAGCAACCCGAAGTTAATTTAAAAGACACTAGACACGCATTATGTGAGAAAAGAAGAAAAACTCAGCAAACTTTTAGCCTGGGAGATTAAGGAAAACGGTCTGCAGAATGATATTTTCAATTAGCACCTTATATGTTTTCACAGCCCAAGACCTGCCTAAAATTAATGACAACTTCCGTGCACCCTGCACCAATGTATAGGAACCAAATCTCGGCCATAAAGACAGACAGCACACGTAACTTCCTCCTCCTACCTTGACGCTGGCTGTAACTATCTCAAAGCAACAATTGACCGAAGGAAAGCATTACGCGCTTGGAACCAGCGGTTCTTTTCTGTTTGTAAAATGATGATGGAAGTCTCTGTGAATTTTCTGCTGCTTCTTGCTATGGGTTTTTGTTTAGTTTTCAACAATTCTTTCTGCGAACCCAAGATCCATACCACTGCGGCTGATTATTCTTTTCAGATGGTTTCCTTCACTAATATCCTGAGACTTAATTCTTGTTACAGTACGCTCCCTACCCTGAGGAGCACATTTCCTATTGACCAATACTCTGCTCAATTCTGGTTATAATTGTAAAGGCACTGCACTGAGATTAAACCTCCTACTTCCACATCTCACGCACAGCAATCTGAGAGTGTTATTAAAATAGACTCCCTTCTGATCATCTCTGTAGACATTTTAATCTTACATTCAATGTTTTTATATCCAAACTCTGCTCTTCACGCACAGGGGGGAGGGAATTAATTGAATTGAGTGGGAGGCTGATTTGGTGGAGTCCGTTGGAACTCAGCAAAAGTATATCTCATCTATTGAAAAGCATTTACCCTGAATTCTAACAAAATAAACCCATTTTTAAACTGCTCACTTCAAAGGGAAGAGTGGGAATTGCTTGTGCTCCATCTTTCCCCACTAGTGTTTCTATTATCGTTTTTCTTCAAAACAAAACAGGCACCTGGGAAAGGATGATACAAATGCAATGTACGGAGCGAAGCGTGGTGGGTTTTTTCCCTGCTAATGTTATTTCTAATACGGAACGTGAAAGGCCTTTCAGTGGAGTCTTGGGATAAGGATGGACTGTGAGGGAGACAGCGAGGCAGACAGTCAACAGTGCTTAATTTTCTCTCTCTGCCCACTGCATGAAATCTAATGGTCTGGGTTCACTTGCTGATTTTCTCATTTTTTCTTGCTTATATGTAAAGGACACAAAAAGTAGCAACGGCAGGAGAAAGCATTTCCCTAAGGCCTCCACTCAGATGTTAGGGCACAATGCAAACTGGAACATCCTCCTGTTAAGACTGTGAAACTTCCCACCAACCCCAGCACTTCCCAGAAGTGATGTTCTCCCTGGCGAGTAACAAGGAGTCACAACTTGGTTCTTAACTTCAGGAGCGTTAGCAGTTCTGTAGCACCTTGTTCTTCCTCACGTTAAAGCTCCCCTCACTTTGATTCAACAACAAACTACTGTCCTCCCCACTATTTTTAATTAATTGCTTTTACTTCATAGATTTTACATTTGTTAATCTGATCAATATCAAATTAACCTCACCTTCAAGGTTGTTAGTGAACATGCTGAAAGAAACCGTTTTCAGAAAACCCTGGAAGCAGCATGTACACCCTCCCTGTTTGACGCTAGCTATCACCCTGTTCTGTCAATTGATCCTTTCTCATTGCCAGCTCTTCCTTTAGTATATAAATAGATTTTTGTGATCTAAAAAAACAGAACTAGCAATTCTGCCATATCTAATTGGTACGTTGCCTGAAAAACAGGCCCAAGCAGACGTGGGGGCTCAGCACCCCCAAAACACTCATTGGGCTTTGCACATCAATACAACTGAAAAGCTTTGGAGTGTTTTTTAAAGTGTCGCTACTACCATTGTAGCATCATCCAGGAAAATCTAAAGTCTCTTTTCATTCTGCATATACATCTATATAGAGCATAACCCCAAACATTCCCACCCCTCATTTCAGCATTAAGACTCTCCCCATCACCTGAGCTCTTCACCGCTAAACCTTGCGATGCTCCTCACACACCACGGGTCCTGCTCAAGCCTCCCATCACACAATTTCTGACGTACTTGCAGATAAGTTCTCTTGGGGCCAGTACTCCATACACATGATGTGAAGGACAAAGACAGCACATCAGAAGGTAGCGCTCTCTGGGTTCAGCTTTAGACCTATTCAGCCCTCCCCGGGTCAGTTCTGGCTGGGAAGACAAGCAGCTTCTGGAACTTTACCCAACAGTTCCCTGTGTGCTTACACCTGCAGACGGCCAACAACAGAATTTGGAAGAGTGGGTTGCCACAGGACCATTACACCTTCACCAGTGAGCACAGAGAGCCCACAGAAAGCACGTGGGGATTGTTTGTGGGTGAAAGCTGGTGCACAGAGGACAAGGTGGCAGTAAAACCAGGGGAGTAAGGCACAGGGAAGCAGCACTGGGTGGAGAACAGATCAGCAAAGTGGCTTTCAAAAACAAGCAGAGTGTAAATGCTCTAAAGTTGTGGCAGGGGGTGCAGTAACAGGCAGGTGTTGTGATAAGAGAAAATAAACCCACCCATTTTATTTAAGGTTTGGTGTATCCAGCCTGACTAAATGGGAAAATGGGAAAGGAGATGAGAAAAAGTAAGGAGGAAAGAGGAGCAGAATTTCAGATAAGATGTAAACTGAGTCTAGCAGATTTTTTAATTCTTTTAACTTAACGTTCAGTCTGCTTTGACTCTAAATAACAGAGCTATTAATACACTTTGGAAACTCAGTACAGGAACTAGTCTATGGCTAACTTTGCAGCATGTAATCAGCTACAAGTACGATACTGCTTATCACCTTTACTTCGTCAGTAGCCATAAGCAGAAGTATTTATCTATTCCTTGAGAACCTCCCATATTACAACTTCTTAAAATATTGTCATAGCAGTGAATCAAATTGGTAGAACAACTTTACATTTGGCTCACCTTCTCAGACATCCAGATCCCAGATCTGCGTTAATATACATGGCAATTATGTTCTAACTAGAAATGCCATAGTATTTTACTTTATTTGTTACTACATAAATATGCAGATTTATGTGCATGGCTCATAAATAGTAAATATTACCATTATCTGTCACCACAAAAGCCTGGCTCATGAAGCACCATTTTCTTGACTTTCCCCTCATACACTGTGGCAAGAAGACAAAAATCAGAATTCTTTCTCTGAGAATTATTACGGCCTTTACAACATGACTGACACGTCAAAGTAAAAGAGAACCTTTGTCTAAAGAAACTTAAGGTGTAAATGTCAGCCCAACTCCATCCGGTAAAAGCAAACATCATTGTCATCATGATTAACAAGGAACTAACACACTGTTTCAAAAAAAGCATTTCTGGAAACAGAACAGGAAAATCCCACTGAGATGACAACCTAAAAAAGTTGTGCCTGTAGAATCCTGCTTGGACCTCGAGCAGCGACGGCAGAAACACAACAAAAACAGCAAGACATACTAAAGATAGGGGGGAAAAAACCCAAACACCAAAAAGCCAAGAGAAAAACCCACAAAAAACCCTGCAGAATAGTCAGCATCCCAGAAATAACAATCATTAATCCATGTTTACAAATATTTTCCCCTGCCTCATTGAAGAAAAAACACATTAAGAATTTAAATAACATAACTTAAGCAAAATATTCAGCATAGCCTGTGAAGCTGATTTAATTCACTATTTTGGCTGCATTTGGTACAACTGTGTCCTATGAAATGGTTTAAAGTAATGTGTTGTGTTATTTTATGTTGGAACTCTCTATAATATACAGTATTTTAGTAATTATTACTGTTTAGAAACTAAAGAGGTTCATATGGGCACTTAGGTCAACGAACAGTGCAGTTTGTATTAGCTTAAGTCCTAAAGCTACCCAGTATTTCTACCTATAACTAAAATCCACACCAGTTCAGCCTTTAGGGCTGGCATGGTTATACCAGCATAAAGAATTTTAAAGCTGATATTTCATTATATTTTAGCTGATAATTTGAGTTCTGTTGAAGCGGGCAGTTTTTGTCTTTCCCCTCATCTCAGGAGTTTGCTCCATCTATTTTGGCATTTCTCTAACCATTGAGTGACAAGGTTCAGTCCACTAAAGGGCAAAAACTAATACCAAAAGGGGAGAGGAAGAAAAGAAGGAACAAGTTACACTTTTTTGGTAGGGAGGCTGTCAATTTAGCAAGCTGAATCACCCAGGTGAACGGCAAGAACAAGACAGGCATCAGACCTGGCAGAAGATCACTTAACCAACAATGAGAGGAGCAGGACTAATCCCTTAAACATCAGCAAGCCTAAGAACAGGACAACTGTAAAGGGAAAGCACCTCCGGAAAGATTCCCACTACTTCTTGCAGTGCAAGACAGGCACTTAGAACACCTTGCTGTCCTTGACAGCCACATTAACGAAGGTGCAGGAGAGCGAAATAGGTTACATTGTTAATATCAACATATTTAAAGTGGTATGCCTGTTGTGTGCAGCTAAACCTTCCGTTGAAAATCGCATTTTGTTCAAGGAATCAGGCAGTTGTATGTGTTAGGAGACTTTAAAAATCCAGTTACAATTTTACAAGCATGAAGTATATTACTTCTGCTTTCCACTTACCAGTTCCTATAATCCCTGCAATTTCACTAGTACAAGATGGACAAACTGGTCATTTTTCAGCACCAATGAATCAGCATTTATGAAAATGTTTAAGTTTCAGATGACAGAAGTCTGTGTCGCTTTCATGTAAATAAATAATGAATCAAGTACTGCTTCACCAGATTAGTCTTCCTAAAGATCAGGCACATAATATCACATGTAGCAGGAGGAGCCACAAATGCTTTAGGTACTGATAACCTAACACAAGCTTCCAAATAGAATGTGCATATAAAATGGCAAGTCTTCCTCACTAACACTGAAGTATTTATGTACTGGAATTATTAAGAATGTCACACATTTCTTGGAGGTTTTAGCAACAACTTATTTCCAGTAATAATAAAATAAGTTTGACTATTATGTGTCCAGTACAAAGAAATTCACTAAGCTGGGAGGCAATGTTAGGGATTATCTTCTTAGCATCAAAAATAAAATCTGGAACAAAGCTGACATCCAAAATATTTGAATCTTGTAACTGTTTCATCTTCCTCACCGCTTGAAATGATTGCAAAATAAGGTTAGATTTTAACAAGTGTAAGATATTTTGACACTTCTAAAATTGCCAAATACAGGGGAAGAGTAAGAAAGTCAGTAAGTAACCTGGTAGCTCATATAAATCAAGCAGTTTAAAACATCATCTGTTCGTTCAGTGGAAGTTGTTGGTAGTGTCTCTGAACAATAGAACAGTAATAAAGAGGCATGCTGTTACCTGACAGAAAAAGGCAACTCGATGCACACGTACGTACTCGATAGGTTTACAACAATATGTTGAGATTTGTACTATAGATAACAGCAGCCCAAAGATCAGGGTTGTACTTCTGACAATTATTAACCCGTGAAAAATTTTTTAAAAAAAAACAACAGTCTGCAAAGCCTCAGATAAATTCCAGTGTCTTTGATTATTTCAATTTTTAAGTGACTCACACCTGACCTCGCAACAATACAGAGCTCATCTGTGCCCACAGTGCTGCTTGACAAGTTTAAAAAAACCCTGCCATTTAAAAACCTGCAAATTCATTTTTGCATTTCAAAAAGCAAGAAAAAGAATTCTTATTAAAAGGGGTGCAGGGACATAGGCCAAAACTGGCTGAGAAAGCGTATGGCTGTAGGATCCCTTGCCCTGCAGGCTGTCACCCTTCACCTGAAAGGTGCAGAGGAAGCCCTTTGGCTACTGCCTCATCTCTGCAGAGCTGAAGATCTTGTATAGCAATTCGACATTTACATCATTTTTTCTGTTTCCTTCCCCTTGCATACTTGGTCATCACATCTGGGTGAACTTATTCTTCTCCCTGAAACATGGTTTTAGCAGGGCAGAGCAGATGTCTGCAAAAGAGAAAAACCTCCGCACTGAGTAGCGGTTGCCTAGACACAACCCTCCTAAATGGCAGAAGTCTAGACACAAGTTTTTCCAGCACAGAAAATTAATGCCTATTGTTGTTTCAAGAGCTAATCCTATGACAAGTTCATCAAATTCTACATTGATTGAGTTCTACCAACATAGACGTAAGTAAAATTTACTGACAAGACAGATCAAAAAAAATTACAAAGTAGGGGACTGGACTGGCAAGCATAACATAAGATTATTATTTATTATAAAATGAACCAGAGCATAACATTTTTTACGTCCCTAAAACATTTTTATAAACTTGAAGCATTTCAAGAGCTTCTTAGTATAACATTGTTGGTTACTTAGGATTCCAGCAGGTGCTAAATATTAAGTGAAGCTGAAATTACTTTGACTAACAAGATCAAAGGATTTCCAATGAGGGAACCGTCACAAAACAGGCTGGAGGGCTTCTAGATTTTTCCAGGGCTAATCAGTATCCTAATCCAAAATCCTGAAGTGCGTACAGCCTTAATTTCACTCTACAGCGTATACCCTGAAAAGTTCTGAAATCGCGGATAGAAATTGCTATGGTCACAAAAGGATCTCAAAGGTGCTGGAGAAGAGTCCTAGAAGCCACTGAATCCACAAGTCTTGGATCCTCAGAAACCATCAGGTTTTGCTTCCAGCGTGGTACCTGACTGAGGGAAGGTTAGGGTTTATAATGCTGTGCTAGTACACCAAGCACAATGTATTTTCTTCCCAGTAAATCTGTCTGGAAGCTTACCAACCAGCTGTAAGTGTACTAAGTGGCTGGATAGCTACTCCCAACACAGGAAGAAAAACTCTGTACCTTTCTTTAGCTATGGAGGAATGTGTTGTATACGTTGTTCCAAATCACCTTGAAAAAAGCTGTGATTTAGAGAATTCCCTGATTTAAAAACAGAGGAAGCTGCCATGAACTTATAAAGGAAGAGTGTGAAGGGGCGTATTCTTTCAGATCAGCAAAAAATGCAAGCTTTCCATCAGCTCATACTTGCAAAATCTGGAATTAGAAGTGAAATGTGGAATCTCTTTCCTTACAACAACCTATTCAGAAGACCTATGTAAAGCTTACAGATCATAACCTATACAAACCCAACCATCTACATTCCTGTGAAAAAACCAAACATTAATACTTTAACATGTTTGCTTTGAAAAGGGAACTACTTTAACCATTTCCAGGTATTTGGAAGAGAACTGCAAATAAATGTCAATATTAATATTCATGTTAGTAGGAATATTTGTATTCTATAGACTTAAATTTTACTGAGTAACTCCAGTCACTTGCTAGTGATACTGGGTGGTGATTTGGTAATTCTTTCATTGCTACAGCTGAGAACACAACCCTTGGTGGACCAAAACGTGCTGCACACTTACTCAAACAAGGTATCCCACCTGGAAGAAAAAAAAAAGCTATTTACAGTTCATCCACAGCAGTGCAGAAGTGCTTGGTGTTACCATTCTCATTCTCCTTCTGTAATTAAGAGCCATTCCTTCAAAGTACATCCACCTCTGTGTAACAAGATGTCACCACAAATGCCTTCGTTTTTAAGGACTATCATGAGTGAAGAACCACCTATGAGAAAAAGGTCATCTACTACTAACCATATATTCTAAAGTAACTGCACTCCAAAGAAGATGAGGTCTAGCGACATGTAACAGAGAAATTTGAAAATAACCACTTTCTAAAAACCAAAGTGGACTTAGATTGCAGCAAGAGATTTAGGTCAGGGTGCTGTTTTTTTTCCTAAGGTCTAGAAGTAAGCATAGTAAAGCAGTAATGCAGACTGACTAGAGAAGTTGGCAATTTCTGTCTGCAGAGTTTAAAGAACAGGTTAGACATACCTCTGATCAAAATGATTAAGGCTTACCAGAATTTGCTTGAGAACTGGGAAATAAAGGTGACCTCTGGTCTATATTCTGTAAACATCAACAGAAAAATACCCATTTCTCAAAAGAGAGGGAAAAAGAAAAAGCCCCAACACTGAAACCCAACCAGTGTTCAGAAAATGACCCAAACTACATTCAAGTCAATACCTGAAGGTTAATGTTCAGACAACAAAGCACAGCATGCTGAAGAGAGTATTTTGTTGGCACAGCACTGTGGCTATTTACTAGCTGAGGACTGTCAATGTTTTAAAGCAGTAGCAAGGCTGGTGTCCCACCACATGCAGCAAATCACCGGTGCTTGTCAAGTGCAGCTGCCAAGAAACCTCTCTTGCTTCAGAAAAGAACAGACTACTCCAGCATGACTTTGGCTGCACAACTGAAATCTTCAAAAGGATGCTTATGCTGCAAGAGTTAAGTCCAGAGCATTAAGGAACAAAAGGGAACAGGGTCAATCCAAAGGATACTGGAGCACTGTTCATGGAATACAGATGGTCAGAAATTTTACAGCAGACTTTTTTTTCCCATCAAACGCCAGTTCCAACATGTGTCACTTGACTCCTCTAACAAATCTCTTACTAGATCCTGCTAGCTCACTTTATCTGGCTCTTTGGCAAGGCATCAGTGTCAATCATCCTAAACTACCCTGACACGTAGCCTATCCTAGGGCTAGAGGCTTCAGACTTTCAGTCTCACTGGCTTCTAGGGATGATCAGTACTCATCCCGGGAACACTAGCTCCCACAGCAGTCTGTATGCAATTGCTAAGTTCTGACACTTCCACACTGTTGAGCGGAAGTAAAAATACCTCACATTTACCTCACTGCACTGGTTTTGACCAGACTTGTTTGTAAAATAACCCCCCATCAACACAACCAATAACTCTCCCCTTACTAACAATTTTTAAGGGCTATTTATGCATGAAAACAACTTACACAAACCTACTGAAATGGCCTCAACACTTCTCTGCCCAATACTGCTCCTGCTGCAAAACATCCCTCCAGTTTCTCATGTACTCCACCCAGTACTCCACATCCCATCACATTTGCTACCTCAAAGGCTGCTGCCTGTTCGGGAAAGACAGAACTACGTGCACCCCTGTTCGACAGCTCCTGCGAAGACAAAGGAGGCAGCAGCAGATTTTTTCCTTCCCTTTCCCATAGCACTGAAAGAATGGACTTTGACCTCACAAACCAACTAATCACGAGCATAGAAATAGTAACACCTTGGTACAGGAGACCTCCATCCCCTCTGTCTGACAGGAAAGCAGCCAAAGAGCGCAGGAGTGACAGGGAGGAGACAAGGGTTATCTAGGGAACAGGACATTCACATGGGAGACAGTGCAATTATGCATGTCTCACTTCCTTATGAAAGTGGGCTAAAACTCATAAAACATGCAGAACTCTTCAGTAATAGGAATGCTATTTTGAACTATGGGTGGGTTTGGGGGGATTTTATATATATATATATATATTTAAGCCAACCTGCATTTAATTGAAATCTTCTCCTGTCCTTTGCTTTTCCTTTGCTGCCTGTGTGCAGAGCTAATCAAAAAAGAACACCAATTTTATTAAACTTACATGTTGTAAACGACTGGGGGGGGGGGAGGGGGGGAGACAGGGACAGACGACACACCAAAGCAACATAATCCTATTCCAAATTCCCTTGGTTGATCAGGGGAAAGTTCAGTAAACTCAGACCATTACAAAGGTGTATCATGCAGTAAAAATGACATTTTTTAAGGTGAAGCAGGAACTCACCTATCTCCTTTTGTTAACGACCCTGAAGAGATCTCACACACACACACACGTGTGTGTAGATGCACGGCAGAGATTTTCAAAGCTGAAGAGACTCAGATTAGGCAATTCTAAATGAATTCTTACATTAAAAGAAAAAAACAAGTTAAATCAATTCTATAAAGCTTCATTACCGTGCCATATAATTCCTCAGCAATGCAGGAATCTTATCACTGCTTGTAGCAAACTAATTGTGGACTAACAAAATAATTTTGTAATAGATTATCATTGCCTAAATTAAGATTACTGCAGTCCACTGATTCACTTTACCAAGGCCCATTAAGTAGAAAATCGCATGCCAAATCCCACTGTTCCAGGAAAAATCAGTCTCTCTCCTTTTCCATTGTGTGGATGCACTAGCAGGCTGCAGCTACTCCCCAGGAGACCAGAAAGGTAAGGAATATTGCGGGTTTTGCATGACCAAGACCTGAAAAATCCCATCTTCAGACACAATCTTGCCCACATTCACAACTTATATATAGCCCTTTCTACACAGACCATGATTACAGGAGATGGGACATTTTACCAAATTAGTTACAAGAAAATTTGTTCACCTCAGCAAAGCTCTGAACTTTCGGTTGTCTCAGTCTCTGGAATGGGATGAGGTGTAACAGATCCAGACCAGCCTCATCCCTACCTAACACGATCAAATCCTTTCAGGAAGCCTTGCTCACCGTAAAACATTTAATATTGCAAAAAACATTTCTTGAGATGGACTAATGGATTTATATATGTGTTTCCAGAAAAAGACATTTTCTAGTGTTTCAACAGAACTACTTATTATCTAAATATAGAATTGACAAATTAGCTGGAGTAAACTGATATATGAATTGCCATGCCTTAAATACTGCAGATAAAGGTCCAGTTGGTGCTGTCATGCTCTAACACACTATAATAAACATAAGGAAACTTACAATAAATCAAAGGGATTTTTTTGTAAGATGGATTATAAAACTGAAAATTAACGTTAAATATTAAAGACAGCCATCTACAAATAGCCACATGAGCTGTTACTCCTGCAGGGCAAAGGTTAAATCACAATATACAGACATACCTCTAAGTGCATTCATGTAACTTTGAAGTTTTGTCACAATTTTTAGACAGAACGCTATCAGGTTTTGTTTTCCTTTATCTACATACTGCATTTGCCAGTGGACATTATATGATCAAAGAATCATTTTTGGACTTCTCCAACCAATTTCATTGCTCCATTAGAGAAAAATCTAACAATACACAAAGGAAAAAAAAAAATCAGCAACTGCCTTCCATAAAAAATATTAGAATTATTTTAAAAATCTGAAATTGAGTTCAGAGTATCAGCATGCCTATGGTAAGGTTTCACCAACAATCTAAAAACCTCATGTTCTATCGAGTGTGTAAGAAGTTATTCATAATCCTTATTTTTAGTAAAATTTTAATAAAAATCATGCTTTGCATTTTCACATTCTGAAGAGCTAAAGATACAGAAACTTATTTACATTTTATAACAATAAAAATGTACAAATTACTATACAAAATGCAGTATCACCTCAAGAAAACCAAGCTTTTGAAAGTTCAAGCAGTTAGGACATTAGATCTATATTTTTTGAAGAGACACCACTTTAAAGACTAAGTATCAACAACTTCACAGTGATTTTCTTCACTAAGTTAATAAAAAAACCCGCTTTCATGACAATTATTACTATCATTACTTTTCATTTTGGCTGATACAAATATAACCTCATAATAAAAATTACTGAATTTATAACAAATCAAACTCACTATATATTCTATCTCTTGAGGTTTTTGCCACAAAACTTTTCAAAATGAAAAAAGTAGTACAAAACCTTCTTTTTAAGGAAATAAGCTTGGCAAGAGATGAGTAAGTTACAGTTTTACAAAAACCCTGTATTTGTAAACACTCAAGCACTGCAGATATTTAAAGTTATTTCAAAATTATACATGACAATTACTGTATGCTGACACAGATGTGTTAAGAGTGGAAACTGTTCAGCATAAGCTGAACCCATGGTATGATAAATTTCAATTCATATCTTAATTTGAAATATGCAAACACATTCTGATATGCAAAAGAAAATCTCACACATTCTTACTTTTAAAAATATGGGACCTCAACACTATATGGATAAAAAAAGCTTAGGAGACCAGCTCAGTCAGGCCCTTAACTACTGTTCAAGTCAATTGGGAGATGGTCACCGCAATGTGTTTGGGTGCCCGAGTTGTAAAAAGATGTTGATTCACAAGTTTCATGTATGGATGAATGTGATTCCACTAGCATTTCAGATTGGGTGATCACTGTGATGTCTGGACTATAACTTAAATCATATCTCGGGTGTATTTCTGATAACATGGGTAAGAACCAAACACATTTTATTTAATGTAGTGAAGACTAATGCAAGCTCCCTACATTATACCATGACCTTTAAAAAGCTGATAGCAATTTATTGATTTGAAAGCCAACCCACAGAACAGACATCAGATCACAAAGTAATCTGACATCAATAAATCTACAGTAGTTGTAGTGAAAAAGTGACAGAAAAATGCTTGGAATTGAACGCTGACAGCTTTTACCAACATAATGCTTCAGGATCATACAGTTACTCTTCAAAGGGACTGTGTAAAAAGTTTTAATCCTACTTCTAATTGAGGGGAAAAAACCCACAACAATCAGTTCAAAGTAATATGAAGAAACACTATTAAAGTGCCCAAACTGTTTTTACATTCACTTAAGCCCACGTCTCTGAAAAGGTGAAATATCCTAGTCTGGAATATGTATGGTCCACTAAACTAATGTTAAAAACTTCATTACTTTAACCCACGAGTATACTGTACGATTAGTAGAAAAATCTTTAGCAGACACAAAAAAAATGAAAGATGAAACTGCAGCAAGAGAGCATGGCAAACCTGAGAGATCTATTAGTGCATAAATCTGCTTAAAAAACTAAAAAGATAGAAAGAGAGAGCTAACGAAACTACAGTAAAAGTTATGTCTTTAAAGCAGTAAGTTGTAACAGGGTGGGAAATGTTTAATATGCACATATGCCTGCAAAGGGGTCACTATCTTTCTGAAAATAAAGAGCTGGTATTTTTCACAGCATCAGATTTATGGTAAAAAGTCATAAATTGTATTTTTTAGTATTATGCTTTTCCCACCCTGGCAGAGAATAAACATGAATTTAGAAGCACAGTAGAAGTGAAAAACAAAGAAGAGGAGAGAGAGAAAGCAGCAGAGAAAGACAGAAAAGGTGATTACAGAGCTACAGAAGTGTTTATTGAGCATGCTACAGAGGTAAGCAGAGTACACACAAAATGAAATTAAACCACCGTCAAACCTCCCAACTTTGTTAGAAAATTAATTTTTAATTGTGCCACTTTCAAACTATACTGAATTTTACAATTCTAAAGATGTAAAAACTCAACTAATAGAAAATATACATGACCATTTTTTTCTACATAGATAACAGAATCTATGAATATTGAAACTAAGTACATCAATTTCAAAAAGTATTGGTCATTTAAACAGAATCAAGGTAACAGTTCAGACTGACAGAGAACTGCTTTCAAATTAACTGATCTGTAGATTCTGAGCCATGTTTATAATAAAGTCAGATCAATTTCTAAATACAAAATATTTTGAAGAGATATATTAAAACTGAATATTACAATGCAAGGTAAATTAAGACTAAAGGCACATAAACTTTGGTCCCACCTGGTTGTCAGTTTTAGAAAACTGTCACAAAATTGCCTGCAAGCATTTGCAGCAAACTTTCTTCACCACTGAAAAATACATGCACCATTTCCTGAACTAGCTTGACCAGTCTGTACATGCTCAGAAATCCACAACCATATTCCATATCTTAATTACAAACTAAAGATGGCAATATATATTGAAATGCACATAAGTCATGTCAACTTCGAAAACATCTACGAAAAATATTCAGCCACAAACAAGACATTACTTAGTGCTGACATTTATATGATACATCCCACAAGAGTGTGTACAAAAAGGTTAAGATTCCACAATGCTTTTCACGTAGGGCCCAAAGTCACAGAAGTCACTTTTTGTCCTTTAAGAAATTAATATTCTGTACCTTGTTAATTTTAACTAATGCCTACATTCATAACTGAATCTAGACCAGAACGATGAAATACAAAAGGCCTTTTTAAAAAAAGGAGCACAAAGCAAATGGTAGCAGAAATCAAGTGTCATTTTACTCTTTCAGTGTAATGCATCTTATCCAATTAAAAAGAAAATTAAGTGACAAGCCAGCAGATAAAAAAAAAAATATCTACCAAGCAGGAGAAACAAAAGCTTAACCTTTTTACACACCCCTGCCTAAACATATTTAAATTATCATGTAACAATGTGCCCCAGACAACCAAATTTGCTTTTTACTAGTTATGCAATTCCAGCAGTACTAGTTTTCCTTTTTAAGGCACGTATGTCAACTAAGTTGAAAAATTGTGGTATTAACTTGAAATCTTTTAAACAAAATGATGGTTTATCTAAACAACAGTTGAACAACAGCAGTTAATATCACTGCTTTTTAAAGTTTTTTTATTTTTTATTTTTTAAAACAACCAAGGAATGATAACAGCATGAAAAAATAAAAAATAAAAAAAACAGAAGACAAACTCTGGTCCCCACTTTCCTGAACAGTCAATAGGTGACAACACCAAACAATGCAATACACCCTCATTTTCAAACTGCCTTTTTAAATGGTTGACTTAGAGAAAGAAACTCTCAGATGGTGATTTTCTCCCAGATTGTAATTGTGAAGGTCAATCAAAGCCTGAATAGCTTCTTCTACTGTTGACATCTGAAGAAGCGCCATCTTGTGATCTCTTCTGAAACAAAATAATGGCATTAGGAACTAGAACACTAAAAGGGTTGTTCTTAATGTTCGCTACCCTCTGCGCACTTTTCGTTAAGACATGCTGCAAAAATGCATTTAGGCAGTCTTTCGTTAGAGCTACGTACAGAAAAGTTACTTACTGAAAAAATTTAAATGCTTTCACAGTGCCTCCAGTGTTGGCAAACAATGTGCGTAGATCCTCTTCTGCTACTGATGGGCTACAGACAGAAAGAAAATAAGCATAGCAAGAAATTATTACTCAGTTTGGTGTGCTGTGATTCACATTAATACTACTGGCTTACTGAGAGCCAACACTTACGGAATATTGGACAGATGAAGTGTTGCAGAAGGAGGGAATATATTTTGAAAGTTTTTTGAACCAGGCTTCTTGAAGCGATGCAGAGGTGAATTACCAAAATCTTTAGTCAGCCCTTGGTCATCAAGTCCCTCTCGAGGTAGTTGCACTGTCTGATGTTTAGACAGGGTAACCCGAATAATTTTTCCATACATTTTTTGTCCATTAAGATGGCTCATGGCTGAAAAAGACAAGCAGTTTACTCAATTCACTGTTACTTTTCAATACATTGTGGTACATCACCAAGAGAACAAGAAAAACACCCGAGCAAATCAAAGGGTCAATGTGCTAAAAGACTGGAATCAAGAACTAGGCCTGCAGAACGTGCATCAGTATTTAATTTTATTTAAAGACCATCATATGTGATTCAGCTGTTGAATTCATTTACGATATTGTGCAGGCCTTCTAGAGCAAAAGTGCACACAGTAAGATTTTGGATCTTGTGGGTAACCAGGATACAAGACACTGACAAATGTAAACATGCTTAGTTCACCTGATTTTACACAGTGTAATTTCAAGTACTTAGACTAATGGGAATATAAACAGAAAACTAATCTTACCCAGCTGTGACTGGTTTCCATCAGCCATCTGTATAAGAGCACTATCTTTCTTATTGTATAAAATCTTCACGCGCTGCACATCACCATAAACACCTTTTCAAAGTCAAAGGTAACCCAAAAGAAAAAGTTCATTTAAAGCCAGTCACCTAAGTAATATATATTGACATATCAATGGAACATTCAGACAGCAACAAGATCACTCACTCAAACTCAACACTCTCCCAAATGAATAAAGAAGATAAAGATTTTGAATAGTGAATTTTGAAAAGAATAATTTCTGATAAACCCTCAAAGCTATGTGAATGATATTAAATTAAAGACCATGCAAAATATATTAGCATGCATTAACAGAAAATCTGTGTCTATGGAGAGTTTTAAACAGCAAAAGAAAAATAGCAAAAGATTTACTATTCAACTTTAAGCCAAAGTGCTAGCTACAAATAAGAATTAAGGTGAAACAAAAAAAAAAAACAAACAAACAAACAAAAAAAACCAACCAAAATCAAATCAATAATAAAAGTATAGTGCTAACAATAACATACCGAAGAGGGTAAACAGACTTTGGGGCGTAACCATCTTTAGAAGGAGAGAAGAGCAAGCAGCGTAAGACAAGAAGAGAGAAGAGTCGAGGAAGAGCGGAGATGAACAGATCATCCATAACGAAGGGTGGTTCCCGCAGAATGGTGAGGTGGTCATGGATCATGGTTTCAAGGCGGTTAATTGGGGCAAGTTGGTCCGAGGAACATTTTGTTCAAGCACAGAAGCATGAACATAGGGAATGAAGACAGGGAACGTAGACAAAGACAAGGAGAAGGGCAAGACAGGGAAGGGCATGGGAATTTGGGTAAAGACAAGGAAAGGGAAGTTGAGCACAAAGGGAAAAGGATGAAATGGGGAAGGGAATACAGCAATGCAGAAGAAAAAAATAAGGAAGTGGGGAACAAAAAAAAAATAAAATATAGGTCAGTACATAAGAAATGCAGGAATTTGGTCAGAAAATGGTTGGTTTATGTACTGTACAAGAAAAACTGAGTAAAATGTAGTCACCCAAGACAAATATGGGTAAAGTACATTCATATCAAGAGTAAACTACAGCATTTCATCTCAACATGAAAATAAATTAACAAAAAGCATGCAATAGAAATTTTAAAATTTGAACTTTAACTGCGTAAGCATGGCTGGTTATGAAATGCAGGCAAAAAATCTTTCAAAATGGCACTCTGATCGAAAACATTTTAACATGCAAGACTGTGGATGACAAAATAGTACCAGATGATAAAAAAAAGCTTAATGATTTACAGTGACAGAGGCCAGTTAAAAATGGAACAGCTAGACTGATACAAACTTCCCACATTTCATACCAGCTTTCACAGCCATCAAAATAAATGTAAAGGACAGTAAAAATGCAAAACTAAATAAACCCTTTTTAGATTTCAGAGTTAGCAAGAAAGATACAGTTAAAATGAAAATGCTTTGCCACCATTTTTTAATTATTATTTTTTAAAGACAAATGAGAAACTGCAAAGAAAAAAATTACTAAGAGAGACTGGAAGAGTGCCTCGTCAAGATCTTTGGGAGAACCTTCAAAGAAAAATGTGTTAGACTAGTTCACATAAATTAAGACCTTAAAAATGTGAGATACAAGCATGAAATGAAACAGCAAACAATTAGAAGAAACAAAACAGAAATTCTAGTTTACGTGATTATAATTGCAAAAGAAAGCATAGCTGCTATTTTGTAAAAATAAAGCTTTCAATTCAAATGTCAAACATGCAGTAGTTACCACATTTTTTCTTAGCAAAACTAGGTAGCCGACTATCAAAGGACATTTTAAGTTGTTAGCTACCTGGGAAAACAAAAGTATTTAATAATAATGGCTTTAAAATTAACTTTGGGGGATTATTAAAAAAAAAAAAACCAGCAAAAATACTTTGAGCTTAAAATCCAAATGTAAGAGGCCAAATACAACGAAATTATAAAATACTGACAAATGAAGTGTGACTAAAGAGGAAAAACAAAAGCAAAATTGTTTCACTGACCTCTTCATTTAAATTGCTAACCAGGAGCACTGTATTGCCACCAGCTGAAACTCCAGGCATTCCCACACGGCCAGCAGCAGCAGCTGCAGCTGCAGCAGCAGCATTTGGAATAGCCAAAGGACTCAGAGCTCCTGGAACAGCTGCAACAGGAAGCCCTAATTTTAAAATAAAGCATATTTTACGAAATACACACAAGTCATTTAAAAAAAAAAAGTTCCTATATATCAGTACAAGTGTTGCATACAACACTACAAAGCAGACCATTCCACTGTTAAAAGTCATGCAAAGGGTTGTGAAATTAACATGAAGAAATGTGAAAAGGTTTTGTTTGATTCAAATTATTAAGTCTTCAAAGAAATGATGAGGTATAAAAAGTACTTTCTTTTCAAATAAGCAGTCTTGTACACCAGAACTGCTTCCACTGTACTCCAAAATGCTTAAAGTGTCTAGTTTATTAAAATGGTCTAAAGTAAATGTTGATCAGTAAGAATAAACTAATTGTGCTCTGCGCATCATTACATCCTTATTTTCCATCACCCTTTGAGATGCATTCCTTACTTCAATGCGGTGCTTCAGACTAAATATACATACTGCAGTTGGTCATGTGAAAAGGCCTATGGATCTCTCAGAGTCTCAACATAAATGAGGGGAGGAGGCAACCTTCAAGATTCAGGACAGCACCACTGACTATGCTCAATGACTTTTGTAATCCAATTCCATGAAGCAGCATGTTACCATTAGCTAAACCTTCAGCTGTGCTTTAACTTTTCTTCTTCCAAGGAAATTCAGATCCTGTAGAGACCTGCTGGTTTTGCCTGGTCAGGTCACTGGGGTGTTAGGCAAGCATGCTACCCCCAGGATCTGTGAAAAGTTCTTGTGATCATATGCACGATACATAGTGTATATAGGAACAGCTTTCTCGTATTTGATCAACATTTTATTTGAACATTTTAAAGAGTCCAGTAAAACCACACTGACAAAGAAAAATGTGTGAAAAACAATAAAGAAATATAACTTCAGTACTTTATTTTCTTTAACTGCAACTGGGTTCTCAGATTTCAGTATTTTGGCAAATTTTCTAATGTTTAGATGATCATACTAAACTAATCCACCTTTTGAGCAATCTTCCAGTATGCCAGGCAGACAGTCTAAATATAACCTTTACACTAAGTACTTAAGGCTACTTTCCTTCCTATGTTAAGTTTTATTTTAAAGGAAGTAACAAGAGAAAAGAAATTCTTCAGTTTCAGCCAATGCCCAAACGCTAAGCAGATAATAATACATTCAACCATTAATTTAAAAACATAATAATCCAAGACTTAGTATCCAAAGAGAACAGAAGGGGGAAGTAAGTAAGGTTACAATGTTGGGGTTTTTTTAATTTCCCGGGGGAGGGGGGAGGAGCAGGGAAGCGGGCACAGAAGACAGAGAGACAGATTTTGTTGGGCTGGCCAAACGACCCCTCAAACTGGACGGGATATCCATCACTACTTTGCAATAGTGCTTAACAGTATTACTGATCAAGCACTGAAAAATATTTTCTAGTCATTTCCTGTCAAAGCACATAGAGAAGAAAAAACAGTAAGTGTTCTAAGAAAGGAAATTAAAGATAAGGAACACTGTCTGATAAAGTTTAAAAGATTAAAAATGTTAGTATTCAGGGATCAAACCAGAAGAATAGAAAGTTCTGAGTAATGACAATTCTAGCCATCTCTCATGCCACAAGATAAAGGGCAAATCTACGCGCATCAAAAAGTATGATCTTTTATTGCATTATATGTGCTATTTGTGGGACTGTAATACATAAAAAGAAGGGAAAACCCAAACTTGCTTTTCTCCTTTCCACCCTGCAAAAACACTTAATAGATTTGAGACTGTATTAGATAGTCTGTGGGAACTGCCAGTTACATTAAATAGGCAATGAAGTGACATATAATATGCTTCATCATGTAAGCGAAGCACTAGCTACCTGGCAGTTAGGAAAGCACTCCTCCCAGGTATGCGACTGTATGAGCATACGTTATGAGGGCTGTGCTAGGTCTTCTACCAGAGAACACAGAAGTAACACTAGCTGTCAGACAAGGCACATGAAATTAGATGGACCATTGCTAGTCCAAGCACAGCAAATTTGTTTCTCAAAATCCATTTTGTGAGGAAGTGTAATATTCTATACTTACGTATATTAATAGCAAGACCAAAATCCCACATAAATATGATGCATGTTTTTGCTGAAGAGTATAGCTTTAGTTTCAAGAAAAAACAATTAATAAAGGATGCTGTTAAAGTAAGTACCCCTGTGGAAGAAGGAAGTTTATTCCCAAAATCAGACTGTAACACACAGGGAAACCTGTGAACAATAAATTAAACTCCTCAAACAACTTTAAAAGAATCCAGTTCTGTTCTAAAAATTAAGTCTTGGAAATGTACTTCTGAGTGCTTTGTATTACACAGCTGAACATCACGTTTATTTACACTCGGGTACTGCAGAGGTCATACAGACAGAAATGTGAAGCATGACAGTAAAGTCTGACAGACGTCCACCTGAAGGGAAACACTTACTTTATACTGGTCAACAGCAATCATTTGGGTATTAGGAAAATGCCAAGATACCAGGGCATTTCAAATCATCTAGTGTGCCTAGGCACCTCTCCCTAACCTTAGAAGCTTTAAGCCAATCCAGCATTTTTAAGAATAAAGGAACCTAAAAATGCTTAGTGAAGTTTTTATGGCACTTTCAAAAGGTGAACAGAGCATAGCTGAGTAATTCATACTTTAAAAGGCAAAATTCTTCACAGCATCAGACTCCATACAGGACATTCTTTTATTTAACCTCTTGAAGAGGTTAAAAACAAAGATTAATTCAATACCATTCATACCAAAATATTTTCAGTTATTATCCCTTGAGATAGATTAATTTAATAAGAACCTTAAGAAGGGGCATTAGTGGAAAGTGCCTGTAAAGAAAGCCAGCAATGACAGCAAGGGATAAAGCTGTTGTGGATAACCACAGCAACATATTTCCAGCTGAAATATTAAACAAACATACTGGTGTTAAAGGATTATTATGTATTGGTATTTGCAATTATAAGTAGTCCTTAGTTAAAATCATGTGTTTGTTGCGGTTCCATGTAATACAGTTGCTGTTTATTCAAAGGTGCTTTTTTCGCTAAGATCTCCTGTAACTTGGGGTTAGGGGGTAGAGAATGTGTTTATCTTTTCATATGTGAGATGAAAAAAAGGAAAAAAAAATATCAACCATCTGCTTCTGATAATTCATTTGAAACCAGCCCATTCTGTCCATTAGTGATTTTCTCCTTCTTTCAAAAGATAACAAGACTCATTGAAAAGATGTCCAATTTACAGTCTCAAAGATTTCTGACACCTTATTTCATCACAGCTGAGGGTGTAGTAGACGAATGAGTAATGATGCATGCAGGCTATGATCATCTATTTGATTGATACATTTCTAACCAATTACATAGCATGCAAAGACCTCATTTCTTGAAAAGGTCAGACAAATTACAAATCCACAGAAAAAAAAATTCTGTTTCTGTAGATCTCTACTGCACTATGACTTGCCATTCTGATATAAGCAAATAAAAAAAATAAGAACAACTTGTATTATGATTATTAGTTATCATGCAACATGCTGCTTCAATATTTGAGGACCTATCTCAAACTCTTTAGGAATGTTAGCTGCTTTTTCAGCATGATCAACCAGCATTAGAAAGCTTTGTCACTAGCTTTGTTTCAGCTTCCAACAATTACAGATAACAGTTTTTTGCTTTTTCCAGATATTAATGAACACATACAAATATCACACACCTTTTTCCTAGCCTTTTTAGGTCTTTTTACTTAATAAAGTTTAAACACAGCATGTCACCTTATTTATTCCCCCTCAGTGTATCTTTTTGTATGACCTCTGACATGCAAATTAGCAATGCCATTTTAATAAGAGGCAAATTAAAGCTACACTAAAAATATATGATGAACTTACGTGTGAAAACCATAGGCAGTAGTAGTCATCTTAATGATGACTTAATTAATACATCTTAATGCATGTATTCATAACTGCGACTGAGAACCAGATTTAGTCCCTAGTCCTGTTATGAACCCTTTTTGTGGCTTTACGTCAAGTAACCACCATCTCTCTTTTTCTACTTGTTACTGGCCTACTTCCTATACTCCGCCTGAATGGGTTTTGGGAAAAATAGCAGGTTCTTTAAAAATCTCTGCCTAACAGCTTATAAAGCTGCAAGTGTTACTACACTACATCATAAAGTTATGTTTACTGAGGAGAAGGGTTAATTCCATCCAGAAGGAAATAGAGATATGTAACAGTTTAGTATTAATGCAGGTTTAAACACCAAGACTAGTAAGACTCACATCTTGTCACTAAAATTCAGCTCATTAAATTGTTAAACCTAAACCGCACTTCTGACATATGAATTAGTGTACTGTTCAAAAGCCAACATCAAAAGAGCACCCAAGTTGTACAACTATCCAGCATGTAACAGCATAACATAAGCAAAAGTCAGAACTGAGTCCTTGCCACAGTTTCTGTTAGTAATCTCATTAGATACATACAAGAGAACAGCCACAGCACGAATTTTAATAATGCCACAGGGTCAACTTATGGTACTCTTTTTGAGCTTCCAAAAGAACCTGAAGAGCATGACATTAAGCTCAAAATGGAGCTCCACTCCTTCATGGAGAAACATGCCCTTTGGGAACCATCTGTGAATAGGGCATGGCAGACACTCTGAAGATATCTTTATCAACATTACAGAAATAAGAATTCTGAAGCATATAAAAAGAAATAAAATATAAGATAAAAGGAAGAAGCAGGAGGAAGGTCACTGCTATCATTCTGCCATATTTCACACATCACGGTTTGCAAACCTCCATCTTGTAACTCTGAACTTTCAAGCGTTCTCACTCTTCTGAGTATCTGAGTAAAAACACAGCTATAAATTGCACATGCAAGCATCCACTTAGGCTCTTCTGCTTTTTCTATCCTTTGTCCTTTCTTGTTTACATAATTTCTGCCTTTACATTACATTTTCTGCCTTTTTGCACAGAATATAGCCCCAAATGGGAACCCTGATCTTCCATATTCAAAATGCACCATTTCCATTTTGACAACTATCCAAACAGCTACAGCACCAACAGTACTATGCAGCCTTCTTGGTTTTTTTCACCTGTAGAGCTCAAATTCTGTAAAAGCAAACAAAGGCATCTAGAAAAAAAATAATCAAAACCCAAGCAACAATAACAAAAACAAAACAAAAAAAATACCATTGTATAATCAATCCCATTTGACAAATGATGCAGTTACAATATATCAAGCTCACCCAACTGGCCACAAGCAGAGTTAAAAAATATGTACCGGGCTCCTTTAAGTATCTTTCCAACAATGAACACTTCTACAGAGGAAAAAACTAACCCTGATACATAATCCCCACTACTCATCAAAATAAACATGACTGACTTCACTGATCTTCTGAAAATGTTTCACAGCTGCAATGGAAGTTACTCATATAGTGTACCTTTTATCTTTCTGCTGCTTGGAAAAAAC
Source organism: Falco punctatus (assembly GCF_963210335.1). Classification (NCBI taxonomy): domain Eukaryota; kingdom Metazoa; phylum Chordata; class Aves; order Falconiformes; family Falconidae; genus Falco; species Falco punctatus. Next base: position 20,570,317 of record NC_137591.1, on the reverse strand, counting down.
AGTGCATTTAAAGAGGTCCATCCAGATAGCGAGAATTAAAATATTTAGTTAGCTAGTATGACTGACATCTTCATAATTTTACTAGAAAACCCCTTTAATATAGGCAAAAGAATGAGTATGATTAAAATCAAAAGGCTACAAAACTTACATAGCTTAGTACACAAGAATTACAAAAGCATCTAAGTGATTTTCAACCCTAAAGCACTAGAACATACAGTCCACTAAAGCTAACGTCACTTGGATAACTACAACAAGAAGAGTATCCCCAGTTATTAAATATATTCAATGTGATGCAATGATCCAAGCATCCTCAGAGTATGATCCCACTATGCCAAGCAAATTAAATCTACTAATTGCATGCATGCCATCATCAGCCTTACATACAAAAAAAGTATGTTAGTAAGCCTGAGACTGGAAAACAACTTCTCAGGAGTCAGGATAATGTCACAGTTACACAAGAAAATGCTGCATTTGGCACTGTTTTATATATCATGAATCTTTAACCTTCTCCTCTCCCAAATCCCTGCCTTACAACACCTAATATGATGGGACTCACATTAATAAGCAGCTTCTTCACTTTCTTTTTGCCTCCTTAATACTCATACTGCAGCCCCATGTCTACATTCTAGCCATTAGATGCTAACAAAAGAATTACTAAATGCCTCAAGGGTGTGATCCACAGCACTCATCTCTATGGTGTCAAAACTTCTTCACAAACACTTACCCATCTTCCCTATCCATCCATGAAATGAAAGACGACAGTTTTTAAATGATGGGAAGTTAAAAGAGAAAAAAAAGTTAGCTAGAGGTTCTTCAGAAACTTTATATAGATTCTTATGGTATTTTTTACTTCCAAAACTTCTGCTGTAGCTAAAAGTGATACACCATTTTGTGAGTCGTACTGGAGGATGTGAATTCAAGCACTCCAAAATCTGCAGGAAGTGGATGTGTATGGAATTTACCACTAGACATGAAACGTATCCTTCAAATAATGTGAATTTGGAAAAGGGTAGATATAGCACAGCATTCAGAAGCCTTAACTACTATATTCACCCTTTATTCTGGGCTCACATCATTCACTAAGTGCTTCTAACTTCTGTAACACAGGAGAGCAAAGGCCTCTTTACTGCATTGACTTATTCCAAGTTGTCCCACCTTGTACAAAAAACAAAGCATGAAATCTATGCTGTTCTTCAGTTTCTTTAGAAGAAAAACGGGAAAGAAAAAAGTAAGAAAAAAAGACTGAGTGGAAAGAAAAATAATCACAACATAATAAATCACGTCTTATAAAAGTCATGAGATTATGTCTGACTGAAAGGTGTTCTCACCAAAAATAATACCTGACAGAATAAGGAATAAAACTTAAGCAATGAATTGTGATAAACTAAAAAAAATTACAACTATCTCCCAAAGCATGCACTAATTATTTTGCTAATGGTCAGAACACACATTTCTCTGTAACTTTCTCAGAGCATATCACCTTCAGATTAACTCAAAAGCTAACAGGATATTAGAACTCATGTACCATCGCACTAGAAGTGCAACTACAGATTTTGTTCCTTTTATTTACAGAAATCATACCAGCACACTTTTTTTTTCCACCAGCAAAAGAGCATACTCTTTCCTCATTGAAAGGAACACCGACAAAGTTGTATTTTTATAAACTGATATTACAAATAAGCATTTGCATGAATGAAATGTGTAAATCTCATTAAGTCCATTATAAACTTGGGTGGCAGGGTGTTCAGTAGCATCTAACAGGAGCTATAAAAGAAGGGAGGACAGATTTGGAAATAAAAATAGAATTAACTTGACTTTTCCTTATACTTTGTGCATTTCTCATTATGTCATGCATATCTTACTCATTCTGAAGACAATCTAATTGTGTTACTACAACTCAGATCACAATATAGACTGAAGCCTGAATGGGATTTTGGACACTATCACACAATTTAAGATCTTTAATTCTTAGAAGGATTAACAAGTATTTTCATCAAGTGACTTTGCAATACAAGAGAATCATACCTAGAAGAGAGGTCTCCTTTGCAAAGGCTGCAGCAATAGCTGGGTCCAGCGCTGGCTGTCCATCACCAGATGGGAGATCAGGACGAGTGTAGTCCCTGCTTTTGTCGTTGTTGTACTTGACATTCAAATTCACCAATTTGGAAAAATCAATCCGTAGGGTACAGCAAGCATTATAAATATTTTGACCATCTAAGGCCTGGAAAAGGGAGTCAATTTATTTACAAAATACACAATACAGGTTGGTTGCACAATTTTATTTTATTTTTAAACCCAAGGTCAGCGTATAGGCATTTATCTGTCTTGCTGTCTAGCTTAAAACCAATTAAGATTAAAATGCATTAATCTCTCTTAACATGATTCCAGGAAGCTCAGTGTTTACTTCTCTTACCTAGAAATGGGTTATGCATGAAAGCGGCAAGAGACATTTTAATGCAGTCAAACTTTAAAGTTAGTCTGTTGAATATAGTTAATTAACACATATGCCATAGTACAGCTTTAATTCGGACATAATGCCAAAAAAATTTCTCAAAGAAGAAAAATCAAAAATCACACCAGTACTCTCACACAGAAAATGGACCTGAAGAAAATAAAAAAAATAATAGCATTAAATACCAGGTTAGCCAGCTATCTGTTGAAGCAGATTATTTACATTGTTCCGGCATGTTTTCCTTCTCCCTTTAAAGGTAATTAGTGCCAAAATTGTAAGAAAAGCAACTTTTATCTCCTAAACTGATGTTACTGACACCTTTTTAAAAAATCCCGTTTTCAGAATTAATTGGTACTTCTGAACAGATGCCTATTAACAGTAAAATTCACATGAACTCTTAACATGACACCACTTAGAAGTATATGAAAAGACTCTCTAAAATGGCCTTACAACATGTTTTGTCCATCTTCATTATATATGAGGTAAATTGATATACCTGGACTTTATTCTATTCACATTTTGGCCATATCTTCCTTTCACTTGAAACACTAACAGCTACATATGAGAGATTAAAAGAAACCAAAAACTTTTGTAACTAAGAAATTCTAGGCAGTGAAATACAGCTCATATTAATCCATTCAATCAAATCAGTATTTTAAATATAAGACTACCTTATGTATACACATGGCAAAAAACCCAAATAAATCGCACTTTCAAATACAAAAATCAGATCTCTTGTTTCTCTTGATTAATGACAGACTGAAATGTACCACTTCTGGACCCAAACTAGCTTCTTGCACAGCTAGCTTGGTTACATCTGCTAAGTACTCTCCAACACATTCCAGTTCTGGTAGGACTTACTATTTTGAGTTAAGCACTGCACGAACTAGCACGCCTGCTGGGATATGGAAGCAACATAGCTATTTTCACACAGTGATGCATCTGGAAAGTGAACATCCTGCAGACACCCCTCTGCTAGGGCTGGACCAGCAAGGCTGTCCCTTCCTACAAACACGTACTATCACAGCTGACTTCTCTGGGGCTCATGAAATCACTTAGAATAAATTACCACCATTAGCAGTCAATGTATAAGAATAAGTAAGGCAGTATCATTAGAAATTCCAAATAATGGGAAAATAAAATCACACCAAAATAAAGTATAGAAACCCGTCAATCTACACATCGTCTCAACAAATACTTAGCAATTTAAAAGGAAACTCCTGTGCTTGAAACTCAACTTCAACAATGCTTTATACAGTCCTGGCAAAGCAAAATCTACTGTCCTGATTCACAGAATACAAACTGAGGATTGATTTTGTATTGTTGGGTGGGGTGTGTGCCACAATTACAGAATACAGAATTTTCAAGCTTTTATACACAGTCGCAAAGCAGAATCCAAGACTCCTAATGTTGGGAAAAGAAGCTCACTTGAACACCTGAACATCTAAGAGAATCAATCAATCACTTTTAGAAGACTTCTTACCTTCTAATATCCACTAAGATACAGATTAAAGGTGGGCCTGAGCTTACTTATTGCCAAAGACAATGCCATTGCAATCAAGGAAATACCGAGTTTTCTTCATTATGTGAATGGGTATGAATGAGGCCAAAATGCAGTATCCTTTAGCTCTGTCCAATCACAGGACCATGACACAAAGCTCTAAGTCTTTAAAACATAAGATTCATATTACCCCTCTGTGTGGTGTCTATAGACACGCTGATTTATGGCTGGCAGAAGGCTGTTAAGTTGATGAACATCTTTTAGTCTTAAAAAGTACAGAGGTTTTGGTTTGCTAGTTTCCAGAGTAGTCAATGTTTAATGGGAGCCAAATAAGTAAGAAAAACTTAAAACTGAAACCACAAAACCTCCTCTTTCTAAGAAATTCAGAAGTGACCCAAAGTACATACAAAAGAATGCTGCACAAGAGAAATCCCTTGTAGTTGTGACACATTCTGAAAGAACATCCTGAACTGGAAAGGAAGGACTGTTAATGAGGACTGTAGTCACACCCTGGGAAAGGCTCTTGCCACAGATCAAAACAGAGTAACAGAAAAACCCTCATCCCCACCCCCCTCTACCAGCAGCATCATACACCTCTAACAATGCAAAAAAATTACCAGCAACTAGGGTTTTTTCAAGATTAACTGTTCACATGTGAAGTCACAATTGAGAACGTCTGTCCTTGAGCTCCTTGTTATATGGCAATAAGGGAATGTGCAACAAACCCTCAAATTGTTCCTCCCAAACAGACATGCTGCAAAAAGTGAGAAGACAGTAGGCATACCATTAGTGAATGTATGTACAGACATCACCTCAAAGAACTCTAGTTACTGGTAAGAAACATCTTTCTTTGAGCACTTATCTATACATACATTCACATGTGACAAAGTACCATATCACGCACATGCCAAACCAAGGAGATCAAGTATCATGGGACCCGTCTACGAAATGTGAATATCATGCTTTGTCTTGCCTGTGATGGCAAATCCATTACTTAAGCTTTGACAACAGAAGCATCTAAACTTACGTCATCATGCAATACTAACAGTGTAATGATACTGAATCACTTCCAGGCCCCTGCCTTTCCTCCCTCCTCCTTGTTACTACAGAGTACCCTCTTCCTGGACTTTCCCAAGGTGGAAAATCATTCTGATGAGCGGCTCACCTCCTGCCAAGAGCTTATCAGCAGATTCCTGAAAAAATACGTTGTGGTGCATAGGAGCACCGAAACAAGATGGCTAGCAAGAACATTCAGAAGACCAACAGAAAGCAGTGGTAAAAGAACAAACAAAAATCCCTTTCTCAATTCAGGCTGACACATAATCCAAGGAGAGGGGCACATGTCTGAACTGACACAATGACCTCAACTCCACAGTGCAAACACACCATCATCCCTACTCATTCCTCTGTGTGACACTGATTGTTTTGGGGAGAGAAAAAAACCCAGCAACCAAAAAACTCCTCACACCAAACAAATGAAAAAGAAGATGACTCCCAATAACTGAGTATACTGCATGGTTCTACATCAGCTACAGCAGTTAAGAAAGGGAGTAAACAAGAAATAAAGAAAATCACAATCCCCGACACTACTGAAAGCTCCACAATACAGGAGCTGGCTCTGAAGAGGCTAGCACTCTAGACAACTACTACACTAGAAACATTCTAAGCATTTATAAAGTGTCTTAACAACTGAGGTTATTTTCACAAAGAATCCAAAGTCTGCTCATGTCTCAAGGCATCACTGAAGGCAAGAATAAGCAAGGCCTAACAACACAGAGAATAGCAGAAATAGCCTAGGAAGTCTTAAGGATCCAGAACAGAGAGCTATGACTGCCTGTCACAGACAGTAAAAAATGACCATACAGGGAACGTCGACAAAAGGTGGAGGCCTGCACCATAAACCATAATATTTTCCCATTTCTAAAAACTAATGTCAAACCACCCTCTTTTTGCTCATAGCAGCCAGGAGGATGAAGAGACGAGAACTGCTGACTTAGAAAAGATCCCACAGATTAAGAGGTGAAACAAGAGACTGTTCCAATCTAAAAAAGAAAGAGGAAAAAAAAAAGACGACAAGAAAAAAGAAATCGAATTCAATAAACAGTTACAATATTTTCTCCTGCTGCTACTGTAACCAATGATACACAAGCTTTTCTGCAGAACGAACAGTAAGAATCTAGTCAACATGGACTACTGACAGTAGGATCTCTCATTTCCCAATGTGATTGTGGATGTTGAGAGAAGTGATAACAGCAGCAAAGGTGATCTCAGATGACAGAAGTACTATACAAAGTTACAAAACGTAACATCCTGAATGACTGATGCAGCTTCCTGCAGATAAGAGTCTGATCTATCGGCAGGCTCTGAAGCGGATAAAGAACATTCCTAGAATCATTTCTTCTCTCAGGTCTTCCTAACCTGCATGAAGAGCTTTCTGATGTAATGGATAGAATTCACTGCTCTTCTTTTTACTTTCAGTGCTGCAGATGCCTGAAAATCCTTGTGAAAGATGACCCCCTTGAAAAGTGCTATAGGAAATAGGTTTTCATGAGCTTCTCCTAAGACCTCTACAGACCATGAATCTGTGGAATGAAACCTCCCTACAGCAGATGGTCAAGGTAGTCCCCTAAAAATCAGGAAGAGATGTCATTTAGAATACTCTTTAGCTAATAGGTACATACAGTACCTAAAAAAGACAGACAAGGACGCAGTTTGGGAGACAGAAAATGATTTGACGTTTTGGTATTTTCATTCCCCAGTTCAGAAATAGAGTCCACACATTTAGCTAGCAGATATTTCTGGAGACGTATGGCTTCAAGCCACAATAGTGTATCTGTCCCTCTTTGTCAAGCACTGCAGGCACCTAAGAAGAGGATTCAAGACAGGAAATAGATCTCTAGCAGGATGAGGATAGTTTGAAAGCATTTACTGAGATCTGATAAAGAAAAATCAAATTAGAGTGGAGAGAAAGAAGTGGCAGTGAGGGACAGCACAAAAACACCACTGCCTAATGCATAAAAAAAGTATTCCTTACAAAACATACATAAGCTCAAATAGGTACCTCAAAGTAACTGCAAGTCATGTGGTAAATATCCCTTGGGAGATATGCGTCCCAAGTGCCTCCTGCAAATATCTACCTGAATGAAATTAATTTGAGACAAGTGTCTTTGATACTGGAAGTTTCTGTGGCTAAGAAACTTGGGTAAAACACACGCCTTTCTCCAAAAACAAGATATCTTTTATTTTTAATGTACTGTTCCTTGACTGAAGGACCAGTTCTGTATGTTTTCTTTTACAAAATTGGAAAATCCAGGACACAAACACTGTTGCTGCACTTTCTGGGTTTTCTGATACAAAAATCCAGCAGTCTCCCATTTACCTGAACACTATACTTACCATTTCCAAGCACAAACTGAACTCTTTAGGATTCAAAATGCCCCAAAATCCTTGATGTAATACTGATGGACAATTGCCCTGAAGCTAAGAATCTTACCTGGAGATGTCCTTGCTTTCCATTCTGGCAACAACTACCTCAAGTTCCTACTACAGATTTTAGGGCAATGTAGCCTAGCTGAGATCTTTTGCAGACTGCTACCTGTGCAGAGCCACCCTGAAGCTGTCACTCAAAACAACTGGAAAGGTGACATCCTGACTGTAGAATCAACCTCAACAAAATCTCTGAGTAGACTGTAGAATGTAGAGGTACTCTGAGTCACCTACAGGCCAAGTAAGGACCAACTGGCCAACTGTAACAAAAACTCTCAGTTAAGATTTGTGTTCTTTTTAACCCATGCTGGGTCAAGATGACAGTAATATGCTACGCAGGAATCTCGGTTAATCCTCCCTGGATTACATTAGTAACTGCCAATACTGAAGATTTGGCAAGAGTACTTTTGGTGCATTTACACAAAGACAACGTTCTGGATTAGTCAGCTGTTCAGACTGAAACACTGGCACACTATTCTTTCTATGGTATACCAGATTACTGGTATTCAAATATATAACTTTGCTGCTTATGCTGACGGTACTGATTTTTACTATGAAAATGAGCTATCTGTGATGCTTAGAACATCTCCTTATGCATACAGACATCACTTTCTGTTTCACTGGGAGAAGCACAGTAGTTCAACGTGCTTCACTGTTGCACATTCTCAGTACTTTCTCCAACCCGTGGCTAGACTGCTGCATGGCACAGAACCTGGAGTTTGTAGTCTTCACCTTTACTTGCCAGTGTAACGAACTATAATGATCCAATCTGAGGGCGGTGATGAAATATCAGTCAGTATAGCCATAATCTACTTTTACAGGAAATGAGTTTCTCACAAAGCAGGTGGAGAAGGAATGCAATTTTTCACTATTTGCTCATTCAAATAGCAAAAGTGGTCCCAATAGAGCTCGAGGCTTTATATTGTACATTCTTGTCAGTGTCACCATTTTCTCACAACCTTCAGATGAATAGCATCTCTCCTTGGTACTTTCATCAATTGAGTTTTTCAAACTGCTCTTTAACTTCCTTAATAAGTCTTCAATTTCTATTAAGGCCACATACTGATTTCCTGTGAAGAGTGCCAGTAGCAAATTAAATTCCCCTATTATCTTCTATAGTAACAACTGATGGAAAACAAATTGGAAACTTCTTTACTCTTTTACCATGCTTTTAATTTTGAACTCCATGCAACTTAAGTGTAGCCACCACATCCTCTTGCTTCTAGTGGATTTCCAGGTGTATTTTAACAGGAGGTTTTTCCAACATCTATTTCTTTCTTTTATATATTTTTGTTTTGGTGGCACTTCCGTGTTTTACCACGGTAGCTCAACCGTAAGAACTGTACCTGTTTTACTCTATTTAGCTTGGGAGGGTAGCATGAAAATCAAACCTTCCATGAGATTTAGCATTCTTCAATACTTGCAGTCGATATTACTCTTAGCAGTTTGTCTACTTACATATAGATTGGTTAAAATACAAAACTATAAACCTAAGACCATTTCAAGTTGTCACTACAATAGGCTCCAAGATCACTCTGACAATGACTGTACACACAGGAGTCACTGTTATTCAATGAAGTTTAGTCATTCACACATGAGTTACCACTACAGCAAACACCTACCCTCATCAAAACATGCAAAACTGGAGAAACAAATACATGCCCCCCCTTTTTTTTTTTAAATTATGACCGATACACTATTCCATGAGCTAGTATCAGTTTGTCAGAAGTCAACAACAGCAAGAATTTATGTTCCTTTCATACTTTTACATACCTCATCTGTTATTTTGTCACTCTTTATAATACCTTTCTAGAATTACACTGGTAATTTTCAAACCACTACAGTCCATTTCACAGATGTCATCTTTACATTTTATCTTCTGACAAAATACGTAAAACTCAAAACTAAGTCGAAAGATTTAGCGCTTGATGTTGCATTTTGCTTCAAAAATGCACTTTAAAAGCAGCATTAACATATATTACTGAAAAATAACTTGCCAAACACAAATCAAGACTGAATTACAACATTCCAAAATAAACACATCAGCATCCAACTGTTTATCAAATATTTCAAATATGAATCTAAGTAATTCCAGTCAATTACTGCAGCAATTGTAGGTTAAAGACCTGGTTTCTGTATCACTACTTAAAACCTGAAACACTCATTCCATCCAAGCAAAATTTTATTTATTAGTGACAGATATGCATCTCCCTCTACCCTGAAACATAATCTAATATTTGATACTATTGATGTCTAAAAAGGATATCCCTAGTTTAAATTGTACTCCAAATCTACAACTACTTCCAGACAGATTTTCAGGAGTAGATTATCTTAAGTAAATCATCATAAATCAAGTTGCAAATCTTCTTGTCTCTGGCTAACTTTACTTTTCTCAATAGCATGAAAACTTAACACTGTTTTTTGAAAAGGTCTCATTTTTTGCAATTGCCTGTCTTGACCACCTCAGGTTTTTTTAATGAATACCTAGTATTTCATTAGGTGGCAACAATAAAAATGACCATCCTCCACCATTTAACAAAGGTCTTTATTTCAAGATAGTCATCACTCATTACAACAGAAAACTAAGCCTATTTTTACTTTCCTCTACTAAGAGATACTCACTGCCAACTTGGTCTGAAGTGCAAGCTTTTCACTTTTCCTAAGTTCTCAGCTATTCTGTTGACCCATGGGCAACCAGGAGCTTCTATGCTGCCAAGACACACTTAACCAGCACATCAATTTTAATCAGACATTCACACACCCAGACTGCATGGGAAGTTTTGATAATACAAATTCGTTTCATCAGTCTCTTGAAAAAAATAATAATAATAATAATCATAACCATCTAGCTTTTCCCTTTGGTTCTACTTTTCTACTGCCATAGATATGAACATATGCCATTCAATTAATTCAAAACATCTGGTCTAGATAACATGCTGTTGATCTTTGTTGTAATTTATCCATAGGCTCTCTTCTGCTATAATGAATAAAACCAGTTACCGGTTCTTGCCTCTCCTACCCAGGATAGGAGTTTCCAATAAAACAAAACTATGATCCTGCTCTCATCTTTACTGCTGCAAAGGTTTTTCATAGCATGATCCAATGAGTAAGATTGCACACTCTCTTCTGGGCATCTACGGTAATAATGAAGTCTAGATATTTTTTTTCTTGTATTTTTGTATTTATTGTAATTAAAAACTTTCACGAACTTTTATCCAATCCACAAATCCCATCTTTGTTTTGATGCTTAGAAAGTATCTACCAACAATAATCCAATGGGCTTATTAAATTTGCTGCTTGGAGTGAATTAGTTATGCATCAGCATTACATCCTACATTTTTACTTCTGGTTGACAATTTCCCTATTGCAGTCCTGCAAATTATTTAATCTCTATGCAGTCTTATTAATTATTTGTTCACAATTCTAGATTTATACAATTCTTTATACATAGTATTCTCACACACAGTATCTTTAAACACTGATTATACAAAATATAACATTAAAAAATAACTGGGAGTTATTATATGATACCTCAAAAAATTCACACAAGTGGTGGAGGAGTATGAACATTATTATGGTCAGTAATCTGTTATATTAACATTTTACAAACATTTAGAGTACAGGAAGGTCTCCAGCCTTAAAAGAGAACTACACTTACTAGTTTTGCTTGCTGTGCGTTTACTGGATCGCCATACTGCAGTAAAGCTTGAAACTGGTTATTCTTTGTGAATGTGATTATCTTCAATACAGCACCAAATTTAGAGAATATCTGCCAAAAACATTGTAAAATTTTACACACTAGTTCCTCCTAAACATAGCTCAAGTTAAAATGAAATGCGGCTTACCTGATGAAGAACATCCAGGGTTACAGGATAGTACATATTGTCAATAATTATTCTAAGTACTGGACTCTGAGCTGGAGTCACTGCACTCTCACTAACAGTGGTCCCACTAATGGGAGCATTTGTTGCCTGCACAGCCGTCACTGCCTGAAGAACAGCTTGGGCCCGCTAAAAAAAAAAAAAAAAAAAAAAAAAAAACAAACCAGAAAAGAAAAAAAAAAAAAGAAAAAAAGACAATAGATACTTTTAAATATTTCAAGATAAGTAGAAATTAATTAGCAATATCAATATAGTTAACTTCAGAAACATAAAATAGTTCATTTATGTCAGAGCTACAGACATAACACAAAGTGCAATGCAGTCTGACTCTGTGAGACAAGACAGTAAAAATGAAAACATCAATTAATCTTTATTTCACAAGGAAGGAGGGGCTTCAAACAGCACCAATATCAATCTTCCTAGTAGCAGGCTTATTGTTCTACTAGTAAGGATAAAGCAAGTGAGGATTTTGTAGGTTTCAAGACTCTTTACAGCCTTTTTTTTCTTTCCTTTAAAGAAAAAAACCAAGCATCCAACCAACAAAAAACCCCCAAGCCTACAGAAACCGTATTTATCCTATTTTTCAAGAGACTATTACAGTTAACATTTCACTGCCATTTTAATCATGAAGAAGGCTCTGATAGGAAGCAATAATGCTAAACTAAGACTTACAAACTTCTCAGTTATAACACAATGAAATAATACACAAGACTGACAAGTGTCAGAAAGTTGTATCCACAGAGAGGTGTTATCCACCCTCTTTCATAAAAAGAAAAACAAAATCCTCTCCATGTGTGGGGATTTGTTGTTTTTTAAAACACAAGCAGGGTTTTAGAAATTCAAAGGTAACCACGATGACATCACAAGAACACACATCTATGTAACTACTTCCGCTGCCAAAACTGACAGCATCAGAAAGATTAGATGTCTTTTTCTGAGAAAGAAAAAGTGCAGAAAAAAGGCTTTCCATTTAATACTTTCATTACAGTAGCCTTATGAAGCAAAACAATACAAAACAGACAAGTGAGCATGCCAGGTAAAAATAACAACCACCATAATAACGCATACCGTATTATTTTAAAGGTATTAGAGCTACTACAAAATTTCATGTCTCACAACTTACATGATACTCCTCATACTGAAACGAATCAATGAGTAAGGAAAGTGAGGGGAAAAAAAAAAAAAAAGACCTGGTGAACACTGGTTGGGAAAACAAAATTTACCTGTACGTTTAACATTCATTATCGTAATTCTGTAAAAAAATCGCTTTTGATACCAGCACATACTTTTTTTCCCTAACCTCTGAAATACACAACTCGCAAGATGGCCAGATAGTTGGCAGAGTTGCGTAATTACTTCCTACTTCTGTATGCACAGAACAAGCACGTATCAATTAAAACTCACTCCTTAAAGTGACTGGAAAAGTTTAAATTGCACAAGCCAAAGAACCAAAAGTTGTGAAGACAATTTTAACACATAATCCTTGTTAGCACTACCCCTCTATACTTATACATCATATTGCACCTAACGTGACTACATGAAGGAATACAGGACTTAACATTGGTAAATGAAGATAAAATCTATAAAATTATTATGACTGAATATTTTGTCAAACAAGTTCAAAATAACATTTATTATCATATATAAATAGTCACTTTTGAAGACATTTGAGTAGCATGCAAGGCTTTTTTCTTATTTTTGCAAAATTGAAATTAATTTTGAAATATCAGCTACACCATTTGAAGTTTAACATTTCTTTATTTCTAAATGTTGCAATGTCTGTGCAGAAAGAGTAAAACCATGCACTCATGACAGGCTGATGATTAAAGAGAATTACAGTTACAGAGGTCATTCTATTCTCAATTCTTCTGAGTTTAGATATTATATGAAACAGGGTAAGATATGTTTGTTTTAAACCTGAGTTCAAATGCTCCTCTCGGCGTTCTGATGTCTCACAGGAAAATGACGTTCACAGAATTATAAAGCTGAGATGAAAACTTAAATTGTCCCTTTCGAATCTGTTTATTTAGAGCCAACTCATTCTGAGTACGTAACTAAAAATAATCTTGGAAGCTACTATTATTGAGAAACTCAGAATAGCATAGCTTAATGGAAATTTTCCTACTTTCATTGTTTCTATGGGCCTAGCTGTTTAAAGTACCCCTTGGTTAAATATTGTTTTTCTTTTTATCTTCTTTATAACCAAGATACCTGTATCTTGCTCTAACTTTTTAATCCTATCTTTCCAGTTACATGTACTAGCCTCCTGACTACTTCGTATCTTCCAGCTTGAACATCCAGAAAAATACAATTTCAAAATTAATTTGGCTGGATGAGAAAGCTTTCAAATATAGATTAAAAATTTAAATTTTGAGTAGCGGGGGCAGACTACAAGCAGTATCTGCACCACTTTTATTTTTCCCTACAGAAAAAAAGTATCTAACCATCTCAAGTTTTATAGAATGCTTCATGAAATACTAGTTACAGAATACTTACTGCCAAGTACCTTTATATTGTTCTAAATTAAAGAAAGAGACTTGCAAGACCAGAAATATGTTAAAATTGGGTATTAACGCGTATGGTGGCATAAAAGTTAATGAAAGGTCAGCACATCCTATACGTTCAAAAGGTGGACACGTGAAGTACAAAACCCGTATCACCACAAAAGCCAGAGGACAATGTAAAGGAAAGCTTCTTAAGGGAGTATGTACACCAACTATATGTGCAGACAGAATTAATCCTCTGTTCTCTTTTATCAAAAGTAAATGAAGGTATTTTTTTTTTTATAACTGACTTTTTTGGGGGGAAAAGAAGTTCTCAATGTTTAAAAAGTACCTTTAGCAGACAAACTATCATAAGATTGTAAGGAACCAAAATGTTTAGAAAGATCATCAGGAAAATCAACACTATACTTGATCCAATCCAAGATGTCTTTCAATAGATTATCCTGAAATCGTTTTTAAAGGCAAGAGCTATAATTTTACTGTTTACATACCTTACCTAAGACAGTACACAAATAACAGCAACTGTAACTTGGTACTTACAGTGCCTTTTGTAACATCAAAAAGAAGATGTAAGATATTAACCTTAAAATAATCATCTGACTTGTGGTAAATTGATGTCTCTTTCCTCCCCCTATAATTTCTATGAAGTGGTCACCATGTTACTTTTGGTAATCTTCCTGTTCTACTAAAACCAGACATGTATCTATATTTATTGTGAAATCGGTTCTGCAGAAGCAAGCATAGAACATTTTTTTGTTATTAAGAGTATTTGTCTCTACAGTGATCATATTAAGGTATCCTTCTCCAAGAAAAGCAGATCACATAATCGGTGCTACCAAAGTGATCATTCAAAGCACTGAAATGGAGGCATTGGCATTAGTTATTATCACTAGGGAAAATCAAATTGGCATTAGAATTTCATGTGTCAGAATGAGAAAGTTAATTTTTTCATCCTACAGTCTCTAAACAGAGATTAAAACTTAATCTATGAAACAAACTTAAAAGGCACTTCAAAATCTTTTTCCTTTTACATTAAGGAAACATTAACAAAATTCATTGTAATGTAAAGATCACACAAAATGAAAATACCTTTCAATGTCACAAAATGGAATGATCATAGGTAAGACTACAGCAGTGTTTGAATGTGAACAAAACCAAACGATTTAAACGTATACCACATGAGCCAAGAACCCATGCTATGCCTCTTCCAATTGTGTGCGCTTGTAATACTACAGAACAGTAAATATACCTGGTTAAGTGTGTTGTCAGTCTTCAGTTCTTTATGATTGGAATACTGGATATAAATAGGTTGGTTACGAAGATGGGGTGTCACAGCAGAGTAGTAATTAACCATAGTGATAGCTGCTTCTTCTGTAGCAAGTTCCAAAAATGCCTGTAATTAAACAGTTGATTTTCAGTATTTACAAAGCAGATAATCTTCATATTAGCAGCATATAAAACACACTTAAAGGGTTTGGTAACATTTTAACAAATATCAGTCTTCAGAAGATGTCATTCTCTACATATCAACTTTATTTGCTAAGCTATTTCATCTCTAAAAATTCATCTGTGAAGACGCAGAACTAAATATACATCTTACAGATAACTTTCTTTGCTTTATGTAGCTGCAAACCATCTCCTGCTCCCCTCAAAAACTTCAGTGAAAGACAGTGTAAGTTCATTAAAAACATTTAAAGAAACAAAGGCTCTTTTTTCAATACTTACTGTTATCTGACTTATTTCAATAGCATTTTAACAGCATATTTTGAAATTACATAATTTGAAAGGTAAGCATACTAAAAAACAGAAAGCAACAGATTACCTGATTTTTCCCTTTCAGCATGAGGATGTTGGTTACCTTACCAAAAGGTAAACCTAAAGCAATAACTTCTGTTTCTGTCACTTCCCCAGGCAATTTCCTGATATGAAGAACACGTGAAGGAGCCCCATCCATTTTATCTTCACCTTTGAATTTCTTGTTGTCATTACCATTGGCTGAAAGACATATTCAGACTATATTTGAAAAGTTTACTGATATTACCAGTACTTTATTAAAAAAATGCTTTTAATTATAAATAAGAGATGGTTTACTTAAAAATTCTCAGTTTGACCAAAATAAAATTTAAGGGTTCAGAACAAATTCTGAAGAGACAAATGTTACAGTTTCATGAAAGGTGGGTTGTTGAAGACCAACTCAATAACCTTCTGTCACAGCTCGTTTTCTAAACAAGACATAAGACACAGCAAATCCTTTTCACCTCACTGAAAGTGAGGTATCTCGTATGTAAGAGTATTAGTTATGATTCAGAAAGGTTCACATAAGAACTATAAAATTATTTTTTAAAAAAATTAAGGTTACCCAGAATTTTTTGGAAGGAGAAAAACGATGGTAAATAGTTACAAGAGCAGCTCCTACAGTGAAGTTTTGAAGATTGTTTTCACTAAGGTACCTTCTACAAAAAGCAGAAGTATCAAAGCAAGACAGGAAGCATTATTGACGCTGAGAAGGATCACATTGGAGAAAGGGGATGACACAGAGGACTAACTTAACGGAAGTCTTATGAAATCTACCATGTCAGAATTTAAGGACCAAGTACAAAAATGACAATTATTAACTATAACCTCACCCACAGCAAAGGAAAAACCAACTAATAAATATCATGCAGCCAGCATGGACTGGGGGGATGAGGTAGGGAAGAAAAAGATCCAGAGAGAATTTTCCTAGCAGAAGCTGGGAAGTATTACACAAAGCACCAGAATGATAGTATTAGGAATATTGACCAGAATTCCAGCACAATTCCAACTTGAGTTTCCTTTTCTTGAACATATGCAATAGAAAGCTAGCCAGCTGGATGGAAGTCTTGCTTTGGAAAGAAGGCCAAAAAAATTACTTACTTTGGTTAGAAGGCAATAGAACTGCTGCCTACAAATGTGTCAGTCAAGTAAACATCAGAAAGAGTCAAGAGCTAAAGAACTACACCATCGTAAGATATACGGATATTAATTAATTGATGCTGGAAATCAGAACGCACTTAGATATGTGAGAAACAAGTGTGAAGACTTCCTTTTTTCCCCCCACTTCTGGCTATAAAACATGCAAGTCAGTGTAGTGTGTTCAACCTCCGATTTCCCTGTTAAAAGAACAGTTCAATAGCTGCCTGTATTTCCAAGAAACACACAAATTGTAACTAGTAGAAAAATACTTACCATTATTAGGGTTCAAATTCATGGACTGAGGGCTTACACCAAAGAGGATTAAAAAAACCAATGATTTCTGAACAAGACTACTTTTATTTACACATTAAAAAAGTAGAAGCAATAAATGGGAGGGGAATCAACAGGAAGCACTTATGTACGTTAAATCCTCTAAAAGCCTCCTCTTCGTAAGAAAGCTGACGAGTGTAATTTCCAGAGGGAAGAGAATAAAGAAGTCCTCAACTATCACTCAGCTGTAACTACAGAATACAATTCTGAATTTGTGCCAGGAAAATCATTTACTCCTAATCTGATTCCTTGCATAAAAATATTGCATTCATTTATGACCAAATTGAGCACAGAAAGTTTTCCTAAGGGAATGCCTAAATCATAATCAAGAATTCAAGTTCTTAACTCTGTTTGCCTAAACCAAGCCAACTTACTCTAGATTAACAACACAGAATCAAATGGACTTTTATTTATACAAGTCAAGATCATCCACACTCCGTATCTGGATTTGAAAAGCCAAACCAGGTATGGCATTTAAGTACCTTTTCAATGCTATTAGGAAAATCGGCAAACTCAAGGTCTCTGACTGACCAAACTTACAAACATACTTTTTCAAGAATAAGGTCATTCTCCATAATTCCATTAAAGGAATAGATGGGAAAAGGATAAATCCGTACATCAGAAACTGTTTCCATCACTCCCTTACATCTTTTTCTAACACCTAAACTTTTTCATTCTAATTTGAATGTTTCTACCTTCCACTTCAGAGCTATCTTTAGCTAAATCTAAAATTCAAGACATTCTCTTAGTTAAAAATAGTATGCCTTAGAGGCAGGTCATCCCTTAACTTTTCTCCCCTTTCCCTTTCACCTTCCCCCTGCCCCCCCCAGAAAAAAAAAGAAAAAAACCTGGACTGAGCTTTTTAAAAAGTTCTTGCACTGTGGAACACTTTCTAAGTCTTTTCCAACTTACTGCAGCAGACAAAACAACAAAAACCTAATGACAATGGAACCGGTCAAAATTCAGCTAGCAGTATAACCGACAATGTTTGAAGGGGTCGAATCCATGCAATAGCACAGACTTTATTTTGGTCTGCTGCACAGAAGGACAAATTTTGATGGCACACAGAAAAGTGACACTTCCAAAATACACACTGAACTAGGATCTGAAGTCCATCCTTAGCCTAAACCAGGCTCTACCCTGCACCATTTTGGAAAACACAGCAAGACTGGGCTTCCAGGTAGCCAGACTTCACCTGTTCAAAATTACACAATTTGGCACATTGTCCTCAAAGTGACACACAGCCAAAGTTTATTAAAAAGTACTTGTATTTCACATGAGGCTCACTACACAACAGTCCTCCCTAGTTCTCTAGTTAAATCTCTAAAAAAAAACCTAGAAGAAAACGTTGCAAAGTGTGGCAGGCTTAATGTATTATAAGCCACACATTACAAGCAAACTTGAGAAGAATAAAGAACTGCAGTAATGTTGAAACTAGATTTCCAATGCCTTTTATACTTAAGCTTTCTAAATAGTTGGAATTCATTACAAGTTTCAAAAATCACATAAGAAATATTAAAAATGAGAACTACAAAAGTGAAAATAAAGTTTTTAAACTAAAACTTTTCCTGAAACTGGTAAGAAACCTCTGGTTTTGTTACATCACCAGAAAAGCATATATCACAAATGCTCAGATCAGTACTTACAGAGCTCTTTTGACTTTTGTGTGGTTTTCAACATATAATTTGTCATACTAACTTTTCCACAACATAATTTGCAAAAATTATATATATACACATATTTTTTAAACTAAAGTTTCTATTCGTATTAGGCTTTCAGTAATCCCAATGTTACTAATAAAAGTATCATTGATCAGTATATAATCACTCAGATTTATGTATTTGCAAAGAAATGTTCCTCTAGTAATTATTATTACCTGAATAAACTGTTTTTCCATCTATTAGCATTGCTATCTAATATTTGCATTTTACACAGTTCTTCAGCTTTTGCTGCAGTAGGTTTAAAGAACAGATTTAAAAGAGGTATTTTGTTGTACAATATATATCTTTTTCTAAAGATCAGTTAACAGCTTTAACTTGTGTATACAAGTACCTCACACAATTTTAAACTACCTTACACTAAGCATCTACTAAACTATTTCTTAAACTTTTTTTACTTACTGTAAAAAAAAGTTATGACAATAGCTGTGCTACAATGTTGAGATGAAAAAGCAGATATTGAAATATATTAAAATAATATACACAAAAAGATACAGAAGTATGCAGTAAAGAATGTATGACAATCAGAAAAATGGGTGGGAGGGAAAGGCTGGGAGGTCTGGCAACAAGCATTCTCAATGCTATGTAAATATCCAAAGGAAAGTTTTCAGCAGTAGGACGAGCAACCATGACAAAAGCTGTTGGTTACTTTTTGGCAGAAGCATACTTTGTACAATAAAAGCTGAACCGGTAATATACATAAAAAATGATGCCCACCTTCTTAAAAGTAAAGTTTACCCCTAAACATTTAACACTGGATTTTAAGAAGACAGAAAAAAATCAACACAGTATCAGTTGTTGAAAGCCAAGAAACATGTACTGTTTCTACTTCTGATTATCCAGCCGGCATAGCTTAACACTAATTTACTATTTCAATAATGGCAGTAATAAAGTGTGTGTGTGTCCCATACTAAATACGCATGCACATACACAAATGAATTTTTCAAAGTATTTGTGGAGCAAATGAGATTTAGTTTTTAGAACAATTATTGAGAGTTTCTGGCACTGTAAAAACCTTTCTCCACAACTTTAGTCTCTGGTTTGCCATTTTAAATGGTACTTTTAAAATACCTCTTCAGCTGGAGACACGCCATTAAACTGCACTTGGAAACAGAAACCCACAAAATTTAAAAACATGGTAACACATTGCTCAGAGCCACTGAAAGGTGAATCAACTACATTTAAAACAAGTTTGACTCTCTAACAAACTGTATCAGCATAATCAGTATCCACAAAAATTAAAAGGAAAGTCAAGAAAAGCAAGGTACTAAAAGAATAACACTGTCTTGCGGGAAAGATGGAGTCTATAGAGACAAATGAGCAACCTGAATCCTATACAGCAGGAGAAAGAATTGCAGAAAACAGCGTGGGGACTAGGAGATGTCAGAGGGGGAAACCTCACAAGCCGGCTAACAACTGCTGCTGAGGAACAGCTATTAAACCAGATGCCTACTGGCAAGTAGCTATTTCATCAGGTAGGTTGGCTTTCACCAGACTTGCAAAGCCTGATCCAATTTAAATCTCTTGCCACTAATACTTTTAACAAATATAAAGATGCACTGAAGAGCATAATGCTACAGTATCTACATTGGGGGTGAGGTGCGGAGATCACTGTGAGAACAGCATGACTAAACCACAGTGTTAGTGTATTAGCTCATTTACTAATCAAGTTACAGGCTTAAATATATAGCTTAAAAAAAATAATCAGAAATCAAACCCTGAATACCTGTTACGTTCAATTCAGACTACCAAAAAAATCCCTGTTGTGTAACAACCACTGCACTGATTTAAGACCCCTTTGGCTCTCCACCACGAAGAAAAAGCCAGTTTCCGTGTGAATCAGTTGCCTATTTCTAAACAAAATTTCACCTCTACTCTGGCGTTCAAACCATGGTTCTCCCATCTAAATAGGATACTACAGTCTAAACACAACTGATACACGTAAGTCACATCCACATTGCACAGAGATACTTCAATTTAGTATAAATCAAGTTGTTGAAATTGAATGCTTAAGACTTGACAAAGACTGTAAATGTCCATTATCTAAACAATTTGAGTCCCTGGTATTTTTAAGTTAGAAACTCCTATTTTATTCAACTCAGAAATAGAAACCTATAAGCAATAGAATGAAGTACAAAGTAGACAATGCATACTGTAAGTCCATGGCATTCAATTGTTCAAGCTATGAAGATCCAGTGCTCCCAAGTAGTTTTTGCAGAAGTTCAGCGTAACTCCTAGCAAATAGTCAATAACTTATTTCTTGCTGATAACTACTTTTTAAAACATTTTAGTAAGATTTCATCCTAGAGGAATTTTTTTCTGCATGTAAAAATTTTTTTTCAATAAATACATAAATACAACCTAACATGTTCTGAGGCCAAAAATACATCATTTACCTTGAAAATACATGAAGCCTTTATTTTAGATGTGTAATTTTCCTTTACAATAACCTTCTCCCATATGCACACAATCTCCTAATACAGAGATATAACTATGTGGCTATGGCAAAGCTTTTGCATAAAATAAAAACCTGCTTTCGTCATTATTTCCTGGAAAGAAGGGGGAAAACATTAAGAATTCATCACAAGATGCTGATTATAAAACCCTCTATATCTGCAGTAGTGAAATAATTGATAAATAAATGTCCTTTCTGCAGGAGTCAATCTCTTGGTTTCACAACTGTCAGCACAAGCCAACAACTAACCACAGAAAAAAAAAAAACAGGTAAATACTTCAGCTTTCCTAGAATACTTACTTCATCCTCCAGTAAAATCAGTTTATACATTAAAGACAAGAAGCTTGCTTAACAGTATTATTCATTGTTGTTGCTAATGTAGAATGTACTTTTTGTTTCACATTAGCTCAATACATGAAATTTAACGTTACCAACAAGTGGAACATAGGATACACATCCACAAAGGAAATAAATACATGACCAAGAAAAAAAACAAGTTTAAAATTGTGGATTATGACCAGACAGAAAAATTAAATATTGCAGTGGTTACTGAACACAATCATCTGCATAAAACAACTGGCTAAGGAAACTGCAGACAACCACAAACTGGGAGGGTGTAACAGAGATCACTGTGGTTTTGTTTCAGAGGTTCTTTCCTTAAATATATATACCTGGCCCGGTGTCACAGAAAGAATGTAGGAAAAGGAGATCTTTGGTCTGATCCAGTGACAAACTTTTCCACAAGTGCCAACTGGTTCCCAAAACAAGAAAAATAAGACCTTTATTGTAGTACAAACATCTTCAAAAATTCAACATAAAGATAAAAACTGGAATTTAAAACGCTGAGAGAAAGAACAAAAAAGGATATACTACACTCAAAAATAAAGACATGAAGTTCTCTGAAGTCTGCATTTGCTAACCCTGAAATGAAAAATTACATGTTTAGTGTTAATTATGCTTGTCTGGTTGGTGGGGGTTTTCTGTGGTTGTTTTGGGGCTGGGGTGGGGCAGGGGGAAGAAGTGTGCTTTGGAAGACTTCACACTTCAAAGTACTTTACCATTATCCTTGACTTGCAAGGCCACTACTACATTGTGGAAGTCCTACCACTTTAACTAAAGCATTGACCAGTAGTAATAGCTAGATTTTTACTATGGACATGGGCCATATCCAAAGAAAATCTTGACCAATCAATAATAAAACTATCTTGCAGTACAAAGAATATCGCCTATCAGGAATCTGAACTTGTAAAATGACCAAGTAAGCATGGTCAAGCAATTAAAAAATTAACTATACAGCTTTTAACTGGCACATCTGCACATAGGGTGCACCTCTGTTTCAAAACCCACTGAGCACTGAGGAAGCTTTTCAGTAACTATGATAACACACTTAAAATACGTAACAGTGGCTGTTCAATGTTGCACAGTTTAAAACTAATGCACTTCCATTTGGCCCTTAAAACACATAGAAATACTACAGCTGGAGTGAAATGCAACTGAAGTAGAACAAAACCAAATTACCATGGCATAGTGATGAAGACAGAAATTACCTAAATTAGTAACAATAGCCACATTTTATTTCTCCCATCCTGAGGGGGGTCTTGAGGTGTTTCATTTTGGGTTGTTTGATTTTGTGCTTGGTTTTTGGTTTTTGGTGGTTTTTTTAAGTTTCTTAATTTAAAAAAAGATATATTGTTCAGGCATTTACAGCATCAAAATTTAGTTCATCCACATGCACATGTCCATGCATATCCGTAGAAAAATGTAAATTATGTTCTATTATTAAATTATTACACTTTCCAATCACTTGTGCTGTACTTCTTCAAATCTTTCCAATTACTATTAATTGTAATCAATTTGCAAACTTCAGAAGTAAATTACCTGTGTTTAGGCATCATTAATGTTAACTAATAACTAATTTTACTTAATGTGCCATCAAAAGTATTACATCTATGTTTATTCCCCAAGTTAAATGCAGCACTTGAAATATTATTAGCTTGTATGCCTCAGTGCTAAGTATTCCTTTAATACAATGAATTACCTACCAAAGTCACTGCTAACATTCCCTGCTAATGAAGTAAAAACAAGATCAAGATTAATAGCATCGTTTAAAGCTCCAGGCATTTGGTAAGCTCAGCTGCAAAATGATTTTTGAGATGTTTTTAGTGATTGAACTTAAACACACAATTGTGAATAACGAAATTGGTAGCAGCAATAGTAAAAAAACGTGCCAATTCTTCTGCCTCAATACCTTGTCTTTGACAAGCCAATTTTCATAAAACTCTCATAAACAACTTCCACTTTTTATCCACATCCCTTAAAAATGTTTATTACAGTTTACGGCATGAGCACCTTCATACATATAACTGTTCCTGAAACTTCCATTAAGCAGTCCTCTACCCGAAAAAAGCCTCACAAGAAGTTTGGCATAAAAGTAACCCATCACAGAGGAAACATCCTTTCTAGTTGTTAAAGAAAAGGGACTTTTTCTTAGATTTAAAAGCTGCAGGATAAGCAACTGCAGTTACACATTCACTGAACATACAACACCAAAGGGTGAAAGTTTTACATGTATAATCATTTACAATGTGCGTAACTCATGTCTTTAAAAACTTCCAGAGTCAAAAACCTTTTTAAAATTTTTCTTCAGAATCCTGTTACCAAACCATGATTTAGTTTACCTAAACCACCTTTCTGGTCATTCCTTGATATGCATCAACAACAACAAAAAAAAATGAATTCACAGATCTTTATGAGAGGGTTATGCTTTCCAAAGAGATTTGAACCAATCAAGATTATGACAGAGAGTAAGAATCTACTTCGACAACATTTTCAGAAAAGCTTAAGAGTAGTAGTAATTCAAGCAAAAGGCCTGTGGTTTTGACAATATAACTTCAACATACCCATGTCAGCTGGTGCTAAAAAGCTCAGAAACTTTTAACATCTAAAGTAAAAAAAAAAAAAGAAAACTTCCTAGAAAAGCGTAGATACTTGCTGAGCTGGAACCTTAGAAGCTATCCTCCCTTGCAACAAATTCTGGTCTAGTAGAAGGGATTCTTCCCTCAGTGTTTACAGAATGATGTCCTGCCATATGGCTCAAACAAGTAATTTGGGAGAAAAAAATCTTTCTTAACTGAAACGAAATTGCACAATAAGGACAGTAATGAAATCCATAACAGAAGACACAAGGGTTCAGAATTAAGTGGTAAAAGAACTCACACAGAAGTCATCCTCAATTATCCAAGTCTAATTTTAAGGCTGTTCTTCTACAAAAGACACACAAGTACTTAAGACAGTAACTTGACTTGTAGTGAATGTTAATACAACATACTGCCAATTTCCTTTCATCTTTACAGTCCGGAAGATGGATACTAATGACAAAGCTGTTTAGAAAATGCTAATTTTAAGCAATGTCCTTTGGACAACAGTCCAACATGCCACATTTACCTCAATTCTGTACTGTTTATCAAATTATAAGCAGTTCAAACAATCAACAGGAATGCAAACCAAACATTTGTCTGTTTCTTTCACAAAGACAACAGGGAGGGATTCATGTGTAAGATTTCCTACAGGGCACAGAAAGCATGCATCTTTCATGACTTTCTCTGTATAAGAAAGAATGATAGCAAGAGCATTCATAAAAGCATTAAAGTACTACAGTATTCTAACCGAATGGCAGCTGAATACCAAAAATAGACCTAATGGAACTTCTACCGTGATAAAAAGGTACGACGGTCTTTTTTGAAAACCTCTTCTCCAGTCTCACCCCTGAAGACACAGCCCCCAGCTCTGCGAAAAACACACACTTCTGTGAAAAAGCCATTTTTTGGACAACTTAGGCAATCTGGCTTAGGTTAGTAGCTCTATACCAAAGATTTAGAATGAAATCAGGATGTGATTCCCAAGTTTTTGCTCTAAGTTTAGGCCTACTAGGGCACTGCTAGTGACAACTGTTTTTTCTGATTGTGTATACTTGTACCAGTAAGGCTCAGAGTATTACAAAGACAAACTCTTTCTTCTATTCATCTAGCTATCCGTTTGGAAAAATATCATGGCATCAGACGTTGAGAGTATCACGGTCAAAGTAAGAACAGGTTTCTACATACTCCAGAAAACAATGACCAGGTCTCATAAAATCATGACATATCCAAACTGCAAGAATGAAAGTGCAAGAAAAAGTGTAAGTTTTAAGATTTACAGAGTAGGCTGATTTCTTTGCGCCCCCTTTATAAATAACTTAATGACTACAGATTCTCTTAAGCTCTACAAAATCTAAGGAAAATCTACCACTACCAGGCCTTGCCTACAGAAAAAAAAAAAAACTCTGTTCACAAGTTTTAAATTCTTCTACTAACAACAGAACTGAAGCAAAAGGAGGACATAAATTGGGATACAAAGATTACTTGAATTCATCTGGCTTCAGGAGACGAGTACAGAAAAATTAGCATACAGGTTACCATTTCAGATCTGATTACTTCTGTAGTCTACAATCTGAACCTGTAAACTCTGCAAGTCTGGGAAAAGTACTTTGAGGCTTATGATAAACAAGACAGCTATGGGAAGATATATTCAGAAATAACACTGAACTGTGGATTTAGCTTACTTGGGGGGGGGGGGGGGGGGGGGGGGGGGGAGGGTGTATTCTGTTTACCAAAGGCAGGCAGAAAAGAAATTTGAACACAAACCCCAGAAACTGCTTGAAAACAAACAAAAAACCCCAAACCAATTACCCCCTTTCCACTGACTTGTACAGAGAATGGCTTAGAAGTATAATACTGCATTGAAATTGAGGGGGTTTTGTGTGTTTGAGATTATTTTTCCACCAACCTCCTTTATATATTACACAATAAATACGAAAACTTTTATAACAGGCAAGTGATAATACAGGAACCAGGCCAGTACTCAGACCACTGTTGCTTATTAATAAGGTTGCTCGTGCAAAATCATTTATGGTTCTGGATGTCCAGAGACATATCAAGAGGTCTTACTTGTACAAAATGTAAAGAATTCATTCATTTGAAAACTCTCTCACAAATGCTTTCTTTGTTAACAAGTAAGGAAAAAAACCACCACAAAATCCAAACCCTTAATCACCTAAAAACGGGGGAAACAAAAACCAAGGTGGGGAAGAGAATCTGTATTTGTTAATTACATCAAACCCTCAAGTCCACATAACAGTATCAAAGCACTCTTTTCCATTTTAATAACTTTTCTAAGAGAAAAGAATTCCTAAAGTTTGAGGCTTCTTAGACAAGCTTCTCCAGGTTTTTTTAATTTTGAAAGCTCAGAATTAGAGTAATTCATATTTCAATGTTTTTCCCTTTAGGTTTTATTTTTTTTTCTTTGATAAATTCACTTGCATTTCATTTTCCTGAACTAAAAGTTTCTCTGAAAATACATAGAAAATTTGTTAATATCCAGGACTTTGTCCTGGTAACAGTGCTCTCCCTCCCACTCCCACTATCCAAATCCAAACCCCCACACGACTAACCCAAACTCATTTTCATTCTAGTTTCTCATTTAAGTGCTGAAACACTAATATCCTGGACTGCAGAAGACATCAAGAAAATGAAAATATGAAGAAGGACCTCTTGCAGAGCCAGAAGGAAGTAAGAAAAGCAAGGACCATAAATAAATGGTCTGGGATTCTAAAACGGCTATGAATGCACTACACTGCATTTTTGATCTACTCCAAAGAAGTGTCAACTTTTCACCTTTGGTTATAGAGCTGCCAATGGAAGCAGTTTTCTCTTCTGCCACCATACTCCCCCACCCCACACTGCACTGAATCTAGCAACTACGCAACCACATGACTGAACAGTAAGCTGCAACAAGGGAAAACCACACTTTTTGGCAGCACAGTTTAATGCTGGATTAACTCACTCTGCAAGTGCAGAAGCACTCCAACACAGAGAGTGGAACTGAAACATGTGGAGTTGGGTGGTTTTGTGCTGAGGATGTAGGATGAGTAAGCACAGAACTACCCATTCAGGCAACAGCTGTCACCACAGCACCCTGAATTCCCATCTTTTACTACTAGATTTACAGGAAAGCATCTGCTATTAATATCAGTGACTATACTGCTCAGCACATAAATACGAAAAAATTGATCAGGCACATTAAAGCAGTGAACCAGGCAACAATTTGGAAAGCTCAGCAACACTCTGATGCCACGAAACAACTCCATTAAATCTCTAAGAAAAGAAAAAAAGAAAAAATGCATGGGGAAAAACACACGCACAAAAACAGGGGGGGGGTGGAAAAAGAGAAAAAGGAAAACCTCTGAAGCGAGCCCTCCAAGGGAACTCAACTTATGTTCAACACACAGAATAGAAGGCTTTTTCATATGCTACAATTCATGAAAAGCCTTTCTATCTAGCATCACCAGAAATCACTAAAGAACAACCAAGCTCACTTTGCACTGACATTCTAAGATTCTACCGCCGTGATCCCCAACTGAAGTAGCAAAGTGAAGTTTCCTGCTTTAGCACTCTAAACCAGAACAGAGCAAAACTCTGTTTTCCTGAATCTGTACTATATTATGAAACTGGCACAGTGTTCTTTCCTGTAATGCCCAGACTCACAGATGTCTATGTGTGAAAAAGCTGATGTCATACAGTTGTTAAGCTGTTTACCTTTGCTTGGTAGTTGTGACTCCTTACTTTGAAGGCAGCTATGCAAGACAAGTGTAATTTTTCATCCCATCACCCACCAACAATTCAGTGTACAGACATCTGAAAAGGTGCCTCTTGTTTTATGGGTTTATTCTTCTCAGATACCCAAGGTTTGCGAGTATACAGAAGGTCACTACAGTCTAATGCATGCCAACAGTTTATCCCTCTACAGCACAACTGTAGTTCTCCCCTTGTAAACAGGAAATGAGTCCAAGTATAAATGATAGATTTCTCCTTTGAAAGGGCATCACTTACCAGTAACTACCATGCTGCTCATGTTAGAGTTCGGGCTATTGAGTACACTGCCTGAAAGAAGTTCGTCAGATCCTCTCTAAAAAGAAAGAGACAGTAAGAGATTTTTTTTTCTCTATTTTGTGATTTTTATAGATGATATTAAAAATGTCAGTTTGACAGGGAAAACCTTTAGAACTTAAGCAAGCATAACCAAACCTATTCAGATTTGGCAGACTTCCTCTTTTCAGATAAGTGCAACAACTTGAAATTTAAGTAAAGTGGTATATTTACATTTTGATCTTTGAAATGAGAGCAGTTTAAGCACAGTTGTTTCACCCACCACTGAAAGGAAGCCACCTCCAGACACAATGAGAATGGCTGGACAATAATTTTGTCCAGCATTTTAAATTAAAATATTATTTAGTCTATTTCAATAACATTTAATTAACTTATTGTTCTAATATTTAATATACATTAATATTAATTTATTGTATCTAGCTGAAAACGCATGGGAAATCTATACAAACAGAAATACAGAGTTTAGCTCAATTCTAACACCCCTATTTAATAAAAAAGAAAGACGACTTGTCCTCATAGGAAACGATCAGTTTTCATTTTGGGGACATCCATTTGTCCTGCAAGACCATTTAGGGCTGGGAACTACATCTTCATTGTAATTCTTAAAACATGACAAATACCAATTAAATGATAATTTAATTTAATAAAATAAACTTTTTGAAAATTACTCAAAAGTGGACTGCAAAAATCAGAGGAGGGTTTATATTGAAATGTACAAGAATGTTTTCATCTCAAATTATTTGCAAGATGGGCATTTGACATAGCTGAAGAAGTTTTTGCTTCTTTTCACACCTTTTTTTTCTTCACCCTTTTTTCTTTTATCCCACAACCCTCCATCCCTCACGACTTCATCTCTCAAAAACCCTCCAAAATATTTAGGTGATCTTTCATTAAAAAAAAAAAAAAAAAATAGCCTTAAAAGAGAATAAACCTGACATCCTTTGAAGATTATATTTAATTTCATATTGGTTCTTTACCCACTTCAAAAGTATTTCCCCAGTACTCTTAACACTAATCCAGATCATTGTTAAAATGGAAACAAAGAAAGAAAACAGTTACTACCCATCTTTATAAAAAGAAATGTTTTTTATTTCTGTTGTGGAAACTACAATAGAATCTCAAGAATAATTAGTGAATATGTTATACAGGGCACCTCAATACTGCCTATTAAATTAACCTGTGGATATCACCCTTCTAGGCAGCACAAACCTTAAACCATTTTATCATAGTGCACTGTATGTTTGTCCATACACAGAACCATATGTTAAAGTTTAATCCACACCTGAAATCTAGAAGCCCTTAAAAATACTGCATACGTGTATGCAGACATAGAGCCACTGAAGTTTACTTAGTTTTCAACATCATCTCTGAAGAATCTTATGCAGTTTACTGAACACTCTTAAGCTCCTAAGACTACATAGCAATCAATGAAGCCACGCCTATCAAATCAACAGCAGATACTCTTTAAGACTGAGTAATGTCTAATACCAAGACTGAGGAGGACCATATCTTGTCCTTTTCAATGCAAGGACAGATCTCTAAACAGATAACACTAATGAAGAATTTAGCCAGACAAAACTGAGAAACAAGTTACAGAAGCTACGGAAACTGTTACTCAAACTACATTGCTTTCTACTCCAAATACACTACACTAATCCAGGCACTCAGTAGAAGTTAAAACATAAACATTCCATCTTAATGTTCTATTTTTCTAACATAATAGTTACAAGGGTAGAATACTGCAAATTTCAAGATTACTAGCAGTATTGGCTTACTCAGTGATAACTGCAGTTATTTCTGCTTACAGCTATCCAGCCAGCCTTCCTCGGAAGCCTT
The DNA here is from genome assembly GCF_963210335.1 of Falco punctatus. Taxonomy (NCBI): domain Eukaryota; kingdom Metazoa; phylum Chordata; class Aves; order Falconiformes; family Falconidae; genus Falco; species Falco punctatus. Next base: position 20,540,237 of record NC_137591.1, on the reverse strand, counting down.
ATCTGTAGGCTGGACAGCTCAACTGAAGAGGCAGAAATAGCAGCAGAGGCTCAGTCAGTTCACAGGCAGGCATATTAAGATAATTCAGCAGCAATTTTTTTTTCCTTAATATGCCAGGCTTTAATTTGCAACAGTACAGCAGTTGCTACATAAACAGCTGAAGCATCCCCAGTACCAAATGAATGTTCTTCCCAAAACCTGCACAAACTTTACAATTCTGAAATATCTCAAATTTGAGTTGTCTTCAGCCTTCAAAAAGTTACTTACATCAGCAGCTGCTGCCTACCAGAACAAAAGAGTGATTACATAAACTTCTGGTTCCTAGCAAATCAGGCTTTCAAAAAGCTGTTAATTTCTTAATCCACAGCAGAAAAATCCAAAAGGAGCACAAATTACTCAATACAGTGGATATTCAGTTACTGTATTTGTGTTTCATGAACAGATAAAAAGAGTTTTCTCTTAATTTTGAAACATCATTTTGCATTTCACGAATACATTCAGAGTCAATCACAAGATTTTGTCATTACACTTGAATAAGTTTTAATGGTTTTGCTTCAGAAGAACAAGAAAATGTGAATTCCTTATGCTGGTATGTATCATAAATTCTACATTTGTTTTATTCTCATAAATCAGTGTTTACAAGTCTGATTCACAGATGTACAGGTTCCTATGTGGAACATTCTTCCAGTTCACAATTAAATCACAAACACGTAGCAAACGTCTGCTCACACACTCCCATTCATATTTGCCAAGCTTTTGGTAAAAGACAAAAGATACCTCTTACTGTGTGAGTAATCACCTTATTAGATACACATGGTTATTTTTCCTTATTAGTTCTTAAGTAGCCCAGACACCTCTGCACTCCATTCAGTATGCAACTTTTAAATCAGCTACACAGTAAAAGATTGGACACTGGTTAAATTACAAAAGCAGTGACTGCCTGGTAATTGTCATTTGCTTCAAAAGACTTATCTTAAAGAAAGCAGTAGTCTAGTAAAGCAATTTAATATAAGCATTTCAAGTAAGTCAATGTGTACTCTTAGGCTGGCACTATTACGTGACAGGAGCACCTCCTGAACAGACAAATACTTATCTTACTTACATGTATTCAGCAGAGATAAGACTTAATTCAATTTGTGGTTTGGGGTGCTTGGCTTTTTTTTCTATGTGCATCTTCTTTTAGAGGGTGCTAAGCCAAAAAGAACTGGCATCTTGCTCCAGGGGCAAAACTCTTCATCACTCTGCTATCTCACACACAAATTTCAGAATTATAACCCATTTCCTAAGCATCTTGAACATTCACGAGTCTTTTTCTCAAGCATGCCAGTTCTGCTAGTCAAATCATGCAATGCAAAGAAACCTTTAAACTAGTTCAGGTAAATTCCGTCAAGTGTTTTAGAGATGAGGAAACTAAACTCAGATCTTTGAAGAACATAGCAAATCAGATTCAATGAAGAATGGAATATCCAAGAGCAATGTTAACTTTTTTCCCATCTGTGCAAACTGCTGTGTTCTAAAGAATCAAAGCAAGTTTGAGATTGTATAACAAGACTGAAGATCACAAACACATACATCACAGAAACATCCAAACCTAAGTTAAAATAACAAATGAATAAAAAAGCACCACAATGATTTTATTTTGTCATAGACTGCAAAGGAAAGTTCCTATAATAGCAACATGGTAGAGACTAATTGAATATCCATTTTAGCATGAGGGAAGGAGATTATAAAGGACAAAAGTAGTACAAACTGCTATTATACTATTAATAGGTCATCTTCTGACAGCTAGTCCTCAACAGCACAAATTTTCAATGCCATATTTCTATGCTACCAATGTCAAGAACATTAATCTATATTAATCTTCCATAAAAGCTAAACCACTAACTATTCAGATCAGTGATATCTAGAACACTTCTTCATGAAACCAGCATCTGCCAAAATACTATTACTCAAAATAAATAAGGGAGCTGCCAAACTAACTTCTTGCAATGAGTGAACCTTTATGTGCTCTAAAGTCAATACTGTCCTTTCAATGAAGGCCGTGTTATCACACCCTTGCCCCCACGAGAGCACTTCCCTCTGTCATGTGAAAACAGCACATTAATGTATGGTTTCAGCCAACAGAATTACGTAAAACCAACATGTAGGATCACTTTCAGAAAAAGTTGAAAAATATCCCAACTCAGACTTTGAATATGTATTTCAGAGAAACTTAGAAACTGTGTAAACAAAAATTATTTTATATAGTTTTATTATTATATACACTATAAATTGAAGGTACCACTCTATTACAGTTACTTTTTCTAAGTGAATACAGTTATTGCATATACTCTCTTCTGCAACTTACAAAATCAATTACACAAAGAGGAAGCCGCTACCTTAGCAAATTAATCTCCTAGCTCCTTGCTTTAACAGTCATAGCTAACTCAGAAGCCCTCATGTAGCAGGATTTCTGATTTTTTCCCCCGTAACAGACTACTACAAAGCTTCATGCTATCACAGGTTATATTAAGTAACTATGTAATTTCAGAAGTCATTACAGTCACACTATGCTTCCAGGCTAATCAAAAATATGCTATTTAAAAGTCTTTGCCAACTATTTCCCTCACATTCCAGACGGGTTTAAATATTTCAAACACCCCTCCAGATTTTATTATATCTGTGGTAAAAAAAAACAACAAACAAAACCACCCAAAGAGTAACAACTTTGGCCTGAGAGTTACCAACGAGGTTTAGCCTTTTAAGCATCAGAGTACTTTTTGACCACTGTTTATGAAAGAGAAACATCATCGGCTCTTTTTGCAGTAATGCGGGGCTATGAAGACTGACCAGAAGTTACAGCTGAACCTAACGTAACAAACTGAGTGTATTACAGAAGGCTATCAAGTGACAAAACTGCACTTTGTTGAAAAGTCAACAGAATCACCTAAATAATTTCTTAAATTCCCACTAGAAGAGATATAGAGCACACAGAAATGTATGAAAAAAACACATTTTCCGATAAATCACCTCATTTGCGGTATTCAAATTCTGTGATGTTATGGAGCTCTCCCAGGTACAGGATGCTCTTGCCCCACCCCACCCCCACTTCCTTCTCTCCCCTCCTCCACCCCAGATGAAAGAAAGAACTTTGTGGTAAGTGTGCAGTGGAGCTATTCTCAGCCTACAGGCATGACATTCCCAAGGGGTATGACAAACCAGGAGACAGATCTCATGCTTTAAAGAAATCTAACAGCATCGTAGAACACTTCATTTCTAACAACATCTGGGAACAATTTAAAGGAAAAAGTCAGAAACCTGGCTGTATGGGAGAGGAATAAAAGCATATGAGAATTCCAAGCCAGACATTAAACATTTCCTTCTAAAAGATACAAATTTGTAAGCACACTGGTTCAATATTCAATGTCTGAATTAACTTTGGGGACTGGATGCTGGAAACAACAGAACACCACACCTTAAATGCCCAAACACAGCATTATAAACTGTGTTCAGTTTACATGCAACGGATCAGAATTTCATGAATGCTTCATTTTTAACAATATGCATTTTTAATGAAAACACTGCATAAATTACAGGCTCAAATACTCTATATGTCAAGAAGAAACACCTGATCTGCATTATGTTCTTTGACTCCACACAATACTGTCAAAACATAATCCAAATTGCCTAATGAACAGCTAGCTACACCTCTCACGTAAGATCACAGAAGACTCATTCAGGACAGGACAAGCCAAATCCAGATATACGATCCAAAAGAAATTCCACAAGGGTTCACAGGTATTTTATAATGCATACAATTTAAACTATATGCTTGTTATCACTTCATCATAACCTTAGATAACAAGCAGTACATCTACTTGATTATTTTTTTTAAAGACTACACTAACTATCGGCATGAAATCTTACCAAATAAGGCCATGAACTCAGTGGGCGTTTAATAACTCACAATACCACTTGCTTTCAATTCAGTATGAAGTTAACTGGATACAATATGATCACCTTTCCATATTTATTCTCAGTATTCTCTTTCTTCTCCCCACTTCAATTTCTTTTCATGCTGTCCTCAACCAAACGTATATTGTTTATATATCATAACAACTGATTTCACCATTTTTATACTCTTATTTTTTCAGTAAGAAAGGATCCAAGAGAAAATTAAGCTTTTATTCTTTTTTCTTGCAACTATATGCATAGTATATGCCACGTACCTAATTTTTAACAAAAAAAAAAAAACCACAGATTTCGTAGAAATTGAGAGCATAATCAAGGGAACCTGAAAAGTCTTTAAAACTGAAAGGAGACAAGTTTCAATTCCTCTGAAAAGCCTCCAGGTTCTCAAAGTACAATGCAGAAAACAGCCAAATTTCTCAAAGCACCTGAAGATCAAGATGGATTATTAAACCAGAGATGAGTAAAGAATCAAAACTCCACTTAAACTATGCCACCCAGCCTCATTTGGAAACCTTCAGACTGAGACTGCAGGCAAGAGTCCAGGCCAATACCAGCTGATACTTCAAACATCCAAGAGGAAGCACGCTAACTAAGTGTTTTATTCCAGCATTTCAAACTTACTGTTCCACTCTTACCAGGAAAGAAACTGTTACTCTTAAGCAGCTGCACCTAACCAGCAGTAAATTAGAACAGGTGAGAACAACTGGCTAGAGCTACTATTTGGATGTGTTCTTAGCTTTCTGGTTAGGGAACCACAGCACCTGGATCTAAAAATTTGGCCCTTCAGTGGCAGTTTCTAAATCTCAAAATAAGAGCCACAAGGAAGGTATTTTCTACTTGATTCTCTGCTATTTTGCAATAAGAAGTTAAAAGTGCTAGTGCTATTCTGTCTATAGCTCAATACTCATGTTGCATATCCATAGGAAAATTGATGTTATGAAAAGCTAAAAATGGCAGCATGGTACTTGCAGCTATAAAAAAAACCCAAACCCCCAAATCAAACATCACAGTCCCATCAACAGCTTGTGAAACTACAGCCTCATTTGAGCCAACCATCACCAAAAGCAACAGTCCTAACTTCTTCCTATTCTGTCCTCCCCAAATCTATACTGCTACAAGCATTTATGCAACCACATGCTTCGGCACAAATCTGACTAAAAAGATGCAACTCACTGTTGTGTCAGCTTAGCTTTATCCTGGTTAAAGTTCCCAAGAGAGGTTTGTGAAGTGGCTACCCAAACACTTGTTGCACAAGTATTACAGTGACAGAGAAATCTGGAACACAGCTCAATTTGTTCATGAAAACATGGCCCAAAGCTCCAAGAAACAGGAAGGGCGTTTTCATGCTGGTACTGCTGGCTCCTGTTTTTCAGGTGGTGCAACTGATCTCACTTCTCTTCCTATAATCCCCTCAATTAAGATGCAACTATAGGTGTTACAAATGAAAAATAGGTGATTTCCAATTAGTGACAGACATCAAAACATATCAAATAGGTAAGTCTTCCTTACATTGATGCATACTTGCTAGAGAGCTCAAACTGATTGTGGGTGTTTTTCCTTTCCCTTCATTTTCAGCTCTCCTTATTTTTCCACATACATTAGTGGCAGAATGAGCATCAAGGAGAAAAAAAAACAAAGTTACAAAAGGAAAAAAAGAACTGGAGTAGATTGTTCCAGGAATAAATATGGAAGTAATTTCAAACAGGGTCAATTTACAGAAGTTACTATTAAAAAGGGAGCAGATGTCTGTCATTGTAATAAGTTATTTTTTATCACCAAGGGCGTTCTCCATACCTCTCTCCTGAAAAGAAATCCAGATGCCAGTTCTAGACTTCTGAACATGGTCACACTTCATTCCTACTTCACTGCTAGAATGTTCTGCACATTTTTTGCTGTCTACTGTTGCTACAAATGAGTATTACTGAACACAAAGTTGACTTAAAAACATTATCATGGCCAACGCAGAACTGAAACAGTTCCTCCAATTCACAAACAACCCATTTTTCTCATATCGCTGTCCTTAGCAGTCTGTCTAATCTACTAGCAATCTGCTGGTAGTTATATTAGCCATGAAAATATAGCTCAAAAATATCATTCTAATATTTTAAATACAATGAAACACACCATCACATGGCATAAAAAACTTACTCATACAAATGCCAACACTCCTTCCCTTTTATTTAGGTATCTAGAATGATGACAGTGAAGGCAAAATATATTTCAGAAAAAGAAGAAACTGAAAGGAAAATTTTTTATTTAAATACATCTTCTCATTTCTTAAGTTAGTTTTAAACTTATCTTCTGACAACTTTCTAGAATTTCTGACTGACTTTTCTACACATATTTTCATTACACAGTGTAGAGTTCAAATAAAAAGTCACAATATATCTAGAATACTTGATTCCACCACAAGGAAACTGTCAGTTATTAGTAGCAAAAAAGGTCAGTGTTCTATAATTTTGTAAGATAAGATTATCCATCAGAACTGGAGTTACAAAAATAAAAAAAAGAGCATACAGTGCTTCAAGAGTACTTACAGACACTGCTATTTTGTGCTCTTCCTTTTCTCCAACAGCTCACATCTCTTCTGGTTTTAGCTACTGCCCTTCCCCCATTCTATTATATTCCCTCATGTTAAATCTCAGCAACCAGGAAGAAGGGGTACTTTGTGACACATTACTGTTTGGAAAACTATTACAAAGTACCAGGACAGTGCTTCTTAGCATCTTCTATCCAACCCTAACATAACTAAATACACACCAAGAAATTCCCTCTTTTCTTAAGCATACTGCAAAGGCCGATGCCCTGACCTTCGGGGGAAAAGGCCATTCCCACATCTTTAAACATTACAGAACTATGGTTACAGGATTATATGAGTTTTCCTTCCCAGAGGGTAATTGGTGGTTTCCACACTTGGCAGCTGAAGCTCAGTTTTGGCCAGTGTAGCCCAAAGCAGTGTCAACAACATCACAAATGCTATTTACCAAATACTCTATTCATGAAGGAATGACTGCTTCTCTTCTCCCATCAGGCAGAAGTACACCTCAGCCATTCTGAAATGTGCAATGCACGTACACAACACGAGTCACTTAATTGTTCAGGCCTCATTTACTGCACAGCTATGCATGCCATCCAGGAGAAAGATGATACATCAGACTGAAGTGGCACGCACTAACATACAGTAAAAGAGAACTATCATCTTCAGTATGATCCAACAGTTCTCTTAAGTTATTCCCTGCACCTGTGTGAATGTATATTCTTTACATCAATTTTATACCCCTATAAAGATTCCTTTAACAGAGAAAAGATACATTATATACTTCATACATTCACTTCAACAGTTTAAAGAGGCTCTATCACTCCAAATGCCAGATCAGTTTACTTACATAGATTAAAGCAGCGTAACTGCAAAGAGAACACAAGACAGCGATTCAAACTACAGTTACTTGCTTCTGATACTCAAACCTATATAGCTAGTGAGCAAAGAGAACTCTCTAGAAGCCAATAACTAGGCCACTTCATCATTAGTGACTAAGGACCTCATGTAATAAATCCAGACCAACTGAGATGTGCCTTTTTAAAACAAAAAAGCAAATAATCTATATAATACGGTTATTTTTGGAACTTTGCATGAATAAATTATAAATCTAAAATTTATACAATTTATTTAAGAAACAGAAAATTTAGAAAATCGAAGTATGTAATATGGTATCATTCCTGTAATCCTTAGCTCTGTTCTATTCAAAAATACTTTATATAAACTTCTTGTATACAACAGGAATTCTAAAAGTAACACCAAACAAAAAGCTAAAGCTCATTCTTTTTGTATTATTTTGTAAATTGTAACATAAGGGGTGAACTATGTGCAGAGTGACATTTCCTTGCCTTCATGAATTCTAGGTAAGCAAAACAAGACATTACAGACCAAATCAAGTATGAATTATTTCATATGTATTTACAAGATGACTAGGTTTTGACATATTCTAATGCTTTTAGAAATTAAAGCACACTGCTCTTCTGACAGATTTGAGCTGGGAAGCGTGCTCCTACTCCGTATTTTGAGTTGCACAAATCCCCACATTTACTCTACATAAACCAAGTTTTCAGATAGTATTTGTCATTTCTTCTGCCTTCATTTTCAGTTTTGTGTTTTTCTCTGCTTTTGGTACTATCTGGTGGCTCGACAAGTAAATAAAATCAAGACTGAACATTCAACAGTTTGAAAGAACAATAATGTTTTAAATCAAATCAAAGTGTACAGCACAAATGAAAGGTAATAGCTTCAAATTTAGCAGCCTCATTACCAGGTAACTCTGAGACTATAAAACTGTTAATAAAACATTATAAGCAAGTATTCCTTTTACTTTAAACTTGCCTTGCCCACATGCAGTCCCCATAGCTTAAAAGCCCTTTTTTGATTCAAAGACAATTCCCAGACAACAGCAGTTAACATCTACCATTACTCTTTTACCAATGGGTTTAAAAATACAATTAACATGTTCACTTTTCTGTTCAAGAGAGAAAACAGCCAGACAATAATTAACGTTAATTTTCAAGTTTGTATTGACATGACTGATGATGATAAAATAAAAGCACATTTTAGAAACAGAAGGGTCAAATGTCAGGAACCCAGTCATATATCCTAATCACCTTCTCCAAGTATCGTTGAATATATCACAAATATGCTATATAACTGATCAGCATATATACAGTAGGTGCAAAATCTCAAGAAAGCATCAGTCAAACAAATACCCTGGATAAGTTGATTTCACACAAGTAAATCCCTGCCCACCTCCAACAGTTATTCAGTCACAATACAGGTAGTGTCAGAAGAGCATTAAAACTGCTGATGCAACTCCTTGGACTCAAAACTTCCTCACTACACATTCCCAAAGAACTCCAAAGAAAAGACTGCAGCCATGGAAAGGCCAGATGAATGTTCCCAGTTCTTTCTATATCACCTATAGGTAAAGCATTCCTCAACTTTAAAACATGAGGTCATCAAGAGCAATGAACAGTCACCAGAGAACATAAAGGTCAAATGTTTCATGTAGCCTTCCACAAAACATGATAGAAGCCAGCATTAGACTGCTACCCAAACTGTGTATCTCAATTGGCGAGCAAATAAATTTTCCATTCTTATTAGTACTCTTGAGATAATTACAAAAGCTCCAATATACAATGCAGTTTACTCCCATATTTAACAGCTTTCTTCAGAAAACTATCATGCTTTTTATTTATTCCCATTACTTCCATGCACAAATTGTTTCCGTTTAAAAAACAGAGATTAAGTCCAGTTTCACAAGGCAAAGAGCACACCTTTTTGACACTTCTGTGCCTTTCCTTGTATTTATTTTAATCGCTACCTCCGATACACCTGTCTTACCTTCTTTCTTGCATTCATAACATAAGTTCTACAATGAACAGAAAGAAGTAGTTATATCATCTGAAGTGTCTTTATTTCATCACCTGGCTAGTCTCTGAAAATACAGTTCCAAAATTGCATGACACGCTTACATCATTTTTCATGAATGCTCAAATTCTCATAAGATTTTAAGTCACTCATAGTTAAGAATGAAAGGGATACTGAATCTATTTACTTCTCCTGAAGTGAGAACGCCAGAATTTAAGGTTCAAGCAATACATGGTATACCTGGAATTGCTTCGTCACCAGACATGATTGAGGGTGACTTATAAATTGTTTTGCCTCAAAGTTACTCACATCAGCCAGTTTACTTCTGAAAGACTTGAACTTCCTTAGGTAAATTCTTCCAAACTATTAAATACATTCCTAAAGTTTTAATCAATTAATATTTTGTCCTTCCAGGCAACAGAGAAACAATCATGCCAGTTCATATTTCTGATTGGGATCAGCTCCCACAGAAGTACTTTAATAACTACACGTTCCTCTTGATTCTGAGTGATTTTAGCTTGTCTCCAATACTGCACAAACATGTGGAGCCAGATGGGTCCAGAATCTATATAACTGATGTCTAACAGTTCCTTCTAGAAGTCAGCTTTCTCAGAAACACAATACAGGTACACCTGACAGAATAGCTGCTTTATCTGTAGGCTAGTCGTATTATGTAAGAACTAGTCCAAATCCAGCAGGACCAATCTGAGCCAAAGAGCTTTACTAGACAAAACCTGGCTTACGAGGCAGTTAGCATAGATCAGCTTCAGGTGAAAAGGTAGCTACACAGTCCCTAGACAAACGTGAAGACTTAACTGTGTGCACTAGAAAACTTCCACATTTCTACCACTAAAAAAGAATTGCTTGCATGCATTCATATATAAATTTTATCAGGTATACGAAACTCTGAAACATTCATTAACATAACCTGAAGTTCTTTTGTCCCATATATCTTTGCATTCTCATTATTTCTCAGTCTGCTTCTATGAAGTACTGATCTAATTCCTGCAATAGATTTGACTACAAAAGTGAAATAAATAGTAAATTAACAACTCTATGGAAGCTCTTTCCTTGTTATAACAAACATGATAAATTTGTAACTGAACTTGAGAAATAAAAAGTAAAGCAAAGCAAACACCCTCTTCTCTGCCTACATAAATTCTACCTCCCATAATTTTTGCACCCTATTACAGTCACTTCTTTTTTAGCTTCAGAGGTAACTGTTTTGAAAAAAAGAGGGGTGGGGGGCACGGAAGGAAGAAGAAAATGTGTTTTACAGTCAACATGCAACAAGAAGAAAGGTGTTATTTTGAAAAAATATGCAAAATTAAGCTTTAAAGTAAGAAGTTGGCACCACTACATTAATCTAGAACCACTGTTTACAGTTCAGTGCCTAGAAGTGTCTTTTCTGTAGAGCCTGCAATTTACCTCTAGAGATTTTGGTTAATAAAGCATATACTGCTGACTAAATATCAGCTGACAATGACTAGTTAAAAATCTTACAACCTGCTATTACTGATGCTCAAAGTAGTTCATCTTATATCAACAACGTGCCCCCTTATTTGCTAAGTGTACATCCTACCTTCACACCAACAGCAACATCAGTGACAACGCTGCAAAAGAAGAAAAAAACAAGAGCAAAAGTCAACCAATTTATCCTCATAAAACCAACTTTTCCATGTATTGCAATGCCAAAATAATGAGGAATCGAAATAGCTAACAACTTCCCCAATCAAGAAAATACATTCAAAGAACACGGCAGGGCACAGAGGAGTACAAAAGAAACCTACAAAAGCCACTGAGCTCCCCCAGTTTATAGGCTTCCCCCAAAGAGTCTGAAGTTTCAAGCAAACATTACTCTAAAGCAGCACTGCCAGGAAATGTATTTAGGAAACTGGGGGTTTTGGACTACATGACATCATAGGGTGAAAATAAAAAACAATCTGAAGTAAGTACAGAACTTTTCTCACAACCTCCTAGTAACTAGACAGCTAGTTCAGCTGCAGAGCCTACCCTACAGACCTTCTTGGAGCAGAAAGCAATGAACTCATTTTTGAAATTAGCTTGAAAAAAAGAACACATTGGCTGGTACACCCATATAAAATTTAATCAGGTACACCTATACAAAAGTCTGCAACAGGTATGTCAAGGTACATCTTTTTCTTAGAGAATGTGATATCATGACGCCATGTGTAACACAATCCCGAAAGAAGCCTAAGTCCACACAAAAAAAAAAAAATGAAAGCAAAATGTGAGTATGTGAAAGCATTCCACAACGTAATACTCATTAATGACAAGACTTCTCAAACAAGGTTTGTAACTTCTAACGTTATAATCACAACTGACCATAAAAACCCTTTAAAACTCTCACAGCTGAAAGGTTATACGCTTAAAGCATTCCGAAGAGATTGCTGCTCTGCTTGAAGCAGAGGTAAAAACTTCACAGGAAATCTGGAAGCTGAAAGATGTTGTATTTACACTGACCAAGGCTACAACCACCACCCTCGTTTTTCAGACCCAACAAAAGGAAGGCCTTGTGGATAGTGGCTGCCCACCCAGCTCCGGGCCAGGACCGAGGGCCCTCGCCGTCCCCTGTGGCCGACTCCTTCAAAACCTTCCCTTCTTTGGCCTTCACTGCCACTCTCTAGCATACACAATGGCATCTTTCTACCTGGGGGGGGGGGGAGTCAGAGGGCTTATTAGGCAGTTTCTGAAAACAAAAGAGCTCGACATCTGGCTCCTGCTGGTATTGCTCCTCCCCTCCAGCCAGCTCCAAAACAAGCCCGAGCCCTACAGAGCGCCCCTCCTCGCCCCACGGCTAGGACGGGTCTGGGGGGGGGGGATGGGGCAAAGGCGGGGAAGGAGAGAGCAAGAGGATCTGGAGGGGACGGACAAGGGTAGATCGCGCTCCCTCTTTACAGCGAGAACCGGCGCCTCGGGCACTACATTAAGGAGGCAGGGGGCAGCCCAAAGCCCTCGACAATTTAAACGGAAGACCCTACCGAGGGGCCCTCGTTACGGACAGCCTGAGCCCCCTCTCCCCCTCCACCCCGCAGCGGGCCTCAGGCTTCAGCTGTCCCGCGGCTGAAGTCCCCCTTCCCCACCGCCGCCGGGGCAGCGGCCGCTCCCCACACCCTCGGAGACGCCCGCCCGCCGACAGCCAGCCGCGGCGGGGAGCGAGCCCCCGGCACCGGGACAGGTCCCACCGCCGGCCGGCGGCACAACGCGGCAATGCCTTCGCCCCCTCCACCCGGTCGTTACTCACCCGTCCATCGCCGAGCAGGACAAAGCGCGGACAAACGGGATAGACAGCCGCGCAGGCAACGCGTACGGGGAGGCGATGAGAAAATGGCGGCCCGGCCTGCACGAAAACCGCCGAACGTTGCCGAGCGCCGGACTCCGCTCCGCGTCCCCCGCCGCCACCGAGCATGCGCCAGCCGCGCGGGCATGCGCCCTCGGCGCCGCTGAAGTTTGTGCCATCAGCCGCCCGGGCCGAGCCGGCGCGTGAGGCGGCGCGAGCCTGCCCCGCCTGGGGCGGGAAGCGGGGCGCGAGCGCGGGCTCCTCGCGCGCCACCCCCTCCCCGGGATCCGCCGCGTGCCGGGAGGGGGCTCCCGCCCCGCCTGCCCCAGCGCGCTGCTGCTGCTGCGCTTTGGGGGGCGAGGGAGAGAGCTCGCCTCAGGGGGGCTGGGCTGCTGGCGCTGCCCGGGGAGAGCGGCCGAGGCCGCTGGGTACGGCGGCGGTAGGCCCGCTCCGGGGGCTCCTCAGACCATCGGAAGCCTCTGCCGCCCCACCCAGGGCCTCGACTGACCCGCTGGGCCGCAGTCGTTGCAGGGAGAGACTTTCCGCACTTAGTTCCAGCACTTCCCAGCGCTGGGAGCCTGTCCCTTCCCGCCGGGGGGGACGTTCAGTGAGGCCGCGCCAGGCCCGAGCACCCGCACGGCACCCTGTCCCCTCGGGGGGCCCAGCTGTGACAGGGAGCCCCGTCCTCATCGTCCGGTGCCTTCGGCTACACGTTTACAAGGAAACAACCTGTTGACTACATAGCTGACTACTAACACTTCTTCATGTAAATTGGTGTAGCCGTGGTTCTCTGTAAACTACCACTTCGGGATACAAACCGTTTGCTCTGCATGGCCATCAGGAAATACACTTTTTCTCCCATTATCTTTTGCCAGGTCTTCGCATTTCATCACAAATCTTAACAGTTTCTAGAAAGTGCTGTCTATGGGGCAAACCTGGATTACCTCAAAACAGAAAGTCAGGCAAAAAATCTTACATCTATGGAGGAAAATTTGAAAATGTGGTCCAAATATTGCTAAAAGATCCCAAACCCAGAAGGATATTAAAAGGTATTTGAAACATCTGTATTTTCTGTCTTTTGATCTGGCAATACTGGTTTCAAGAATATGTCAAAACGAGGTAGCCCATTACTTGATTGCACTTTTAATTTTCTCAGGTTAGCACAAATCCCCTGGAGTCTGTCACTGAAACTATTGTGATGACGCCTGATAGAAAATTTAAGAGCCAAAAAACTCCATAACCAGAAAATTTTCATTATGCTTTACTACCTTTGTCTCCCTCCCCTCTTAACTGACCCCATGAGCAGCCCAGTAACTAACCTAACAGTTAAGAGTTAATGCAAACTCTCATTCTCTGTGACATTTTTGTTGTTCTGTCCTGGAAAAGTCACTCTGGTTCTCTGCAGTAATCAATTTACTAGGTGGAAAATAACTAATATTGCCCTTCCTAAATGCCAATATCATTTGGGTATCTGCAACAACCTTCTCTTTCAGCAGCTGTCTTTGGCACCCTTCACTGACCACTAGACTAAATGATTTATTATTCTCATTCTTACAAAATCCTTCTTAAGCATTTCACTTGCTTAGATTGTATAGAAAGTTCATCATGCCAAATGCTGTTCTTTACTTTTTTTGCTTTTACCATTGTTATGTTGTTGGGTTTTTTTTCAATTATCTAGTTGTAGCATTCTTTACTGTTCACATATGTTAAAGAAGTATATACTTCAAAGTATCACCAAGGACTTCAGAGATCTGGAATTGCTCATAACCATCACTATAAATCCTGTGCATTTTGATATATTTGCACCATATATAAATATACACACACACACACACACACACTATTCCTGTGGATTCTGGCATATTTAGTAGGCTTTGCACCATTGGAAGTTGAGGTTATAGTTGATTTCTCATTTGCCACTACCTTCATTCCTGTTTGTTGCCACATTGTATTGGGGATATTTTTGTCTTTTGTCCCCCCCCCCCTTATAAATCTTAACTACTTTTTGTCTGGTTTTGTATTGGTAGAAGTAGTGATCTTCCTACTTCTTAGCAATTGGTAGAAAATTTGTCTTTCCGTCTGACTTCTCTGTCTCACTGCCTGCCTTGCTTACCTCCTTTGCCTTTATAGTAATGCCATCTTCATCCTCTGTTTCTTTTTTATAATATTCCTGTTTCCTCCTTCTTTCATGACACCTACCAGAATCCATCTGATTAAGTGAGCTAATACTCATTCGGTCTGTCCTCTGAGTTAGATGCTATTCCATATAAGGGAGACTGAGGAGCGTGTGTTGAGTGTTTATAGCAGAAAAGACACTGGAACAGAGCTTGCAAATCTTGTTGGAATAATGGGGGTGACTTTACAGAGCAAAACTCTGGTCCCCCTAAAACCATCAATAAAAGTGATAACGCATGAATCGGGATTTTACCTACAGCATTTATTTTAGAAGGGAAAAAATACCAGCAATCAGCGGGTTACTAATAAAATGCCATAGCATCCTATTGCTCATTTGTTTGTTCAGTATGGTATTCCACTTTCCTCTTCATGTAGCTTTGCCTTTTATACTATAGGATTATTTTTAGTATGCTTTTGGATGTCTTGTAAAATGTCTACCATATTTTGGACGTTGTGATAGCACAAACAGTGATTTGGTCATCTATTTTCTCTGTTGCTAGAGTATGTCTTTGCTTTGCCTTTCTCATATTTTAGAAGTTCAGAAAAAAACCTTGCCTTGTCCTTAGGACCTGTCAAATTTCTACTGAAGTCCTGCATCAGGTATTGCAGAAAGAGGCTAAAACGTCCAGTAACTGAACCATTCAGTAAAACACCTCTAGCAAAACCCTCCGCATTCAGTTGTTGTATTACAAAACATAAGGGCTTATATCCATTTTATTCTAACTAGCATTTAAGTATCATAGTATTGTTAGCTGTGCAAAAGTTCTGTACTTTACAAATGCTAGTAATCTTATTGCTGCAATAATGTTTTGTTTTCCAAAATATTTTCCTTTGATCATTGATACATTTAGATGTTTCATTTTGATTGGTTGTTTCCTTTTTATTTCAAAAACAGCTAATAAATAATAGTCTGTGTAGTTCAGCAGCAGTATGAGTAGTTAGTGGTGTATGGTTAGTGAAAGATTGTAGGAATTAGGAAGCACACAGAGATATTTTCTGCAGTACGTTGTCCCAAATTGAGTCCCTGGAGTTGCTGGGGAAAAAAATAGCATCCACACTCTCAGAGAATATCTTGTCCAAGAATTTGCCTGAGCACTTTTTGACATCAGCTGCATTCTAGGGCGACAAGTTACAGAATTTAAGAAATCATTGTGTGAAAAATATTTTTTTCATTTCAAGCTCACTGCCTGATAATTGCCTTCAATGTCCATCAGTTCTTTTCTTAAAAAAAATAGATGGACAATTTTCCCTTTACCTAACCATGCCTTTCATGAATGCATATACCTTCCTCATATTATCTACAGTTATATTTAATGAGTCCTAGTAAATTTAATGTCTCCTCTATTAGAAGTAATTCCATATTTTCAATAATTTGTTTTGCCTTTTTCTACACTGTTCCTAATCCTATGCTAGAAGACTAGAATGGTTCTCATTATCCAAGTTACAAATCAAATAGCTTTATATAGGTGCATAATAAATGCTTTCTAGTTTATTTCTGGTCCTGTATTATTTTTTTCCTGATAATACCAATCTCATTTGCATGTTCGAATGCTGCTAAGCTGCAAGCTGATGTTTTCACAGAACCCCCCACCACTCAAGCACTTTGCTGTGTGCAAGTCATTCATTTAGATTCCAGGATTTTGCTTATATAGTTTCGCTTGTTTTCTCCCTTGCATATTACTTCCATTTTTCAGCACAGAATTTAACTTGCCATTTTATCATTCAGTCACACAGTATCATGAGAGCTTTCCCCAATTCTTCATGGTCAGCTTTTGTTTTTATTACCATGAATAATTCAGCATCATCAGCAAACTTGGTCGCTTCAATAATCACTCTTTTTTTCCAGATCATTTAAGAACATGCTGAGCAGCGCAGGTCTCTGTGGTACACCACCAGTGAGCTACCTCCACTGTAAAAAATAGACCATTTTTTCTTGCCCTTCATTTAATATATTTTAAATTAGTATTAATAACTAATAATAAGTTATTAAAATATCAAAGAACTTAATCCTCTGTCAGCTTAATTTCTCTCAAGAGCTTTGGGCAGAGAATGTCAACGCATTCTTTTTTTGAAATTATATCGTGTTGTTTCTATCAGACCATGCTAAAACTCAAACTTAGTGACTGCTTCAAGGAATAGGATACTTTTTGCTATTAGATGCACTTACACAGTAACGACTCTTCATTTGTCCCTATCACCAAACTAAACAGCCCTGTCTCTTTAGTTTCCTCATAATATTAACAGTAGTGTCATTGAATAGTGTTGCTTAGTACCACAGATCCTCTGGATATTATGGAAAAGGTTGATCATTCAGTTTACCAGTCCTTGTTGTATTAAACCACATTATTCTATCTTAAGCCAGTTCTTATCAACTTCATAAATTCCCCAGATGCCTTTGAGCTAAGTCCCAATGTTTATTAGTAACTATTCATCTTTTTGTGCTCCTGTAAACAATATCCTTAATCAACATTTCTTCCCAGCAGTCTATGTCGATTTTCTTTGTTTTATTGAACTATGTTTTGAAGCTATCGAGTAGCTCTTACAAACACAATGCTCAAAATAAATGTCTCTCAAGTTCAGGTCAGAACTTGTCTTGCTGGTCTGAATCCCACAGGCTGCTCTCCGGGATTTTATTTCTAGCATCCTTGCTGGAAAGGCTGCTTATCTTGGGCAGGCTGGGAGTGTTGCTGCTCTCTACCATCTCAAACACCAAAACACGTGACATATCTCATACTGTACTTCAGTAAACATTTGTATGGGTCCAAAGGTCCATTCTCGACAACTAGATTATTATTTGCCTGCCCACTTTCCCTCTCTTGCTTGTACTGTAGTCACTTGAAAATTTATTTTCTAGAGCAAATTCACCTTTTTCTACCACTATGATTAAATACACGTACATTTACTTTCTTCAGGGCTGGAGATCAGTTTTACTTTTTATTACAAACATTATATGGCAGTGGTGATTGCAAACATCTTTCATACTATAGAGTTTTCTTGTTTTTTGCCTCAGCTGGTTGGTAGTAGAGTGAAGATCATGTTGTGGGTCGTGTACAGCCAGGGCTGCAGCTCTGGGAAGAGAGTGCTGTATTCTGTCATGGAAAAGAAGTGAAATGAATAATTTTTTTTCTCAATGCAAAGATGTCTGTTGAGGCTATAAGACAAAGGGCAGGAAGTTCTCTGCTTCTTGATCTAAAAAAAGTGTATAGATTCTTCTGTTGCCACAAACGGGTGTCTAAGTGCTGGCCTGGCACTGTGCAAGGCACAGGTGAAGTATTCCAACACTAAAGCTGTGATTGCTCTCCGAGTATGTTAGTGAAGTGATTTAACTAGTTGTGAGAACCTAGTTTTCACCTGACTGTAATAAGGCTGACCAGTACGGATGAGGGCTGCTCTCTTAATGATGTGTGCTTTTACCAGCCTAGATCTTTACCTTGCAGAGAGCACAGCTGTCCCACCTACCAGACAGTCATACAACCCATTAAAAAGTCACCAAGCATAATACTTTTAAAATCATTATTTAATGTTTATTTTTATGTCTGGGTTACATAAAGACCCACAATGAGAAAAGACTGGCTTTAATTCTTAGAGACTCTCTCATTATTACAATAGCTTTTTCCAATCAGTATTGCTGGTAACAAAGATTCTCCATTTGAGGATTTGACAAAGTATAAATTTAGGGACTTCAAGATGATTTTTATTTTTGAGCTGAAGTGTAGATGCCTGAATTTCAGCTAATAGTACTCTTATATAAGGCTATGGCTAACTTAACTGAGCTCAAGCATGTAGCCCACTGACCCTCTGGCAAGCTGTTGCTTTGTGCAAATCAGCACCTGGTCCAGCATAATGTCTCACAGGTAGGTGAGAGGTGGTGATGATTAACCTACTCACCCAATTTGCCTGCTTTGGCAGTGGAGGAGATTTTTCTTCTGTCCCAGTGCAAAACCAAGCAAATCCATTGCTGCAGGTGATTTAAAGTCGTCTGGTTTGACTTTCACTGAAGCTATCCAGATGGACTCAGCCATTTTTATCAGAGGAGAGCCCCAAGACGGCAACCCTCCTGCCTTCAGCTGCTTATTTGCAATCTGAGAGCCCTTCCAGCTCTGCACCCTGCAGACAGGAGTGAGCTCAGGCCAGAGGTTTAAGCCACAGCTTGAGTAAATATCCCACAACTAGGCTTACATGTAAGCTTAAGGGGCTGCTTAGATGTAGTTTGACTCACCCTCTGTCCAACTCACAGACCAACATCAGACAGAAGACTTTATGCAACACTCACAGTGAGCCCGGTCTTGTACAAGGTCTGAGGTTGCTTACTCTTACAGACATGATAATTATGATTACTAAAAAGGTGACAAAAAAGAAATGGAAAAAAACATACATTTTTTAAAAACTCAACACCAGCAAGGAAAAGGCTCCAAAATCCCCAATAACATAGTAAATTAAAGCAATACATTCTCAAAGAAAGAAAACTCACAGCAATTTCAAAGAATGTTCTTTGCACAGCTGGACTGAAATGGGACTTCTGCTATTGATTTCAGGAATACCAGAACTTGAACTCTGAACTCAAATAATTTAAAAGGAGTAAAAAGTGTCTCACAGTAATTTTTAAAAGGTCATGTAAGTGACAGATGATCTCACCTTTCCACTTTACTCTTTGATGTTAGAAAATGGAATTATTTTTTTACAGTTTTTCCAAAACTGTGCTCTCATAGCATCCCATCCCGCAGAAGTTCTTCCAAACCCTTTTGCACCTTATGTAGGAACAGCATTATGTTCCTGGGCTTTTTAAATAGGGATTATTTTAGGGAGTCCTACAAGATTGTATAGATTATCAAAAAGAATATCACAGGGAAAAACATTTTCAGGTAGATGCTGTCCATGGTGACAGAAGATATTCAACATGGAAACCTTTTAAGTGTTATAGAAAAATGTGTTCAAAGAGGACACCCCAGAAAAGTGACTGTTTTTTTAAAAAAGGAAAAATCTTCAAAGTAGACAGCTCTTTCTGTGAGGGAAAGGGGCATTTGTCTGGAGTGAGAATCTTTGAAAATCAAATCTCTTAATCGATATGAAAACTTTGAAAGCAATAAACCAATCTTAAAATTGAAGGCAGTATTTCCTTGGCAGAGTATAGTATGTTTGTAAAGGCAGAAATGACATGGTTAACTATAGAGGTGATCAACCCCTACTTCTCTTACAAGAAGGAATAAAGATCTTTTTAAAACCTTTTATCATAATCACAAAGTTATTAAACTACATTATTACAATATTTTTAACAATAAAAAGTAATCTTTCATCGCTGGACAGGCAGTTTCATAGACACTGCTGACTTGAAAACAGCTTCTTCATTTTTAAAAGTATAAGTAAGAAAGTCCATGGAGTGCAGCTTGTTGGAAATATTTCTGTTAATTATATTCCCATGGAGTAATACATATTTTTTTTACACTAAGACTTTTCACAGAAAATGGCAGGTTTGCACTATATTTTCCAGTTCAGAATAGTATGGGTTTTGGAGTCTGGACTGTTTTTTCCAGGATGGGAATCCATTTCCAAATTTTTCCAACTAACACAGTCCATGGAGTCATTTCTGGTTAAAAGCTTTACAGGGAAGCGACGTAAAAGCATGGATGCGACAACAAAGTAAATAGCCTGTACAGAGGTTAGAAAGAAAACAATGAAAAGACAATTTATTCATTGGGCAATGCTGGAACATCATGGCCTTAAAGATGACCACTGTTGAGGCATTGCTTTGAGCAATGCAAGGAGATGGATCTATAGTATCATTTAAAGAGGCTGACTGCTGTGGCAGTAGACTAGCTATTGGAGTGCAGCTGACCCAAATCCAAGGGCAATCCAAAATGATTTTTGGGACAAGGCATTGGAGTTTAAAGCAGCCTGGAGAGACATAGTCTCTTTTTAATTGAGAAAATCAGAAATTAGAAGACAAAATACATATATGCCCATCTGAGTAGCCACTTTCTCTCTTACCTATGAGGCTCATAGAAGCAGCCTTCTAGTCAGCTTCTGCACCTGTCTGTGTGAACCTACAGTGGTGCCAACCACCTTCACGCAGTTCCTACACTCAAAAATCGGGTGGATATCAAACAACATAGCGTCTCCTCCACTCTTTCTTATTATTTTCTCATGCTATCCCCACATGCTCCTCACTTCAGGATTTAGGAATCATAAACACCCTTAGGAAAATGCAGCTGAGGTGATACATTTTGGCATTCTGGTTTTTAGTTGCTTCACTGTACCTACTCGTCCCACCTATCTGTCTAGCAGCAGTTTAACTGGGATCACTTAAACATCGTTCTGTATTAAATATTCTAAATAAAATTATTTTTTCAGATCTACTCAGCTGAAATACTTTTTAGCATATCAATTTCACAGAACTGTGATTCCTGTAGCATGCAGTAGTGTGAGTTTCAATGCGTATGCATAGGAGGCAAATTCGATCCAAATGGCATATACCCTGTACAACAGAGTTCTTTAATAATAGCTTATAATTGGAATATGGGTTTGAGTTTTAGAAAAAGAGACAGCCACAAAAAGTGGAAGTTGCGGGTATGCTAGAAGGCAGACAGGAATAGTTTTAGGTAATATCAGAAAAAAAATCCTGATTGCCAGGACCAACTACAGTGTTCAGTTGGTATTACAGTTTTTTCAGTCACCGAAGAAATACATTCCACACAGCTGGCACTGCTTAGAGAATTAAAGTAAAAGCTACAAATACCTTGTGAGACCATGTGAAGACAATTTGCCCAAAATAGCTGCACCTAAAAACCTTTCTGTATCACTGCCGCTCAGAACACCAGAACTCCTGAACTAGGCTGCAGGCTTTCTCCACCACCCATGAAGTGTAGATGCGGTGCCCTGTCTTCATGGGCACTGAAAGCGCAGAGCAGCCCATGCTGCGGGCACCAGCAGTGTTCTTCCACTCACAGCCAACATGCAGCCTCCAGAGCCTGGGTCCTTAACTGCAGCTGTTGTCAAGATTTTCTACATCTAAAAGTCTCCCAGCGCTGTACCCAGTGCTTTACATGAATTCATGACAAAATACCAAAGCCCCTTCCCAGGCTCTTGCTCGCCCCTTCCCAAACTCTTGCTCAAGCTCGGACTGGTAAATTTACTCCCACCCTCCAAACAAGATTTTCAGAGAAATGCATACCCCTGCAGCTCTGGTCTTGCATGGCTGATCCGGTGAGCATGGAGAAGTGGTGTCATGAGCATGAATGTCTGAGTAATCTTAAAATGAGGCTTCACTATCACAAGTAGAACTAGTGACTTCTGCTGTGCCTTAGGCTACAAAGCTAAAAAAGCACCAGAAAGCAATCCATGAGCTAATGTTTTGAGGGTTTTTTCTGTTCCTCATGCTCCACGAGAATTTCATGCTATGTTAGCTGTAATTTAAAGCTGACCTGCTACAGCAAACAAAAATCTCACTTGCAGTGAAATAGAGACAACAGAACAGGGGTACTTCAGTAATTTTCCTTGTCAAATCTAACTCTTCTTGTCTTTGTCATTTGGAAATAATAGAAAAAATCAAATGTTTCTGAGGTCACAAATATTCCTCTCTAGATTAAATGATAACTTCCATTTGAAAATTGTAATTTGCTCTATTGACCATACAAAGCAGATACTGTTTTCTTTCTTATGTAGCATAAACAGTTTCAGAAACGTTCTGTGTTAAAAGGCACATCAACTCACTCTGGAAATCTGAAAATGGGTGCTGAATAGAAAAGTAACAGATTAGAGTTGGAAGTCATAAATAATCCTGTTCTTAAATTCATTATGTTTCCAGAATGGATATTATTTCTTTAAAAAAACTTCAGTTTGCCATCCCCAAAACTAACATACTTTATGATTTTGAGAGTAATCTTCTGTGTAGTCTGCTGTCCTTTAGGAATGCTGACGTAGCTGGAGAACAAGAACAGCCTGTCACACTGCATTACTAACCGTCTGCTTGCAAACTTCAGAGAATTTCTGGCCATGTGTGACATAATGTCTCATTAACCTTTTGCAGTATCAGAACCCCACAAAGATACCTGCATTTTGAGAATAAACAGCAGATATCCTCTCAGCTCCCCCCATGAACAGCAGCAACTTTTAAACAAATACAGTCAGCGGTATGAGATGCGATCTAGTGTATGTTGACCCTTCAAGGCTTGGACCATAGCAATAGTCTTTATGCCAAATTTACATCTCTACAGTTCTTTACTTTTTTTTTAGTTCAGATATCAGTCCAATATTGTGCTTGCTGTCTAACATGGTGACTTCGCAGATGTAAAATATGATTTTACAAGGGCAAAACTGATAATTTACAACCATTATAGGCACACAGTGTGTGAAGTAGAAGTCATCATCCTGTGATAAGTAATCAAAATACTCTATTGCTGCTATCCTGGTGCAGGTTTTGAAAGGGATTGGAGTGTCAGGGTAGTCGAGGGCAGGCAGAGTTAAGCCTTGGCCTCGAGGCACAGGAACTGGCTGGGGTGAGTGAGAAGGGATCAAGGCCACTGACACATACAAGTGCTCCTCAGGATGAACAGGCTATTCAGAGGCACAAGATATCTCACAGCTCCAACCCTACCTGAGGCAATGCAGCTCCCACCGATTAAAGACATGCACTGCTGAGCAAAATATGCCTCTGCACAAACATGGTCCTAAAAGCTGTAGAGACTCTGTTTACATACCTCTAGACACTATTATTATTTTAGCTCAGACACAATTTGCCCTGCACTGATTTTCATTCTTAGTTGTATTTATATTTCAAAATGTTGCTGAGATCATCCCAGACTTAAAGCTTATGGACCACCAGACCTAAACCTTAAAAAACTCTGGCTTTTGATTGTCTAACAGTGAGTGCAAAAGGCATGTTCTTAATGGTAGAGAAATAGCAGGCATGCACGCTCAGTTGAAAAGGAAAAGTTTTCATATACGACGTATTCTTATTCAGACACAATATATTTTTATTACTGGTAAAGAGTAGAATAAAACACTGAGCTATCATATGAGGTAGATCTGCTCCTCAGCTTGCTCCATACTTGCAAGCATGCTTCCTCAGCCCGTCACTTTAGAAATTAGATGCGATACCCTGTGCAATGCCCTGTTAAAGCCATACTCAACTGGGCAGTATATTAATAGTGCAGGTTGAGAATAACAAAAATACAAAACCAAGAACTACTTCAAGACTAATTTTCACACTTTTCTGCCTTCTTCACTTTCAGTTGGTTTTGCTCTATTTTTCTGGCAAGGACACAGGTAAATCAAAGCAGGCTGAGATTCCCCAGAATTGGCCAGTTAATAGCACTCATATGTTAGGACTTACTCTTCTTAAAGCAAACTAGTCTGGGTATTAACTATAGGTAAGGTGCATGGGCACATATAGCAAAGGCTTGACTGGAGCACTGTTCTGGAGAGGTTTGCAACAAGATGTGAAGATTTAATAATACATTGCACTTAGATGTCATAAGCACCTTTCATCCAAAGGTCACAAATGCTGTACCAGTATAAATTTGGTCTCACAAGTCCTCTGGAAGACATATAGTAAAGTCACAGAGCAGCAGCATGGTAGCGGAGGGAGAAGAAGTGGTTTAGGATTGAGTCCTGGGTCATTGTAAACACAATGGTACCTTCAAAACTGTAATACTCACCGTGGGATTCTTTGCTAACAGGAAAGTCATACCTTTGAATTTCATATCTACAACAATAAAACACTCCATAAAGAAACAAACAAAACCGCAAATTTTATGGGACTTAGAAAAATTGTATTTTGAATTTCCAGGTATTCAAAAATGCCTAGGTTCTGATTGGCTACAGACTCCTTCCTCTGTGGTGGTATTACACTCTTTGTGCTCAGATTTCAGGAAAAATATAATGGTCCCAACTGTTATGGTCAGAAAGATAATTTTTACACGATTTCACTCCTGGAGGTACAGACAGCCTGACACATTAGCTGTCTGAGGGGCGTGAACTGCCTTACTAAACCGAAGCAGAAAAACCAGCTTAGCAATACATGTGTCAAGATTTTTAACCGTTTTAGAGACTGTCACAGTACCTCTAAAACATAGGACATAAGTCAAACACCTCAAATCTATTATCATCCTAAAATGGTTGATTACTGAAATGCGTAATGTCTATCAAAAGCCAGTAATAAGCTGCAAGCATTAATCTCTGTTACAGGCCTGTATAAAGTATGACACATTTATAGATTCAGTGCAGATTTGGACATTGTCTTACCAAGAAAGTATATCACTTCTCAATGGTCAATGATTTTTCAAGTCCCATTAAGTACAGGGGATTTTGGTGCCAGGTCTACCAAAGGGAAATAAGCATCTCCGAAAAAATAGGGGCCCTTAATCATCCAGAAGGAGAACTTTGAAATTTCCTCCTAAATTAGCTAAGAATCAATAATACATAAGGCAAAGCAGAGAGGAGAGAAGATTTGATTTTGAATGACCTGCTGAGCAATCCACAAGACAGGAAAGGGGGAAGAAAAGGAAGCCTGCTGGTGGGTGTCTGAGCTGGTGGCTCTCTGCTGTCCTGCAGCCTGGGGACTGGGGGAGGGCATTT